>NC_141481.1:15607087-16207087 GCF_009769465.1 Tauraco erythrolophus | reverse complement strand
CCTGGTGGGGTGAGGAGGGTGGATGCCAGTTGCTGTGGGAACAGTAATTTGGGTTGTTCCGCCTCTGGGTTTCTGGCTCTTTGCCTTTGATACTGCATTCGCCTCCCCGTTCTGCGTTGAATTTTGTTCCCTTCCTTCGTCATCCTCTCCCTGGAGAAGAAAGCACCCCTGCATCTCCACGAGGCAGAACCAGCGCTGGCATGAGAGCCTTGGGTGACCCCGCTTACGGGTGGCAGTGGGGCCAGTGGCAGCCCAGGGCGGGTGGATGGGGTGCAGCACCCACGGGGGCAGAGCGGACCCAGCTCCAAGGAGCAGGATGAGAGAGATCCCAGCCGAGCGGTGCCCATCGCTCCAGGGCCTGCACAGGCCAGGAGACCCAGCTGTGGCAGCGGAGTGTTGGCAATGGTAGAAATGCCATGTTTTTAAACAGCAATGATGTAGAAAGGATTTAATAGCAATAAATCACTCTCAGGTACCCCTCCAGCTTGCCTGGCACCCAGGCACGATGGGGAGCCAGACAAGGTTACCCACGCTGTCACCAGGATCCAAACGGTCGTTCCCCTCCTCTGGTCCACATGGGCTTCACACATCCTCATGTCCACCCACTCCACCCATCGCAGCCACGCCTGGGGCAACCAGTGTGGCTCAGCGGGCATCCCGGGAGGGTGCTCGGCACATGGTCCCTCCATTGGCCATGGTGGGTCCAGGGCCATGTGGGGTGAGTGGGGGAGGACCAGGCATTCCTGGGTGGATGGAAGGAGATGGATGCTCTCATTTCCAGCAGCCAGACCCTCCCTGCGTGTGTACGCCAAAGAGAGGAGAGTGTTTGCCGTGGGACATGGGGCAGGAACCACACCAGCCCCACCATGACCTCTCCTTGCCTCTGCCTGGCTCCAGCAGTGGGGGGACAAGCGGGGCATAGGGGGGCTAAATCAATACAGGGCACGGGAGAAAACGTAAAATGAAATATTTTGGAAGGAAGTATTGTCAAAAAGCATAAAAAAATGTCCTTTCTATGAATCAGCAATTTCTGGTGAAAGCCCGATCGATTTATTAGACCTTTAGTGCTGGAGAACTGGGACCAGAGACATGGAGTGAGTCCCAAATGAAGAGCGTGGGAGGAGGAGCAGGAGGAGGAAGGAGGGAAGGACAAGAGGGCTTGGCTCGAGGACCTCATGCCCCCCGGGATTTTGGCTGTGACCCCAGAGCAGGGGCAAGGAGGCTCCTGGCACCCCGCAGCTCCAAAGGGCGGCAGGAGGGAAGCTCAGCCCTCGGGGGTCCCGCAGAGCCGGCGCTCAGCCCCTCCGCAGACACGGCGCCCCCGAAGCGCTGCCACCGCTGCAACCCGTGAGCTCGCTGCTACAAGGAGCCTTTTTGTTCGCCGGCGATGGCCGTGGGCCGGGCACATGGGTGGGACGGTGCGGACAGGGTGCCGGATGACTCGTGGGAAGCCGCCGGCCAGCAAAGGGCAGCGGGGCCAGGGCGGCCAGCGGCACGGCGCCGGGCACAGGGAGAGCAGAAGGCGGCGTCACGGCACGTGGGGTAACAGGAGCCGCTGCGTCGGGCAGCCAGGGCTGCCCAGCAGGACCTGGGGGTGGCATGGAGACCTTGGCAGCGGCGGGTGCCCAGAGGCTTGGGGGTAAAAGCATCCTCTGGAGGTCTTAAAATCCACCCGTCTCCCAGCTCGAAATATCGCTGCCAGCATCGCCCCAGTCCACAGCCGTCCTCAGGATTCGCAGCCCTCGTCCAGCACCATGCCAGCACCCAACATGCGGCGGCTTCATGGGTACATCCCATGGGGGCAGGGCATTGGACCCGTCCCTGCTGGCCAGGATGCCTGTGCCACCCTCTGCCCGGGCTCTGCGCCCCGCAGGGACCCCTCACCGCAGCCAGATCCGGTGCGGTGTTCGGAGAGACGCCCACAGTGGGTGAGGGCCGGCAGAGGTGCAGTCGGGCAAAGCCCAAGCGGGCACCGGGCTCGGCTGGTGCTGACTTCAGCACGAGGAGCGGGATGAGGCTCCACAGGTCCCGCTCCCCTCACCGGCCCAAACTTGGTGAACAAACTGCCAATGCCACCCGTGCCAGAGGGATGAGAAATTCACCCACCAACTGACCAATTGCTCCAGATCTCTGGGGCGGAGATTGTCCCCGTCCCAGTGACAGGCTTCCTGATGTCAACTGGGGCTGCTGGAAGTGCTCGTTAGTAATAACAGCCACCACCATAGCAACGATGACAGTATGATGCTGACAAACTACACATCCCAGGGTGCAACACTGCAGGAAAAGCAGCATCGTCCTGGTGGTGGTGGTGGTGGTGATGGTGATGGTGGTCGTGGTGGTGATGATGATGGTGGTGGTGGTGATGACAGCAGAGATGGTAGCAGCAGTGGTGGCAGGGAAGGCAGTGGTGGTGGCAGCAGCGGTGATGGTGATGGTGGTGGTGGTGGAGCACGTGAGACCCACAGACCCCACACTCACCTCTGCCAGGGCTCAGGACGGGGTGCCACTCTGGGGCACAGACCCCCAGCAGTGCCCCACGGCCCTGTCCCCCCGCCAGCTCTGTGCTTTTCACCCCCCCTCTGCTGCGGGCCACATGCTGGATGCTCCATCTCCTCCCCCCAAGCCCATGTGTCCTGGAGCCGGTTCCCAGCAAGCGTCAGTGGGAGCTGTGGGCTCTGCCGCCTGTTGCAGCACCAGGGCTGTTTGTGTTCCACCAGGAGGCAGGGAATTTGCCAAGCAGGATTTCAATCCTGTTCTCACCTTCCCTGTGAGCTTCCACACGACTGAGGTGTCCAGAAAAGTGGCAACAATAGGAAAAAGCACGTGGCCCTCACTAAATTAAGAGATCTGGTATTTTGGGACATCAGAAGATCGGCAGGATTTGTGGCAGCAGCAAAAGTAGGTGCAGGCAACTAGAGAATGGATGGAGAGCAGCCTTGAGGAAAAGGACTTGAGGGTGCTGGGTGATGAGAAGCTCACCATGAGCCGGCACCGTGCGCTGGCAGCCCAGAAAGCCAACCGTGTCCTGAACTGCACCCAAAGCAGCGTGGGCAGCAGGGCGAGGGAGGGGATTCTGCCCCTCTGCTCTGCTCTCGGGAGACCCCCCTGCAGTGCTGCGTTCAGCTCTGGGGTCCCCAACATCAGAAGGACATGGAGCTGCTGGAGCGGGTCCAGAGGAGGCCACAGAGATGATCTGAGGGCTGGAGCACCTCTGCTATGGAGACAGGCTGGGAGAGTTGGGGCTGTTCAGCCTGGAGAAGAGAAGGCTCCGGGGAGACCTTCCAGCACCTTCCAGTGCCTAAAGGGGCTGCAGGAAAGCTGGAGAGGGGCTTTGGACAAGGGTGTGTAGTGACAGGACACGGGGCAATGGCTTTGAACTGAAAGAGGGGAGATTTCGATGGGATCTAAGGGAGAAATTCTTCCCTCTGAGGGTGGTGAGGCACTGGCACAGGTTGCCCAGAGAAGCTGTGGCTGCCCCATCCCTGGCACTGTTCAAGGCCAGGTTGGATGAGGCTTTGGGCAACCTGGTGTAGTGGAAGGTGTCCCTGGCCATGGCAGGGGGGTTGGAACTGGATGATCTTTGAGGTCCCTTCCAACCCAAACCATTCTGTGATTCTATGAACACCCCAAATCCAGAATTAACATGGGGTTTTTTTCTAGAGTACCCTGAGTAACAGAAACAGCATCAGCCGTCCTTTTGGGAAGGGCTGTAGTGGTATCATCTCTCTGGGATGTTTTGGGATGGGCGTAGCTCGGAGCGGGGCTGCCTGCGCCCTGCCCGCAGCAGGGGTGGGTGGCAGCACCCGCGGTGGGGTGATACCGCAGTTCAAGTTCAAACCCAGCCCCCTCGTCCCCCTCCAGCCCTGGGGAAAAAGGCTGGGCCCGAAGTGCCGCCACCTCGCAAGGGAACGGGAGAAACGCCAGGAGAGGAGCTGGGGGCTATGGAGAGCGCCAGCGGGCACTGCCAGGGGTAGAGCCCGGGGGAGGCAGAGTGCAGGGGTATAGCCTCCTGGAGGGCACCTCAAGCCTGCGCAGCCCCATGGGCACAGCTATGTCCCCCGTGGGGAGCCCGCAGGTCAGCACAGCACAGCAACAGGGCACACAGGGCACACTGGGCACACACAGGGCACACGAGGCACACACGGGGTGCACACGGGGCACACACAGGGCACATGGGGCACACGCGGGGCACACACAGGGCACACACGGGGCACACATGGGGCACACGGCACACAGGGTACATGGGGCACATGGGGCACACACGAGGCACATGGGGCACACATACGGCACACATGGGGCACATGGGGCACACACAAGGCACACACGAGGGACACATGGGCACACACAGGGCACACACAGGGCACACACGAGGCACACATGGGGCACACACGGGGCACACAGGGCACACGCAAGGCACACACAGCACACGTGGCACACACGGAGCACACACAGGGCACACACGAGGCACACGGGGCACACGGGGCACACGGGGCACACACAGGGCACACGCGAGGCACACGAGGCACACACGAGGCACACGCGAGGCACACGCGAGGCACACACAGGGCACACACGAGGCACACACGAGGCACACACAGCACACGGGGCACACGCAGGGCACAGGGGGCACAACACGCAGACAGGGCACGGGCACACGGGGCGCGGGCGGCACGGCGAGGCCGCCCCAGGGGTGTGTCACCGGGGGCATGGCGGAGGGGACAGGCGCGGGGCGGCTGGCAGGCGGCACAGCTGCCGCAGCGGGCACCGAGCGCGGAGGCCGCCCGGCCCCGGCCCGGGGCGCACCCGGCGCCGCGTGGGCGGGGCCTCCCGCGGGACACGCCCCTTATGCTAATGAGCGCTGATTCACGCTCAGCGGGGCCGCCGCCGCCGGGCAGGACGGAACCATCCGTGCGGACGGGAGGGGAGGGGAGAGCGAGCGGAGCGGAGCGGAGCGGGGGGGGGCCGTCGCGGCCAAGCGCCCCGCTTGCGACACCGGTCGCGTTCCGCTCGTCCCCGGGGGCGAGACCCGCGGCGGGACAGGGACCCGGGCGCGGGGAGTGGGGGGTGAAGGCGGGCGGGCACCCCCCCAGCCCCGTGCGCGTGGGAACGGCCGGGGGCGGGGCGGGCGGAGGCGGTGAGCGCGGGTCACGTGACGGGCGGGCCGCCGCCATTTTGTCCTGCGGAGGCAGTATTTAGGGCGCAGCGCTCCGGCAGCCGCGCATTCTCGCTGGGACGGAGCTCTGCGCGTCCTGCGGCCCCGGCCCGCCCGCCGCCGGCCCCCTCCCTCCCGCTGCCTGCCGCCGGCCTCCGCCCCGCTTCCCTCCCCGCCCTCGCCTCCGCATTTTGTGCCGAGCGCTGCCCGCGGAGGACCGGCGCCGCGGCGGAGCCTCCGCCTACCCTCCCCCCCGCCCTCTCGCGCTCCCTCTCCCAGCGGCGTCTCGCCCCGGCCCGGCTAGCGCAGCCATGTCGTCCAGCCCCGAGTACGCCTCCTTCTTCGCCGTGATGGGCGCCTCGGCTGCCATGGTCTTCAGCGGTGAGCGCCCGTCCGGCCCCCCCGGGGGGAGGTGTCGGGGTGCGGGGAGGGGGCGCGGGGAGCGCGGTCTGGCTCGCGCCGGGGGGCACTGCTTTCCCCGGCTTCCCCCTCCCGGTGGTGGGCCCGCTGCCCGGCCCGACGGGGCGTCCTCCCGGCCTGGCCGCAGGGGGCGGTGGCGGCGGCCCCCCCCCCCCCCCGCGCTCCATCCGGGCTACCGGAGGGGGTCTGTGTGGGTGACGTCACCGCGGAGCGTGCCGCCGGAGCCCCCGCTCGCACGTGACTGCGGCGGCGCCGCCGGCCGGCCCGGCCCCGCGGGGGCGGCCGCGTCTCCCTCCGCCGGTGAGCCCCGGGTAGCCGCGCTGCCCTGCCGGTTGTGCGAGTCTCCCCGGCCGGCAGCCCGGTGGCACCGCAGGCCCTGCTGCCGGCTCTGCGGGCGCGCACCGTAACGTGTGCCCGTTCCCTCGGGGCCTCCCCGGGGCTGTTCGGCGATCGGCCTGCCGTAGGGCTCTCCCGGGGCTGCCTGCGGCGCTTCGCTGTGAATAGGGCAAAATTGCTTTTTAAAACTGTCCTCGGATAATGCAAAACCGCGTTTAAATGTGATCGAGACCGAAATATGCGGGCGTTTTAGGAGGGGAGTCGGCCTTAAATGTGTTAATGACATTAAAAGGAGCCGATAGGCTCCCGGCCTTCTCTTCAAAATGGGAGATGCACGAAACACTGGAAAAGGGAAGTTCTTCTCTAGTGGCCGCCCATCTGCATCAGCGAGGAGTAAATTGGGTCATTCTGCGGTATTGTTCTCCCTATTGGAGGGTGTCGATGTAGAGCCCAATAAATGCAGGTTTATGCCAGAAAGACAATCATATGATGCCTGGTCTCTCCTGGAGCCTGAGTAAGCCTTCAGCAGGAAGAGACTGCTGTTCCCGACCGAGCGTTTACTGTTTCCTCGTAGCTAACAGTGTGCAGACCTGCAGTTCTGCTTGGAATGTGACGTGGGGAAGGCTTCTGCTAGTTTTTTTTTCCAAATGCAGGTGTTACAGGAGCTAGGAATCAATCTGTTTTTTTTCTCTTCTGAAGACTTACCCACTGTCTCTGTATGCATGAGCATGCTGACCTGTCTTCATCTGCCACCTCGTTTGGCTCTCAGTTGAGGAATCAAAACACTCAAGTATTGAACCAGCTGTAGCTTGAGTTGCATGTAGCTGTTCATGTGCTTGGAGTCTTGTTACATTAAAGTAGCCTCTGAGATGGTGGCTAGTTCTGCGAGGCAAATTGGTGGAAGCTCCCCTTGATTGATTCGTGTAGTAGATTAAATTGTGTAAATAACTAAGACTGGATTAAAACCAGCGTTTGAGAGGAAGCTGTCTAGCCGTGTTGGCACCATTGACTGGTTTCACACTAGCCATGTTGATGGCTTTAATCTTTGCAAAAAAAGTCCCATGTGGTGGGATGCACATGTCCTGTGCTGAGGACAATTAGTGGCCTGCCACCTTGGAGTTAAAACATTGTACTTGCTCTTAAAAGGTAAAGACTTTACTGAAAACAGTATGGCTGGAATGCTATAGGAGCCAATGCTGGGGCTGCTGACCTACTATATGCCTCTTGGCTAATGAAGATACTGGAGGAATAGACCAAGGCCTGGTTACTTGTTGGAGAAGACAGTCAGTAGATTACTGCCTCTTGCAGAATAGAAGTGATTAAGATCCTGAATACTGAGCTTTCTTCCTAAGGAAGGAGTGACTGGATTCCTCTTGCAAAATCGAACTCAGAAGCAGAAGAACATATGGTTGGATGGCCTTTTAGATGCTGGGTTTGTGATATGCAAGCTTGCTTCAGTGGAAGCATCAGTGAGGGATGCAAACTTGAGTCAGCATTTTTACAGGAATTCAAAGTGTTGCTTGGCATGTCTAAACTAGAAGTGGAGCATTTCCTAGAAGGTGCAGGTTTGATAGCGCAGAATCATAAAATGGTTTCAGTTGGAAGGGACCTTCGAGGTCGTCTACTTCCAACCCCCCTGCCATGGCCAGGGACACCTTCCCCTAGGCTAGGTTGCTCAAAGCCTCATCCAACCTGGCCTTGAACACTGCCACAGCTCCTCTGGGCAACCTGTTCCAGTGCCTCAGCACTCTCAGAGGGAAGAATTTCCTCCTTAGATCTAATGGAAATCTCTCTTTCAGTTTAAAGCCATCGCCCCTTGTCCTATCATTACACATGCTTGTCAAAAGCCTGTCTCCAGCTTTCCTGTAGCCCCTTCAGGTGCTGGAAGATCTCCCTGGAGCCTTCTCTTCTCCAGGCTGAACAAGCCCAACTCTCTCAGCCTGGTACTGTGGGATTGCGAGTTACTGTGGGATTGAGTTGAGTAATTCAGAGTGTTTAAGCTGTATTGATGAAAGTTTAGTAGCTATCATGTCACTGGTGGTACATGACTGGTCCTTGATGTGGAGTCTGTCAGATGGTAGTAATACCAGCAGTTCTGAGCCATGAAGTTAGTCTCTTGCTAGGGCCTAGGCACATCTGATGCGTTAGGTCACTGGAAGAACAGCTTATAGATACTGCTGATGCAAAATTATTTTAGTTGTGAACACTACTAAACTGCTTGGTTAGTGAAGCAACTTGGACTTCTAAGGCAATGTGACAGAAGCGTCAATAGAGGTTAAACTAAAACTTGCAGTGTCATGTAGCTTCCTAACAGGGATGTGGTGCTTCACCATGTTCTGATGTTAATTGAACATCAGTTGTTAAAAACTCACCCTGATATAGAAGCAAGGAGCTAAGTCTATCTGGACAAGCAGTGTAAAACTATGTGAAACTGTCCTAGATCAGTGTTAATTAGTGCAGTGATCATATCTGACTCACACTGTATCTAAAGAACAAATTCTTGTGGAGCTTGTAGTTCTGAGATCTGTTTCTAGTAAACATGTTCAAGTTCTGTACTGTCTGGGCTAGTTCGATGTGAAAACAAGTGACTTTATGCCATACTGTTTGATGTTTGAACATTAACTGCTGATGGTAAATAGATGGCAGAACTTGTTCTGGTCAGCTAGTGCTGATGGCAGCTGGAAAGACTGAAGCAGGCTGCTGTGACCTTGGCCATCTTCGAGCCTGCTTACTCATTTGCTGATTGCCACTTGTTCTGATAGCTGAAGTTCCTTTATCTCCTGTGTGTAAAATGTGGCTGGCTCAGTGTTGAGCTGATCAGATGCTGTTGAGTGATCCAATTATTGCGGCTTTTCCGTGGGACTTTGGCATGCCAAAATGGAGAAGTGTGTTATTGGGCAAAGCTGTCTGATTCTGTGCTTGCTGATGCTCTGTGTAGAAAAGCATGATGTCCCAGGTGTGCCCTGCTGTCACCTCCATAATGTGGTAAGGAGTTTTACCTACACCTGCACTCTGTGTGGGCGTTCAGTGCCTTCAACGCTGCTCCACTGTCAAACATCTGGAAGACTGCTAATGAAGAGAACTCTAGCCAGCAGTGTTGAGGTTAGTCCTGTGTCCTGCTTCTCATTGAAATAGTAGTTTTTATTTTAAACTAGGGCTGCAGTTATTGTGGCAGTTTGTTCATTAAGGGACCTCCATGGTGATATTGCTGGCTCAGAACATCTAGCTTGATGCAACTGACAGCCCTGCATAGTCTGATTCTAGAAGGCATTCCGACTATAAACAACTTGTAGCCTTGAAGGCAAGTTACACCTGTACTTCCTGAAATACTGACTCTTCAGGGGTGGGGAGGTGGTAGGCAGGAGAGTTGTTTCCTTCTCAGTAAGGGGCTGTAGACCTCATCCCAAGAGGACCTTGCAGGCTCCTTGGCTGTAGCTTGCAGGTAAAATGAAATGTCAGAAGATTGGAGCTTGAAGTAATCTTCTGTTCCAGAATTAGAGTACTTCAAAGACATGGTGGTATGGGCAGGAAAACTCAGTGGGTCAGATATTTGAGCCACCAGAGTGTCTACAGTAGAGAGACTAGCTTAAGCAGTCATCTTTAACAGCAGGTAAGTTAGTGGACTCCTATGACCCAAGTGTTACAACAGAAGTAACTTAGGCAGTATTTCTACAGCTCTGCTAAATTAAGGGGAGACATCTCAACAAGGGCATTGTTTCTGCTCACTAAATGCTAGTCTTGGGACCATCTAAAAACCAGATCAAGCATCAGTATAAACCATTGGCTCTACAAAACTTGGCTCAAGCAGATATGCTGCTGCTTGTACTGTGGCTGCCAGGTGTACCTGATGGGACTCCTGGGTGACCTCGAAGTCACTATAGGCTACAAAATCTGCAGGTGCTTCCCCTCTAATGGGAACAGAAGTGGAGATAGATGCCAGCTGCCTCAGGACCATTTAGTCAACTTCCTTTTTTTCCCTTCCTAAAACTAGTTTTTTTTCCCTTCCTAAAACTAGCCTCTTCCATCTGTCCAGAGCCTGGTTGATTGCAAGCTGAAAAACTCCAGCCTGGTGAGGCTGTTCAGTGATGCTTGAAACAATGGTTTCACAGAAGTGCATGCTTCCACCAGCTTGCTGTCCTCACCAAAGAGTAAGGCATAACTTGCTGAACTCGCTTCCTTCATACTGAATCTTGTGAGCATGAGGGTTCTAGTCAGGCTGGTATGGCCACAGGAATGTCTGCTGGATGCAGTCAGATGACTTTGGCTTTCCCACGCTGCAGAAATGAGGCAGCTTTGCTGTGGATGCCTGCTGGTGAGTGGTGTAAGCTGCTGTTAGACCAACTAGATGAAAAGGGCTCCTGCAGACTGGTGGAACAAAGTACTCTGCCAGTCAGTACCTGGAGTACAGTGGTCCACCTAGTCTGTGAAATGAGTTATCTTTAAGATTGCAGGGGAGCATGTGTGATGATGCAAGCCTGTACTCCCATGGGGTAAAGCATCAGCCTTAGCATACTGTAAAAGAGAAAGTTGGCTTTGTGTGCTGTGTCAGACAATCTAGAGTACCAATTGCAGCAGTCCCAGCTGCTTGGACAGTTGACTGGTAACTCCTTTTCTTTGGCCTGCTGCTACTGCAGCAGCTTCTCAAGGAGCTGGTAGAATCTTAAGTTCTCAAATTTACTGAACAAGAGTAAATGGCCTGCTAGCCTTGCAGGCTGGTTTTGATGGTGCTGTAAGCTGGCAGTGCTAGGCTTGTTTGAAATCCCCCCATGCTCTCATAACACTGGGGAAGAACAAAAAGCATGCTCTCCCTAATCCTATAATAGGTGACTCACTAAAGATTTTCAAAGTCTACAGCTTCCTATAGGGCAGCTTAGCTCTCTACCTCTCCAGTTCTCGCTGGGGGACTGGCTGTATAGCCAGTCTTCAGGCAGTGTGATCCCAATTTGCATAGGCTCCAGATAGAGTTCCACTAATGTGGCTGTCTCTTCTGTGGAGATGCAACTGGGCATAGCAACAGGGTTTTTTCCAAGGCAGCTATGGAGTATCCATTACTGTAATCTGAGGTAGAGCTGTGTTTGTGTTAAATGTGGTGGTGTGGGAGGAGCCTTAGGGTACCAGTGGGAAGAAGCCTGTTTCTTTGAAAATGCCCAGGTTTCTGGCATGGCAAAGCAAGGACTGTACTTGACCTGGATATCACCTTTAGCAGTTCTCCAACCTGCTCAAGGATTAAGAGGCATTGAGGTGAATTGATGCCTGCTGTCTGGTTCAAGGGAAGCCTGTCTACTGCAGAGGACAGCCCACTTGATAATGGATTAATTATAAAAGGCTCCAGATGTAAGTACTCAACTAGAATGGTCTTTCAGGCTTGCTATGGTAGTAACCCATGGTATCTTAACTGAAAGTTTGATTCGTGTTACTAGCTCACTTCCCCATGCAGGGAAATTCTTCATATTAGCACTCTGGAAATATTCCACACATTGCAGTGTGGAAAAACCTGCTTCTCCTTGGCAGAACGCGGGAGGCTCTGAATGGACCCAATGTTCCTGGAGTGTGTGTGGCTGGTTCTGAACCTCTGTTCTTGTGCTGAGCGTGTCTGTATTGCAAGCTGCTGAAAGTCCATCTATGCAAACGATTCCCTGGCTTGAAGGCCCCGGTAATGTGGTCACTGTCCATAGGTGCATATCTGTCTGCAGAGCTTTGTAGAACCAACGCAAGGCTTTTGTGGCCTCTTTCTATATCGAGGGAGTGTTGTGTGAGGTGACTTACAGCTAATGTAGATGCAAGATTAACGTTCTTGGTGCATGACCTTAGAGTGCTGTAACTATAGCTACAAAAGATTGGTCCTAATGCTTGGACTACACTTGATCCAAACCCCAGGCTGCTCGAGTATTGACAGTGAATATCAGAGGCAAAGCTCTCCTCAAAGTCCTGGCAGTGACAAGACTACAGCTGTCTCCAGTCCTTGCTGAAGCTGTTGCCTATATGGCAGGTTACTTCCTAGCTCATAGTTCATCTTGGAACTGCACACCTCTGCTACCTCTGCAGCTGCTTGTGACTAATAGAAAGTAGGAGCTGTGGCAGGGTGCCAGGCAGCATATCCACAGCCCTGTGGGAGTGCATTTTGCCCCCAGGAGCAGTGCTAAATCGAACTCTGGCTTGTGAGTTCGAAGAGTTACTCTTCAGAAGTGTTTCCAAATCAGGTTAACCTTTGAAATGTGCTTATTGGGGGTAGGTGGTCTTGAATGATGTGTAAAGCAATTTCTCTGTATCATAACACCATTGAACTTAACAAATGGCACAGTTCCTGGTTATAAACCAGAATGGTTTTCTTCTGTGATAAAGCCAGGTAGGCAGATCTCTGCCTCTCTGGCTGCCAGGTAAATGTTTTGATAGCCCCATGTTTGTATGCTTTAAAGGTGATGTTGCAGCTTGGCTGGTCTCTTAGAGGTGATGGAGCTGTGTGATCTGAAGCGAATATGTGGAGGCTTGGTGTGTGACAGTGGCACAGCTCTTGTTCTGTTTTCACTGTCCTCCACATAGATCTCTTGAAACCCTGTTCACTGAGAAGGTTTTTGAAGACATGTCCTTCAAGTGCCACATAGCCCATAACCAGATAGCTCTGCCATCAGGTGGCTGTCATGATGGGAAGCAGTTCTTTGCCACCTGGGCTGCAATATTGGGGTGTTGTCCAAGGTGCAAGAACTTCTCAGGCTAGTGAACTAAGACAAGCTGCCTTGTGAGATACTAGAGGTGCAGCTGCAGGGGACTCCAGTGTAAGCCTGTTGGTCAGGATGCTGATAAAGACTTCACTGGGAGCAGATGTGCCAAGCTCTGAAGCTGCATGTGTAGCACCTGTGACTGTCCACCACTGGGAATGTAGTAGATCTTCAGTGTCATCTAGAACTGTAATGTCAAAACTAGCTGTCAGGGTACATGTAGGCTTTGCTTGTTAATGTGTCTGGACTAAGTTGAAGGTATAAGCTCTTGCTTGTTCCCTAGAATTGGGATTTAACAACTGGGAATCGGCAAGCTTGTGCGGATGTGCCCCTCCCCAAAAGCTTAAGCAGGCTGGCTTTCTGTAAGTGGGATTACAAAATCAGCTTCTGTAATCCATCACTGCATTAATTGCAACGCCTTGGAGGAAGTAATGACTGATGTAATTTTGGATAGTGAACTTGTCTCATGTGCCTCTTTCTGGAGAGGTTTATAAAAGACTCCAGACAAGAGAAGTGGTTTCTGCTAAATGCTACAGCCAATCAAGATAGCCTGGATCTTGATTCCACTTACTTCCAGTCCTTAGAGGATGCTTTGTCCAACAGAAAAGGCTCATAATTCCATTTAGTGATTCCTTTCTAGAGGCTAGACCCTTAAACAGTACCATCACTGATGTTGCTAGCTAAGTCCGTGTGCTAGTTCCCAGGCTCAGCTTACATTTGCAGGTAAATCCTGACTTCTGCTCTTGGCTCAGGCTTCCTGCTGAGCTGGATTCTAGTTCTGGATAGTGCTGAACAGTCCTTCATGTCTGGCTCAGCCACAGTCAAGGTTCAAGAGCTTTGCTAATACAGAACCAATTTGTGGTTGATAATGAGGGTATCCCTTCCAAGTGTTCGTGACTAAAACTGAAGTTCCTTCTGATGGTGAGTCTTGGGTTAGTGCAGCAGTGCCACCTTTGTTAATCTTGTGAAGTTTCTGAGTGCAAAGCCAGGAGAATTACTGCTCAGTGATAGGCTTTATGTAAATACTGAGGGGAAAAGCAGGAAAGCATGTCCTAGACCCTTTGAATACCTCCCAGCAACTCTTCTAGGTGAGATACACCGTGTCACACTTGGATGCTGGTATAAGGCAGCTACAGATCCTTGTGGAACAAGCAGCTCTCCCTTGTAGCAACCTTAGTTTTTAAGCAGGTGGAGCAAACTCAAATAGTTAAGTCTCTGAAGAGTATAAAGATTAGAAATCTCCATGGTTTTAATAATCTCCAGTAGCCTTTTAGAACCAGGCAAGAGCATTTTCTTGCTAAATAGGACTGTTACTTTTGAGTATCACTCTGATGGTGTCTGTCAGACTACCTCTCCTTCCATGCACCTTGCAGTGCTGCTTCAAGGACTTAGTCCTGGATGACAGCTGAGCTGACCTGTGGATCTTCTCCTGGCTGATGGTGAGTGTAGTCCAGAGTTAAGGGGTTCATAGAGTACTCCAGAGCAAGATTGGAAGGAAGGGAGTCTTTGCAAGTACTTCAGGATCAAAGAATGGGATATCTGTGGAAGCTTTTGTGAGACTAATACAAAGTTTTCAAGGCAGAAGTTACTACTTGGGTTAATGCTTTGAGACTCTTGTAGTAGCTCTCAATTAGAGGTGATAAGCCCATCTTCTGCTTTGAAAACCAAGCTTTGGATTCCTGTGTTGGTCTCTATGCTCAAGTGTTTCCACAGGTGATGAGTGAACTGTAGGGGTGAGGTGGTTGTGGTCTGCTATAACCTGCAAACCATACTTTACTTTGTGGTTCCAGTGGTTGGATTAATAAGTCTTTAGACCTGAATCCTTCACGGGTGAGGTATTGACACATGAAGAGGGTGTCCTTTCTCCAAGGAGTGAAGGGCAGCAAAAACATGTGAGTTTGTTGCTACCTCAGTGTGCCTGATGAAGCTGAAATGGCATGTTTAACCCTGGGCAGATGAGTTTTGTGGGAGCAGGCCCATGAAGGTGACTTGTTAAAGACTGGGTGTATCTGAGAGCTCAGCCCAAGCGGCTTAAAGTTCAGTGACTGTAAAACCTGACTTTCAGCTGGGTTCCATCCTTCCTGCTGGGATATAAAGATGTGCTTTGCTGTGTGTCCTCTGCAGTTCAGCTGAGTAGAGCCTTGCAGTATGGGCTCTGAGGGCACAGACTCTGAGATGAGTTAAGTTTTGGACCTTGGCTTTTGTTTCCTAAACAAGGAATGAGTATCTGCTGGGGAGTGTACCCTGCTGTGAAGGCAGTATAGAGAGGAGGTTCTGTTATCAGCACCTTTTTATTGGTGTAGCTTTGGTCTAGGACTCTGGATAGATCACTTCCTCATGCCTTAGGGGAATATTCCTGGCTGACACCAAATAGTCAAGAGATCATTTTGCACAGTTTTTCCTTGATGTCCTGGTTTCAGCTGGGACAGAGTCAGCTCTTCTTAACAGTCAGAAGAGCTCCATGTTTTGGTTTTAGTCTGGGACTTGCTCTGAGAAGAACGCTGACAGCGCACTGATGTTTGTAGTTGGCACTGAGGTCTCAAGGACTTTCCACTTGCCAGTGTGCAGGAGCACAACAGGATAGGGGGGAGCATGGCTGGGACGGGGAGTCCACGACTCTCCTTACGATTTGTACTTAGATTTAGGATTGAGGCCAAACTGCCCAATTAGTATTCCATATCCTGCAGCATCATGTCCAGGATAAAAGTGAGGGTCAGCTGGAAAGAACAGCCTTTGCTCATGTGGAACTCTTACTTTTGGAGTGCTCTCTATTTTGGGGCCTCTCGCTCATCTGGGATTGCAGTATTGGGATTTATCTATTTCAGGATTGTTAGTTTGGGATGAGACAGACCTCAGCCAAGGGGTGGTGAGCAATTACACTGTACATCACTTGTTTGTATATATTTATCATTGTACATATCTGTATATATTCATATGTTAGCAGTAGTATTAAATTGTATCTCAACCCATGGGTCTCTTTCCCTTTTCTCCTTTAATTCTCTTCCCCATCCCTGGGGGGTGGGGGAGGGTGAGTGAGTGGCTGTGTGCAGTTTAGTTGCCGGAGCGACCTAGACCATGACACTTGTGCTAACTGTTCTACTACTGCAGCCTAGTGAAGGAGATGGTGTTTGGGGATGTCTAATGCATTTTTTCTCTTCCAGCCTTGGGAGCTGCATATGGAACAGCAAAGAGTGGCACGGGTATTGCGGCCATGTCTGTCATGAGGCCTGAGCTCATCATGAAGTCCATCATCCCTGTTGTCATGGCGGGTATTATAGCTATCTATGGCCTTGTAGTGGCAGTCCTCATTGCCAACGCCCTCTCAGCTTCTATCACGCTATTCAAGTAAGTTGCTGCATCTGTCAGTTTTGCTCGTTTGTCCTGTCACTGTTTTGATGCTGCTGAATGGGTGGATTTTGCTCCAGACTCCTGGAAGGACTGTCAGTGCTGAATGCTCTGAACCTGGGCTGAGCAGCATGGACTGGGTTTCAGCTGTCCTACCTGATGCCTTAGCCTCAGTGGTCATGCTGCCTGATGAGTTTGCTGTATTAGCTAACAGATCAGACATCCCACTGCTAGGGAGAATGCTGCAGTGGTTTATGACTTGAAAGATACTGTGTACAGGCAGTACTGGGATAGGAGGCTAAGCTTGTTTCATGGTGCCAAATTCTAGACCTGCAACACACAAGTCTTTCCAAGACTGTCTAAATAGTTCTCTTGTTGCCTGGGAGATGCAAGTGAATAATTAATACTGCTTACTGCTTTATGTGCTGGTAAATTAATTGTCAAGCTATGCATCAGGCCTCTATACCAGCTACAGTCTGAAACTTGATCTACTCTTGGCTTTTGAGAGTAGCTGGAACTGGCTTGATTGAGACCTCTCAGAAGAAAACAATGCTTCTGAGGTCTAACAGTAGATATCTGTGTTGCTGTATGAGCTATAACTGATGAGCAGTGTGGTTGGCCTAATAGGCCATGGTCTGAGAAACTGCAGGTACAAATACTCCTTTGCAGTTACCAGGTGAGTGAAGACTGATAGGGACTGCTGCTCAGGTACCTGCCTGTAAAACCAGACCATTCCTGTCCAACTCCTGCAGTGCAAGAGACCTAATAATCACCTGGATGTGCTCTGGTTGTATAATAGGGTTGCTACAGGTGGTTGACAAAAGCAGGTTACTCAGCACTGTGGGACAGGCATTACTGCAGGCACTAGCCCACTTGGCTGGAGTAAGTACAGCTCTGGCACCATGATGAGCCTGTGGCTGGCCGAAGTGGCCACAGACAAGTCAGGTGGCCATGTGAACATGCAGGCCCAGTAACTTAGCTTAGTGTATGAGCCAGACCTGAAATACCAGCTAAAGATCTTGTGTAGCTGCCCAGAGCTAGAAGCCTCAGGAAGCATGTGCTTGTTTAAAGTGTGTGTGAAGCTCTTTTGCAGGAAAGGGATTCCCCTTTAAATGTTAATTCTTATTTCCTTTGGGGAGTGCAAAAAAAAGGCTAGTCTGAAGTCGAAGGGTTGAATGTCTTGTTATTTGCCACTGAAACTGTTTTCATCTCTGTCCTACAGGAGCTTTCTTCAGCTGGGTGCTGGCTTGAGTGTGGGCCTCAGTGGTCTGGCTGCTGGCTTTGCCATTGGCATCGTGGGTGATGCAGGTGTACGGGGCACAGCACAGCAGCCCAGGTTATTCGTGGGCATGATCCTGATTTTGATCTTCGCTGAAGTCTTGGGTCTCTATGGCCTCATTGTTGCCCTTATCCTCTCCACAAAGTAAAAGTTGCAGTATGATGTAAAGAGATGTAACAAATCCACATTTAAAAAAAAGCTCCAGAATGAAAATGGTCTTTCCAATGTGTACAGTTGTCCCAATCTGGTAGTTGATCTCTTGTAAATGCGCAATGTATGTTAGTGACTCGTCTGTCCTGTGTGTACTTCAATATTAAATTGGATGGGCTGCTCCAAGCCTGCTGCATGGCTTGGGGTGGCCTGTGTGCAATTTTCCACCCATTGCTGTTAGTACTTTATGTATAAATATGAACCAGAAATGTAATTTTTTCTCTTCACTGGATGTTTATTTCTAAAAGACTTGACATGTTCATACATCTATGGAGCAAGGATTTTCAATTTCCCATGCTATATATTAATCTTATATATAGGTAGATTACACTGTGGGGTCAATTGTAAGTGCAGAGAATTCCTTGGATGTAACTTTGATTCTAAAGATTGCTGTAGTGTCCTGGTATTGGAGTATGAGAATTTCGTGTTTTATTACAGCAATTGTCCGAAACACTCCTGTGTTTCAGTAGTAACTGCGTATGCTCCGGCATCAGAGTCGTGCACCCACTGTTGGGTTACAAACTTATACCATGTTTCCAAATAAAACTTCCTCACTACATTGCTGTAATGAGTCCTCTGCCTCTGATTTTGTGCTTTTGCTGCTCCCTCAGGAAGAGGAGGGGTTCCTTTAGGGGGAGGCAGGTTCCCGAATGACCGAGTGCCATGCACAAGTGATGCTGTCATCGCTGCTAAGCTGTTCCCTTTTTCTCCTGGGCAAGCAGCAGTGCTGTTTCCAGCTGCTGCCTGTGGGCAGTACTTGTGGTGAGCAGGAATGCAGGGCTGTTGCAGTGCTGTGCTCACCCTGGTCAGCCAGCACATCTTTGCTCTGGCCCATGGTCATGCATGAAATAGGTGGTGCAGCATGGCCTGAGCACAGATCAGGGAGCAAGGGTGCAAGCTTTGGCATGAGACAAGGAACAGCAGCTGCTGAAGGGCCTTTAGGCAGCTTGGCCTTCCAAGGGCTTGGTGGAAGCTTAGCTGTTTGGAAAGCTGTGCTGTTGGCATCAATTGCCTCTAAAGTACCTGAACAGTGGTCTCATCAACAGAATGGATTCATCCAAAACCTCATCGTTTCAACTTGTAAATCAGGAGTATTTGAGTTCAAGTTCTGCTTTTGCAGCTCTAAATGCTGTCACTTCACCTTCTCTTGTCCTGAGGGTTTGTGAATGTTGCAGAGCATCACTGAAGCTCATGGGGGAAGTAGCTGTTGGACCTTTACTAATGTTGATCTTGTTCCAAATTGCCTTTGGGAAGTACATCACCTTAATCTTAGTTGTATCTGTTTGGAGAACAGGACCAGTTTTACCTTGCTAACATTACACAAACCTGGTACTAGTAATGTCTTTGTGATTAAATGAAGCTGAGGAATCTGCAGTAATCTGTCAGAACCTCTTCTGTCAGCCTGGGTGTGAATGGAGGTGTGGTGAACGTGTGTTGCACCCATGTACCTTGTGTATACCTGTGCAACAAGCAACTCAACTCCGGTGTAAGTACCATGAAGAGAGCGTGAGGAATTCACTGAAGCTATGGCAGGAGCTTCTAACCTGGCAGGAACATTCACCAGGCTTGGAGGCACCTCGTGCACCTTCTGGGTAGCTGGTCTCCAAACTGGGAACCATTCAGGAGACTTCAGCTATGAGCCAATTGTTCTGCTAGTATGGATTTTCACAATTTTGTGAAGGTGTAGTTTTAATAATTGCCAATCATCAATAATTAACAAATGGATTTATTCTGCTTGCTGAAAAGCTTATCTGTCTGCATTCATTTACCAGGCTGTCAGCTGCTTGGCTTTGGTGTGGGCTGTGCTGGTGGTTTTGTGTTTTGGAAAAGCAAAATGTTATTCATGGCAATCTGAGCAGTGGTGGTGCTTGAGCTGTATAGAGGTGTAAGCTGATACAAGGAAAATCCTGGATGTCTGCTGAAGCATTGCTTGGGGTAAGGGGAAAATTCCTGATCTGAATTGTGTTGATCGTTCTTTTCTTCAGCAAAAGTAGTAGACTCTAAACTTCTGAATTAGACTTTACCCAGGGGTCATAAAAACTTATGGAAGCTCTAGCATAATTCTCTCTCAGCACTGATTGCAATGAGTGCCTTCCCAGTAGTTCCACCCGGAGTCTGACAGCTTGCAGCTGGGAGGGGGTGAATCACGAAATCAGGCTCTCTGGAAAGCATACCATGTACATCTTGCATTTCTGGTGAGGGGAATTGTATTTTGCATGTGTAGCAGGACCGGAGGGGGTCCTGGCTGGGGCTGCAAATATGTTTAAGATCTGGTTTTACCTTCTCTTAAGGGGAACCTGCTGCCAACCTTGATTTTTTGCCAATTTATAAGAATATGAGATGCTATTTGCTAAGAGAGCTACTAAATGCTGGTGGTAGTGCTCATATCTAAGAGAAGTAAGCCATTTAAAGGCACCGGTCTGTAGGAACTCCTAAGATGCCATTGTAGCTTGGTGACACCTTGCAGAAGGCAGTTGCTAGGCTCAGGATGGTGATGGATACTTGCCAAACGCAGACAAAATCCCATTGGTAGTGTTTTGGTTCATGTCTTAGAACATCGTGCCTTGGAATGCCTTTCTCATTAATACATAAACCCATGCAAGTCAGGAGAAGGGAGCATACCGCAAAAGCTGCCGTTAGCAAGCATGGGGGGGGACTGCTTTGTGCCCAGTACCTGCAGATACGCTGGGAGTAAAACTAAATCTGAGCATGCTGCCTCAGCCAAGCGTTTTCTGACAGCGGTGCTCTAGATCTTCATTGATGACTCCAGGTGGAAACTCGCATTTCAGGTCCTTCACCGATGCTGCTGCATCAGCAAATTTCCCAAGTGATTCAGGGCATTAAGAAAATTACAGACGTTTTGGTCCCTTTCCGTCGTTTACTGACGGCACAGCAGCGCGCTGGATCAGAGCACGGCCCCGTGTGGCAGGGATTGACTTTGTACTGGGTTTGGAAGAGGGGAGCAGGCAGCCTCAGAGTGTGAAACGCCAGGCTTGGAGGGTGCCTGATGAAAAGAGGTGGCGTCTGCTGGCACAGAAATAGTCCTCTAGCGTGGCAGATTGCGTGCTTGTGAGCGCACTGCAGCGTGAGTCAGCCCTGCGGAGAGGAGGGAGCAGGGTGGCTCTGCAGCAGCAGCCCAGGGGACATGGCCATTAGCAGTCAGGTCAGGCTAGGAAGGGTTAAGGGATGCCTGCTGCTGGATGCTGCCTGCATGGACAATGCCTTCGTAGAGCTTGCTGACCTTTCTCTTTTTTTTTCAACTTTCATGCTGACTTTTTTTTTTTCAAAGGCTGCAGATTTTTCTAATTTTTTTTACTGCTCTGTTGGAGAAGCAATTTTAAGTAAAAGGACTTCATCTGTGATTGCTCAGGATGTCTTTCCTTGGGAGACCTGGTTTACAGAGAAGTGTAGTAACCTGGAAAAGCAAATCAGCTTTGGGGAAGTAAAAACCTCATTAAGAGAAACCAATCCCAGAAACTAAGCTGCTGTTTTCGACTATAGGGTGACAGCAGATGTAATGAAAACAGTAAACCTTGTTTTCTTCACATTCTAACCATGAGAATATTTAGATTTCCTGGCTTTTTGCTGTTTCCATCCAGCCTTACTGTACAAACCATCACTGTTCCTCAGGAGAGAATTACCTCTGACACAGAGGACCTGCCACCTCTGCTCTTAGCCTGTCTCCACTCTACAGGTATTAACCATCTTTTTCTCTTGACATAATTAAATTAAACCCCGAGTAAGGCTTTGCAGTGCCAGTTATCCTGGAGTGGGAATTTTCTGTTTCAGGGTCAAACGATTGTGATTTTCCTGAAAAGCTTCTCCATTTTTGTTCCTCTTGCTCACTAATGAGTGCTGTTCCTTTTCTCTGCAAGCCACGCTTCATTTAGCTCCTGAGACAGTCACGGCGTTGCAGCCTGTGTCACTGCATTTCTGTTGAGCTAGTTCCTGTATCATGATGCCAAAGCCTGCAGGAAAAAATCCTCCCGCAGCCTTACAGCGTGTAAGGGCCAGAGCTCTCCTCGGGGCCAAGCTGCAGGGTCCCAAGTGCCTCCCACAAAGTGTCTGCAACCACTGACAGTTCTCCCTGGCCTGCGACAGTATGAGCTGGGTAGCAGGAGGGCCTGGAGAATCGGTGGCTCGTGTTTGTCATCTTCCTTGTGCTGAGGGGACGAGATGCACTCACGACAGGCTGAAGTCCTGGCTTTACCAAGGGGATAGTGGTGGCTGTTCCAGTCCTGGGCCCTTTTTTGGCACTTTGAACTGTCCTGTCCTTGCTGTTACATCTGTTCTTTCCTCCTTGGCCTGTGGGAGAGGGTAAAGGCATGACCTCAAGCGGCAGAGTGCGATAACGACCGCCTACACCAAAGGGCTTTGTCTACTTAAGGTAGGCTGAGGACAAAACTTAGGAAATCACGTATATTCCCGAGATTGGCAGCGTGTTCTCAACTCACAGACGTGAACAGCCTCCCTGGCTCTTGTGCGCATTAGACAATTTCTTAGACCTCTGTGAACGCACGTAAAAAATCAGAAGCCAAGGCTGCATATGCACAAGCACTTCCTTTGGCAGCAGTGCCAGCTGGAGCCCGCCCTCTGGACACCTGGACCTTGTTCCACGGCTGTAGCGTGCACTGCCCTGTTTCTCGGAAGTGCGCCGGTTGAACTTCTCATGCTGCCAGGCAGTGAATCTAATTTGGGAACTGAGCCAGGTTAAAAATAACTCAACCTGAAGAAGAAAAACGTTTGCTAAAGAAAATGCAAGTGAAACTACAGTTTGTGATTCCCTCAGCCTGTTACTGGGGCAGTAGTGTGCAATTACTGGTGATCCAAGACAGGGTTAATTTAATACTGAGAATAGGACTTAAGCAGGACAGATAAATGACACAAAGTTGGGCTGGGTGACATACCTGCTGCATTGATGAGGAAAATCTCCATACCTTTCATCTCGGCACAGGCTGTTCTGTTCTTCCCAGCAGAGCAGAGGGAGGTTCAGGCCGTTTTCCAGCGTTCCCATTCAGTGGTTGGCTTTGGGGCTTGCAGCCTAGATCCTGCTTGGATCTCTTTGTTGCCGAAGGGTTGGTGAAGGTGTGTCGATGGGGTGGATCCCATGGCAGGATCTTTTATAGTGGCTGTTACTAAGCAGTCAATATTTGCATCTACCTAGATGTCTTCTGCTGCCAAGAAGAGCCACTGTCACAAGTCTGTTAGGATGTAGGTGCATATGGAAGCTGCCCTGTTCTGGCCACAGGCAGTTTGGGTGCTGTAGATGCCCTTTGACATCTGAATTCAGTTTAGCAGCTTGGAAGGGTACTGCCTTCCTCGCAGTCTTTTGCAACGATAAGCAAACCTGAGATCCGCTTTTAGGATTCATTTTCTAATCTTCCAGTTTTGAAATCTCTTAGACTTCAGCTGTACTGAAGCTATCATTCCCACCAGTATGCTGCTGGGTGCCCCAGACATGGATAATTTCAGCAACAATGAGGAAAACCTGCCTGAAGTTGTTCTTAGGCACAAATTCCCAAAACAGTGCAGCACGTAGTCTTCCTGGCCTCAACTAGCATCATTTCCAGCTCTCCATTTCAGGGGCCTTCACTGGCATCCTGCTGACAGTAAGAGGCAGCTTGTGGTGTGGACAAGTACTGCCGTCACGGAATGATAAGTACAGCATAAAACCTCATTAAAATTCAATTCCTGGCCAGACAGGGATGTTACATTCATACACAATTACATTCACCATCATTTATCTTTCCTGGGTGCGATTCATCCGCAGAGCTCACATCAGCACCCTGCTGGACACAGTCCTTGATGAGACACTTGACTCCCCCTGTGATACCGTGGGACACCAAACGGCATAAACTCGCAAGTGATGGTGCCAGCTGGAGACTGCTGCAGCACCCAGCAGGCTCTGTGGAGCAAAGAAGGTGGAGGGGAGGTGGAACCATCTGCCACCAGATGTTTAGGAGTAAATGCTTGGACTGTTGGGGACGCTGGCTTTGATTTTAACAAAGCATTTGACGTTTTGGAGATTGGCTGCTGTTGCCCTTCTGGCCACAAAGACTGCAGACGCAAGGACCCCTGGTGGCATGGTCTGCCGGAGAGGAAAGGCAGGGCCTGGCTGGAGAGCTCAGAACGAGCTTTCTGTCTTCTCTCCCAGGCTGCTGCTGACTTGTCAAGTGACCTTAGGAGCCTGCCTACAGCAATGCTGTCAGCTTAGAAAGAAACATTTAGAAGTAATGACTTACCTGTCCAGGTTGCAGTCAACTCTTTTTCCCTGTAGCTGAGACAGAAACGAGCAGCGAAGGGGGGTTTCTAGAAACCTCACTTTGCCTGAGCCAGCAAACAGTTCCAATTTAATTTTGCTAGTGTAATTATTACTGTGCCCAGCCAGATTTCCAAGCAGGTACATGCTTTGCAGCCCTCATCTACCAGCTCTCGGGGGCAAGGACCAGCTGCTCCTTTGTGACAGGTCCGTCCAGCACACCCGAGGCTGCCTGAGGTTGCCATTTATCACGAGCCAGACGCAGCAGGGCCTGCAGAAGGTGCCTCCTTGCACCGTGGGTGTAGCCCACTGGCCCCCTGTGGCACAGTGTGCGTGCTGTGCCACGTGTGCGTGGTGTGCCACAGCAAACAGAGCAGTTCCTCCAGGCGGAATCACTCCCTGGAGAGGAGCAAGTGGCTGTAGCCATTCAAGCCAAGGTTACTTATTTACAAAGTGACAGACTTACAAGCCATTAGGAACCACTAATTCGTCTCCTCTGACCTCTTGGGCATTTCAGCTTTGCCTGATAAAAAGTAATACTCGGTGAGGAACGTTTCTTCCCCTTGGCACGTGGCATGGCTGTAGGGCACGGCGACAGTGCCCTACGAGAGCTGCGCCATGGCACGCCGCGGGACTGTCGGCTGGAACGTGCCGGGTGGTGGTGAACCGGGGAAGAAGGTCAAGGTGACTCGAGCATCCTCTGGTCCGTCCTGAGGCTGAATAGCAGTTCTGGAGCGACGATGCTCCAGAGGTTTGGGGTCAGCGGACGCAGTGCAAAAAGATTCTGCCCCAGACGTTTTCCATCGGAGCATAGAGGCAGCAGGAAGGGGGTGCGGGCTGGCACGGAGGTGGCCTTGAGGTGGCTGCCACAAGCAGATGTTGGCACTCGTGCGCTCAGCAGCTCTTCCCGGCCCTCTCCGGCCGCGCGGAGCTCTCCGGGCCTGCAGTTTCCCGGCTGAGACAGGTGCCCCTCACCGGCGTGACCTGTCCCAGAGCGCTCCGTGTCCGACAGGGAACGCGGTTCGTCCCTAGTTATTGTGCGGAACCACCGACCTCCTCAAGATGGCGGTGCCCTTCCCATGATGGCGGCTCGGAGGGGGGAGTCACGTGCGGCGGGGCGGGAATCCCGGCTCACGTGACCGGGGCGCCGCGGGCTCAGCCCGGTGTCCGCTCCCGTCTGCGCCCCGCCCCCGGCCCCGCCCCCGGGGGTCCCGGTCGCTGCCCCGCGGAGCCGGGGGTGGAGGGGGCTGCACCGGGCCCGGCGCTGACCGGGGCCTTTTCCTCACAGCGTCCGCCCGGAGCCGCGGGGTCCCACCCGCCGCCCGCCCCCGGGGCGGCGCTCCGGCTCCTCCGCCCCTCACCGGCTCCGCGTCCCCACCGCAGCCGCGGCCTTGCCCCACTCTGCCACCCCCGGTCCCAGCCCCGCGTCCCCGACCCCGCTCACCGGGGGTGCCCCTCGTTCCCGCCGCCCCACGATGCCGTCCAACAAATCCGTCTCGGACGCGCCCATCGTCCAGTTCACCAACTGCCGCATCCTGAGGAACCACCGGCTCCAGAGGTGAGGGCTGCCGGGGTGCCGGCGTGTACCGGCGGGTGCCGGGGGTGCCGGGTTGTACCGGCGGGTGCCGGGATGTACCGGCGGGTGCCGGGGGTGCCGGGATGTACCGGCGGGTGCCGGGGGTGCCGGGTTGTACCGGCGGGTGCCGGGATGTACCGGCGGGTGCCGGGGCACACGGCCGGCTGCAGAGCTGACCCGGAGTGCCCTGGGGGCTGTCCCAGCTCTCCCAGTGCCTCCGGTGTCAGCTCCTGCCCTACCGGCCCGTGCCCCTCCCGTCTGATTCCGACGGGGACACGGCGTGCGTGATGTACAGCCCCTCTCCGAGCCCCCCATCTCTCACTTTGCCTCCTCCGCCAGCCCCTGGGCCCCTCAGCCATCGCCACCACATCCATGAAAATCCCATTCCTGAGAGTTGTGTAAAGCCAGAGAGGGGGCTGCCAGTCGCGTCGCTGCGGGGAGAGCAGCTTTGCCCGAGTGGACATCAGGGAGCCCATGGCAGAGGGTGCCGGTGGGGTCTGCGCTGCCCGAGGCCACCCCGTCGCCGGGGCCACGGCTGCCGGCTCCCATGTGCGTGTTGCAGCACTGCAGATGGCACAGGAGCTTGGCGTGTGTGATTGTCCCTCCAGGGAGGACCTGTGGGTGCGAGAGGGGAAGATCCTGAACCCGGAGAAACTCTTCTTTGAAGAGAAGGGCTCTGCCGACGTCCAGCTGGACTGTAAGGACAGCATCATCGCCCCGGGCTTCATCGACGTCCAGATCAACGGTACGGTGAGGCCGTGTGTGCTCGCGGAGGGGCGGGGGGTCCCAGGTTTGTCCTGCTGCCCATGACCGAGTGCAATTCAGCTGCCTGAGGGAGATGTGGGTCACCAGACTAAGGATAAAGAACAATTTTGCCCATGGTCGCTGCTGTCATGTAATTGATCCCCTCTGCCTGGGTGGGGTTTCAGTCCAGCTGTCCCCTTAACCTCATTTTTATCAACATTTATCCAGCCCTGCGCTGGCAGGATGCCCACCCTACCCTTTCCAGGATATTCAGGGAGGACAGTGTAGGACTCCTCAAGGGAACAAACCTTACCTGCAGTAGCTCTTTGCTGAGGGTCAAGAGGGGCTTGTTCCAGGGTAGCTTATGTTGGGAGTCAGACCCTCTCTTGGGGTGTCGCCTGTAACCCCAGCCAGCAACTAAGCCCCACGCAGCTGCTCGCTCACACCTCTCCTCCCCCAGTCGGATTTTGCCCTGCATAGAAATAAAAAATTGGTCCTTGCAAAACGCTGGGATGCTGTGGGGGAAAAGCACTTCAGGAGGACGGCATTGGTTGGATTTGTACATGTGGAGCCTCACAAACGTACGCCAGGAAAGTGCTGGTGGAGCCCTTTGCTCCTGGGCAGTGCCGTACAAATGGAGCGGCTCACTCTGGTCATGCACGGTGTTTCTTCAGTGTTTTCCAGTGGGAAGACATCCAACGGGGAAGCTGCGGTTTCACCTCTGTTTTGTTCATGCTGCAGGAGGCTTTGGGGTGGACTTCTCCCTGGCTACGGATGACTTCAAATCAGGGATTGACCTGGTCAGTCAGAAAATCCTCTCCCATGGAGTGACCTCCTTCTGTCCCACTCTGGTGACCTCGCCTCCATCTCTGTACCACCAGGTGAGGGATTTTCCCCCCCTCTCATCTGCAGGGTGATAAAGGGCTGAGGCTGGTACCAAGAGGTGAGGGGACCAAGGCTGGGTCTGCAGACACTGGGATAGCTGTGGTGGGAAAGCCGCAGGCGTGAGGAGCTGGACTCTACCCCTGGATTTCTTGCCCTTAACCTTTAGACAGCTGAGACAGCGATGTCCCCCAGGCCAGCTTTGCACAATGGGGCTTGCAGCTGGCTTTTTCTTCGCAAGCCGTGTTTGGCTGATGGTCCCAAGTGGCCCAGCTACAAAGCTCTCTGCGGACCCAAGGTTTGGGTTTGTTTTGGCAGACTGGGGTGCTGTGTCTGGGGTGCCGTGTCTGACAAACCCCTTTCTCTAGGTTCTTCCTCAGATCAGTATAAGAAACGGTGGAGCCCACGGAGCAGGTATCCTGGGTAAGTGGTTTTGTCCCTAGCCATCCTCTCTGGTGCTACTCTAGGAGGGCAATTATCTTTTTCCTTGTTAAGGGGAAAGAAGCTACTGTAGGGGCAGCACAAATAGACGCTGGAGCTCTCTCGATGGCAGGGCTGCACAGGTGGGCACAGACCCGCTTTCTCCCTCAGCCTGTCCCTGGCCTTTGCCGTGGTCTCTGCCATCATACACTCACTGCTCCCGTCCTTTTGGGCCCCACGGGTGATGGCAATGGAGTGGCATGGCTTGGCATCTTTTACCATGCTGAGCTCAGTTACTTGAACCACGTGTTTCGCTGCAGGAGAATGGCGAGAGCTTGCCTGGAGCAGGATAGATGCAGCAGGTTTCTTGGTCCTTGGTGGGGAGAGGAAGGGTCATGGTTTTGTGTTCCTGTTTGGGCAGGGGCCCATCTGGAAGGACCGTTCATCAGCAAGGAGAAGAAAGGGGCACACCCAGAGCATTGCCTCCGCACCTTCGAGGCAGGTGCCTTCCAGGACCTGCTTGCCACCTACGGGTCCCTGGACTGTGTCCGGATAGTCACCCTGGCCCCAGAGATGAAGAGGAGCAGTGAGGTGATCCGGGAGCTCACCAAGCGGGGCATCTGCGTCTCGCTCGGTAAGGGCTGGGGCAGAGGAGGCTCCGTCTCCCTGTGCCACAGGGGCCACCAGGCAGCCCCTCTCGCGGGGCTGTGGCATCTCTAGGGGTGTCTCAGGGCAACTGGACGGGGTGGGATTTTCTTTTGCCTGGCCTATACGGAGGTGGCAGACCTGTCACGAACGGGGACCTCGCTCGATGCTGCAAATCTGTCGCCTTTTGTACAGTCAGGACCAAACTTCGATTGGTTGAAGTGTGAACGCCACCCGTTTAACACCGGGTAGCATTTGGTGCCGTTCAAACACGGGAAGGAGTAGCAGTCTTACTTGAATAAAGATGTGATTGAGGGTTGACAATGTGGAAAGGTTCAAACTCTGAAGTTCAACTGCTTTATGCCATATTTGAGAGGTGAAGTCATTTTCCAAGGGTTACTGTTGAGTTTTGATAACTCCATTTTTCAACCATCTCTCCCTCCACTGTCTTGCAGGCTACTGACTTAAAACTGACTGCATTTTTCCTGTCCTCTGTTTCACAAACTCTTTATTTGCCTCGGATCATTAAAGAAATTCTTTTTTAAAAAAATTAAAAAGAATGGGGAGGGGAGTTATTCAGAGTGAAATTGAACCTTACGTGAGAAGGGCATTCATAGAGCAGAGCATCTCTTATCTCACAGCCACATAAAGCGAAGAGCCACAGAAAGGCAAGCTCTTAGATCATTGGAGCTGCTGTCCGTGTTGGGGAAGACAGAATTTTCCTTCTGAGTAGTTTTATCTCTATATCCTTTATTGGCAAAGTCCTCACCATCTCTACTCCCTTGACTCCTCTCTATAAAGCCTTTAAATATCTGAGGACAGCAGAAAGGCATGTCCTTGGACCTCTAGCCCAGCCTGAAGGCAACTCTCTGGGAGCAAGGCAGCATTTGTGATGGTTGTGATGTGAACTGTGAACATGTTCTCATGGCCAGAGCCCCCCCCACCCTGGTCATGGCCAGACACCTCTGCCCCGAGGCTGGCATCTCAGACCTCAGCCCAGGGTGGAGCATCAGAGTAGAGTCCTAGTGACAGAGCATCTTCACTCCTGTAGGGATATGAACGGAGAGATGGGCAGGAAAAATCATGCACTGGTCTTTGTTCCCAGGTCACTCGGTGGCCAATCTCGCCCAGGCTGAGGAGGCTGTGCAGCACGGCGCTACCTTCATCACTCACCTCTTCAACGCCATGTTGCCGGTGAGTAGCCGCGGGCACTCGCCCTGCACTGGTATTGCTTTCGGTGCTTTCTCTCCCGCTTCCCACAGATGCCTATTCTTCCCAGCTTGTTTGATAACTGGCCTTGGAATGAGGTTTCAGAACTGAACCCCTGGCTTCACATTTCTACTGCCTGATTTCAAAGAGGGTGAAGGCTGTAGCAGAATCTTGAAATTTGAGGAAATGCACCGATTTGTCTAGTAAAGGATGGAGCGCTCAGCTGCCAGGCACTGTTTGATAGAAATGGCAGCTGCATCCCCCAATGGGCAGGGTCTCAGCCCACAAGTCCTGGTGATGCTCCACAGCTTGTTCTCTCTCCCCTTGGGCAGTTCCACCATCGCGACCCTGGCATCGTGGGGCTGCTGACGAGTGACAAGATTCCTGCCGGGCGGAGGGTCTTCTACGGCATGATCTCTGATGGCATCCACACCAACCCTGCCGCCCTGCGAATCGCCCACCGAGCCCACCCCAAAGGTGAGCCGTGCCGGGCCCACGCAGTGTCCCCAGCCATCCCGAGCGCTGTGCCATCTTGCACAAAACATTTGCGCAAGTGCTGTGGCACGCTGCCCTCGCCACCTGAAAGAGGTCACAGCCATGTGGGCTGATCCACCAGCCCTCTTTGTTGGCCAGTGCTTGGAGCTGCAGCAAGGTCAGCTGCACAGCTAACGCAGCCTCTTTTCTGGCATTCCTCAGGCATGGTGCTGGTGACGGATGCGATCGCTGGCATGGGGCTGGCACCGGGTCGGCACACGCTGGGTCAGCAAGTGGTGGAGATCGATGGGCTGAACACCTACATTGCAGGTAAGTGCCTCTTGCTAAAGAGCTGGGGACAGAGATGCTGCTCGTGCGTGTTCTTGGATTGCACAGCACACCTTGCAGTGCCTGTCGGTGCAAGGCAGCGCGTGTGCCACCGGTTTTTGGTGCCCAATGGCTCTGCAGTGACTTAGCCCTGGGAGAACGAGGCGTCTTGTGAAGAGGGGAAGTGCCCTGTCTCGGTGGAGCGAGGAGGAATCTGTCAATTTGTAGCTGTCTGAAACACCTTTGAATGCCTCATTGCCCAGTGTCATGGATGCTAGAGGTTCCAGCAGGGTCTGAAAGGACAGAGAATATCCCACAGATATTTATTGTCCTTTGCCTTTACTGTAACACCACCACTTCTTACTAAGTTCCTTAAGCTGCAAGAAGTTGGAGACTAGGAAGGTATTTCAGAGAAGGATCATTCCATTCTCAGTTCCCTTCCTCTGTCTCTGGCAGCAGGTGCCTGTGTTGTGACCTAGAGTTTCACCCAGTCCAGCTGGTCTTACGGTGGAGCTGCGGGGTGACATCCTGGTACTGGCTCTCTCTTGCCTCATTCTGTCACTTGGCAGCCATGGCTGGGGGCTCTTCAATTGCTCCTTGTGCAGCCCAGATTTTCTACCCCTTCTGGTCGCGTTATGCTTTCCCACCACCTCACTTCTTGCTATGAGTTGTGGGACCTGCTCAGTGCAGTGCTGTTCCTCTCCCAGGCACAAAGACCCTGAGTGGTAGTGTGGCAACCATGGACACGTGTGTGCGACACTTCCAAGAAGCCACAGGTAAGCGAGCCTTGTCCACAAGCTGTTGCTCCCTACGTTGACTCAGGAAGAGGTCTTGCTCTTGGCAGCTGTGTCTGCTCCACCAGGGGATGTTCCCTCGCACCTGAGATATGATGAGAAGGGCTGGCATCAGTGGCACTGGCCTCAGATGAGCACCTTCTTGAGGGGAGGTTTCATTTTAACCCATAGCACCAATGAGAGGTGAACTCTTCTGCTCTTTTCTCATAAAGGTGAATGATTTTCCCCTCCCCATACCCTAGGTGTTCCTGCTGTCTCCCTTAGGGATGTTCCCCTCCCCAGCTCCATACCCCTGTGGCAAGGGTGTTCCAGCTCGAGTCCCTGCCAGGCTGACAGTTGCTTTAGCCAGAGGGATTTGGGCTGCTCTGGCAACGGGGCTGTTTGCTGCCCTAATGTGTCCTCCCTTCTCTCTCCAAGGGTGCTCAGTAGAGACTGCGTTGGAGGCAGCATCTCTGCATCCTGCCCAGCTCCTGGGGATTGAACGCAAAAAGGGGACACTAAACTACGACTCCGATGCAGGTACTGGTATGGGGACAGCAGGTACTGGTATGGGGACAATGGTGTGAGGGCTCCCAGGTGCTGGAGCAAAGCAGGGGCTGATGCGAACGCACCTTCATCCCCTGCTTCAGTGGCAGCTGCAAGGGGTCTTGCTTTGCCTGGGATTTGCTGTGGGCTTTTACTCCAGTGATTTTCCCTTGGATGCTGGCGGTGTTTTGCGAGCCCTTTGGAGAGATCCCCACATCTCAGCCAAGCATGGACCAGAGCTGCCATAGCCAGGATGGCACCACACTGCCGTCCTGCTGCTGTTTCTGGGGTGGGAAGAAGCTCTTCCTTTCTGGGGTGGGAAGAAGCTTTTCCTCCCCGAGCCCAGCCCCTCTCAGCCAGCTTCAGCTGCTCTGTTTCTCTGACAGCTGCTTCCTTTCTCTCCTGTTTGGTGCAGATTTCCTGATGCTGAACGACGATCTGTATGTGCAAGCCACGTACATTGCGGGCGAGGAAGTCTGGAGCCAGGATGCGTTAGGCATGTGACGCTGGGCTGTCCTGGTGCCCTCCGAGGCTTCCTGGCACTGTGGTTAGCAGCTCTGGTAACCACCCCACTTCTCCTTTTTATTTTTTCAATTTCTTCTGGCAACTCCCTTAAAGGAGCCTCATACCAAAGAGCTGCGTTTTCCAGCGCAACTGCTGCTTCCAGTTACAGCCATGCCTGCAACAAATTTGTTGGTGCTCAGCTGGGGGAGTGGGGAAATCAGGCAGATCTGTGTTGGAGGGGATTGCCAGTCCCCGGAGTGACCCCACGGACTGCACAGCTGTCCTGCATGGAGTCCCCAGACAGAGGTGCTCCTGTTGCCGTCTTACAGCAGTGTGGAGCTGTCCCAGCCTTTGCACTGTTTATACAGCACACACCAACCTTCCCCGTGCCTGAGGCAGGCTCCAGCCATTTCCATTCCTCTGCCTGCTGTTTGCCTTGCTCCCAGGCAACCGTGGCTGGTTAGACATCAGCTTCCACCAGCTCAGCTTGCAGCTCTTCACGTTAAAAGGTTCCTGTTGTGTCAGCAGAAGTCGAGGTTCACGTTCTGATCCTCCAGCGGTCCCTCTGTTGTGTGTCCTCTGGAGCAAGGCTGTCACAGCTCGCCAGCTCGGTGCCATTGTGGGGCTGTGACTCCATGGGGGCTGAATCCTCAGGGCAGACATCAAACCCAGGAAAAATGAGGCATTGCTGGTCCTTTGTGCCTTTTCCCTGCACAGGCATCGAGTCCACAGCACGTGATTTCAGCTGGAGACATAGACAGCATCCTGCCACAGAAAGCAAGGTTCCTCTTAACCTTTTATTCTGGCTAGATGGGGTCTGCGGGCTCTGTGCCCAGCCATACCTAGTAGAGCCTTTGGATGGCCTGACATATTTGTGCATTCCTTGGACCACAGATGCTGCAGGCAGGAAGCTTTTGCTTTAGGGCATGCATCCAGGCTGGTAGTGACAGGCTCACAAGCCCTCAGTTCAGCTCAGGGAAGGAGGAGGAGGAGTACTGCAGCGGGATTCTGGCCTTTCAAGACAGTTGCTGATAGCTCATTATTTCCGTGCTCATTATTATCTTCTCCAATACTTGACTGTCAGCTCTTTTCCTGACAGTTGGACACTTCTAAGCGAAGACTGATGCTGATTTCGAACGTGCTGCGGTCAGGAAAGCCTTGCAATAAGTCTTAGACAACCTCTGACAAGCCTCAAACCAAACAGATGTGTTTTTGCAGTGAGGGGAGGGCTTAGAGAAGGGCTGAGTCTTAGCAAGGCCAGAGGTTGTAAGGCCGGACAAAAGTCTGCAGATTTTTCCAGTACCTTTTTATAACCTTTAACAGCAACATTTGGAAGTGCTTTCCTAGCACTTTAGAGCCCTGCTGGAATAACTGGCAGCCTTGGAGAATTTCTAACATCAACTGCCAATGTCAGCAGAAACTGTAACTTCCAGGATTTGAAGCGTTTGAAAGAGACATCAAACACCGTGCTGTGAAACGTGACGTGCTACGGCATTATAGATCTGTTGAAAAAAAAAAAATCCATGGGGGGAAAAAAAAAAAAAAGCATATGAAACAAAGCGTCTAACTTTTTTTATTATTATTTACCAAATTAAATAATCAAAAGGAAATCTCACACCTAAATGGACTTAGACAATACCCGTATCTGCGCATTACCCGTTGTGCCCGCGGAGCACACGCTGTGCCCTGGTGGTGCGGCGGGCCGGGATGCTGCTGGCACCGCGTCCCTCCGGCTCCGCGGCCGGATGGCGACCGTTCGCCGCGGGGCTCGGTCCCACGGCGGCAGCCGGGGCCCGGCAGCGGGAACGCGGCGCCCCGCGGGGCTCGGGGGAGCGGGACGGGGCTCGGGGTGGGACCGACACCCCGCGGCGGGGGAGGGCTGCGTGCCTCGGCACCGCGGGCCTCGCCGGTCCCTCCCCGCCGGTTCCTCCCCGCGGACGGGCCGGGCGGGCGGGGCGGGTGGCGGAACGGACGCGCGGGGCCCGGGAGCGGCCGGACGGGCGGCGGGCGGACCGCGGCGCACGGCGGCCGCGTCTTTCCTGCCTCGGCCCCGCGGTCCCGGCGCTTCTCTCGGGCCCGGCCCCGGGGCGGCCGCAGCACCGGGTCCCCGCCGGGGGTGCGGGAGCGCGCACGCCGCTCCGTGAGCCGAGGGGGCGGCGGCGGCCCGGTGCCCTCCCGGGGGCGGCGTGGGAACCGCCCGGTGTGGCGCGGTAAGAGCCGTGCTCGGCCCCGCTCCTCCGTTCCGAGCCGCCCTCCGAGCCGCCCATCGTTCTCCGGGGCCCGTTCTCCGGGGCCGCCCCCCAGCCCGCCCCGCCGCCGCAGCTCCCGGGCGGGCTGTGCGCCTCTGGCCGTCCCCGCTCGGTTCCTGGGGGTTTTCCTTAAAGCGCTCCCCTGGCGCTTGTGCCCGCCTTTCCCCATCCCTGGGCACCTCGCTATCCCGCTGAGGCAAGCGCTTTCCTTGCCCTAGTGCGTTGTAGCGACTGCCCTGTTCACAGGAGGCTTCCAAACCTGCTTTCCAGCGGCTTGGCAGGAGGCACGCAGGGTAAAACCGCGGAAAAGGCAGTCTTGAGGGCTTGTGTGGGGCATAAAGGGGAATTCTGTGTGTTGCTGGAGGGAAATTCCTTGCTGTGGAGACATATTATGCTACAGAATAAGCTTCAGGAGGAAATGAGAAATCTTCCATTTGGGGTGCTTGAAAAGGGAGCAGGAAAAAAAGTGAACAATCTGTGGGAAGTCTTGGTTTGCCAGGAGCGGGTGGCTTACTGCTAGTAAGAGGTTTTTGGGAATGAAGAGGGCTCATTTGGTGCCCTCCAAATAGGGAGTGTTGCAAGGCCTGTGCTGCGTTGATTTATGGTGTAAATTGAGCTGTTACACAACACACGTAAAGCAAGAAAAGGGGTTTGTGACCCCCTCGTCTGATCTCCCACGTGAGAGGGGAGCGGACTTCAGTTTTGGAATCAGTTTTGCAGGTGAGAGATGTCTGTCTGCTTTCAATCAAATGCCATTCATGGATTAGTCAGAGGTGGTATGAACACAAAACGCGCTCAGAGGAGACCCAGCATCCCACGATATGGTTTGTAAGGCCCATCATAACCTGGTTTGATCTCTTGTGGTTTTTTTCTTGAGTGCAGCAGAGGAGACACAGCACACTCTCAAGGTCCTGCGTGCCCATGAGACTCCTTTTGTGAAGAAGCGACAAGGGATGAACCACATATTTGGGGATTATCATCTCAAGATGGCTGAGGATCAGAAGAGCACGGAGAAAGCAGGTGAGCTTGAACTGTCCCTTCAGGGATGATGTTATTTGGTTCTTTTCTGTAGGTTTCTTACATTGCAGCTTTTGGGAGTTGCAGCAGTAGTGGCATCCCAATAGTAGGAAACTGGCATATTGATAGAAACATTTTTCTTTATATTTTCTAGACGTGAAACCTGGTGGTGTGGAAGTACAGCAAAGCAATGGGCAGGCTTCAGGTGGTGTGGTATGTGGGAAACAGACACAAACATCTGACCAGATCTCTGAGGCAGAGCCAGAGTTGTTCATGTCATCTGACAATAGCTTCCGATTTGATTTTATGCTTTCTGAGATCGACCCAGAAGCAACTGGCACACCTTTGGAAGCGGTCCCTGGTGTCAGCAGTGCTGAGCAGATACAAACCAGTGCAAGAGCCACCGAGCAGGACAACTGGAACGGAGCCTTGAGTTTTTCTGGACAAGAACCCAAGTTCGCTGTCAACTTTGCCATCGCAGATGAAGACTGTCCTCTGGTTCCATTAGTTCCAGCAAGCCAACATACAAAGCGAACAGCAGGTCATGAAGTGCGGGGTGATTCCCTGCCTGCTGAATCAGCAGGTATGCCACGGAATTCAGCCTCGCAGAAGCCTGAGTTGACACAAACTGCAGGTAGTGCACCCAAAGAGGATAGAAGCCTTGTCACGTTAAAGATTCCTCAACCAGAGACTGCTCCTGGAGAGGAGACAGTGACAGAGAAATCAACAGCAGATGGAGCTGCCCGGAAGAAGAAAAAGAAGAAGAAACAAAAAACATCTGTCAGTAAAAAGGAGATGGAAGAACCTGAGATCAACAGGAGGGCAAAGGCAGAAGCTAGCAGATGTCAAAATAAAGATAGTTCCCACCAGGATGAGACCCCTCAGGTATTTAAATATTGGTGGGATCCCATAACTTACAAACCCTAGAGCAAAAGAGAAGCTTTTGGCACAGTTTAACAGTGAGTATACTGGCTCAAAGGTGAAAGCTGAAAGACAAGGGTTGCTGCTTATTTCTTACAGCAGCTGTTTTCTTTCTCTGCTAGACAGTTGAGGAACCTGCCTAGTGGGGAGGGAGTTAATGGTCCTTCATTGTCTGCTTCAAACTCGTGCTGAAACATTTCATGTTTAAACTTGCGATGGCTAATCCTGGGAAGCTGGGTGCCGCACTTTCTTCAAAAAATGTATTAAAAAACCCACAGAGGTAACTGTCCTCGGTCAGTGCAAGCTGGTATCTGCACATGCTGAACCCCCACTTACACGTTCTCGGGTAGGATGAAGTGCTCACATAATGCAGATAGCAAAGCTGAGGTGCAGAGCTGCTCGCTGGTGTAGCCCAGGCTGTGGTGCAAAGCCTGGTGGAGCTTGCAAGAAGGTTCCCACTGTAAGGCACAGCCCAGAAATGTACAAAAGTTGGAAGTTATATGTAGACACACCGTTAAGGCACATGCTAAAATCTTCTAATCTTCTGCTAAGGTCTAGGTCTTCGTTTTGTTTTTCTTTTCAGCACTGGCGTAGTTATTATTAACAAATAAGCCAGCAGAGCAGTACTGAAGTACAAAATTAGAAAATTCTTGCTTTCTTTAATATCTTGCACTGAGTGTTTACCTGTGAACACCTTCAAGTGTTCAGCCCTCTTGGAGCATTCCATCCAAAGTACTGCTTTGCCAACAGCGCCATCAGTAAGCACCGCTGAGTACCAGCAAGGTAGAAACGTATGAAGGTGGGTAAAGCCCTTCCAGTCCATTGGAAGGAGGCTGTTGTAGGGAAAGAAGGAGACGAGGGCTTTTGTGTTTACATGTCTGTAACAGCTTCGGCCCCAGGGCGCAGCCCTGTTTCCCTCTCCCTTCCACTGCTCAGTTAGCCAGATGGCTTTGCTTGATGAGACTTGGCTTCTTCCATCTCCATGGGCTTCAGCTCCCTTCTCCTCATGCGTTTCTGGTTGAGCAAGCATGCAGGAGCTGAGGCACCAGGACTCAGCTTCCGATTTTGTCCACTGTTTGCTTTTTGATTTCCGGCAGGTTTTTTGTTGTTAATGCTTATTCCTCCCATCTGTAAGTTGATTTGACCACTTCTTTCAGAGGAAAGGCCCTGGACGGCGTTCTAGAAAATGGCTTCATCTGAATGGCAGCCAAATATTAAAGGCATCAAATAGAGGCAGCGAGTTGCAGCTAAACACGTGTTCGGTGCTTTAAGTTTATCCAATGAAAAGCACTACAGGGAAAACGTCATGAAGTCTATAAAGTGATGAACTAGAAAATGAAATTTGGAATAGTCCTGACTTTGTGCAGGTACCTTTTTCCCTGTGTAGCAGCTGCTGCTCTTAAGTTTGGATGCCTTATTTTCTCATGTTCCTTTTTGCGTAGCAGTCAGATGACCAGCTGTGGAAAGAAGTGGAGTGGTGCGTGGAACAGCTGGAACTTGGCCTGAAGACACAGAAATCCACTCCGAAGCAGGGTAAGCATTGGAGTAAAGGAGAGATCTGCCCTGTGGGAAGGGTTGGCAGGCGTGCAGGGGCAGAGCCCGCGGGGACTCACACCGCCGTGTTTCTTTCTGCGGTGTTTCAGCCGAGGAGGCTCTCCGTGCCATCAAGACGCTGCGCAGTGACAAGGCTCCGCTGGTGAAGAAGCGTCAGCTCATGAGAGTCATGTTTGGAGACTTCAGGAAGAAGATGGAGGAGGAGTGGTGCAAAGAGCTGAAGCTTATGGAAACAGGTAGGAGAACTTCGCATGCTGGGGGAAGAGGAGAAGAAAGGGCTTCACTCCTGCCCTCCGTATTGCTTTGTAGAGTGTGAGCTCGCTATATGAGATGACTAAGCATCTCTGATTGCTTTTTTTCTTCCCTCTTCAAGCTGTGAAATCTGCCAGGATTACGGAAGTGAAGGGTGACGTCCACAAGAACTGCCGGTTCATCCGGAAGCACTGCAGGAAAAGCCAAGGTTCAGCAGGGTCCCCTTCAGAGTCACTGGGGACACTTGACACAGACTTGTTCAAATCCACAACTTCCCAAGAAGAGTTTTGCTTTAATTTCTTTTAGGAAAGTATTTTAGACTAAAACTATGACTAAAAACTGTGCCAAATCTACTGTAAACTTAAGAACGGTGGAAAAACGCTGTGCAGTACAAAACATTATGCAAGAATCTCCGTGTATTTCCTAAAGAAAGGATCTTCTTTCAGAGTGCCTTATCTAGAGGTTTAGAACAGATCTGCCTACTGCACACACGACCTCGAGACTCAGTCTCCGCGCTGCTCCGCTCTCCTTGCACTGTACAAAGGTACCTGTGCAAAAGACAGGCAGAGTCTGGAAGGATCTGGTTTTCCTCTTGTAGAATTGACCTTAACCTGAGAATCTGTCTGTTATACTGGGAGATTTTCCCATGCTCCTGTTGCTTTTAGCTAGAGCAGACCTTTTATAGCAGATGAGGCAGCGATGCATACAGAAGGGAATGGTTTGTAAGGAAGGTCCGGCTTCTGGTAAGATCCAGCTGTGTAAGCATAATGGACAGTTGAATGGTCCCACTCCATATGAGTCTGTGTGGATGCAGCTTCTGGTATCCAGAAAGCACTGGGGCGGTGTGTGTCATCGCTGCCATCTAGAGAGTATGAGCTCAAGATCCTGGGGCAAAATAGGTGAGAATCAGTCTTGCTCATTCATCTCCTAAATCGGCAGGTAGAGACTTAGAAGAGAGCAGCGAATGCTGGTTTAACCCAGCCTAGGGGTGCAAGGACAGTTGTTTCCAGACAGTGGAAGGTTTTTGTTGCTAAAGCCAGGTTCTGGCCTCGTAGGAAGGATGCACCATCAGCTCTTAAAGAGGTTTGCTTTTTAAGTAGCCCAGTCACGACCACCAGTGACTCAGGATAAATCGGCTGCATGCCAAACCGTGGGTGGTGGCATGCAGCGAGAGCCCACAGATTCTCTTGCATTTGATTTGTATCGAATTTTTTCTCTCTGGACAGTCGAATGTTTGTCTCTGGTGTTTTGATACTGCTTCAGCCACGGAACCCATCTCCTGTCTTCACACAGAAAGTATTCCCCGCTCAGCCCAAACAAGCTGAAGGAGCAGAAGTCCTTTAAAAGGAGACATGGTATCAGATGTCCCCAGGGTGCAGTGCTCTCCTTCCTTTTTATAGTTCAGCCCGTCATCCCGTGTGGAGAAATGGGAGCGTAGGCAGATTCCAGGGTGTACTGAGAGCAGCTGAGAGATGGTGGAAAACATTTGCTGGGAAGGACTTCAGAAAAACCCTGATGTTGGCTACAAAAAAAATTTATTTTATTACGAAACTCCGATGCAGTCAGTTGCATCTGTGAGGATACTTTTTTCGGTTTAAATATTTTAAAGAATGCCTGTCTAGGCATGAGAAGAAAGTGAACCTGAGTAACATATCTAATGAGGAGAAATGTGCAGGGAAGATTTAAGTCTTCTGGAAATCAGTTGGTTAGAACTGGAAATCAATAGGTTAGCAGATGATTACTTTACTTGCTGGGGAGCACTGCTGTTACTTTGACTGTATGGAACAATACAGTATTTCTTGAATTTCCAGGATTTTATATTAAACATACAAAAGCTGTGTCGTTGTCAATCTTTTAGTCTTTTCCTACCATTTACTAAGATTAAGGAGCATCTTGTACATGACCTTGGATCTACAGCTGCTTTCCTTCCTAGCTGGTTATGTATCATGTGTCTGGGAAATAATTGTGGGGTTTTTTTTCCTTGTCTTGTTTCAGGTGAAGCTGGAGTTGCTAAAACGTTACAAAATCCTGTGCTGGGAAAGGCTGCAGGAGTATTGTGGGAAGTGTTCTTGCTTAATTGCCTCATGCTTCCACTGTTTGGTAGGGATTCACAGTTAGCATAAAGATACCAGTGAGATGGACATTTGGTGTAACCTAATCCAGCCGGTTCATCTCCAAAGAGGGCAGAGAAGAACGATTTCTCATGGGCGAGTGGCTCCTGTGGTTTTTCAGAAGCCTTCACGTAGTGCTGACTTGCAGAGCCAGCCCGCATTCCTTTCGCAGTGCTTCGTTAGCGGAGGGCTCGGAAGGCAAAAATGTTCATCAAAATGTTCATCAGTTTGATGCTTCTTACCCTGAGCGTCATGCTTGACCTGTGGACTTGAGTGCAAGGCCACAAGTTGGCCGGGTCGGTTCCACGAGTCGGCTGATCTTGGACAAGGCATTTTGCCTTTTGTGTCAGCTCCCTGTTGTCATAGCCAACATGATGCCTCCTGCATCTTTGACAGACGTGCCCAAGTTATTTCATCAATGACTGTGTCTTGAAGAGGCAAGTGTAGTATTTCGCATCTGAAATTACGGGGTGTGTAATGTTTGGAGCATCTCTGCTGCATTATAATTTGTTTGAAAACAAACAAGGAATGTTAGTAGAAGTTAGGAAATGCTATCGCTGCTCCGCCAGTCCGTTTCTCTTTATAGAAGCCACAATGCAGTCTTAATGACATTTTTTTTTTAAATGATGTTTTCTTCTTTTAGCATTTCTTTAGGATTTCAGTGCTGTTTAGGGTTTCAGTGACATCTCTTATTACAGCGGTGTCGGGTTTGGGTCAGGGCTTTGCTCTACTAGTTACTGTAATACATGTGACTGGAGGCATGGTCCGTGCCCGAAGGCATTAATGATGTACACCAGTTGGGGAGAAAGATGTTGCCATCTGCTTGGAGTTCTCTGTTCCAGTGTTCTTCTGTTAAGGAAAAGTAGCTCAGTTTTGGTAGAAAACTGAGCTCAGTTCTGACCTGCTTGTCTCTTTTTGCATCCTCTCCTTTGCCTCGGGCCGTGCGTTTAGGGTCAGTGCAGAAAGGGTGGCTGGATTTGCAGTACCGTATCTGCCCAGCAGCGTGGGGTTTTAGGCAGTGCACTATTTACAGGATCTTTCAGCATGGTTGTGACCTCAGGAATGAGTTAAAGACGAGGCCAAAAGGGAGCGCGAAGTACAACGGTGCCTCTAGAGAAAAAATTAGAGAAAAAATTGCTTAATAGCATTGGTCTTGAAAAAGTAAAAGCTGAGGATCAACTTCTCACGAGAGTAACGGGTGAAGGAACGCTATAATTTTCCTCAGACTGCTCACTGCAGCAAAGCAAAGGTCAGGTCTCACTTTTGGGAACAAAGTGAAGGATTTTAAGAGTTGTTTTCTGGGGCAGGGTGAGTCCAGGAATGTATCCGCATAGAGGCAGCAGAAATCTGGGAGTGATCTCTGCTCCTTTTAGGCTTGGCACCTTCGTCTGTAAGAAGATCCCCCTAGCAAAGGTTAGGAAACGCGATCCCGTCCCAGACAGACCCTGCCTCTGGAGGGGAGACGGCAGCCGATGGCCAGCCTTCCCCCCACACACCGGCCCTGTCCTGGCGGCTTCTCGCCCCGCTTTCATTTTGGCTGTTAACCTGGATGCTGGGCACTAACTGGTAAGTTCTTCCAATCCCTTGCCTTGGGCTCGGTCAGTGGAAATGCATTTGTTGGTCCTTGGGCTGCCCGTCTTCTGCTTTGAGTAATCGGGGGGCAGAGTCACCAAGGAACAGCCTACAGAGGCTCTCCAAGGGATCCCCACAAAGTTCAGCTGAAATTGTCTCCTGAGTCCCAGCAGCTGCTTCTAAGAGGGCTCCCAAGACCGGCAGAGAGAGGAGGAAGCCGACAAATCGGTCTTACTGACTCTGTAACTCAGACAACTAATTCTCCTTTCTGCCAATTGAATTTTTCTGAAGAGTGCTGAGGGTAAGACTGCGGACTCAGCATCTAATGACCCCTAAAGGATACAATATTCTTGTTATCTTCCTTTGGGGAGGAAAACCTCGGTCCTAACTTATCTTTTCTTTGAATTAGAAAGAGGAAAACCTCACCGCTTCAAGCAAGACAACAATTTGAACGCTGTAACAGAAGGAGAGTTATTTGAAGAGCCGTGAGCATTGAACCCGCAGTTCCATAACGAAAAAAGAGGAGATATACTGCTGGTGTAAGATCATACGGAGCTGTGACGCATGATCTTTCTGCTGAAGTTATTTTCTGAGGACGAAGTCGGTTTATTTTCTTTGCTTAAAATTGTTGGCTGCTCACTGTTTGTGCTGCTCTCATATTTAGAACTGCGGGAAGGTTTGTAAGCCACGCTGCTTTAGGAGATTGAACTTTGACATCAGCTACCACAGTGCTTTGATTGCTGGCAACGGTCCTGCCCGTGCATGCTGACGGCTGGGAAGCGCTGACCACCTACTGTATTTGGCCCATCTGTCTTCTTCACCTTGAGTACATCAAGAGGCACTACGAGCTCCTTGGTGTCTCACCACCAAGATGGAAGAAGTCTGGGTTGTGTATCTCTGCCTGATCTTGCTTATCATTGTGCTTCTTCTGATGAAGCATAACCCGCATGTGGAAGAGGCCAAGAAGGATAGGGAAAGCAAAAGCCCCCCACCATCCACTTCCTTTTTCCCCAGTAATGTCGGCAAACAACTGGAGCACACCCAGGAAGAGCTGGAGCACTATCTGGACAGGCTAACCCACGTCTTGTTTGACTCAGAAGCCAGGAAAAGGGATGGCCACCATGATCAGAAGACCCACCATCACCATCACAAAAGCGCTGATGTTACAACTGAAACGAAGGAGCATTCAGGAAAGGAGGCAGCACGCTCCCAGTACCTCTCAAGCCACTCGAGGGTTCAGGTATGAGGCTTATAAAGACTTTCAGTCTCAACCAGACTTAGAGCTCCTGGCTGAGGTAGTGAATCCTGTTGAAATGCATAGTCCATGAACTTGGATTTGGAAGAGGTGGGGGGGGAAGTCCCACTATTTTGAATTATAATACGTTCTTATTTTTTCACTGTATATTTCAACATTAAGCAGTCATAGAATCATAGAATGGTTTGGGTTGGAAGGGACCTCAAAGATCATCTAGTTCCAACCCCCCTGCCATGGCCAGGGACACCTTCCACTACACCAGGTTGCCCAAAGCCCCATCCAACCTGGCCTGGAACACTTGCAGGGATGGGGCAGCCACAACTTCTCTGGACAACCTGTTCCAGTGCCTCACCACCCTCAGAGGGAAGAATTTCTTCCTTAGATCTAATCGAAATCTCCCCTCTTTCAGTTTAAATCCATTGCCCCTTGTCTTATCACTATATACCCTTGTAAAAAGTCCCTCTCCAGCTTTCCTGTAGGTCCCCTTCAGGTACTGGAAGGCTGCAATAAGATCACTCTGGAGCTTTCTCTTCTCCAGGCTGAACAGCCCCAACTCTCTCAGCCTGTCTCCAGAGCAGAGGTGCTCCAGCCCTTGGATCATCTTTGTGGCCTCCTCTGGACCCACTCCAGCAGCTCCATGTCTTTTTGATGCAACCCAGGACACGGTTGGGTTTCTGGGCTGCCAGTGCACATTGCTGGCTCATGTTGAGCTTCTCATCACCCAGTACCCCCAAGTCCTTCTCCTCAGGGCTGCTCTCAATCCATTCTCCACCCAGCCTGTACTTGTGCTTGGGATTGCCCCAACCCATGCGCAGGACCTTGCACTTGGCCTTGTTGAACTCCATGAGGTTCTCACAGGCCCACCTCTCCAGCCTGTCCAGGTCCCTCTGGATGCCATCCCTTCCCTCCAGCGTGTCCACAACACCACACAGCTTGGTGTCATCTGCAAACGTGCTGAGGGTGCACTCGATCCCACTGTCCTGTCGTTCAGGGATTGTGTTATGAGTTGTATGTGCATTGTATGTGTAAGGTGTCAATGTTGGCATTAGCGTTTATGCATGTGTGTATCTGCGTGTAAATTATTGCTTCCTATACCAATAGATAGCATTTCTTACTTCAAGAAGTTGTGCAGCTCTTCAGTGGTTATAAATATTCCCCTTTCCCCACATACAGCAGCATTTTGCCGGTTTGCCCAGCTAAGGATCTGGCCCAGTAGGGTACAGGAGCTCTGCGGACACCTATCTAGTGGCGCATGCACGGTATCGATGGTGGGAAACGCGTAACGCAATATTTCTGCTGTGCACCATGATCATGCATAGTCTACTCTGTGAACATGAACGTTGCTATTGGCAGCCTGCGAAATTCTCTTTGCCTTGGCCAAGGCCCTTTTTGGGGGGATGGAACAAGGTGCATGCCTTGATATTTTTATCGTTATCCTCACTGCAATACATCAGATGTTGCCCTTGAGATGGCAGAGTTCCATGGCAGCTATGCGAGGCTGCGTTACTCTATGCTAGCAGCTGTTTATAGTCTTCATTCTTGAGACACGTGTCTTGCCCTGCCGACTCCCTGCTCCGTCACTCAGCACGTTCCAGGTCCAGGTGGGAGCTCCAACACGAAGCCTTCACCTTAGAGGGGGCAGCCAGACCTTGATGGCAATAATTGCACCTTGCTGAAGAATCAAGAGGCAGATTCCTTAGCGATGAAGGCGCTGCTGTAAACAGCCTTCCCAGTGAGCCAGGGCATTGTAGCTTCCCAAGTCTGCAGGAGCTGCCTGAGCTGTCCGGGGGGATTGGTACATCCCCCTGAATGCAGAGGGGCAAATACACAAAATGTGAGAACATTGTCCAGAGTACATGGGCAGAAAGAGTCATTCCAGTGGTTAGTTACTTACTGGCATGTTTTATTTACTGAAGAAGGTGTGATTTTATTAGATCTACGACAGACCAAAAACCAGCCATGATTTTTTGTTATGGAAGTGGATCACGTTGCAAAATAAGTGTTACCTTATTTTTCTACTACGGTTAAAGATGACTATGTTTGCAGAATGCAAGCTGAGGAGAAAAGGTGCTGTGATCACTCTTTTTGTACAGCTCAATGTAATGCTAGTTAGCTTCAGTGAACGTTCACTTGCTTAGAAAAAGGGAGTACACTTTTTTCACAGACTTGATGCAGCAGATGATCCTTCTTTGGACAGTTGAAAAGTTTAATATAAGCTCCTTTGATATATGGAATAAACAGTAATCACACAGAGGCAAAGTAGTAGAAATAACCTTTGTTGTTACTCATTTTGTGTTTTGGGAGCCGTGAAAAAGAAGTCACCACCTAAAGAAGCACTTGTCAGCAAGCTGTCCAGCCACTGAAGCGAAATGGGAAACTTCAACTTTTCTTGGAATAGTTTTAGTGCCAAAACTGCTGGGGGTTTATTGCTCAGGCAAAGGCTAAGTGTCGGGATAGCGTCAGGAGTTACCCCGGCGCGTGGCAGGATGGAGATGCAGCCAGCTCAGAACGTGATTTAGGTGCCGTCTGCGAGCATGAGAACGTGTGGGTACGTACGGAGGGTTTCGGGTCTCTCTCAGGTCAAGGAAGGACATTGATGCTTTTCTTCAGAGAGAGAGTAGTGTTCTCTTCCTTCTTCTGAGAATTTTGTCTCTTTCAGAGTGAATGTAGGTTGTTGGCAGGTGCCAAGTTAAGATCTCTGGAAAATGAAATCCTCAGCATTGTCTAGCAGAGGCAGGATGGCTTGCAGCGACAGCTTCTTCAGCAAGCATGCCAGTTGTCTTAACCAGCCACGTCCAGGATCTCTGCTTGCTTTTCCTGCCCAGTTCTGAAAAAGCCTGCAGCTCTGCTGGCACTACTGTGCAGAGAGGAGTGATCTAAAACCTGTTATGGATGGGAAAATTAAAAACACCACCTAGCTGGAGCCCTAGGCAAGGACATTCAGGAACAATATCTGTGGAATTTCAGAGTAATGTGACTAGTATTGGCAAGAGGCAATACTAGTTGCAGGTTTCTCAGGGGACATTGGACTTACTAAATGGACTTTGGCCGTAGTTCGTCTGCTGTCGATACAGGCACCTTCCATTATCCCATTTTTCACTGGAGGAAGCTGTTTTGTCTTGCAGAGAGATGTTCAGAAGGAGCTAGGTGGGTTTTGTTTTGTCATTCATTGCACTCATCTAAGCCCTTGCCTAGTAAGGTAGAATCCATATTTTCTTAGGAATTTCTATTTGTTGCTACACATTAAATTATTAAATTATCTAAAAATGATTTCTAGATTTCCCCTAATTTCCCACCAACTCTCTGTTCTCATGGAAACTGAGCAGCCCAATCGTCACAGCCAAAACAGGAGCAAACGAATGGATTCAGAAGCGCAGGAGGGTAAGATGGATAAAGGCAGAAGGTGTGGCAGCAGTAAGCAGATTGTTTGGGGAAAAATGTACTTGGAGGGTTTCCTGCTTCATTAGCCTTAATCGGAGCAGGGTTATTTTCAGGTTGTTTTCAGAAGCAACGAAAAATGAATGGTGGCAGATGGCAGAGAGGCGTGGGCCTCCTACATGCTGGAAAAATAGATTGCCAGCCAGTCTGCGGTACGTGCCATGGGTGGCAGAGCACACGTGCCTGCTAGGACAAGGCAGAAGTTGGAAGTCTTTAACACAGCCGTGGATTTAGAAAACCCCAAGAGCCAGTGTCCAGCCGCCCAGCGAGGGAACAGCCAGTGCAGTGCCCCAGCTGATGGTGAGCTGGGAGCTGGGTGCTGGCTGAGCACTGGTGCGTGCCCCGTGATGGCGAGAATTTGAGTTCAGGAGGAGCATGTTGGAGATGTCTGTCTGTCGTCAGTGGCTGTGCAAGATGCCCACTGGGTAAATTCACGGCGACTTGCCTGCCTGATGGACGTGTGCTTGTGCGTGCCGTGTGTGACACAGGTCAGGAGGTTCAGCGAAACCAGTGCTTCTGCTAGAAGTGCTTCCCATAGTCAGTGATCTCCAGTGCTGTCCTTAGCCTGAATGTCTTCGGTTCGTACCCATGGAAATTCTTCTGATGACGTGCCAGTGCTGATGCAGCCGTGATTCACACGGGCATGGCGCGACCAGGCAGAGCTGCAAGGAAAAATAGTGATTATTCATCCACGCAAAGCTGACTTCTGTGGGCCTCCTCCTGGGCCTCCTCGCGGCTCCAGATCTGACGAGAGTGGCAAGCTTTCTGCAGTGCTTTCCTGCTGGATTTGGGTGGGTTTAACTACACTGCGAGAAGCTCTGCTCCTTCAGTCCATCAGCTGATTCAATCTGCCACTTTGGCCCATCACAGACCCTGAAAACTACCTAGATGGGCAACTCAGTGGTATGATTAGATGGCTTTGTGGCTCTCATGCTGCGGTGATAGACGTGTTAAATGACATTACCTCAGATAACACCGTTAGGTCGTGTTTCTGTAATCCTCTCAAGACCTGCCATCATGCTGCTTTTTAGGTCTGTGTTGCAGCTGTCATTCTTCAAGCGTAGAAGTGTGTAGGCAGAGAGGTTATCTGTCATTACACCTGGGGACCTTATGTGCCTGAAAGCTGCTTTGCTTTTTCTTTTTTTTTTTTTTTCCCCCCTCAGCTGTATCATTTGTTCTCAGAAACCATCATCTGTCTGCCACGTTTGTGTTTCAGGGTACCCCTGATATTGTCCCTTGTAGGAGTGGGTGAGGTTGGAAGGGACATCTGGAGATCAGCTAGTCCAACCCTTCTGCTCAAAGCACGGTCAGCTAGAGTAGATTGCCCAGGACTACTTCCAGTCAGATTTTTAATATCTCTATCTAGATACTTGGATGTCCTCTAACACAGTAAGATTTGAGCATTCGTGCAGAAAAAACAAAACACTGTTTCTTTTGAAGTCTCTGTTTCTATGCAGATCCTCCATCTCTGTATTGCATCTAGATTTTCTCAATCTTTTAACTCTCTAGCACACGCTGTAACCCCAGCGAAGTCATTTAGGCAGATACCAGGATGCGTATCTGAAAATTGAAGTTTCATGTTTGTGCTTCAGCCCTGACTTTCAAACAGGTGTGTTCCAAGCAGCACGAGAACCATGGTGAGCATGGAGACAGTTCTGCCCTGCTTTTCCTTGCTGGTAAGGAAGCCTAGGGTGTTCCAGCAAGATGACCAGAGGCTCAATAGATTTCAAGCAGTAACAAGCATTTGTTTGCAGGTACAGAATTGCCTTCTCCTTGAATCACTGTCCTTACCGCAGCAGCTGGGGACAGTTAAGTAACAGCCGTGCTTGTAGTCTAGCAGATCAGGCTTTTAACTTGCAAGATTTCACTTCCAGTTGCTGAACAATTAATTAATTGTGGCACAGCCTTCATGTGATCTCCAAACTCTGCAAGAATCTAGCGTGCCCCAGCAGTTTGTCGTGTCAGCCAGCGCTCCGCGATGTGGATGTGTGTGTGAGTCCACACTGGCACAGAGGGTTGGCACAGGCTGAAGAGGAGCAGGAGGAGCAGAACATGCATTTAATAATTTGTGCTTTATTAGACAGCATGTAGGAGTTTTTTGTGGACTTGCTGTCCAGGAGTTGATAGAAGAATACTCAGAGAATAAGTGAGTCAGTATTGTCATCCTGTACACATTCCCATTTTTAGGCTTGTTGAATTGATTTCCCGTTTCGGTAGTGGATGTAAGATTGAGGTTAAAGGAAAGGGTATGAGGTGACAATTTAGCAGGAACATTAGAATGGCCAAGGATGGGTATTTACAGTTCTCTGTGAAACTTTGCTCTCGAAAGACTGTCCAGGCGTAAAGTTTCCAAGAGCTCTGCCCCTGGATTTTATTTATTTGAGGACATAGTGCAAATAAATTTCAGCCTTTGGGTTATTCATAAGCTGGCTGTATTGCATATGTTATCCCTTTGGTGTCACCATCGTGCATTGTGATGAGGCATTTTTAATTGTGTAGCACTTGCTCTTAGAGCTGGATGAGTCAAGATGAAGAAGGAGAAAGAGGACGTGTCAACTCAAGAAGATATTTGGTTCTTTGGGGAAAAGAGTAGAAAGAGTTGATGTTGTTTTGGGGAAAAATAATGAAGAAGAGTTCATTGGAAGAGTCTTGCCAGCTTCTAGTCTTTCCTTTCCCAGCTGTTTGAATGAGGCAGTGTTGGTGAGAGCGGGCACCACCTCTCCTGCAGCTGAGCTGGTGCTGAGCTTTAGTCTAAAGTTTTGCCACCTGTTTATTGCAGCCGTTGTCACTGCTTGATTACTCTTTCACAGCAGTGATTAGGAAGGTCATAGCTGAAGCATCCATGTTGTATCTGCCATGTCGCATCTGGGGATCGTTTTGGTCCTTCTGTCTTTGACTCTGGTTGTTAAACACCGCTTTGTTTGTAGTGGGCTTTACTGGCCTCCAAAGGGCACAGTCAAGATGAGAGGTGGCAACAGCAGAAGAAAAAGGCCATAAACAAGCAAGCAACCTCTTAATATAAGCAAAATCAGCACAGTTGGCAGCTAGACATGCCTGCCAGTGCCGCCTTGCTGGTTCTCACGTCAGTGTACCAGTTTGTCCTCCAAGCTCTGCTCTACAGTGGCGGTGTGCCAGCCGCTGGTATATGGAAATCTGTTTAACTGAGAGGAATTTTTGATCGCTATGTTCTCTGTACTCTGCTCAAAGCGTTACCGGATCTGGCGCTGTATCACTGCCAACCTCTTAAGGTGAGCAGTAGTAACCTCAGGGGTATTCACACTGTCCAACTGCAGACATTTAACTTAATTTAACTCCACTTGCCCTGGAAGAGAGGTGTGATTTAGAGCATTGAAGGTAGGAGCAAAAATAAAATGCCTAAAATAACCTAATTTAATGGTGTGATTAACCACGCACCACCTCCCTTCCATTAGCTTGCCCTTAGCCTGCACCACTCCCACGAGCCACGAGATTGCCACTGAAAAAGAGAAGAGTTGGGAGTGCAGACTTGCAGCTCAGGGATGACAAAGTCTTCAACAGTGCCAAACATGTGAGTGCTTTTAAGAGACTGAGCCTAAATCTTTAACTTGTCTAACTTGAGACATACGTGGAAGGACAATTCCTTTGCCCGAACTTAGGTAACTAAAAGTTAGATGTCTAAACCCTGAGCTAGTTAACTGTGGCTCTGTCCGTAGTCAAGAGAGAGAAATGGGCATCCTCAGAGGCTGTCTCATTTTGTGCATCACCATCTCCATTTAGATGGATTGCCCAAGCTGGGCAATGAGTCCTGTCTCCTTTATGGCACAGCATAGTGTGGTTTAGAGAGATCTGAGCTGGTGGTGGTGCTCCACTCATGCTAGTTAGCTCAGCGTTTTCCTTAGCAATTATTTTACGTTGCTAGATTTTAGATTGCTCCATAATTTGCAGGTCACCATTTTAGAATTCCTTTTGCTTATTTTCTAGGCTCCACAGACTCTTGTGAAAGGGGCAAAAATGCTCAATATATCTGCGTAATTGGTATGACCCAGCTAATAAAGAAGTAGGGTCTTAGAGACAGACTCGTGTTCTGGAAAGAATTCATCCCAGTCAAACACATTCACAAAGAGATTAACAAATGTATACGTTAGCTTTAAAATAAGATGCCTATTACTTGGTCAGGGTAGTTCTTGTGGTTATTCTGTGTCTTAAAGGCAGTAGAGTAGTTGATATTCAATGTCTTATGTGGAGTTTTTGCTGTAGACAATTGTACAAAGAGGAACAAACCTCCTGAAGGAAAGAGTTGCAAGAGCTAATGTCCTTGTCGCTGATTCCAGAAGGAAATACTGGAGTTTTGTTGTTCCTTCTTTGTATGTGAACACATGGTTACATCGTTGTCACAAGGTGATGAACTGTTGCAGCTTGATGAATTCCTCTTTATCAGTGAGCTTTCTACAATGGTAATCCAGAGTATGTTAGCTGAAAGCACCCTGATGTGAACTTCATCAAGCTGTATTAACACATTTTCTTCAGACTTTTCAGGCAGAGCCTTACTTCTGAAGGAATCTTTCTCAAAGCCAGTCACGCCCAAAACCATAGTTGAGCAGGTGCCCAAATATTTCAGGAAATTGTACGTAAACAGTCAGTAGTCTCCAAGTGGACGCCTTAAATAATCAGCTTCTTGGTAGTGATTGAACATTCTTGCATCTGATTTTCCAGTGGCTTCTGTGACATCTTTTTTTATCCGGTCCAGTTGTCAGTAAACACGTGGTCTTTATCTCAGTCTGGTACCTGCCAGTCTTGGCACAAGCTGTGGAGTGAGCTGTTGCTGTCCATGCCATGCCCCTTTTGTAGGCACACGTAGCATTTTGCTCTCTGACGCTGTTGATCTTTGTGCTTTTAAGCAAACACCAAATTCAATTTAGTTTCAGAAAGCATGAATCTAAATTTCAGATGTGTCTTGGGGAAAGCCAGATGAAGAGAATACGGTAAAGTCTGTAAAACCTGAAGGACAGAGAAGGTGGGATGGGAATGATCATGCACTATCTCTCTTTCCCTGCAAAAATGTGGGTTAACCAACAAAATTGCCAATCATCAGATTTAGAGCAGAGCAGCACTCAGGGAGCACGTGGTTTAACTGGGAATTTCTGCCAAAGAATGGCCTGGAAACAAAGTGAATTAATTGCTCTCTAAAGGATTAAATGCATTCGTGGAAGTTGGGACCATGACAGGCTCTTAAACACTGTTGTCCCTGAGTCCCTGAAACCAAAAGGACAGCTAATTGTCCTGCATGTCCCTAGTCTGAAAAAAAACCCCACATAAAACACAGCAAAATTTGTTACCTCGTGTATGTCATATCTTGGATTTGGACTGAAAAAGACTTTCCAGTGTCTGCTTAGAAACTGGGATAGTTGAAAAGCAGACTACTTCATAGGCTGAGTGGAGGCAGGACATGGCAGGTGTGCTGAATATTTAGCCTCTGGAATCCTGCCCGAAAGGGAAGAGTTCCCCGAGCCCTAGCAAGCATATAGGGTGAACTCGCAGTTAAACCACGAGAGCCGTTTGTTTCATCTTGCCTCACTTCTGACAAACCTGGTTTCAAGACCTTCTGGCCACCAGAAGGGAACCCAGCGTGTTTGCTAGCTGTCCAAATCCCAGTAATGAGCAGTGCTCCCAGCACTCAGAGCGACACGTTTGCCACTGATCGTGTGTCTGTCTTTGGGTCTGAGACAGCTGAAGGGCTTTGCGAGAAATGCTGGGGCATTGCAGAGGTGCTCTGGAGAGCACACGGGTCTGGGCAAGCTGTGGGGCCAAGCTGGCCCAAGCTGTGGGGCCAAGCTGGTCAAACCCCGTGAGGAACCTTTATAAGCCTACAGGTGATGTCCTAGCCGTGATACTTACTTCCTTCTTCCAGTGGGCAAAGGTGCTGCTCTCTGGAGACTGATGAGGTGGGACTGACCTTTCAGGGTTTGGGAGTTGCTGGTAAGGTAATAATATTTAATATTTAGCTCTTTTTAGATTCCTGGTCTTTGGTGAGCAGAAGGATAGTATTGTGGTCAGGGCTTAGCAGTTCTGGGTTCGATTCCTCACTTGTCCACTTCAGCTTGAGTAAGTCTTACTGTGGGCTTTGTTTTGCAGAGCACCTGGAGGCAGCCCTCAAGGTCAGGTTCGCAGAGAGAACACATGTTCTCTTCTCGGATAAACACTGAAGGGCCGTTCGGCCACTAGCGAGCACGTGCACACAGGTTGCTCCTGGGCCATCTCCAAAGGCTTCGAATGCATGAGAGGTAGGTTGGGGAGCACATTGTGCTCCTGGCAGACACGACCTTAGCCTGCCTTCTGAAAATGAAGCCAATTTTCCCACGCATAAGAAAGCCTTAAGGAAGGGGTAGTATGGTGCTGCAAGAGGAGAAGAATCGAGGCTCATCTATGCCTTTTAGCTCTTCAAGGATCAGATGAGGAAGGTGGATGACCAGGGCTTAATGAAAGCTTGCGTGCAAAGATGAGAGTTGCCAATTAATGCACTGAGGTGGTGGAGGGAGTCTAAGGTGACTAGGACAGAAAGAAAATGGCACAAGTTCTTCCTAAGAAAATACATGCTATGCTTATGGCACATCAAGTTGACAAAGGTGGTGTAGACATCGGAGAGATGATGCCTGGGCAGAGACACTAAGACAAACCACCATTATAAAGGCAATAGGTGGAAATCAAATGACTCTCTTGATTTGACTCAGAGCTGATGAGAAGCAATTCAAGAGTAGGGAAGGTGATTGCTGGCACTGGGGCTTCCAGCAGGAACCAGAAGAAAATAATTGAAGGCAATGTGAGTGTAGAGAGAGCTAGAGGACTGTGAGGAGTAGAATTAAGTAGTAAAGTGGAAAAGCAGGTGAATATGAAATGTGAACTGAGGAAGAATGAAAGAGGAGGTATTTCGAGCCAGCAAACCAGACAGAACCAGAACCTATGGACCAGAGTTTATGGACTGGTGGACTACCAATACTGGTTTCATCCGAGATGGAAAAGAGAAGTCATAAGACGAATTTGAGGAGTCATGGGACAACAGGGATGGAAGGAGGAGGTCAGGAGTAGCTAATTGAACTTCCCCAGGCTGAAAAAGAGAGCTGGAGGCCACCTCTGTAAAGGTGTGCTGATTTTGGATGGGCCAGAGTTCGTAGCTAACGCAGGGCTGTGTTTTGGACACGTGCTGGTAACAGCGTGGGTCACTCAGGGACGTTTTCGTTGCTGCTGAGCAGCGCTCACAGAGTCGGGGCTCCGTCTGCCTCTCCCACCGCCCCACCAGCGCGCGGGCTGGGGGCACAAAAGAAGTGGGGAGGGGGCACAGCTGGGACAGCTGACCCCAACTGACCAAAGGGATATTCCAGACCATGTGACGTCATGCTCAGCGTATAAAGCCGGGGGAAGGAGAAGGACGGGAGGAACGATTGGAGTGATGGCATTTGCCTTCCCGAGTGACTCCTGGGCGTGACGGAGCCCTGCTGCCCTGGCGGTGGCTGGACACCTGCCCGCCGATCGGAAGGGGTGAATGAATTCCTTGTTTTGCTTTGCTTTGCTTTCATGTGCAGCTTTTGTTTTATCTATTAAAGTGTCTTTATCTCAACCCACGAGTTTTCTCACTTTTACCCTCCCGCATCCCACCAAGGGGCAGTGGGCGAGTGGCTGGGTGGGGCTGGGTCACCAGCTGGGATCAAACCACGGCAAAAGGACAATGGACAGGGAGCTGTTAAGTCCAGAGAACTTGCCGGGTGGAGAGAGCAGGGCAAGCCCAGAGTGGTGACAGGGGAACAGTGAGACATGGCCAGGAGCAAACTCAGTGAGGGAATCACAAAAACGTGGTGAAAGATTCTGTAGGTTTTAGTAAAGCTCCCCAGCAGAGTTGCAGGAGCTGTTGTGCGGATGGTTCCAGCCCACCTCAAGCATGGAGACCTGGCCGTTGGCTTAAATCGCTCTTGAGGTGTTCTGAGTCACTTCCCTTTCCAGTCAGGGTGTGTGCCATGGCTCAGCGGACTGGTGGAGCATTCGGATGCCGTGATTGACCTCTTGTAGTAAGTCTGAGGAAGGATGGACCGAAACCATCACTTGCACTTGGCTGTGTCCAGTGGCAGTGGCGCATCCACAGCTGCTGCTTCCTGGCAGATGCCCTTTTGGATTTAGGAAGCACGAATTCGTGAGAGCTGGAGCAGCTCTAGCTTCGTCACACCTCGTTCGTTAGAGCCCCAGAGGGCGAGGGGAGCATTAACCCTGCGTGTGCTTGCCTGGCAGCAGGTACCGCTGTGGTTCTCCTGTGAATTGCTTGCACCCGGGAGCTGGTGCAAGCAATTCACAGGAGGAATTGTGAATTGAGGAGCAGGCTGGTTGGAGTTTGACACCACCAGTGTGTCAGACCCTCTGGTCCGCTCTTCCTGACTGCTCCTGTGCAACTTCTGGTCTCCAGCAGCGGGCTTCGCTGCCGAATGGTGCTCCTGGCAAACCCACAGCTCTGGTTTGGAAAAACCTTGGAAATGGGTCTGTTGTTTGAAACCTCTCTTTGTCGGAGCGTTGCCCTCACACGTTGCTGCCGCCTGCCCGCTCCAAAGGGTGTTCATCCCGCTGGGCATGGCCTCCCAGCGGGAGCCAGGGCTCTGGGACTCCTGTTCCCGAAGGCAGGGTGCTGCAGTACATGGACTGACCGGGACAGTATTGAGTTACAGTCAGGCCCCCGCAGGAATGCAGGACCTTCCCAGCATGACCCGTTCAGATATCCCAACCGAGAGCAGGAGCCGCTGGCAGGCTTTAAACCAGAGAGGTCAAGTTAATGTCACAGCGCACCTTCGCCAGGAGGAAGGCTTCTGAAAGTGTGGTCTGGGCAGCTAGTTGGATATGCTTTTCCCATCTGTTCTGTATTTTTCCATTCCTTTGTTTGGTTGTTCCCCCTCACCAATCAGCACCAACCTTCTGGAAGAACATCAAGTTTTGGATGCTGGAGGGCAGTAGTGAAGCCCAGATGAGCCAGCCTTTCCTTTGGGTGGCTCAGATGGTCCCTTCAGGTTGTTTGAAGCCCTTGAATGAGTGAAGAGGTCCAAAGACACCTCTGGAGGGCAGGCGGTGCTCAGCAAAGAGCCCACGTGGCAGGTCCACAGGCCTTCGGAGAGGTCTGCACGCTCAACGGGAGTTTTTTCAGCTCGAAGGTCAGGTCCTGTTCAGCTGCTCAGGGCTGCCATTCGAGTAAGAAACATGAATCCTTGCACCAGCTCACATACAGGGAAACCTGGTAAGCCACAGCTGTGCCTGGGGACAAAAGAAGCAGATTAACAGGAGCCCCTCTGAGTTCGGAGGGGTTCGTGCCGCAGGCGTACGAGGAGCGATCCGAAGGGTGCCCGTGTGCAGAAACGCCCTGTTTATGAGCTGACCCGAAATCCAAACCAGCTGTCAGCAGCATCAGCGCCCAGCTGGACCCGTGGCCCATCCAATATCATCTCTAGGCTATGAAAATCATCTAAAATAACCTTAATATTAAACACTAGCGTGAGAGCTCAGAAGTCACTCGTCGCCGGTTTCTGGTTCGTAGCTCTGGCGCGTGGTTCTGTTGATGGACTGCAGGACACCGAGCAGTCGGTGCTACTTGCAGTCCCTAAGAATAAGGAAAGCAAAGGGAGCTGGCTGGCTTCGGCCAGCAGACCTGCAAACCGACTCCCAACTGCCTGTGTCTTGCTCCGACACAGCTCTCCTCCTTAAGTCATATTCCTTTACCAGTTTATGGCGTAAGCAGGATGGGTACAGAATCTTCTGTATGACAGGGTGAAACACGCAGAAGAGATTTTGTGATTTATTAAAATATGACTTCTGCACTGCTTTCAGCTTATTTCGAGCCCAGGAATGAGAATTTTATGAGCTGGGTCCTGTGGTGAGCAGGGGAAGGACAGTGGATGGACCAAGCTAATGGGAGAGGAGTCACAGTGAGAAGCTGCTGACAGCAGAGGGCACAAAAGATAATGGCATCATATACTTGGTGCTGGCACAGGACCAAAAGTGATAGCTTGCATTTGTGTTCTATCTAATTAGGGTTTTGTTGTTTTCTCCTTATGACTGTAAAAACCAAAATTCTTTATTCTGATTTTTTTAAAGCTTCATTTTCAATTTTTTCTCTCTAAATTTTAATTTTTTCTTAATATTTCAAATCAGACGCCACTTTGTGGACTCTGTGCTATGATTTCCTTTCTTATCCCAAATAGTAAAGCACTAAATACTCCAGCACCTGTGGGATCAAGGTGGTCGGTGTTTCCACTGAGAAACTCTGTGAACTCCTACAGCGATTCATAACATCATTTCACCCCATTTCCTTTCCTGATTCATCTTTTTCTATAGAAACTGTGGTTGCTGAGTTTAATACCTTAGAAAATGCCATCTGATGTGTTGGGGTATTTACACTCATCATTCAGCTGGGGTTAGGAAGGCCTCATCTGGCACTACGGGCACTAGTGAGCGGATTCCCAGAGCTGTTCTTTCGGTGCAGGAGGGTGAGATCCAGCACCTGAAGACCTGAACATGTCTGCAGGCAGCTCTGATGGGTGCAGCTGCAGGAGGACACCACCTGTTCACCTGGGTTTGCAGTGCCAATGGCTGTGTATCCTTAGGGTTTAAACCTTTTGTATACCCAAATCTCTAATATTCGCTTACTCTAAACGTATCACTCGTAATAACTGTAAGTATGAGTTTGCAGTTTGGGGGCATCTTTGGTCTTCGTCCTTTCTCTGTGTGCTTGTCAGTCACATTAGGGGTGTTGTTCAGAAGGATGAACAGCAGCTGTTCTAGCTCTTTTTCCCAAACCACGGAGCAAACAGTGCCAATTATCTCAATGTTGCTTCTTTAAGGAAAAAAAAAAAAAAGCCAAACACCTGAAGAAAAGGACTTAGCTGTTGAGATGGTTGCATAGCAGCACAACTGAAGGACTTGCCCTGGATGGGATGGACTCCACTTTGCTGGGTAGAGTGGCTGAAGACAGCAGGCGCTGGCGCTGCGAACAGGAGGGCAGCAGTTCTGTCCCTGTGATGCTCGTGGTGTTAATCGCAGCGATGACCAGGAAAGCCTCAGCGCTTCCGATCCCTCTCTCAGAGCAAAGGAGCAGGTCAAGGGAGCACCCACCTGAGGTCGTTATTCTTTTTTTGTTTGTTTTGTTTTGTTTCTGAACAGGAGAAAACTCCTCCTTCTGGAAGCACTGAGAATATTGTGGAAGAGATTGGTGAGTTGGGCCAAACTGTGAGATTATGGCTAGAGAAACGTCCTTCTCCTGTGCAGGCATTTGCTTTTGCCACTTCAGCCAGGAGTGATGGGGAAAACGCTCCTGGCTTTGCCATCTCATGCATGAACATCTGTACACCCAGCCAAATATTCAGGTTCCTCCTCAGTCAGCACGCCGGGTCCGGCTGCGAGCGCTGTGTGTTGTCTGCCAGGCAAGCGGGCATTCCCTGCAGCTAGTTTGGGAAGGAAAGCAAGCCCTCAGGGAAAGGCATCGTTGGGCATTGGCTTCATGAGGGTGCCCAGAGACTGCTCTCCTGAGCACCCTGGCTATGCCCACAGAGCCTGAAGACGGGGCTCGGTGAGCAGAAGATGCTCCCGCTGGCCTGGCAGATAGCCTTGGGAAAGCGTGGCTCTGTGGCCGGCACGCTCAGCCACGTGGCACTCGGTGTGCCCTGGGAGATGCCCTCTGGCCGTGCCTGAGGTCACATACAGAAGGAAGAGAGTGTGGCCCCTGCCCTGACCCACCACCGCCAGGACTCCTAAGGCAGCGGATGGGAGCGAGGATCTGGATGGCCTCGCTCTTGCCTTCCCGCTCGTCCCGGCAGTCTCCTCCCGGCCAGCCCGCCCCACGGGCTCTGACTCCGTAGCTCCCCGATGTCCCTCTCCAGCCTGATGCTGAAACCATTCCTTAAGCTTTTTCCTCTCAGCCTGATTTGCAAATATGTCGTTGACTTCAAGATCAAATTTTATACTCTCCCCTTACAAACTGACCCTTCCTTCACGTGAAGGTGGTGAGCCCAGACGTTGGGTCGTTAGCGGGCACAGCTGGTTGAATAAACGAGGGTTTGCCAGGACTAGAGCAGAGGGGGGTTCGTGCCCGTCCCGGCCCTTCCGCAGTCCGTGGGTTTCAAAACTGCCCTCCACAGAACGTCGCTGCCAATCACTCTTGATGGCAGCTTTTGGAAACTTCTGTTGCTTTTATCCACAACGGCAACAAGTGTTTTTGACCAAAAGGGAAATAATTAACTCCATGCTTTGTTTTACACAAAATCTTCCATTGCCAAAACTTGACCTGACCAGCTGTACAGCCGTTTAGTACTGTGTGTGTTGAAGGGAAGAAAGCCCTCCTAATTTGAGTTTCCTCTGGTTTATCACACGCAGGTAAAGCTGTTTTACCCACTTCCTCATTCTGCAGCCCCTGCAGATTTATGTTTGGAAACCAGAGTGTACCCATATACCTCCTCATTATGCTAAATGCACGCGTATTGAACATAACAAGCAGGTATAGGGGTTCACAATGGACCACGAGACACAAAGAGCACAAGCCCAGACTTTCAGCTGCCCCAGCTGGCAAGGAAGAGACTCAACAGCATCGAGCCGATGGCGATTCTCCAAACAGGGAGCGATTTTTGGTTTGGCCGTTCGGCTTTGCGCTCTTCTGAGCTGTCTGAACCTATGCGAGAAACGCAGCAGGGGAGGCACTTCCTAGGAAAGCAGGACGGATGGCTTCAGGTATCAAAAGAAGATGTGCTGGTGTAAGGCCAGCCTCATTGGCCAGTGCGGAGGAGAGGGAGGCCAGAGGGATGTCCATGAAGTCATCTGGAGACCATGGTTTCTGCGTGCACGCAAGGGCTGCGTTTGCGCTGGAAGCCAGTGACTGCGTTGTCCTGGCTGTGCGGGGCCAGGTATGACCCCCCCAGTTGAGAGGTCCCTCCTGAGTCTCAAAGGATGCAGAAGCGATGGTCTCCTGCACTGTGCAGAAGTTATAGTCTTCAGGAGGTCAACGTGCTGGGTTTCCAAACACGCCACCCAAAAAAGTCACCAAATTTAAAAAGCTTAATTGAGCTTGAGAGGGTAAAGGCATTTTCAACTGAGGAAAGAAAGAGGGCTGCAGGACAGGTTTTCTGGACCATGATACGAGATCCAGCACTTGGGACTGCCATTCCTAACCTCCCACAGTGCTTGGCCCCACCAGCAGCTATGACCAGGCAATCTCCTGCAGGGCTTGCTGACAACTGCAAGGAGCTCATCAACAGAGGTGTATCTGTCTTTGTCCTGCTTCCAGAGCAAGCGGTTCAGGAGACGGTAGACACAGATCTGTATGTGAGAAGAAGACAGCACCCGACTGCTTCCAGGAGATACCGTGAGGGTTACCGGTAAAGACAGTTCTCCGTGGGCGTCTTGTTTGGCTGTGGCTCTCCTTGCCTCCTTCTTCCTTTCTTTTCTTGCTCTTCTGGACTCTGTCTCTGCTAAGCTCAGCCGTGTCCTTACTGGATTGGGGTGAGAGGAGAGGTGTTGGTAGCTCCTCATGGTGCTGGTGGCTCCCTGTGAGAGGTGTGCAGTGGCCCTGGGCAGGAGAAGCTGCAGGAGTGGGCTGGGGATGGGTGAAGCTGTGAAGATGACGAGTGTGGAGGAGCACAAGATGGTTCTGGGATCCTTTTTCCTGTTAATGTGGGGTGGGAGCTCTGGCCACGTAGGAGGAGAAGAGCTGAGGAAGAGGTGGCATCATTTTCTTCCTTGGCATGGGCCAGCGAAGTGAGTGTCTCGTGAATTGGCCGACATGTCAGCAAAGGGCCCACTTGGCTTCCACCGTTCCCCTTTTGGGTGAGTGTTTGGGGGTGGGACAGTATCTGTTTTGCAAACCCTCCTGGAAATGGAGAGGCCTTTCCTGGGGCATTGTCCCTGGTGGCAGCTGAGCCCTCGCCGGGGGCCGGAGTCTGAGCATCGCCCCGGTGGGCTGCAGCGGCTCTGCCAGGACAGAGCCCGGGGGCAGCTCTGCGGCTCGGTCCTGCGTCGTCTGAGCCGACCTCGGTCGCTGCGCGGGGATGCCGGGGGCTGCACCTTCCGGGCAAAGAGGAAAGGTCAGTGCAGGCTCAGAGACCTCGAAACGAGCCGTGCTGATGGAGCGGAGCTACGGCCGTGTTACAGCGGGCTCCGTCCAGTGCCAAAGTTTGCCATGACCAGGAAAGGGAGAAATGGCACCTATGGAAACTCAGTGTGGGCTCCTACTGCCAGAGGGGCTGTCCAGCCTCTAGCCACTTCAGGAAAAGGAGGAGAACAAGGAGAATATAGGGTTTCTGGGGCAAAAATACCAAAAAGAGAGTGGCTCCCTTTTTACGTTGTTCAGCCGTTAAAAAGCACCTGCTTGGATTTTATTTCCTTTCCATTTCGGTAGTCAACACTTACACAGTCTGAGAGTGGTTCTAGAATCCACAGCATGGGAGAGCTTAGTTTTGCACCTTGTAGTAGTGCTCTTTGTCCAACATAATGCATGATGTATAGATGAGTGTGTGTGCATACGCAGATGTGTGTGTGTATTTATTGAGGACATCCTCTGCCCATCGCCACCTTCTTCGGCACACGCTAAACAGTTGTGCTGGTTTCATTAAATTAAGCATGGCTGAAGATCTGGGATCCCCATCATCAGAAGGACGTGGACCTGTTGGAGCGGGTCCAGAGGAGGCCACGAAGATCATGCGAGGGCTGGAGCACCTCTGCTATGGAGACAGGCTGAGAGAGTTGGGGCTGTTCAGCCTGGAGAACAGAAGGCTCCGGGTAGACCTTCCAGCAGCCTTCCAGTATCTAAAGGGGCTACAGGAAAGCTGGAGAGGGTCTTTGGACAAGGGTGTGTAGTGACAGGACAAGGGGCAATGGCTTTGAACTGAAAGGGGAGATTTCAATTAGGTCTAAGGGGCACTGGAACAGATTGCCCGGAGAAGTTGTGGCTGCCCCATCCCTGGCAGTGTTCAAGGCCAGGTTGGATGAGACTTTGAGCAACCTGGTGTAGTGGAAGGTGTCCCTGCCCATGGCAGGGGGGTTGGAACTGGATGATCTTTAAGGTCCAATCCAACCCAAACTATTCTATAATCCTTGACAGTTCACGGATGCACGCTCGTTGTTAGATACGCGGGATTGTTAGGGATGTGTGTGATGCATTCGCTGTGCACCATGTGTTAGGTCATACGGAGCACACGCGCTGTGGGGGGTGTGTGTGTAACGACACGGGGCAACCTTGCTTTGGCGCTGCAAGGGATGTCATGCCAAATGCTCTGTCATGGCAATTTAGAGCTGACCCATGGTCCCTAAGCATCAGGTTATGTTGACTGCTGAAATAACCTTCCTCAGACACGCAAAGCATCTGCCAGTTTGTAATTAGAGCCCTTTCCTCGGCAGCTGCACCAGCGCAGAGTCAGTTCAGAGGAAGACGGGGAGCAGGCAAGAGGGATGTTCTTCCCACATAGGTGTGGGACCCTGGTTAATTGTCAGCCACCATCCACCACGTCAAGGGGAAGGCAGCTTGGTGGGACTCGCTTCTCCAGAGCGCTGCTGCTGGCAAAACCATGTCCTGATGACAGGGCTGGGACTCAACAGGGAGCAAGTGCCTGGCTGTGCTACTCCCTGTAGAGATGCTCAGCCGGTGTCCAGGACCAGGTAGATATTCAGGAAGCTTCCCCTTTTTGCCTTGAGCACATAGTAGAGAAGGGAAATAGGTTCAGAGAGTCCATATCCCAGAAGCTGATGAGCAGGGAAGACGATGTCTTTTTGTGTCAGGGTTGCATGTAGCTGAAAGCAAGAACTTTTCATGCTTCCCGGCGTCACGGGGTACGTGCATGTTTTGACCCCCTTTGAAGTAGATGCACATGTTCAAGCACTCCCTGGACAAACAGTCTCAGCTTTTCATAGCTGGGATGCTCCTCAGGAGTGGGCACGGGGCCCCTGCATGCTGGAAGGGCCTTTGACAACCTGATCTGCTGCGGCTGCTGGTTTGCTCATCCGTACTCTGTCACAGCTCGTTCTGGTGTCAAGTCCAGCTTGGGGCACTGAGGTCATTTGGGCTTTGCACCAGTGCAAAGATGAGTGTTCGGGCTGGAGCTGTAAGTGTGCAAAGAGCTCAGCAACAGTGTTGAGCAAAAGCTGCTCTGCTTTCCCCAGTGACCTCGGTCTGAACTGCTGGGTCCTCAGCACCAGCAGGTCCCACCTGCAAGAACTGGGCTGAGGACCGCTGCTCTACCCTGGTGAAAGTGTCCCTCCCTCCAAGGGTGACGCCACTCTTGTTTCTCCTCTTGCTTCGAGGTGCAGTTGTTGTCCCCCCGCTGACTGCCCCTTTCGGTTTTGCCCTTTTCTTGCAGGCCTGAAGCAGCCGTTCAGCCTGAGACCGACACTGCTTAGAGCAGTAGCTGGTAAGTGTCTCCTCATCGCTCGCTGCCCGTTTGACGTAGCTCCATCAGGCTAGAGGGGTTAGGTGGCCACAGCCTGTGACACCCGTCTGCAGGCGGTGCGTCTGGCTGTCCCGGCTGTCCCCCATGTCCATGGATCGAGAACCTGCAGAGCACGAGGGCTGGGCTGGTGTCCCAAACCTCAGGTTGTGCTTTGTATTGCACCGGGAGTCCCGCTGGGCTCGGAGTCCTGCTGCATGCCTCCTCCTGCCCAGCTTGTCCCTGCCTGGATGCTGCCAGAGAGGAGGACCGAGGCTGAAGCCATCTGCCTGGGCTGCCCCACCACGGCAGGGTTCCTGCCTCGGCCTCACGCTTGTGTGGTTTCCGTGGGTACGATCTGGTCACCAGCTGGAGACTCTCTTGGTGCTGCCAGGACAGAGCCTGGGGGTCTGTGGGAAATGCAGAGCTGGCAGAGGCGCTGAGGGTCTCTGGGCTTTCCGGAGCCACTTGAACCAGCAATCGAGAAACGGTCTTTGCCACCGTCACTGTCACCTGCCCTGAAGTGAAGGTGGCCCTGAGCGGATGCTTGCCTTCCTACCGAGGCACAGCCTGTCAGCGCGTACTCAAGCTCCTCCTCCTCCTCCTCCTCCTCCTCCTCCTCCTCCCAGAGTCTCTGCCTACATCCCACTCGTGCAATCTTCAGCCAGGTCTCAGTCTCTTTTCCTTTCTGTTTCCCGACAGCTCCAGCTTCCATGGCGTGTGGCGGCAGCTTGCAGAACTAGTGGCATTGCAGCCTTCCCGGAGGAGACCTAGAGTGAACCAGGGGGTTTGGTGGGGTGGGATGGGATCGGGGCATCCTTAGGTGCATACCTGGGTGAGGGGAGAAGGAACACTCAGCGTTGCAGTTGTGTTGCAGCTAATGCAAAAAGCTTTCCCTGTGTTGAGGCCAGGTCAGGTACATTTGCTGTTTCTTGAGAATAAACATCCCTTCTTGTTCATACAGCTGCAGTCTTGATCTAACCAGACATTCACTGGCTGAAGATTGACTGCCCCACAGCAAGCCCTTCCCTGCTCCTCTCAGCAGCCATAGCTTCCCACGCAGCTGGTGGCCTTGGCCACCACCACACGGCACTGAGAGAAAAGGCAATGCCTAAAAAGAGAAGGCAGCATCTCAAGAAACACCAAATGGTCTGGCCCGGCCAGCCTCTTTGAGCACATCAGCGCAGCAGTTGCCTGTTTCAGGCCGTGCAGAACCCAAAGCTATCCCACAGCCTGAGGACCGTTGGCGTTTATAAGCTGGTGGCTGCCTGGCTTGACCCTTCTGGCTAAGAGGAGACAGGGTTTGCACAAACACTGGTGGAACCAGGGGGCTGGACGTGCTTCTCACTAGTGGGGTCCAGCCTGAAGCTGTCCACCTCTTCGTGTCTGTGAACTGGGGCTGAGCTCTGGTGCACGTCCTTCTTTAGAGCTTTTTTTTTTCCCTTTTCAATGGCTTCCCAAAGCTCCCTCCCACATGGCAGCACCTGGAAGTCAGAGGAGTCAGATGTGACTGGTGACACTGGGGGGCAGTGGGCAGAGGCTCAGTGGGGGAGAAGAGCCAACACAGCCCATAAAAACACTCTGGGCTGTTGGTCCATCCCGTCTGGCCTGCTTGACCCCATCAGTGGCTTTTTCGGTCCCTTTTTTTGCAATGTAAAGGCTGTCCCCAAAGCACTCTCACTTCCAGCATGGATCTGCAGTGAGTATTTGATGTCCTCAGGCTTTTTACCTTTGTGTCATGGCCTGATGGAGGAGGGAGGAGAGTCTTCCCGAAAGCTGGAACAGGACAGACTCGGAGGCAGCAGTCTCTGCTTTGACCCCAACGCCTTGGCTTTTCCAGGCTGAGTTGCAAGTCCTTTGGGAAGTCTTACCCTTAGCACAGGTGGGTGGGAGGTGAGAACCCCCCCAAGTGGGCTGAGATGCTCCACCAGGTAAACATCCCTGCTGCTGGGCTGGCAGAAAGGCACACAAAGGAGCATTTTCTAACTGCTCCAAACCCACCGTCCTTTCACTGGGACGTGTGCCAGCGAGACCCCATGGGGAGCACCGCACCAACGAATGCAGCCGGCCAGGAAAAGAAAAACAAAACAGGTCTCAGCAGGTCTCTCAATTCGTGACAGTTATAGGCAGCGGCTGGGGAAGGAAGAAAGTTGAAGTGGATAAATAGTAAGGATTTCCTGAGGATTTCATCTAGAGTGGATGCGGGTGAGCAGCATAAAGATGCTGAAAATAGTCTCCAGGCAGACAATAAGTGCTCACCCTCGAGAGGTGCCAGGACGGGAGCTCTTGGAGCAGGGTGGGTTCAGCAGGAAGGACAGGTTAGGGCCCCGCTCTCGCCTGGGGCAGCAGATCCCCCGGAGGGACAGCATCCCCCGAACCCGCTGATCGGCCTGCGAGCATCACCTGGGTCCCACGGGACAGGATTGGTCACAGTTGTATCTGTTCTCTCATCCCAGTGCCAGTGGCTGTCAAGGTCAGCCTGTCTTTGGTGCTGCCCTCCCGGGCAGGATGCCGGGGGTGCTCAAAGCCACCTACCAGAAGCTCAAAGCCACCACCTTCTGCTCAAAGCCCTTTGCAGAAGGAGAAGGGGCTGGGAACAAGGCTCCAGCTCATCTAACTCTGCCCCTGCTGTCTCCCCAAGCCCTGACATCTGATCCAGGCGTTTCTTGGCTGGGTGCTGTAAAACCCCACCTGAGGACGTCACATCTGGGCTCCCTGATGGGTGCATCCCCCCTCACCCAGCAGTAAACGCCTGGTGTCTTTCAGCCAGCAAGGGACAGGTCAGCAGCTCCAGAAGCACTTTGTTATGAGCAGCGAGGAGGTCTCCAGGGTCGGGAGGGCAGCGCGTTAGACTTGCTTTGCAGCAGCAGCCTTAGAGGCAGCGCTCGCTGATTGAGAAGGTGTCACCGCAGCGTAGAGTAGCGACAGAAATGGAAAGGTCCTGTTAGCTGCAGGGTGGGAGCTCAGAGACGTCTCTGCTGTGACAGCAGAGCAGATGTTTGGGGAGTGCTGCTCCCCACGCCGGCTCTCGCTGCACCGGGTCCTTGGCCCACACCGCCGAGGGATGTCGGTGCCCGCGCAGACACGTGCTGGTGATTGCTGCGGGTGCTGGCTGGGCACGGCCCAGGATTTAACCAGCAGCTCAGGCACGGGCAGAGCCTGGCAGGTGGCACCGCAGCATTGGCCGAGGGGGTTCGGTACAGCCCCGCTCCGCGAGGCTGAGCAACGCTGCCGGGATGCCGGGAGCGCTGCCGAGGCAGCCTGCGGTGACGGGTCCGTGCGTCTGCTTGTGCAGCAGAGCCAGCTTGCTCCTTGTGCAAACCGTTTGGAGTGAAACCAATAAACACTGAGCTCTCTGTGCCTGCACTAGTGAGCTGAGCCTCATTGCACATCTCTCCTCTTCGCCTCCCCGTGCCCTATCTCTGCTCCACAGCAGGAGCTGCCCACTGGCAGCTTGGCCATGGCCACCCGACCAGCAGGACAGGGCACCCATGCCCACCACTGACCACCTGGATGTGGCGGCCACAGCTCACCGTCCAGACGTGATGCCCACAGCCACAGGGAGCCATCCACACCCCTTGGTGCTGCAGCGCAGTGGTGAGCACCCACCGCCGGGCACTAGCGCCGTGCAGGCTCGTGGTGGTTGCTATCACCGCAGCCACTACCCTGGGTCATGCTGGGTCTGAACACAACCCTGCTTTCCACCCAGCCTGGCAGCGTGCACCCCACAGTGTCCAGTCCGGCTGGGGGTGAGAGTGGGTGGGGGCCACAGTGCATCACGGTGGGCATGAACTTGGTCAAATATCCCCAGAAGCTTTGCTGGAGAGAGCTGGATCCAGTTCTGCCCCAGCTGGTCCTGCACCAGTGCCCCTCAGTGGCACCAACGGGTGCTCCTGCTTGTCCCCCACGCACACAGGATGGGCCATCTCTGACTTCCTGCACTGCCTGCGAGTCCCACGCCACGGGAAGACCCGTCCACCCAGATACAGGCTGGCCACTCTCCAGCACCTGAACAAAGCGGCTTCCTCTGCCCAGGGTGTATTTTTGACACAAGAAAAACGTTCCCTCATACAGCATCTGAGCCTTGCAGGTTTTTCCTGCCTTTAATAGGCCCAACTGGCTGAGCTTATTCAGAATACAGGTAGAAAATACATTCCAGCAGCAAGGTACATTGTCCTAAGGAAGTGGTTAAAACTTTTGCAGGGCTGTTCACGCTTGTCCTGCCAAGCTCCACCTTGGCAAAGCCACGTCGTGCCATGCTTGCTCTAGGTTGGAGATCATAGATGTGGCGGTGCCCAGCCCACCCAGCCAGCAGACACAGACTCCCCCCAAAGCAGTGAGAGCTGCAGCTTTCCACCTGGTGCCTGCTGGTACTGCGGGGCAGAGTTGCCTGGCACTGCAGACCCACCTCCCGGGCAGACTGGACACAAAGGGAATTCAGGCATCAGCCATACTCCTGAGCACACCTGGCCACAAATGGGACGTGAGCAGGAGGGACGACCCCAGGTCCTGCCCTGTCACCCCTGCGCTTCTCCCGTCTGGGGACCAGGTTCTCCCCCACTGCTCCCCACTCCTTGCATGGGCAGCAGCCCCTCGCGGCAGCGGCTCCACAGAGGCTCCCTTCATCTTGTGGCAGGACGTTTGGTCTTCTGTCCCCAAATGCCCCCTTGCTCTGCCTCCCCACAGGCTGGCAGGCTGCTGTGCAGCTGGAGAAGGCACAGATGGAGGAAAGAGCTTTCCAGGGGTCCAGGCTGTGCTCCCCAGCAGAAGGACAGGAGCCCGGCAGGACAGAGCAGCAGTGGGCGAAGCGAGCACAGGGCTGAGCACGCAGCCGAGGTGGGAGGGTGCGGGGACCCCCAGCGGGTCTGGGACCTGCTGCAGCCATGGCACGGAGTAGCTGTCAGAGTCCGATGTGCCACGTGGATCGCAGCAAGGGATGAGTCAGGGCCCCTTCTGGGTTAGGGCGTTTCCTCTCCCCAGCAGCTCTCCACCTTCTTTTGTAATTCCAGAGCCTCATGATTGAACAAATAAAATGTCTCAAAAATGTTATCCTTAAACTGAATAAACCACGTCAGGAGGAATATTGGCTTTACTCCCTGTGGCTGAGCAGCCATGCAGAGCGCTCAGGCCCCAAGGAGCACTTGGGGGGTGTATCCTGCCCCTCGTGCCACAGCCTCCCCTCCAGGAATAACTGCGGATCACACAAAGACACCAGGGCTGCGGGGGCACGGCTCTCCCCAGCCCAGCCCTGCAAGACCTGGGGCAAACGCGGCCCCCCTGGCAGAGCTCTCCCTCTTGCACCGAGTCCAGCCCCAAGCGGCATCTCTAGGACCTTCTCCTGCCACCGAGTCCCCGTGTCTGGTGGAGCACAGCAGTAACCACACAGCTTTCCCCGCAGGGATATCCAGGGAAGGGAGACCAGGCAGCCCCACGAGCAGGTCCAGGGGAGCAGGACCTGAGAGTTGACGGGGAGGAAGAGGGAAGCCAGGCTGGCCTCCTCCATTGCCCAGGGAGCAGGATCCCAGTGCAACTTGGGGGAACTTAAAGCTCCCTCTGGCCAGGCGAGCTGGGAGATGCACAGCGGTATTTACTCTTCCTTCTGCATCCAGACAGGCTGGGCATTGGATCATGCACAGCAGAAACTCAGCCCTGGGGCACAGCAGCTCGTGGACCAGGACCAGGGACCGGGACCAGGGCCAGTGCTGTGGCAGCCGCGGGGTCAGGGTGGGCACCACCGTGCAGCCCCCCAGCTCGGGGTTCAACTGCTGAGGCTGGTGCAAGGAGAGACGCAGCATCCTGCGGCACAGCCGTGCTGCCAGGCCCGGCGGGGGAGTTCAGTGGGGCGGGGGAAAAATGGATTCACAACGGGTAAACATCCATCCATCCATCCATCCATCCATCCATCCATCCATCCATCCATCCATCCATCCATCCGTCCATCCATCCGTCCATCCGTCCGTCCATCCATCCATCCATCCATCCATCCATCTGTCCGTCCGTCCATCCCCCGGGAGAAGAGCAGGGAAGAGCCAGAGAAGGGTATTCTGAGACACGAGGACGAGGGAAATTATTTTGGGGATGGAGCCCGGCGAACGGCTCTCCCTCCTCCTCCTCCTCCTCCCCGACCCGCCCCGCCCTCCCCGGTGCGGCCCGTGGCAGCGAGCGGCGGTGAGTGCGCGGGGCGGCGGGGCCGGGCGACCCCCGGCCCGGCGCGGGGGCTGCGCGGAGACTGCGCGGGGGCTGCGCGGGGGCTGCGCGGCGGCGGTGCCGGCAGAGCCCGCTCCCGGCGACCCGCGCTGAGCCCCGCAGCTCCGCTCGGCTCCGCGGAGCCCCGCCGGGAGCTGGGCCGCCTCCCCGGGCCGGCCGGACCCTCGTCCCCATCCCCGTCCCTTCTCACCCGCCCCCGGCCCGGCACGGGGGTCCCGCCGCCCCCTTCAGCTCGGAGCGGGGCGGGGGGCTGCCGGGGTCGCCGCCCGGTCCCTGCTGCGCCGCGGAATTCCGCCCCGCTCCTGCCCTGCCCGGACTGTCCAGCTTGGGGGGTGGGGGGTAGTTTTTTCCTTGTTTTCTCCGATTTCTGGTGGGTTTCCCTCTGTCCCGCCACACAGGAGCTCCCCCCTGTGTTCCTCCTCCTTTCTCCCGCCTTGAGCCGAAATGGGGAGAGACCGTGGAAACAGGGCATCCGGGGGGCTGCGGAGGGGAGAAGCTGGCACAGTTTCTTTTTCTTCGGAAGCTTGGCAGGAGCAAGAGTCTGCCAGAGGGAGGATGTTGAGAGTGATTTTGGGAATGATCTGTGCCAGAAAGGGAGCGGAGACCTTTTTGATGCTGACCGTCACAGCGGAGAGAGCAGCCCCGGGCTGGCACGTGTGCCCTTCTGCAGCTTCTGCAGCCTGCGGGCGGATGGGCTCAAGGGCTGGCAGGGACAGGGAAAGGGAAGGGCGTTATGGGGCAGAGTGGCTCGGGGTCACCTCTCCATCGGGGTCTGTTTGTGGGATCACTGTCAGCTTCACGCTCTGGCGTTATTGCAGTTTCCTGCTCTTTGGGAGGCGATGTCCGTGGGCTGGCATCAGCTCGGGTGGCCGTGACAGATGGGAGCGTGCCAGCTCACTTGCACGCCTGGGTGTGTTGTGTCTGCAGCTGAAGGCTGTGATGCTACGGTCCTGCTGCAGCTGGCACTTCACCTCTAAGAGACTGCAGGTCCCCACCCGCGCAGCAGTCACCCCTTCGGGCTGCCGTGACCATCAGCCGTGGCTTTAAGCAGCCGGAGGGTTGGGTGCGTTCCTGATCCGTCAGCCCCGCGTGGATGCAGCCCCGCAGCAGGGAAGGAGGCAAGCCTCTGGCATCCGTGCCAGTAAACATTGCACGGGCTGGAAACCTCTGCGTGTCTGATCTCAGCTGGCCAAAGACTGCAAGGAGGTTGTCTAAACTCAGCAGGTGCTGGTAGGGCTGGAAACATCTCTGGAAATGGGAAAACAAATTTCTCAAATTTCTTTTTTTTTTTTTTTTTTTCCCCCCAAGCATCTTAGACTGTTAGTTCCTCCCTGCTGCTTATTCTGCAGACTTGTTCTGCATCTGCTGGAGCTGCAGCAGGGTTGGTGTGCGTGGTGGCCAGTGGAGCTGCTCTGCGATGCATTGTGACAAGAATCCAGCCAAACCCGTCTGCCCTCTCCTTCCCCACCCTCACCTTGGTGGAGAAGATGGTTATTGTCATCTTTAGTGCCATCTTGTGCTAACTGCTGTGGCATAAATTGGACTCAGGGAAATAACTATTAACACAGACACCACACGGCTTTCAGCGTTCACACAAGTCCCAGGATTTCGAACGCTGAGGACCGCTGGCTTTGTCCCCCTGCAGCGGCTCTTACACGTTTCGATAAACCTCTGACTAAACAGAGGGAGGAAAAAACCTGCGTGGCTTTAAGGCTGTTAAATGTCACTGGTGGGTTTCTGTGTATCCTAACGAGTTTTTTCTTCCCTCTCCCTCTTTTAAAGGAGCTGAGCTGGGAAATCTCTTATACAAGCCATGCCCTTCTCAGTCTGACTTTTGTAGGATTGCTGCTTTGCTTTGCAAACCAGAACTCCCCGAAGAAGTGTGCCTGCCTCTTCCAGTGCCTCTGCCAGTCAGCAGCCAGGTTGGAGGCCTAGCATTTTAGTCTTCAACAGCAGCTTCCTTCTGTGCTCTGTTTGTGGCTGCGAAAAGGACAAGCACCTCTCCTCTAAATTTGAACTGAAACAAAAATCCCAGCTTTCATCATGGCTGATGTCTGGCTGGTTGGATTGATGGTACTTGTGAACGTCTGGTTTTTCAAGGTTGCGGCTCAGAATCTCATCAAAAACCCCAGGGACCAGAAACCAGAGCATACCCTCTTGATTAATGAAGTCAATGCTGACAGCCCAGGAGAGGACACTTCTGAGTTTGTGGAGCTCTATCACACCAGCGGTCAAACAGCCTGCTTGGATGACTACTATCTGGTCTTCTACAATGGCAATGGAAACCGAGCCTACAAAGTTTTGAACCTCCATGGCCAAGTTACTAACAGCCAGGGGCTCTTTCTCATTGGCTCCTCTTCTGTGAACCCTGCTATAGTAATTCCTAAGAACACCATCCAGAATGGCCCTGACGCCATTGCTCTCTACTATGGAAAAGGGAACTACAAAGAGGGCATGAGCGTCACAAGTTATGGACTAGTAGATGCCTTGGTCCATAAGACTAAGAAGACAGACAGAGCAGATACGCTGGTCAGGGTACTGACCCCTGGCAGAGATGCTTTCCTGGAGGACTCCACCTTCAGGACCATGGATGAGTCAATAGAAAGGTGCCATGGTGTAGATTCTCAGTGGATCTTCCAAGTGGCCATGCCCACCCCAGGCACAGAGAACCACTGCATCCTAACTTCTCAGCTGAACGCATCTGCTGTCCTGATCAGTGAGGTCCTTGCTGCCTCTTCTTCTGAAGAGTTTGAGTTCATAGAGCTTCAGGGTCCTCACTCAACCATGCTGAGGGACGTTGTTCTGGTGCTGATCGATGGTCGGACCAAAGACATTTATTTCACCATGGATGTTTATGGCAAAACCTCACTGGATGGGCTACTTCTGATTGGTCCAGCACAAAGCAAAACTCCAGGTAAGAACCGCATTTTGATGACTACCTCAGAGCTGGGGGAACAATCAGCCAAGTTTGGGGCTGGAGGACGCTCTTGGTTGTTATTGTTGTTGGGCATTCTGAGAGATCAGTGAAAATGTGACTCAACTCAGTGGCAGATAAAAAAGCACATCAAATGTTAGAAATTATTGGAAAAGGAATTATATAAAGCAAATTAAATATTAGAAATTATTAGAGAAGAGGAAATAATGGAGGCCATCTTTTATGGCAGTCTGTAAGTTCGTGGTTTGCTTGTATCTTCAGTTGTGTCTTGCGCGGTACGATACCTTAATCTCAAAAAGTATATATTGGCAGTGGAGACGTTCAGAGAAGGTCAGCCAGGATGGACAGTGCTCTGGAAATGCTTCCACAGAAGAAGTAACTGAGTACACCCAGAAAAGGGAAAGCTTAGGAGGGCCCTGACAGAGGTTTCAGACATGGGAGTATCCTGGAGAAAGTGGACAGGTGTCGTGGTTCAGCCCGGCCGGCAGCTAAAGGCCACGCAGCCGCTCGCTCACCCTCCCCCACCCTCAGAGAATGGGGAAGAGAATTGAAGGGGAAAAGGGAAGGAGACTCGCAAGTTGAGAGAAGAACAATTTAATAATAGCGATAATATAAAAGTAATAATGGTAATAATAATATATGAATATATATTTGCAACAACATCTACAAACAAGTGATGCACAGGGTAATTGCTCACCACCTGGGGACCAACGCCTGTCCCATCCTGGCAAACGGTTCGGAAACACAGAAGCCCCGACAACGCAATCCCGGACGAGCGTAAAGCCCGGAAAGGGAGCGAGAGTGAGAGAGCACTCCAGGAGTCCGAGAGTGAGAGCTCCCGGAGGAGCAAAGGCCCTTCTTTCCAGTCAACCCTCCTCTATATACTGGGCATGACGTTGCATCATATGGAATACTCCATTGGCCAGTTTGGCCTCAATCCTAAATCTACGTACAAATCGTAAGGAGAGTTGTGGCCCCTCTGTCCCGGCTCTGCTCCCCCTTATCCTGCTGTGCTCCTGCACACTGGCAAGAGCACGGGAAGCTGGAAAGTCCTTGATGTCTCAGTGCCAGCTACAAACATCAGTGCGCTGTCAGCGTTCGTCTCGTAGTCAATCCCAGACTAAATCCAAACCAGAGAGCTCTTCTGGCTGCTGAAAAGAAGAACCAAGTCTGTCCCAGCAAACACCAGGACAACAGGGATCGATTGCTTACTCTTTCTCCTGGTTCAAGAACTAAAGGGCATCACAGAAGGTAGAAGGAGATGGTTTCAAGACAAGCAAGTGGAGGTGGTGTGTCTCACAGTGGTATTAGACCTTCAGAGCTCCCGGTGAGGGACCTCCTGGAGGTCAGAAGCCCACATGTGCCTTTGCTGCTTGGGAGGACACGGTTCAGCTCCCAGCCCTGTGGTCAGCCTGCCATGGGACCCTGACTGCACCACAGCTCCTTGAAGTGTCTCCCTTCTCTATGTGTAACGTGGTGGTCGTTCACTGCAGATACCTACTCTCTTCTGGAAAAAGCACAAGGACTTTTCTTCCGTTGTGCCATCTGCCAATGTAGGTCACACGTGTATCGGCTGTGTGACGCTGCAATCTGGACTTCCTCCCAACGTTCAAAATTTCTTCCAGGCCACCAGAGGAGGAAGAAATATCTTGTTATTTTGGGCACCTCAAAAGATTTTGGCAGCTGGAGACACTGACTCTGCAGATGTCTTGCATAATTCACTGACTCGTGATTTCTGAGTGGAGGAGTACACTCATCCCTTACAAAGCTGGTTCCCATGAAAATAAAAATACTTTTGCAACTAAAACTCTTTTTTTTTTTTTTTTAAAGCAGTTGAGCTCCTTTTTACAATTCAAACTGCTCCAAATACTCTCTCACCACAAGTAGATTGTCCAGGTAAGGAGCTCGGATTTTCTTACCAGGAAAGGTGCTCTGCTCTTGCCTCTGGGTGAGCTGGGGCTGCTAGTGGCCAGTAAGCTAAGCCAGATCAAAGCAAGTGATGCCAAAGCACAAGCAGCTTGCAGACTAAGCAGGAAATTCCTAAGGATCATGTTTAACTGTTCCTCAAGGCTCACCGAAGTCAAGGAGGTCATTGGAGATATGCTTTGGCACTTTTTTCCAATGAGGCTTTGTTAAGATGTCTCAAGCATACTGCACACGCATTTTTGTGGAAGGTTTTCCCCAAAAAACACCAAATGACTCTGTGTGATTACATTTTAATCATCTTAAAAGGATACTTTCATAGTGACTTCATGGTGAGCGCTCTGTGAGAAGTTGACTACTTGATTTAACCTGACCACTTCGAATTTGGGACAGAAGCTCTTAAAATGGCTCTGGTTCTTAGTCCTGTCTTTACTCGGCTTGTCTGCCTATCACTGCAGAGAACTTAAAGCTATGGGAGCACCAGAGCAGAAGTCCTCCCTTGACAGATGCCAGTGTGAAAACTTTCAGTTGAATCATCGGATGGTTTGAGTTGAAGGGACCTTTAAAGATCATCTGGTTCCATCCCCCTTGCCATGGGCAGGGACATCTTTCACGAGATTAGATTGCTCAAAGCTCCATCCAACCTAAGCTTGAACACGTCCAGGAATGGAGCATCCACAACTTCTGTGGGCAACCTGTTCCAGCATCTCACCACCCTCACCGCAAAACTTTCCTTCCTTATTCTTCTTGTCTAGATCTACCCTCTGTCAGTTTAAAATCATTACTCCTCATCCTATCAGCACAGGCTCTGGTAAAAAGTCTGTCCCCATCTTTCTTATAAGTCCCTTGTAAGTATTGGAAGGCTGCAAGAAGGTCTCCCCAGAGTCTTCTACACGCAGAACAACTCCAGCCTTTCTTAATGGGAGAGGTTCTTCCAGCCCTTGGATCATTTTAATGGCCTCTGCTGAACCCGCTCCAACAGCTCCATGTCTTTCTTGTGCTGGAACCCCCAGAGCTGGATACAGCACTGTGGGGGGGTCGTCTCATGTGAGCAGAGCAGAGGGGCAGAATCCCCTCCCTCAACCTGCTGGCCACACTTTTTTGGATGCAGCCCAGGATACAGTTGGCTTTCTGGGCTGCAAGTGCACCTTGCTGGGTCATGTCCAATTTTTCATACACCAGTCCTTCTCTGCAGGGCTGCTCTCTACCCATTCATCCCAGGTGTAGGACCTTGCACTTGACCTTGTTGAACTTCATGAGGTTCACATGGGCCTGCTCCTCTAGCCTGCCAAAGTCCCTCTGGATGGTATCTCTTCCCTCAACTGTATCAAATGCATCACTCAGGCTGGTGTCATCTGCAAACTTGTTGAGGGTGCCCTCACTGCCTGTGTCGTTAATGAAGATATTCAACCATATGGGTCCCAATACGGACCCCTGAGAGACACCACTTGTTACTGATCTCCATTTGGGCATAGATCTGCAACTCTTTGGATGTGGCCATCTAGCCAATTCCTTATCCATTGAGTAGTCCATCCCTCAAACCTCTATCTCTTCAATTTAGAGACAAGGATGTTGTGTGGGACCGTGTCAAAGGCCTTACAGAAGTCAAGATAGATCAGTTTCTCTTCCATTATCCTCCAATGCAGTTGCTCCACTGCAGAAGGCCACCAGATTAGTCAGGCAGGGATAAAACAGTCCCCTGGCAAGGGGTGCATCAGGACTAAGGCACAGAACTGCCCCTTAGTGTGCAGGTGCCCTGGGGGCACTTCTCAAGGAGGAACCACTTCTCCTTAGTCTGTGCCTCTGCTGTGATTCCTCCTTTAAGGACTGTTCCCTGGAGCCATTTACGCAGGGGAAAGTATTGAAATGGCACCAGTTTGCTGGTTTTTAATAGCCTCAGCAGTTCCTCCTGGGTGCTGGGGAAACAGCTTGTGAAGGGAGCAGTAAGTATGAGGAAAGAAATTGAGAAGCTCATGAAATCGAGAAGCTCCACTAAACCTCAACCTTAATTCTGCACACTGGCATGTGGGGCTGCTGCTGAGCACGTGTGTGGGTATGTGTAGAGTGTTTGTGTTTGTAAAAAACATGGACTGTTAAACGATAGAATAAAATGTAAATTCTTAAATATTTTTGTGTATTATTGAAGTAGCTGCCACCTGAAACGTTAGTGGATTTTGCAGATCTCTTTTAGAATTAAAAATTGACTTTACTGTAGACAAAGTCACATCAGCACTTGCTTTCCAGTTCCCCTGCTTACGTATAAACCAGCTTCTCTGTTGGCAGAAGCAAAATAGCAGGACGAGCTCTGCTCAGATTTCCCCCTCCAGCCTCCTCCACGCTGCACATCTGGCCACGAATGGGGAAATTCCGACTGGGCGATCATGAGAAACGTTAGTGAGCAGAAAGATGGGGCAGCAGATGCCGAATTTGCAATAAGCAGCCAACCCCAGCCACTCTCTGAGTTCCTGTGTCCTGCTCTCCAGGACCGAAGAGGTGCTGGTTTCCTACATAGCAGGTGTTGCTCACGCGTTGCTTACGTGCCGTTGTCGTTCCTTTCCTTGCTGGTGTGCAGTGGATCTGCCCTTCCCAGAGAACATCACCCGTCCTGTCCTCAGAGGTGGCCCCAGTGCCATTGCCCTCTACAGAGGCAACAGCAGCAGTTTTGTCCCCGGGAAGGCGGTGCCAGTGACCAGCCTGTTGGATGCCTTCGTGTACACGACCAACGAGGAACCGGACCCTGAGCTGCTGGAGACCCTGACCCCTGGCAGACCTGCCTACAAGGAGAAATGGTGAGAGGCTTGTCGCTGGGCAGGGCTGGGAGGACAGTTTGGCAGCAGAGTCGTCCTTGCCTGCTGTCCCAAACCCTGGTCAAGACTGGAAGGCAAGTGCCACCTCCAGACCAGGGTCTCCTCATGGTGGTATTGAGTCCCGGCCTTTTTCCACCGCCTGGTCCGAGTTCGTAGGTGTCCCCTCTCCACAGCTGTCCTGGAGCAGCTGTACAGTTGCAGAGGGATTTTCTGACCAAATGATTATAAAATTCTATAATTTTAATAATTTATTATTTATAAAAATCTAATGGTTGATATTATAAATTTTCCAGTACTGCTTTCAACAAGAAAAGGTTTTTCTTAGATTCAGGATGGAATTTCAGGTCAAAATGAGGGCAAGGGAGGGACTTCAGTATTGCTCACCTGACCCGGGAGGAAATCCCTGCCCTGCATCATCCAGACCAAGGACTGGGAGCAGGTTACTGTTCGTTCTGGGCTGAGCCACTTTCTTTTCAGTTTTTTTTGTGGGTTAAGGGAAATGTTCGTAACCTCCGACTTCTGTGAGAACTGTTTCCTTCACATCTTAGGCATGCTCTGCTAACGGGAGAAAATGGACAACAGAGCGGGTGGAAGAGCAGAGGCAGCGAGGTGCCGTGCACATGAAGATGGGGTGGGCTGTGTAGAACCAGGCAGTAAGCCAAAAAAACCCTGGGCAAGCTCTGGTTGGTGCCTTTGATGGCAAAGCATCAGACTTGACCTCTGTCTGTAGCTGTCAACTAACTGACAACGTCCTGGCTCTGTAGCTGGAGGAGATTCACCCTTTCTGGATGGGCCTGTGAAAAGACCATTTGAGACTACAGTGGCATCAACTGCATCGGCAAAGGGTGTAGTTTACTCTCGTGACAGGGTCACCACTTATTCACAGCACATTCCTGTTCCTTCCGTTGCTCGTCTTCCTCCCACTGGTGAAACAAACTCTGCACTTGTCCCACGAGGAGGTGGTCTCCTTCCCTGAGGAGCTCTCAGCAGCTCTGCTCTGGGCAGCTCCTCACAGTGGGGCTTCATCCTCTTTGCCTTTGAGTTGAGGGCTCTTGCTCAAGCGTTTCATCCTCAGGTGCTGCCTTTCCAGTTTCTCTAGCTGCACCCCACCGTTCTTCCCAGTGGTCCCAGGCTGAGCACAAGTGTGTCTGTATTATCTTACCTGTCTTCAGACCAGTCAAAAAAGCAGCCAGTGCTAGGAGAGAAAGAGCTGGCTGAAGCCCATGCTCTTCTGCCTCAAGATTTAGTGAGCTCTTGGGCTTTCTTTTGAGACAAGGAGGCACCGATGAGCATGAGATATCTCTCCAAACCTTGTGAAGGGAGAAGACTGTAAGAAACTGCATGGTTTCATCCTCTGATGTGACCAGTGGGTGAAGAGCACTCAGGTCTCTGGCTGGCAGGTCATATTTTCTTTCATTTACATGTCTGTCTCTTGCAGGCACCAGCTGGCAGGTGTGTCCATGAGCCAGTGCAACTGCTGCTCTGTGGCCCGGGACTCCTTGTCCTTTGTCCTCAGCAGGCCCACCCCTGGCAGGGTGAATGATTGTCCCAGCAAACGCTTCAGCCAGACTCTCTCCGTCTGCCTTCATGTCGCAGGTGGGTGTTAGTTATTTCTGCTCCTGTCGGCAGGACCTCCTAAGGACAAGAGCATGTGCACAAAGCCAGAGCTGTCCAGGAAGACCACCTGGAGTCGTGCTGGGTTGTGTGAACGTAACACCGAAGGAAACACAACTAGGACATCTGAAAATTTTCCGTAATAATTTTTCTTCATAGCAGCCCATGCCCACCTGAGCTTCTCCAGTCTTCATTCCCACATAGAATCGTAGAATCATAGAATGGTTTGGGTTGGGAGGGACCTCAAAGATCATCCAGTTCCAACCCCCCTGCCATGGACAGGGACACCTTCCACTACACCAGGTTGCCCAAAGCCTCATCCAACCTGGCCTTGAACACTTCCAGGGATGGGGCAGCCACAACTTCTCTGGGCAACCTGTGCCAGTGCCTCACCACCCTCAGAGGGAAGAATTTCTTCCTTAGATCTCATTGAAATCTCCCCTCTTTCAGCTAGAGGGTTCTACATCCAGCTGCTCAGGGCAGAGATAAGCTATTTCAGGCCCTCTGAGTGATATCAGGAGCTGAGCTGCACCCATCCGAGAATGAGCTGGATCCTGTGACCGAGGTTGCACTGGCTGGGTAACAGGTGACTTTTTTTTTTTGCCCCTAGATTGCCAGGAGTGGCTCCTGAAGCCAGAAGAGATTCTGATGACTCTGGTCCAGGCCCTTGATGAATCCTGCAGCTGTGGAGTCTCTGCTGCCTACTTCAAAGGTGAGCTGGGCAGGAGCAGGGCAGTCCAGGGACCACCAGTGGTTAGTGCCTGTTCACTTTTGATTTTCAGCCCCGTGTTCCCTGTTGCGTTGTGTCCTCCTGGCTGAGATCGCAGCTGATTTGAACTCGGTGCTGATGACAGAACTGCTGAGTGCGAGGCAGAGCATGTGCCTAGGTGCTGCTCTTCCATGCTCCGCAGAGCCCTCCCATCTGCAGCTCCACCAACGCGCACCAGTGCCCATCTGCAAGACCACCATCTATTTTGGCCTTGAGCATTTGCAGTCAGACACATGTGGCAACAGGGCTGACATCTCGACTAGGAGTTTGTTGCCTGCCTGACCTGATGATCCGTAGGCACCAAGCCAAGTTGCAGCAGAAATGCAAGTGCACTTACTGCTCTGCGTTGCGTTTCTGAGATCCCCACTAGGTTGATGCGCGAGCGTGACGAGGACATGCAGACCCACCAAGAGCAGTGCCATGGCTCTGCAGCCTGCGTTGGCAGCGGCGTTATGTTTAGCTTATGTTTGGACACCCCCCAAAGAGACCGTTCTGTCCGCTGTTGGGACTACAAGGCATCAGAAGGATGAAGACAGTATCTCGGTGTGCCATGTGGCTTGGTCCCAGGATGCCCCCTGGCACAGGCAGAGCGCATGGCATCATGTGGATGGTGTGCACTGCCCTGAGTCAGTCTGAGCAGGAGGGCAGCGATGGTAGAGATGAGCTGGTGAACTCCATGTCTCTTCCAGGAGAAAGTGGGTCTTTGGTGGTGTGGGGAAACTGAGGCAGTTCTCTGCTTGCCTCTGCAGAGCCAAAGGCAGCCTGCCAGGACCTGGGGCTTGTGTTCACCGCTCTGCTAACTGCTAAGTCAGAGGACCAGCTGAGCAGCCTGCTGCTAGCCTTCAAGGCCTTCCTAGAGACACCCAGACTTGTGAGTTTTGATGGAAGCAACATCACAGCAGAAAGCTCCTGCTTCAAGGATATTAATGTGCCAGACCTGCCTCCAGGTACCGGTCATCATTCTTGCAGGTTGGGGAATATGATGCATTTGAGGATGGACATGTGGATCTAGCTCTTCCAGAGGAGGGAGATGTCCCTCTCCCCATTTCCCCAACTCCAGCAAAGATCCCCTCCAATTCCATCATAGTTACTCGAGCCCATGTTGCTCATTGTCTGGAACAGCAGCAAGCCCTGTTGTTAGAGCCAGTATGAGCCAGAGTATTGCCAGGGCTCTTCCAAGGAGTCTCGAGCAAGCAGATGATAAAAATCTGAGCCAGCACCCTCAGTGCTCTGCTGAATTTCGTCTCGCCCCAGCAAAAGAGCGTGCAACGTTGTGTTATTTCCCTGGGGCTCATGCATTCATGACATTTTTGCTTTCCAAGGTGTCCCATCAGAGATACCCAAAGGGACTCAAGAGCCTTCTGCGCAAGGGGCCAAGCTGCTCATCAACGAGGTGAACCCAGACAACCCAGGGGCAGGAGAGGATGCAGAATACATTGAACTCTTCTACACAGGACGGACACGCTTTGACCTCCAGGGATATTGGCTGGTCCTCTACAACGGTAAAAATAGCCGGGCCTACCGGGTGTTGGACCTGTCGGGCCACCACACAGATGAGCTGGGTTACTTCTTGGTGGGGAGCAGCGCCGTGCGCCCAGCACCGATGATCAGGCTGCCCCCCAACACCATCCAGAACGGGGCGGACGCTGTGGCTCTCTACTACAGCAACACCATCCTCTACACGGTGAACATGGCCGTGACGGCAGAAGGGCTGGTGGACGCTGTGGTGTACACGTCCCGAATGCCGGAGAAGGCAGACCAGCTGGTCACAGTGCTGGTACCAGGGCAGGGGATCCTGTACGAAAATGATTCTCACAGCACCGAGGATGAGTCTCTGAGCCGCTGCCACAGCCTGAGTGCAAAACTCCAGAGCAGCTTCCAGGTGGGTGGATGGAGATGTCCTTTCTCTGTCCATAGTCACTGGGAGGGTAGAAGTCTGTTCTCCATCCAGAGTCACTGGGAGGGCAGCGGTCGTGTTTCAATACACCCTTTATCTGGGAGAGCGGGGCGTTCTGGTGAGCCACATCTGCCTCCTGCCATCTGCTGATGCTCTCACCAGCCCTCACCTCCCTGCCCCCTTCGCCTGCCGTTGTTGGCCAGGTAACAGCTCCCTGCCCTGTGCAGCGTGGCTCAGAACCAGGAGAACATGGCTCACATGCCACCAACCCCAAAACCAGGGAGTCTGCTTTTAGGCAGCATCCTGGACTCTCGAGATACCCCGAGCCAGATGTGGAGCCACCTCTTCACCCCAGCTTGTTTGGTGCTGCCTTTGGGATGTGTGGTACAGCACATCATGGCCATGAAGCCCACCTTGCTGCAGGGCCAATGTGTGAAGGACATTCCTCGACTGCTGGTGTGGTCGATCTGCGTTAATTCATTTGAACTGTTCCTTTTTGTTGCAAAATGTCTGGTTTCAGATGGTCCCCCTGAAGGAACATGACAGAGTATGTATGCAGGTCCTGCACAAGCTGGGTAAGGGAGGGCTTGGCTGCTGCACTGGTGATACCTGCTGGGATTGGGCCAGCACAGAAGTGTGCTCTGGTCCAAAACTGGGGCAATAAAACTGCTCTAGAAGCTGAAGAGGTCTGCTGGCAGGAGGGAGGTGTGTTTGTGGTGGAGGAGGACCTCAAGGAAGCGATGCCGTGGACTGGAGACGCAAGTGTAGAAGTGCTCCCAACAGTAGGGAAAGAGAATTGTTCCCAGTCCTGAGGGTGGGAGCGAAGGCAGTGATGGAGATGTGTGGTGATGGGGCCTCGCAGTCAGGACAACCCTTCAAAAGATGGTGGGAGTGAGGAGCAGCTCGCATGAGGCAGAACCACTGCATCCTCTTTGGGCCTCACCAGGGAGCTGTGGGAGGCACAAACGAGAGGTACCGCCGTGAGCAGCTGTCACACCACCTGAAGAGATGGGAGCAGCAGTGGTGGCAGCAGCTTCTCTGTCTCCCTGCAGGTGACCACGGTGACACCGCTGCGGGAGAACCTCTGCAGCAGGTCCTCAGCGCTGGTCCCTCCTGCCGTCCGCATCAGTGAGCTGTGCCTGGCCAGTGGTGTTACCCCCTGTGGCTTCATCGAGCTGGAGGGGAAGCCCGGCACCAGCCTGGGAGGGCTCAGCCTGGTCTTCTTCTCGGGGAAGGAGGGCAAGGTGCATGCCAGCGTCCCACTGAGGGGCACTGTCGGAACCACGGGGCTGTTTGTGTTTGCACTGGACGGAGGGCACGGGAATGGTGAGGCTGATGTCACAGACCTGGTGGGCACATGGTTGAGTGGCTTTGAGGAATGGGATGGAGAAGGGTGCATGGTGTGGGGAACGACTCTTCCTTGCCGTTCCTGTCCTTTATTCCCCCTTTTTCTCTCTTTGTTCTGCCTGGGCTGTTCCGTCACACTCCAGCTGAGAAGGTGCCTCTGCTGAGCTCCCTGTGCAGGGCAGAGGGACCAGGAGGACTGAAAGCTCCTCCTGCCAGTACCTAAACAAGGGGGCTTTCAGGAGAAGCAGGGTCCATCAGGGCTGCCAGGTGGTTCACTGATGCTTGCTGAGCCCTGCAGTGCTGCTGCCTCCTCCTCGTCCTGGGGTGGTGGTTCCTCTGTGCACTCATTTATCTTGATTTATTTTTTGTTCGCCTTAAATTCTGGCTGGACTGCGTGAAGAGGACTCTGTAGCTCAGAGGAACCTTGATCTTTTGGGAAACTTGTGTTCACGGCAAGCATTTGCTTCTTTATAGCTTTACTTGGCCTCAGTAACCGCCATTCTTTTGTCCCCTGTTTCTGTTCTTGGAGTTCTCCTCATTATCAGCTTGCCCTGTCAGGCTCAAGGCTCAGCCTAACGCTGTCTGGATGTTCACCCTACTTATTCCCCTGGCACTTCCAGATGGCACAAACCTGACTTTCAAGGACATCTCTGCTGTTAGTGAAGGCTCCAGCGCTATTGCTGTGTACAGCACCAGCTTGGTTCCTGGTGACACAGAGGCAACATCAGAGAACTTGGTGGATGCCTTGGTTTACACATGTGAGCCCAGCACAGCTGGAGGACACTTGGACTTCCTCGGACCACCTTATGCTGTGCCCTGCGAGGACGACAGGTGAGGTCGCTTCTCTGGGAGAATGTCTTTGGGTTCCCCACACCCAGAGCCTCCAGCTGGCACGTGGCAGAGCTTGCTGCCTTGTCCTGCCTCTGGGATGAAAAACGGAGAGGTGGGTAGTGCTTTGCAATGGAAAACATCTCCCTGCCCTTGGTGTAGGCAATTGAACTCTGTTCCTCACTGCTCGCTCCACTTGCTTCTCCCAAGGGATACGTACGGCATCACATGAAGGGGCGCAGCCCTTACAGACAGCAGCTGTATATGCTGCTTTGCCAAGTTTTTTCTTTAGGAAAAAAAAAAAACGATCAACAAACCAAACAGAAAAGGATATCCCTGTGAGCAGCAGAACAAAACAAAACCCGGCATCCCTTTCGCTCCCAGGTGGACTCAACGACAAACAGGCCTGAGCCTTTCTCTTGGTGGGAACACTAGCGGGGTTCCTCCTGTCCCCATGATCACCTCTGGTAACTAAATCTGTCCTGCTCAAGTCCTCTGCTCCCCCGTCCCATCTGGTGTGACAGGAGGTAGCCTTCCCTACGAGCATGGGTGCGCAGAGCACAGCCCCACACACGTGGTTTTCCTGGGAAACTGTCATCTCCAGCTTCTGGCTGGCTGAGACACGGTGCTGAAACCTCTCCAGGGTGGTTATTCGCAAGGCCAGGGCAGCGGATTGGTGGGGAGCTCACACGGGCTGACTCCAGGCAGCCTCTCTCAGTCCAGCCCTGAACGGCTGCACCCAGAAAAGCTGGTTCCTCACACTGGGACCAAGTTTCTAAGCCCTGGTGCGGGGAGAGAAGCAATAGGTTAGAGAAATGCAGGGGTAGATATTGTGTAGCTCGGAAAATTCCTTATCCTGGAGGACAAGGACTTAATTTTGAGAGGCTGGCTGTAATGAGGCAGCAATCTTACTCCTACAGAAGCCAGTCGGAACAAATAGTTTTGCTCTGGCCAAGCCCAGGTGTTTTCCAACTGGTGGGATTGGCTGGGCTCATCTCTGTGAAAGCTGATTTTGGCTCCATCTCCAGCAAACTCTCCATGATCCCCAGCAGCGTCAGGAACTGGGGCCCGGGGGTGGTCTGTGGATGGAGGTGGGAAGAAAGGTGTGTGCTGTGTTGGTGAGCTCTTGACTCCTCTTCCGGGGACAGGCCCGTGTCCTTGAGCCGTTGTGCCCACAGCAATGCCAGCACAGGGCTGCAGTTTGCCCTCTCGGACCCTACCCCTGGTCTGCAGAACAGCTGTCCCCAGGACACCTTCGCGGTGGATCTCCACCTCTGCCTCCTGACACACGGTGAGTGGAGCTGGCTGCCCACGCTGGGGCAGGGCAGGAGGGACGGGAGGCTGACCCCATCTTCCCATGGCATGGGAGGGGGATACTGGCAGAGACCCTGCTGCCACCCAGTCCTGGAAGCAGACATGCTGGGGGAGCGCTGGTGCAGACACCTGTGTGTTGATGTGATGCCACCGACCCAAAAGGGCAGCACGTGCTTGTATGAAGGTGGCCACGTACTTCGTTTGAGACGTCTCTGCTCAGACGGGGCTGTGCCCAGCTCTTGGGGTTTCTTTCTGCAGCATTAGGTTGGCAGCAATGGCAGGAGATCCCCCCCCCGGGGTCTCTTGTGATGGCACGGGCACGGTCAGGGAAACCACCAGCAAACCCTCCTGTCTCAGCCTGTCCGCAGGAACAAAGCGGTGTGGCTCAGTCCTGATTCTGGAGCCAGCAAGCAAAAGTACAGTGGGATCTCCAGCCCCTGCAGAGGCCATGCTTGGATCAGCTTGGGGCAGTCAAGACCTGGGTAAAATGAAACGGAGGTGGACCTCTCCTCCCTCTCCCAGCACAAGAGATCACTCTATACTGGCCCATGTGGTGGGACATGCCTCTTCCCCACTCCCCTGGGAGGCTGGCAAAGGAGTGAAGCTGGCGTACGTGGTGGTAGAAGGCCAGAAGTGAAGACTCACCCTCTAGGAGAGGGGCAGAGGAGGAGGGGATGCAGAGGAGGGTGGGATGCAGGCTCTGGAGGAGCTTTGCTCCTGAGCTCAGGTGTGACACTAAGAGTTTTGGAAGGGGCACACAGGTGGGAGCTTATTAACAGCCCTGAGCTGCACTCAGAAAACCATGTCTCCTTTTCCTCTAGACTGTTCCATGTGGACCCTGCACCGCAGGAGAATGCTGGAAAGCTTGGGCAGGGTCTTGGTGAGCTCCCTAGAGGAGAAGTGCTCCTGTGGCGTCTCTGAGCTCTACCTGCAAGGTTGGTGCCCCACGCTGCTCACCCAGTTTGCAGTGCCCTCCATCCTCACCCATCCACAGCCGCTCATCATCAGGATGGTCCCTTCTCAAGCCAAACTTGCAGCCTTGCACGCAAGTGAGGGGAATTGGAGGAGCAGTGGTGGGTACGTGGGATTTCAGCAAGGAGAGCAGGAGAGGGTCTGGGGCGGGCTGCTTAACTAGAGGAAGGGTGAGCTAGAGGGACCGTGAGGAATGCGAGTCTCTGATGATGCCTTGAGACGTCTGCTGGACAAACTGGATATCCTAAACCTGCAAAGCAAAAAGCCGTTTGCGCTCTAGAGGACGCTGGTTCTCAACTCTTTCTCTATCCGACTCCTTCAATGTCCTATACTTTTTTGAAGTACCTGGACCAAAAACTCACTTCTGGAAGTCTTAGGGACCTACAGCTTTTGAGGGATGGGAAGAAATGTTTCCTATTTTTGGCTGGTTTTGTAAGGAAAGGAAGGCTTTGCAGCCATGCTTTGTCTCCCTTGCCCAAACATCTTTTTGACCCTTTGAACAATTGCAGACAACTCTCTGCCAATGGGTAGAGATCGTGAAGTTATGAAGTGTAGTATGAAGTATTCTGCTGGGTTGGGTGGACAACTCCGAGTCCCTTTGGTCACCAAAAGAAAGGTTGAGCATGTGCTCAACTTGCCTGTGATACAGCGTGGCGGCATGATCTCAGAGAGGTGGGGAGAAGAGGGTGAAGAGCATGGGAGCAGGAGGGTGTTACTGGAGCAGGGCACGAGGTCATGGGAGCAATGTTTTCCCAAACAGCCGGAGGTTTTCCGACCACCCGAGACCCACTGTTGTTTCTCTGCAGAGCTGAACCTGACATGTGTGGGCTCCTTGGTGAAGGTCTGGGGCCAGGTGTGGGCTCGGGAGCTGGAGCAGCAGCAGTCCATCAAGACCTGGCGCCAGGGCCTCCTGGCCAGCCCCCACCCCTTCTCCGTGGATGGCGGAGTGCTGGAAACCAGTCCCGACTGCGTCGCCCCAAAAAATGCACCGTCTGTGTCACGCAGCGGTGGTGAGTAGGAGGCAAAGCTGAGCACAGCTCCTCCGGTGTGATGGGGTAGTCGGCCCCGTCACGCCAATACCACTGGAAGTTTGGGTGTCTAATTCTTCTCGTGAGACCGGGCTCCACCGGGGAGCCCCTTGCTTTTGGAGCTGTTGGACACACAGCCCAGAAGGCATGAAGCCCAATTGCTCAGAGCAGCAGCTGGAGCTGACCAGAGCCGGCACGCTGCGGGGGTGCAGCCAGGGGGTGGGAAGGTGGCTCTCCAGATCAGGAGGCTGGGACAACACAATCCATTGTTGCCCAGAGAAGCTGTGGGTGCCCCATCGCTGGAAGTGTTCAAGGTCAGGTCCGATGGGGCTTTAAGCAACCTGATCTGGTCAAAGATGTCCCTGCCAATGGCAGGGAGTTGGACCAGATGATCTTTAAACATCCCTTCCAACCCAACCCAGCCCAACCCAATCCATTCTGTGACTGTGATTCTATGACCTTCTGGTGGCACCCTGTGCTGGGAAGGGTCATGGCTACAACATTCCATCTCTGCCTTTGCACCCTCAGCCTCCTTTCAGGGCTGGGAAATAGCCCTGTTTGTCGTGGGATCTCTCCTGCTCATGTTCTTGTTGGTCAGCCTGGCATTTTACTTCATCAAAAGGTGAGGAAACCACCTTCACACCTGCCTTATATCGCCCACCCTCTCCTTCCTTGGTGCTTCCCTCTAACCACGGCGGGGGGACCTGCTCCTTTGCACGGGTGAACACCTACATTCAGATGCTGCATCCAAACACTCCAACACGTTGCTCCTAATTTTTGCAGCAAAGCCCCTTTGCTTTTGATGCAGCAGGCTGCAGGTTCTGCAGAAGGTTGCAATTACCACCAACAAAACCATGGATAATGCTAGGCGTGTCAGCGGACACCGGGTAAAGGCCACCAATCTTAGTTAGAACGTGCTGTGGTGGAAGAGCAGAGAGCTGAAGGCTCGTGGTACACAAGGGGCAGAGAGAGATGATGCTTTGGCCACGGGGCAGAGCTCTTCCTTAGGGCAGGGTGGAAGCAATGGGCAGTTTAGGATTGCCTTGATGGGAAACCGCTTCCACGTTATGACGTGACACCACTTTAAATTCCTTGGCGTTCCCTAAGGTTGTCCGCAGGCAAACAGCAGCTTAGCAGTCGGGCTGTGTGTCTGAAATCAGTGTTGCAGTGGGTGGGATGTTCAACCAGCCCAGGCGATTTGTTTCCATTAATTTTTACTGATGGTCTTTCATCGTTGGACAGGGGGCTGATGTTCAAGAGTTAGAAATGAGGAAAGTTCTTAAAATATGTTTAGGGAATAGAAAACTCAGTACGTATTTTTTTAAAGGAATTTAAAAACTGCCATAAGTCAGATTTAGGGAATCCCTTTCAGAAACCAGGGTGGTTTTAAATTGAGGTACATGTGCCAGGTGATGGCAGGTGTTCTGCTCCTGGTTTTCCCCAAAAAGGTCTGGTAGCACAGACCTCAGTCAGCTCTGCCTGCTGAGGGCGGCTCGTCCAGCCTCTTCATCCGAGGTGCAAAGCGGCGACGCAGATGAGCCGCCCTGTGCAAAAGAGCAGAGCGACTGATCTTCCTTTTTTTGTTTTTGCCCGTTGCTTTTCAGACATCCCCCAAATTACACCACCATCGAAATGACTGACCGCGGGGAGATTGCGGCGGATTCCTAATGCTCCCGGGAGCAGCTGCAGGGTCTGAGAGCGCTCAGGCCAGGCATGGGGCTTCGTGGGGGGCAGACTGGTTGTCCAGCTCCTGACCACTGGGATTGCTGCAAGGACCTGCAAAATGCCCAGGTGTATATATACACATATGTGTGTGTGTGTGTGTGTGTATACAAATGCTGAATTATTTTTACACTTCTAAATTTTGACCTCAGAGTAAAGGAGTTCGAAGAAACAGGCTGGGGACTACTTCTTCCAGGCAAAGTTTGTGCTGAGTATGGCGACCAGAAAGAAAGTAGCCTGCTGGTCAGGCTGGAAGGGCATCTTCTGCCCCCTCTCACAATTCACTGCTGGGTGATGAACCAAGGCCACCCCTCAGCAGAACTTTCCCCTTGGCAGGCAAGTCCAGTTTCTAGTCCCTCTGGACTCCACTGATGCAGTGAAAGTACCTCCACCTCCCTTGAGCCCTCCTTGTCCTGGCGGGTGAGGGCTTCTCAGCGTGGTGCCCCTCTCTGCTTGAGCAGCTCTGCATCACCAGCAGCCTGCACTGGGAGAGCCCGTGCTGCTGGGGACCACCACCAGAAGGACGTTGTGCCCAGAAAAAAGCGTTGAAGGAGAGATGAATACTCAGCTCATGCCCAAGCACAACTCTCACTCCTATGGACCTGCCCATGTCGTGGCCGGACCGTGGGCAGGAGCAGTGCCAGACTCTGGATCTGCTGAGAATCTGGGCTGGGGAGGGTGACCTAGGTGGCGTCTGCTCAGTAAAAGATTGGTTCCTACGTGAGTGTGATACATCCCTCACGGTGCAGCTGCTGATGCCAGGCCTCCGGCAGCATCCTTCGTGTGCGGAGCGGTGGTCTCACCTCATGGCTTTGAGCACCCCGCACAGCTCCGCGCATGGTGGCAGCGCCCAGGACAGATCCAGCCGGCTCCTGGTGGAGCGAGGGGTAGGTAAAATGAAGAAAGAGATCCCACGCTGTTTCTGAGCCATGGCATATATAGATTTTTTTCTCAACAAGGCTCCGCAGAGGGAGGGCATGAAGCATTTCTGTACCTGCCCCTCGAGAGAGGAAGCCTCATCTTTTCTTTGAGACCCACCTCCCTGCCGTGTCTCTCTTAGTTGTGCCTTCTACTTGCAGGCAGCGTGCCCGTGCTGCTGAAGTCCACGGGCCACCAGTCAGCTCCAGTGCCTGCCGGGATGAGCAGCACGGGCAAAGCAAGACCTCAGCTTCCCATTGCCCCTTCTGTTGTGCCAGGCAGCTCCTTCCAGTCAACAGGGCTGAAAACATGAGGCACCAGCGACCCTCTCCACTGGGTGCCCCACATAACCCTTAGGCAGCTGCCACAGCTGCTGAGAGGTGGTTCTTCATCATGGCTCCATCCTGCCACCAGTGCAGCACTGGTGGAGCATGCTGGCACCACCGGAGGTCAGATCAGCTCCATCTTGAACTGGCTGAAGTTTGGCACAGTGGGCGAGGGCTCGGCCACGCTGCTGAAGGGCACGCAGGGCTGGTTCGCTGGCACGGCGCCGTGGCTCACAGTGGAGCTGAGCTGCTGCAGCGTCACCAGCACCTCCTGCTGCAGCCGCTGCTGGTGCTCCTGCTGGCGCTCCAGGCGGCACTGCCTCTCCAGCACCGCGTGCAGGGCCTGGCTCAGCTTCTGGATCTCCGTCTGTACAGCATCCAGCTTTTCGGCAATGGCATGGGAGCTGGGAGCGGGGGGAAACGCTGGTCCGCCCCAGGCAAGGTTTTGGGTTCCGGGAATGGCGGGGTTCAGCAGGGCAGTCTGAGTGCTGGCGTCTTTGACCTGAAGTAGTGGAAGTCAGGAGAGAAGGGAAGGTGAAACATTATCAGCTGCTCCTTTAACGGCGATTAGCAAGAGAAAGATTTATTCTGCACTTAGCTACCAGGCATGAGAGAAAGCCACCACCTTGCTGTGGACCTCTAGACCTCACTGTGCTCTGAGCTGCTCTTCATCCCCACCCAGCCCCTGTGCCACTGCCCTGCATGCTCTCAGTACGTGCACAGCCCCGCGGTGGTGGGTGCTGCTAGAGTACAGCCAGGCTGCCCCCGCTGATGCCAGACCTGTGTTTGCTCTCTGCAGGGACAGAAACAGAGTATCCCAGGTTTTTCTTTCCAGCCCTTCCATTTAATGTATTACACCCGAGGAAAAGGACTGTTCTGCTCCCCTAGAGAGATCACGGGCTGGTTTTGAACCCCAGGGGAGCCTTTCTCCTGGAAAGGGTGTTGAACAGCCTGTGTCCTCTCAAGCAGCTGGCAAGGGCTCTTGGCAAACACCTGAGTTGGCTGGAGGAAACGTTTGCTGTGTCTGAGCAGAGACAGGGCCATGGGTGAAGGCTCAGCCTGGCTCACGGCTGTGTTCTGTGCCCAGGATCCCATGGCAAGACAGGCAGGTGCCAGCATCCTACCATCCTCCGTCGGGCAACAGCATCATCCGTCAGTGAAGTCTCCGGCCGTCGGAGGCTGCTCTGAAGGGGTAAACCTTGGGTGTTGGGGCAGCCACACAGCCACGCTGCCCTGCTGGCAGCCCACCCGGCTGGGCCTGGGACTGCTGGTCACTTGCATTTGCCCCATGGCTCACCGCAGCTGCCAGCAGAGCTGGGCTGGGCCGTGGAGCTGGGCAGCTGGTTGCGTGCTCGCCATGGTGGATGGGATGGCCACAGTGACATGGACCTGCTGGGGCTACATGTGCATGGCCATGGCCTGGGGGTCTCGTGGCACAGCAGGGCGGGAACATGCACATCAGGGATTATGGCAGCTGGATGTGTCCCAGAGGGCGGCCGTTCTGGCTGTGCCACCCTGTCCTGGCCCACCGCAGCCCTTTATCCCCCGGTGCGGCACCAAGTCACTCAGCTGCTGGTGTCCTCGTGGTGGCTTGGGGGACCTCCTGAGCTGGTACTGAAACCAAGCCTTAGAGAGGGGGTCTGTGAGCTGCAGGTTGGAGGCCACCACGGGCAGAAACTGGTATCACCAAGGACAGCAGCAAGTGCTGGCTGCAGGCGGGTGGGCGGCACAGCCCATGGCCCCGGCAGACAGAGGGGCTTCCCAGATGAGCTCCCCAAGTGCCAGGGCCGAGCATCACTCGAGAGGGCGGCTAGCAGAGGTTGGGGGGCATTTCAGGAGCCGTTCGTTCCCAACGGCCCGCCCCACCTGCAGGAGTGAGATGCAGCGGGCGCTGCGCAGGGCTGTCGGGGGGGGGGCAGCGCTGCACCGGCTCCCACCCGGAGCAGACAAGCTCTCCCATCCCGCCGTGCCACCTGGCATCCTACCTTTTTCTGCTGGAGGATAGCCCTGTCCACGATCTTCTTCTTCACCATCAGGGCTGGGTTCCTGGTGGGGGGTGTGACCAGCCGCCCTCGGCCAAGCAGGGGCTGTGGGGGGGTGGCCGGCCCCTCTGGAGGGGGGCAGTGCCCCGGAGCAGGGGGGGCACCTGTGAAGCTGTCATCACCTGCACGAGACAATGAGAGCAATGCCTCATCATGAGGCCCTTGGGGGCTCCTGGCGGGGGACAGGGAGCCCTTTCCCCAGCCCAGCGCTGCCAGGGGTGCCCATGGTGGCGACCCCCCGTGGGGAGCCAAGCCTTACCGTTCCCGGGGGGCAGTCCCGCCGGCAGGGCCTCCCCCAGCTGCCCACTGTCCCTGCAGAGCGAGGCTATGCTAACCATCTGGATGCCCTCCTTGGAGTCTCGGCTGCCAGCAGGGCAGGGGTCCTGGCTGCCCGCAGGGCTCCTGCCGGGCATTGCGGGGGGCCGGGCACCCGGCGGCTTGGGCAGCTCAGCCTCCAGCCCCTGCAGCGGGGGCCAGGGCTGGTCTCCATCCCAGCCAGCTGCTGCCAAGCCCGGCTCCACACTCTTCCGCTTGAGGAAGAGGTACACAGCCTGTGGCGTCACCCGGATGTCATCCAGCTCCAGCACCTTCTTGATCTTGCGGAAGCTCAGCCCAGCCCTGCGCAGCTCCACGATCCTCCTCTTGGCGTGGTCGTCCAGCCGGCCCATGGCTCCTGGCACCCCTCCCTGTGCCCAGCACCTACATCCCCGGAGCACTGCCACTGCAGGGATGCTGGCAGCCCCCCAGGCACCACTCAGCCCCTGGCAGTGCTCGGGCGCCGCTAGCGCTCTCCTGCCTGGCTGCCGTCCCCAGCCATGGCTCCACGTGGCACCATCCCCAGCTCCCAGCAGCGACCTGGTTGCCAGCCAGAGAGGGGGAAGGAGGCAGCTCTTCCCACCAGAGTGACTAGGGACAGCCCAAACCCCGTCCCTTGCTCACGCAGAGCCCCCTCCGAGCTGGGAGCCCACCCCCAGCCCCCTGTCTGCCAGGGGCACAGAGGACAGTAAGAGGCTCGGCTCTGCCCAGTGTCCCAAACCAGACATCGATTCACCACCAGCAGCAGTACGGTGAGGAGTGAGGAGCAGTCAGTATCCCGAGCAGCAGCTCAGTATCCCCGGGAGCTCGCAGCGAGGTTCATCACGCAAGGCTGGCAGGTCCTCAGCAGAACCTCGCGGTCCCTGTGGTGGCCTGGAAGGTTATGGCGAGCAGAGCCAGGGATGCCCACGTGAACAGCTGCTGCGTGGAAACTGTTGGTGCCGCAGAGCCCGTTGGGTTTGGAGATGGTGCTGTCCCATACCTTTGGGAGAACCAAAAGCAATCATTTATATACCAGTTGTGAAGAAGGCAAGAACTAGAAATGTAATGACGGTACCTCCTGTGCTTCCCCTTTCTCCCCACATGCAAAGCCTTGGTGAGTGATGTCGGTCAGAGATGGTGGCTCAGGACATGGTCACACTCACTCTGCATGCGTGGGTGGTGTAGCAGGGACCACGCCGCCGGGACAGCCCCTGCACGCACATGTCCTCTGGGTCGCACCTCAGAGCAAAGCAACACGGTGGGACCAGCCCCTTCCCTTGCTGCAGGCACCACGGTGGGGCCAGGTCAGGATGGACAGTGCTTGGAGTTGAGTATATGTGTGTATATGTACTTACACCTACATGGAGATACATCTATGTATGGGTATACGTACACGTGTGTGTGTGTGTGTACAACTATGGTGGAGGTTTTTTTCCACTTCCTATCAGCTTCCTTCATCTGCAGGTGTTTCTTGGACGCTCGGTGCTGCAACTGCTGTGTAAAGGACATACTTTTGGGTTCTACCTCACCAAAATCAATAGCCACCAAGAATTCCCAGACAACAAAACACTTCTCAGCTTGGCAGTGTATAATAGAGGGTACCTCAAGTAGTCGCTGCCAAGCAGATGTGATATAGGAACCTTTTCCAAACCCCATGGCACATGGGGATCTTAAAAAGGACAACAACGTGTTTTGTAGGCCAAGGAAGCACAGAGACTGTTGTACATCAGCCACAGAAAGCTACAGGGAGAAACGGAACCACTTAACTCGACACAGTTGTGCCCCTCCGCGGTTTACTTCCTCCACAGCAAAAGAGAGAGACATTAAGTCCAGGGATGTAGGTTGTACTTTGATCCAGCTCCGTTTACACCTGACGGCCTCCCCACGCCCTGCTATGTGCATCAGGGACCTTGCAGATAAGAGCAGGGGGATAGTGGATGTGGGAAAACAGATGTCCCTGGCTGCAGACACAGTGATCGCAGCGCAAGAGGAAAAGGTCAGAAACATCCAGCTTCCTCCAAGCCAGGGGAGATGCTACACGGAAACCACCACCTTGGGCTTCCCGTGGCTGCAGGTACAGGGAGCTCAGGCCCTGGCAAGAAGCTCTGCCCTCCTCCCAGAGTGTGTCAAGACATGGCCAGAGGACACCAGAGCAAAAGCAAAGCAGTGTGACTATCTGAACGGCTGGTGACAGAAACACAAGGTTTCTGTAAATGCCAGGAAAACCAGAGCCCCACGCCCACAGCCTTCATCCAGCCTCCGCACCGGAGGAGGGATGATGAGAGAGCCTCAGAGATGCACTGACTCCATGTAGCATCTCGCCTAGCTCCCTCTCCACTGGAGATGTGGCTCACTTTGTACCATCCCAGGTCCCAGCTCTTTCCTTCTTCACCTGCTCATCCCCTCCGGACCTTCCCCAGCCCTCCGCAGAGCTCCCGCCGCCCTGCCCTCCTGGGCTTGGGGACAGCTCGTGGGAGGCACAGACCACCCCTGCCCCGCTAAGCCCACGTCAGCTCGGCGTTCCCAACGCAGGGCAGCGGGATGAGGAGCCTGGCCAGGATGGCTCCCTGCCGCAGCGCGTGGCTCCGTGCCTGCAGCACACGGCTGCGAGCAGCAGCTCCATGGAGACACCATCAGTGCCCCGGGCTCAAGGCTAGCTCCGTCCAGCTCCTTCTGCTTCGAGTACTTGTCTCTGCAGCAAAGCTTTTTAAAAATACGTGTTTACTGACCAGAGATGGAGCAAGATCTGGAAACCCATCCCAGAGAAGAGGCTGAAAAGTGGGCTGTGGGGCAGCAGGAGGCAGCTGGCAAGCAGGAGGCAGTGCAGGATGAAGGGCAGGGACGCCGAGGCACGCCAAGCACACAGCAGCTACTCTCTGCCCCGTCGGGTAGGAGAAAGGGCTGCCAGTGAAAGCAACAGGTCGCCCCTCTGGACAATACAGTATTCCAGCAATTCCCTCCAAGACCACGAGCCAGCCCCTCACAGCTCGGCGCTGGCTCCATCTCCAGCTCTACCTTTATGTATCCAAGTTTTCCTGCACTAAACGTGCTCCCCCCTTCCACAGCTGAGCCCATCACCTTCTCCTCTTTCCCCCTCTCCAGAGGGGATTTTCCCGATGGAGCTGCTGCCTGCGCCATGCATGCAGCTCGTGCAACACAGCTGCTCAAGTTACACATTCATGGAGATGAGACCTTTACACTCACCTGGCCTACAAGATGTTTGTTACTCTCCAATAATTCTTGCACAAGGAAAAAATAAATCAATTCAAAGAGAGCAAAAGATTCAGGGATTTTCCTAGACCTCTGATTTCACGTCAAGGGTAGAGTTCCCTTCAGCTTCTCAGGGTCAGGCTGGGGAGGTGATGTGGTTCCTCAGAAGGTTTCTTACACCACTCAGAAGTGAATGCCAGTGGAGACTTTGCAGGGGCACAAGGAAAGGGGCACATCAGTGAAGCAAACGCACAGCACTGCAATCACGTGAGCTTACTCTCTGCCTTTACCCCTTTTCTTTCTGTGGACATCAAGAAAACAGAAAGGCTCCATCTCCTCCAGAAAGTCCCTGGAACAATTTCATGCGGGCTGACTCAGCCTTTGCTATTTCTAAAACAGAGCAGCACCACGACGTCTGCTGGGCTCGGCGGTTTGCCCACAGAGCTCAGGCACCGTGAGCCATGTGCATGGGCACCAGACGTCCTCCGTTCTGCAGTCCAGGTTGCTTCCACCCCCCTGGCTGTCGCACCGTGCCCCAGCCACAGCCACCAGACATGGCATCACTCCCCTGTGACCTACGGCAGCATCGGTGCCACTCCTCCCGAGCCCGCAGGCGTCCTCCCGCCCTCCACCCGCCGTGTTCTGCAGCGGGACGTGCACTCACGGGGTGCAGCCCTGGTGCCTGGGACACTCGGCTTATGGCTGCGGCCAGAGAGGGCTGTCACCCCACACCACGGGCTCCCAGTCCTGCCCTTCAGTGGGTCGGCTTGCAAGACCTTCCCCAGCCAGCTGGACACCCCCGTTTGTGCGAGCGGCTGCGTGTTCTGTCCCACAGCCAGCCTGCACAAGGAGCTCCGCTCCAGCCTGCCGCTTTAGGCGTCTGTCCAAATTTGGATCAGCCACCCCTTCTTCAGCCGCTGCTGACCCCTTGCAATGCCTAAAGTCTTTAAATACATAGTTGTAGCTGGGAAAGCTCCTGTAACCAGGCATTGCTGCTGGAAATACTGCTATTCCGTAACTCGGCACGCAGTAATATCCACAGAAGCACAGACCACAGCCTGGAGCAACCTTCTCATCACCGGGATTATTTCCTCAGCTCTCCTGCTCGCTGGCCCAGAAAATATCACATACAAAATGGAATAGCCTCAGGGAGAAGGAGAAAGCAGGCAGCACTCATGCACACCGAGTTCCTGTCAGGGCAGAGTGGATTTAAGGCCTGAGAAGGAGGAAGAGGCTGAATCCGAGTTTCCTACAACCCAGGTGGAGTTAACTAACCACTGGCCTTCACTGCTGGCTTCTGCACCAGCGGAACCCCCCGCTGCGGGAGGCCAACCCGAGGAAGAGGAGCTCCCCAGTGCCCACCCTATGAGTCCGTCGGGGCAGACCCCCCTCTCGCTGCACACACGTACACCCACCGGCTGCATCGCCGCCTGCTTCCCCCCGAGCCGCTCTGCAGCCGTGCTGGCCGGCGTCGGAACACCGCGTTCCCCAGGAGTTAAACATTAGTTGTGCCACCACAGAGTTGACTCCTGTTTGCTGAGATTTACTTCTCCCTTCTGTCTCACAGCTGCTGCCCTGCTCCTGGGTGCAGGCAGTTTGTACCCCAGGGAGGTGCTTCATCTGAAATTCCTGCTGGAGTGAAGCAGGGAAGAGTCAGATTCCCGCGGAGCCTTCAACAGACAGTAGGACCACGTCGCAGTCATGTTATTTGACGTGGTCTGTTTAAGTTATCTAATTGTTGCACGACAGCATGCCTGCAGCCAGCCTGGCCCTCAGGGATGGAACAGCCTTGGAGAGACATAGACATGGGAGAAGATCAGATTTGAGACCATCTAAGGAACCTGAAGGTGCACAAATCTGTGGGACCTGATGAGGTGCATCCGCAGGTCCTGAGGGAACTGGCAGATGAAGTTGCTAAACCAATATCCATCACACTTGAGAAGTTGTGGCAGTCTAGTGAAGGTCCCACTGACTGGAAAAGGGAAAACATAGCCCCCATCTTTAAAAACGGAAAAAAGGAAGACCCAGGGAGCTACAGGCCAGTCAGTCTCACCTCTGTGCCCGGCAAGATCATGGAGCAGATCCTCCTGGCGACTATGCTAAGGCACATGGAAAATAAAGAGGTGATTGGTGACAGCCAACATGGCTTCACTAAGGGCAAATCCTGCCTGACTAATTTGGTGGCCGTCTATTGTGAGGTTACAGCATTGGTGGACAACTGACATCATCTACCTGGACTTGTCCAAAGCATTTGATACTGTCTCGCATGACATCCTTGTCTCTAAATTGGAGTGACACGAATTTGACAGATGGACCACTCAGTGGATAAGGAATTGGCTGGATGGTCTCTCTCAAAGAGTTGTGGTCAACGGCTCGATGTCCAAGTGGAGACCAGTGACGAGTGGTGCTCCTCAGGGGTCAGTACTGGGACCAGTGCTATTTAATATCTTTGTTGGTGACATGGACAGTGGGATCGAGGGCACCCTCAGCACGTTTGCTGACTACACCAACTGCGTGGTGTTGTGGACACGCTGGAGGGAAGGGATGCCATCCAGAGGGACCTGGACAGGCTGGAGAGGTGGGCCTGTGAGAACCTCACGAAGTTCAACAAGGCCAAGTGCAAGGTCCTGCACATGGGTTGGGGCAATCCCAAGCACAAGTACAGGCTGGGCAGAGAATGGATGGAGAGCAGCCCTGAGGAGAAGGACTTGGGAGTGTTGGGTGATGAGAAGCTCAACAGGAGCTGGAAATGTGCACTGGCAGCCCAGAAAGCCAACCGTGTCCTGGGCTGCATCAAAAGAAGTGGTGCCAGCAGGACAAGGGAAGTGATTCTGCCCCTCTGCTCTGCTCTCGGGAGACCCCCCACTGCAGTGCTGCATTCAGCACTGGGGTCCCCAACAGCAGAAGGACATGGAGCTGTTGGAGCTGGTCCAGAGGAGGCCACGAAGATCATGCGAGGGCTGGAGCACCTCTGCTATGGAGACAGGCTGAGAGAGTTGAGGTAGTTCAGCCCGGAGAAGAGAAGGCTCCAGGGAGACCTTCCAGCACCTTCCAGTACCTAAAGGGGCTACAAGAAAGCTGGAGAGGGGCTTTGGACAGGGGTGTGTAGTGACAGGACACAGGGCAATGGCTTTAAACTGAAAGAGGGGGGATTTAGATTAGATCTAAGGAAGAAATTTTTCACTCAGAGGGTGGTGAGGCACTGGACCAGGTTGCCCAGAGAAGTTGTGGCTGCCCCATCCCTGGCAGTGTTCAAGGCCAGGTTGGATGAGACTTTGAGCAACCTGGTGTAGTGGAGGGTGTCCCTGCCTGTGGCACGGGGGTTGGAATGAGATGGTCTTGAAAGTCCCTTCCAACCCAAACCATTCTGTGACTCTATGATTTATCTATGGATGGATTTAACCAGCACAAGCTTCAATATATCATTTCAGAAGCTGCACAGCTACAAGGGCAGCAGATACCAAAGTGCAGCAACGTGTCTCACCAGTGAGACAAACTGCTGTTGCTGAGAATGGCTGTGACCAAAGAAGAGGGATGAGTGGGAGAGGGAGAAGTTGCCACCCACAGAGAGCGAGAAGATGCAGCTCATCCTGTCTGGTCTCAGCAACTGGAAGCAGCTGCTGTACGTTTTTATCATCCCAATGCACGTTGGAGTCAAGAGGCTGCTGTACTACAGAGAGCGCAGAATACTCTTGCCCTAAGAAGGTCAATGTAGGACCGTGAAGGACAAAGATAGATGTGGGTGTATCTCCTTCCTTTCAGTTATTGCCTTATGCACGTTGCATTTGGCCTGGCCGGCAACTAAACACCGCACAGCCGCTCGCTCACCCTTCCCCACCCTGAGGAGATGAGGAAGAGAATGAAAGGGGAAAAAGGGAAGAAGACCCATGGGTTGAGATAATAATAATAACAATAATATATTAATATATATGTATAATGATAACAACATATACAAACAAGTGATGCACAGTGTAATTGCTCACCACGCAGTGACCAACGCCTGTCCCATCCCCGCTGGCGATACCGGAACAGGTAAGTCCCGACACCGCAATCCCGGACGAGCGTAAAGCCCGGAAAGAGAGTGAGAGTGAGAGAGCACTCCAGGAGTCCGAGAGTGAGAGCTCCCAGAGGAGCAAAGGCCCTTCTTTCCGGTCAACCCTCCTCTACATACAGGGCATGATGTTGCATGATATGGAATACTCCATTGGCCAGTTTGGCCTCAGTCCTAAGTCTAAGTTCAGATCACAAGGGGAGTTGTGGACCCCCATGTCCCCACCGTGCTCCCCCCCAGCCTGCTGTGCTCCGGCACGCTGGAAATCATGGGAAGCTGGAAGGTCCTTGATGTCTCAGTGCCAACTACAAACATCAGTGCGCTATTGACATTCTTCTCGTAGCGAATCCCAGACTAAAACCAAACCACAGAGCTCTTCTTGCTGCTAAAAAGAAGAACCAAATGTGTCCCAGTGAAAACCAGGACAGTGCACCAGCCACTGCCTTTGCATGGTGCCAGGCTGGGGTATCAGGGCATGGGACAGGAAACAGTTCAACTACTCCGTAACGGATGCACGGGGCACCCCAGGCTACGCAAAAGCACCAAAATAAAGAAGGGGAAGGCATTAGCGAAAGGGAATTGATCCTCATGGACCTTGTAAGGAGCCACAAGCCCAATCTGCCAGACTTCCTTCACCCTGGGCCCTGTGGCTGGTAGCAGCTTGACAAGGTCCGCTTGCACACCCTTCTCTTTGCCTCCCATTCCCAGCCCTCCTTCTCAGATCCCCAACACACCTTTGGGAAGCTGGAGCAGCTGCAAGCAGCTGGGGAGGGACTGGTCCATCCTCATCGCTTTTCCTGCTTTCCCACAGTGTTCTAAATAGCCCCTGCAAAAGCTGGCAAGATGAGGCCTTTTTCACTCTGCAGCAGCTCAGAGGGGAATAAAAAATATTCAAAACATCCTCCAGAAGCACAAGGAGCGCAGTGTTTACACTCGATCCAGATATGGAAAAGAGCTTCTTGCAACCGAGAGAGCGAATAAAGCAAAGGCAAAGATGCCATGGAAGGGGCTGGTCAGCCGGGGAACGCCCGATCCCTCCTCATCCCGCCGAGAAACGTGCTTTGGACACAGCCGTGCCGGCAGGAGCGACGAGCTGGTATGGCAATGCTCCACTTGGCTTCTTGCCCTCGGGGTTCCGTTTCAGAGCCCGCCTGGCACTGCTCTGCAGGGACATGGATAGTTCTCAGCTCTCCCCCCAGGTGACGGTTTCACTGCTGCACAGGCTGGAAAGTCTCAGTCCCAGGGAGAGAGGTAATCAGAAAGAACCGGCGATGTGGTTTACTGGTGCTCAGCATGGAAGAAGATGAACAGTATCAGCTGTCCTATGCTGGAATCTTGCCAAAGCAGGACGATCTGTGCCAAGGAAGAACGGCCATGTCTCCCAGACTGCGATTTCATAGAATCATAGAATCACAGAATGGTTTGGGTTGGAAGGGACCTCAAAGATCATCCAGTTCCAACCCCCCTGCCATGGGCAGGGAAATCCTCCACCACATCAGGTTGCCCAAAGCCTCATCCAACCTGGCCTGGAACACTTCCAGGGATGGGGCAGCCACAACTTCTCTGGGCAACCTGTTCCAGTACCTCACCACCCTCAATGTAAAGAATTTCTTTCTTATATCTAACCTAAATCTCCCCTCTTTCAGTTTAAATCCGTTGCCCCTTGTCCTATCACTACACACCCTTGTAAAATTTCACCCAGTGTCAGTGCTTTGCGGGATTTGTGGAAGCGATAACACCTCACTGCCTGCTCCCAGCCCTACGGACTGTGTCCCATGTCGCAGAGCCCTGCTTTTCTTTGCCAAGGTGGTGAAGGAGCAGCTCAGGTGTTATTAAAAGGAGAGGGGCCAGTTGAATTTAGACAGTGCTGCTGCGACCTGAGCTGTGCTGACATCCCCTCTGAAGGGGTGACCTCATGAGGAGCTTTTCCATCAACTTGTGCTTCAGCCATCAGAACAGCACAGAAGGAAGGGCAGTACCTTTGGAAGTGAGCTTTCCTCTGCCACTTTTGACAACTTCCTTTGGGCTTTGCTTTCAGAGCAGTTGAGAAGCTAGCCCCTGCCTGGCCATGCTTTAAAAATTAGATCCTCAAATGGAAAACAGAAAACTTTAAGGTTCTACTTTAAGGTTTGCAGTACGTGCAAATTGGAGATGGTTTGGTCTCTGCAAGGTTTCTTTAATTAAGAGTCTTGAAGTTTGCAAAATAAATTGTGAGTAGGATGATACATGTAGTTTGCTTTTGACCCAGATGATGCTACTATAGCCTTATGCTAACTGGGGAATGGGGTGTAAAGAGAAGGTGACAGGAGAAACAGGAGCACGCACACATGATGAGTTGTTTAGAGGCACAGGGTAACAACCGTAGAAACAGAGTGCTGTTTGCTCATGTTTGAGGGGAGGAAAGGAGGAGTTTCAGGAACACAGAAAAATCCGCCCTGATGGTCAAAAGGTCCCAAGACACACAGCACACAGCAGTGACACTATAAAATCACGCTGATGGATAGCTTTGTACGAAAAGGCTCTGCATTGCATCAGCTCTCCTACACCTCAAAAACCATAAGTCGATGTCAACACCGGTATCACGTGGTGTGACAAATTCAGCATGGTTGTGATGCTGTGCCTGGACCTGGTAAAGGTCAGATTTGTATTAAGAGGGTTCAAGCCTGATATTAAGGACTGTGGAACTACAGCTTGAAGGAACAAGAGGCCTTTTACAGACCACCTGGGAAGGAGGGACAGACTGTATTTAACATCCAGGCTCAGAAATCCATCTCTGCCCTGGCAATGAATAAACTCATCAAGCTAATCTTAAGTATTCAGACAAGAACAATAAATGCCAATTATCTCACCGCCCTGCCTGTACCTCTACAGGCAACATTCACCTCTCTTTAAAGGGTTTTGCAGTTTTAAGTCTCTGCTCTGCAAAGATGCAGCCCTCCCAGCAGACAGAGTTGCAAAGGCTAAAACACAAGCCCACCTTGAATTCCTGGTGTCTTTCACACGGCCGAAGAGGAAACAGATAAATCACTGCAAAGCATAACGCAGCATTTGTTCCTTGTGGTGAAAGCAGGACGTCTGAGGAAGGTTAACATTGAGCAGGCATATTGCTACAACGTCAGGGCATGCTTTGTAAGTTTTCAGGAAAACAGAGAAAAAGCATATCATGACAGTTTTTAGGCTAAGAGCCCTGAAATACGAATGTGTGCATAGGCACATTCAGGTGCAGGCAGTCCTGAAGTCTTGAGCTTGTCCATGGCCTGTCTGCTGGTGTGCAAGGCGAGAACAAGCCTCACATCTCAAGAGAGGGCAGGCCAGATGTTCAGAGACTACTGCTGAAGACTGAATTCACCTAGAAGTGTTTCAGCTAAACTGCTAAATTCACCTCCTTCTACAGATCAGAGGGGAACCCCAACCGTCTCCTTTTCCTGCTGTTCCAAATCTGTATAGCTACTCGGCAGCGCAGCCGCTGGGAGCTCGGGCTAATCCCAGCTCTGCAGAGATAACTAAGGCTGTTACTACACATCAGGATGAAAAGTTTCCAAGCCCTTAGAAGACAAACGCCCCATCTTGCAATTCCTCTAACGAAGCCACACGGACTACATTCTCCGAAGCCAGACACATGTCTGACCCCACTCTAACACAGGTGCAGAAGGAGCGATGGACCGAACAGGGAGATGGACCAAAGCTCCCACAGCACAGGGAAATCATCAGCATCATGCCTACAAACGCGAAGGAACGCCGGGTATAGGGCACCTCGCACCTCACCGGGGTAACTGAACGCCGGTGGTTCAGTGCTGCCGTTGGCGGAACAGCCCACTGACCACCTGGATCTCCTGGGGCTCAGGGAGAGCTCTCTGTAGCCACACCACCACGCCGCTGCAGCTCCACAACCCAAAGCCAAGGAATAGGAAGGAAGAATGAAGCACCCAGTTGCACGACAGCGCAGCACGCAGGACAAGCACTTTCAGCCCCAGGTGGCATTCAGAGATGCTGACTAATTAGTCCTAACCACCATCAGCCACCAGGAGAGCAGTTCACCTGTGGAGAGGGCAGTAAATCCCACTGTTCTCCTCAGCAGCCTGGAGGTGCAGGAATGAAGGGACAGCAAAACACAGAGGCAAGATCCAAAAGCAGCACTAATGGAGCACCGCTCCTTCCTCCCCTGCTCGCCTTTGGTGTTGTGGCTGGAGCAGTTTGAGGTTGTCTGCTGCCTTAAATCCACCACTCAGCAGCCTATCGACACGCGGGCAGGTTCTGAAGAGGGTCTGCACCTCTGCTGGAGAATGGCTAGGCAGGATTTCTGAGTTCAAGAAGCAGCTGGAGGATAGCGTTTCAGATCCACTCCAGCTCTGACACTGAATCTCAGCGTGGCACCAGACCTCCACGTCCCTGCTCGAGCACATCCCTGGGCTGCACACCAAGCAGCAGCGGTACGGGATGGCTGTGGGCCACCGTGGGCCACCAGCACTGGCCTCCTGCCACCCCTCCCTGCCTCTCGCACCCCCGTCGAACTACCACTGCGAGAAGTTTCTCTCCATCCTTCCCCATCACGCTCCCAGCACCCAAACCAGCGCACTGCACGAAGCAAACATCCACGTACAGGGACTAAAGACGACTGCTGGGATCCTCCCAAGCGATGGCACCAACTTGCTGCCGCTGCTGCATCCTGCGGTGGCTGTGGCCAGACGGGGTCCCAGTACAGCCCAGCTCTGTGGCAGCCAACTTTCTGGGAGACTGGTGTTTGAAAAGCTCCTGCCCTCTTTGTTTGGTTGGGGCAGAGCCAGCAAAGGCTGCCGGGAAGGTCACCCAGGAGGAGACTTATGTACTGGGAAGGAGGAGCCCTCCTCTTAACTCTTTCGGGGCAGCCTGGCTCCAGGGCCACGAGGAGCCACGCCACCTTTGCAGTCTCGGAGCGCACACTCGCCGTCCGTCCCGTCCTGCACCGCAGCTCGGATGTGGCCAGTGGCCCCTGTGTCAGAGGATGGAGGAGAAACCCTGCAGGAGACAGCAGTGCTGTCCTCATAGGTCCCATCCAGAGCGAGAAGCACCAGCTCCTTGTGCGTGGAGGGGTGCCCTGCGCCGGGCTGAGCTGCTGGCATGGGGCAGAAGGGCATCGGTGCCGTTCGCTCTCAAACTGAAGCGGACACATGCTCTGACCTGTTCTCACCTCTGCTTGTGCCCCCAAATCAGATGTTCAAATGTCTCTTCTTGCTCAGGCTTAGCCTTAAGGCTTAGTTCTGCCGAGTGCCAACAGCGGCTGAGAGGAGACCAGACCTCCCAGCACCCTGCCACCACCACGCTGGGGCCGGCCCTGCTGCTCACAGCTCCGTGGGAAGCTGTTAGAGGGCGACAACTGGCAGGAAACATCTTTTTTTTTTTTCACAGTAGTGTTATTTTTCTGCCAGTTCAGTGAACTCACCTGACCACCCTTGGAGAGATGACAGCCGTTAGGAGAACAAGGGTGTGCACGGCTTCGGGATCAGCCAGCCCTTACGGCTTTGCGACGGCTGAGAGAGGAGAAAATTTGAAACATCACGCCCTGAGCCTGACAGCAGTGAGCACAGGCGAGTGGGAACAAGCCTGGCCTCCATCCCTCCGGCCCGAGGAAGCACGGCCTCTCCCGTGGGACTGCCTCTGCGCGGTGGTACTTGGGGTGCAGCCTGCCTTGGGGCTGAGCACTAAAAGGCTGTCACTAAACAGCACGACCTGCTGAAAGCCGTAGGTCTGGTGAGTAAGGCGGGCTGAGACTTCCAGCTTATCTTTGGCAGCTAATTTTTATCTAATCTTTAGTCCGTATTGCCATTTGTTAAATCGAGACAGCGGTACCTGCCATCTCTCATACAGTGGTTTTCAGATTTCCAGCCAAAACATGGCACAGAAGAGGTTGGGATGTGTCACATCTTGCTCTCCAGCTGTGGCTGCAGCTGTTATCCAACGGGCACGTTTGTTAACTGTTCCCTCGCTCAGGGGTTATTCTAAGTATGGACAGACATGGGCAGCATAAAAATGGACTGAAGATTTTAATAAAGCACCATAAACCTCAAGAATTAAAATTTCGTGTGTAACGAGTTAGTTGAAGAAAGGACAGGATAACACCATGCTGGGTCAGCGCACAGGTTTCTTTGGGCCAGCACTCCATCTCCAGCAGGCTGACTAGCAGCTACCTGGGCAGGAATAGAAAAGCAGTGCAAGCCCATAATAGCACTTCCCAAAGCACACTCCTCCCAGTACAGCACTGAGAAACTTTCCAAGAAGGCCAAGAGCATCCTGGCTTGTATCAGCAGCAGTGTGGCCAGCAGGACCAGGTCAGTGACCACCCCCTGTACTTGGCACTGGTGAGGCTGCAGCCTGAATACCACATTGAGTTTTGGGCCCCTCACTACAAGAAAGACACTGAGGGGCTGGAGCGTGTCCAGAGACGGGCAACGGAGCTGGTGAAGGGTCTGGAGCACAAGTCTTGTGAGCAGCAGCTGAGGGAACTGGGGCTGTTCAGCCTGGAGGAGGCTGAGGGCAGAGCTTATCGCTCTACAGCTGCCTGAAAGGAGGTTGTAGCGAGGTGGGGTCGGGCTCTTCTCCCAGTAACAAGTGATAGGACAAGAGGAAACGGCCTCAAGTTGCACCAGGGGAGGCTTAGGTTGGATATGAGGAAAAATTTCTTCTGCAAAAATGTTGTCAAGCATTGGAACAGGCTGCCCAGGGAAGTGGTGGAGTCACTGCCCCTGGAAGGTATTTGAGAGACCTGTAGATGTGGTGCTGAGGGATGTGGGTTAGTGGTGGGCTTGGCAGTGTTAGGTTTACGGTGGGACCTGACGATCTTAAGGGCCTCCTCCAACCTCAATGATCCTGTAATTCTAAGGTCATCATGTCAGTCTACGAAGAGTCCTCCGTAGACATAGTCCAGTTTCTCTTTGAACCCGTGTAAACTTTTAGTGGGCTACAACGCCCTATGGTAAGGAAATCTGCCTTTTAACAACATGTTGTGTGAAGAACAACCTTCTTGTCTTTTTTTTTTTTCCTCAACCTGCCCATGCCGTACCCCCTTGGTTTTGCAGCAGAAGAGAAAATAAACCAATTCTCCTTGCCACACGTGATCTTATGGACACCTGCCCTGTTCTTGCTCACGTTCTGTAAGGGAGGTAGACAGGACACACTTACACCGTTTGCAGGAGGTGGAGCTGTCTGCCTTTCACAGAGGAGCACAGGATTCAAATCTGAGGAATTTAACAACAACATCTACGATCACAGTTCAGGTGCCTCGTACACCTGCTTCTCGGAGAGGTTTGTCACGTTTAAGGCCCTGCGTTGGGAACGGGGTCAAGGTCCACTTCTGAATTCGTGCCTCTGAAGTCAGATGCCAGGCAGCCAGTGCAGCTGGAATCCAGCGCCAGCAGGTCAGAAGATCAATGCCCCTCCAGTTGCAAATTTCCTTGTAAGTTCACAGCACGTTTTGGAAAACGCCTTTCCCACATAAATCTTCCGGTTTACGAAGTGCCGCTGGCTAGTGCTCCATCTCACGTCTTTCCTTCTTTTCTTCAGCTTTTTCTTGCACTTAAGCAAGCTGGGCACGGGTACCCCTCCCAGCGGTGCACGTCCCTTCCTGCTCCCCGGCCCAAGAGGACACGTCTGCCACCCCCTCAAATTAGAGACGTGCGTGTCGTGAGCCTGCAACCTGCACCCAGCACCTCCCGCCAGGGCCTGCAGCTTGCTGGGTTCTCTCTTCAGGCAAGTCAAGAGTCGAGGCCCTGGCTATTATTATTATTATTAACTATTATTATTAAGCAGGTCAAGGTTCGTAGGGAGGCTTAACAACTTTTACTATACCAGTAAGCACAGCTGCAACAATCCAACTGGCCCAATACAGAGGGGCTCACTGCTCACCACTCCACTAGACACCCCTGGACACACAGGCACCAGCACAGCTGGAGCACATCTGCCCTGGCAGAGCACGAGCTGCTCCCATAAACACATCGGACGTTCCCAGCTGCAGAGCTGTCCCCCCCGTCGGGCCCCCCGACCGTCATGGCCACAGCCCGCTGGCACCGCAGTGCTCTGACCAGCAATTTATTTCCCTCTCCGCAGCAACACAGTCCGTTTTTTTCTCTTCCCATTCCCGCTCCCCCCTTGCCCCCCCAGGACCCCCCGACGAACCTGCTCCCCCCTCACCCCCCCAGGGACACCCCGATTGACCCGCTCCCCCCCAGGGACACCCCGACGGACCCGCTCCCCAGCCCCCCCCTCTCCAGGACGCCCCAACAGACCCGCTCCCCCCCTCCCAAGGAGACCCCGATGGACTCGTTCCCCCTCCTGCCCCCCTAGGACCCCCAGACGGACGCCCTCCCCCCTCGCCCCCCAGGACACCCCAAACAGACCCGCTCCCCCGCCGAGACACCCCGACGGACCCACTCCCCCTCTCACCCTCCCCCGGACGCGCTCCCCCCCACACCCTCCAGGACACCCCAACAGACCCGCTCCCCCCTCCAGGGACAGCCCGACGGACTCGTTCCCCCTCCCGCCCCCCCCCAGGACCCCCCGGCGGCCCCGCTCCCGCCCTGTCCCTTTAAACCCGCGCGCCCCGCTCCCGCCTCCCTCCCCCCTCCCCCTCGGCGCGTGACGCCATCGGCGCGCGCCGCGCGGCTCTCGCTTCCCGCCCGCGCTGCGTCGGTCGCGCGCGACGGGCGCGGAGCGGCGGCAGCGGCGGGCGCCGAGGATGTGAGTGGGGCCGGGGCGGGGGGATCGGCGTCCATCCGGGCCGGCCGCGGCGCCCAGCCGCCGAGCCGCCGCGCGGGGACGCCGCGGGGAGCGCGCCGGAGCCGCCGAGGGGGAGATGGCGGGGCGAGGGGCAGGGATGGGGCCGCGGCGCCGCGGCCTACCGCGGCCGGGGGCGGGGAGGGGGGCCGGGCCGGGGCGGGGCCGGGCCGGGGCCTGCGGGGGGGCCGGGGCCGGGGGTCTGGGCGCTCCCCGCGGCCGGGGCGGCGGGGGGAGCGCTGTGCGGGCCCGGGGGCGGGCGGGTGGGCTGGCGGCGCCGGGCCGTACCCGCGGCGTGCGGACCGGGACGCGGAGCCGGCCGCCCTGCGCTCCGCCGGCCCTGCGCGCTGGGGTCAGCTCGGGCGAGCGGCCGCCGCTTTGCGAAGGACGGCCAAGCGCCGAACCCCCCCTCGCACCGGGGATCTTGTCCGCGCTTTGCAAACGAGGAGCTGAGGCGAGCTGCCGCTGAAGGGCTTGCCCGTAGCCGTGCGGGAAGCCCAGGGGGGAGCTGGGCGTGCTGCCTGTGCTGCCTGTGCTTCAGAATTGCAGCTTTCCAAGAGCGCGCATCAGCTCCGTGAAGCAGCGAGGGGTGTGTGTGCGAAATGAACGTTTTGCCCTGGGTAGACCACTCTCAAGGCTGTCTGGTTAGCAGTGGGTGCTGCAAAAGCATCGACTTGTCAGGGACTGAGAGGTTTTTTGGGTGTAGGAAGGAAGCACATTGCTTAGAAACCTGTTGTTATACGCCCTTGTGTGAAGATGGTGCTTTTAATCTTTCCACGTGTTCCGGCGAGAGTCTGAACACCTACAGGTGAAAGTATCTGCAGGCTGCATCTTAGACTGAGCTTTCCAGCTGAAGTAAGCTGGGGAAGTGGCATTCTTGGGAAAGGTGCATATATTGCAGCCTTCCAGTACCTAAAGAGGGCCTACAGGACAGCTGGAGAGGGACTTTTTACAAGGACGTCTAGTGGTAGGACAAGGGGCAATGGATTTAAACTGAAAGAGGGGAGATTTCTATTAGATCTAAGGAAGAAATTCTTCCCTCTGAGGGTGGCGAGGCACTGGACCAGGTTGCTCAGAGAAGTTGTGGCTGCCCCATCCCTGGAAGTGTTCAAGGCCAGGTTGGATGAGGCTTTGGTCAACCTGGTGTAGTGGAGGGTGTCCCTGCCCATGGCAGGGGGGTTGGAACTGGATGATCTTTGAGGTCCCTTCCAACCTGAACCATTCTGTGATTTTGATGGAGAGAAAACACTGGTTAGTTTGGAGGCTGCTTAAATGCTGCCTGTACCATTATATGGAAGTTTGCTGAATGTATAAACATCATATGGCTGATTTGACCAGTTAAGTGCCCGTCCTGAGGAGCAGTAGCTGTTTAACTGGAATATTACCTACCACTCCAGAAGCAGGCTGTGTGACAGCAACACGTGTGCTGGTCTGAGCTGGGCTCTCTTTCTCCCCTCCGTCCAGAGGGGATAAAACCAGAGGCAGCTCTCAGATGATAATGGCTAGTGTTGCGTGGCTGAGCTGGTAGCACCATCACTGTGATGGTCCACAGATGCAAGAGGAGCTGGTGTGCGGGAAGAGACAACACAGACCTGGCCGGTATATTTAGGAGAAAAAAGGTGGGAAAGGAAGGCGTCAAGTTTTTTGGTCTTGTGAGTGCAGAAGCTTGCCTGTTCGGTTCTTCCAAGTGAGTGAGCTGGCCTCATGCCGTGGCTTTCAGGTTTTGAGCTGCAGCCCCTCGCACTTTGCACCCGAGGCACAGAGCTGATAAGAAATGTCATAAAGCTGGATGATGCACATGGATTTGTCTTTCTTAGTCGCCTTTGCAGCACCTCTGGAACAGTCCTTGGACTGCCTTCTTACTGCCACTGGTGTTAGAGGAGACACTTCCTCTCCTAGCAAGCCCTGCCAGTGTCACGTTTATGCTGTGGGTTTCCTGTTCTCCGTGCAAAAAGGCATGGGTGTTGTGCAGAGAGCTGGGCTTGCAAGTGTTCCTTTGTGTTACCTTTGGGAGTTGCTGTATTAGGGAAAACGGGAAGGGAAGCTGAAAATCAGGGAAGTGAGTGCAGCCATTCAGAAGTAATATCGTCCCAAAGATAAATTTGATTGCAGTTTAGACAACAAAGTAATTGCTTACCACAATCTGACACCAGAAGCAACAGGACTGTTGGGTGCTGTGAGCTGGAGAGGATTTTTGCTTGTTAACTGATTTTGCCTGTGGTGCATGTGGACATAGAGGGGTTTCCAGCATCCTGCAGTACTAGGAATATTCAGTGCCACTTCGGATACGCCTGGCAGTTCGTGCCTGCGCCCACTCTTCCATTTCCTGAATGTTTCATTTAAGCTGGATAATGGGTGTTACACCAAATCAAATCTGCCACACTCTTTTAGAGATTATTAAAACCTGTGCTGGAGGCAGCTTTGTAATGCAGGTGTTAGATCAGCTCACGTGGACTAGGCAAGATGCAACAGCGTGTTTAGACATCGCAGAGTATGTGATGGATGCAGCCCTCCTGGGAAACATCTGGAATGCAACTAACACCCAGTAAAAGTACAACATTTCAGTGTTAAATAACAGGGTGTTGCATTTGGCTCCTTTGGGATCTAGAGTACAGAGGGAGCTGACTGGGGGTAGGTGAGGTCGGAATCCAGTTTAGACTTTCTGCGAAGAAGTTAAAGTCAAATCTGCTGTTGCAGCAGTGCAGCAAACTGGGCTGTTTAATCTGGTCTTTCCAAGGCTGCCAGAGCTTTGGGAGCAGCTTGTTGAAAGCAGCCATGATTCCGTGGGGGCTTTGTTCTCAACAGCCCTTTCTTCCTGACAAATCCGTGCTGTACTGGCTTTGGAGAAAACCAGTACTTACTCCTCTGGAGACAAGGCTGTTGTCAAGAGGCAGGAGCTGCAGGTACATCTTGCAGAGAAAATAGATGTCCTCTGTCATTTTTTTGGTTGGGTAATTAACATTCTTTGTACTTCTGTGAATAAACGATAGCTTTAAACATGGATGCAGACTTTTCCATGAGGCACACAGTGCCAGTGTGAGCTGGCACACAGGTTGGCCATTAACGGCCGTGTGCCAGTGTGTGTAACTGTACAGTCACTCTCTAGAAACCAGTTGATGCCCAGTGCACTGCTACTCTTGCAAAGCAGGTTTGGTGTTTTATGCCTATCTGCTAATTTCTTGTTTCTAAACCCTTTTGTCTTGTCACTAGGCTGTTCTGTGGAGTTTATTGCGCTCGATTAGGGATCGGTTCTCAGAGTCGAGGAGTTAGAAGTGAGATTTGAGATAAGTGAGGCCCGTTCGGTGCTGCTTTGGACGCCTCCGAAGGGGAAATGGAGTTTTCAGGATTGAAAAAGAAGAGTTTGCTAGGACTCAAAGAAAATAATAAAAAATCCAACACTAGGTAATAATTCTGTCCAAATTTTCTAGGCTTAACAAAACTGGGGATGTTGTAGGCTACTAGGGCTCTCCCAGTGAGGGTGAGGAGTTGAAAATGTACTTCTTCCAGCGTGAATTTCTGTATGGGAGAATTTCTGTATGCTATAGCTGTCTCCCTCAAAGCTGCTCTGTAATGTCAAACGTTTTCCTTTTTCTAGCAGCTCCAGACTTGCCTAATGTTTTGACTCTGCAGCTATGGTGATCTTGAGTTACGTTTGAAGTCCAATGTTTCGAGTTGCTGTTCTGTTCTTTGTTTGGGTGTGGGTTTTCTGCTGTTTGTGGTCTTCTATATTAAACAACATCTTCTGCAATTTGTTCTTGAAGGGCTCCCTCCCCGACCAAGCGCAAGGATAGGTCTGAAGAGAAATCCAAGGACCGGTCCAAGGATAAAGCAGGCACCAAGGAATCGGGTGAAAAGGATCGTGGTCGAGACAAGACGCGCAAAAGACGCAGTGCTTCCAGTGGGAGCAGCAGTACCAGGTAGTTGCTTTTGCAGTCTTTTCAGAAACCAGCAGTTTGATTTCTGGTACGTTTTGTCCCCTGGGTCCTGGACTCGTTGACATTGGGTTAGTCAAGAGTGCAGTTTTGTCTCACTTAAGGGGTTTTGGTTTTTTAAGGTATGAGTTTCCTGTGGCTGTTTGGTGAGCTATAGAGTCCCTTTGCACTGTTCTGACTCACAGTTGCGCTCTCTGTAACGATCAGAAGTTTTTCAGCTGTTCCTTTTCTGGGTATTCCACTCATTTTTATTGCCCGCACCTGCCAACAGATCCCGTTCCAGCTCAACTTCCAGTTCAGGGTCCAGTTCCAGCACTGGTTCTAGCAGCGGCTCTAGCTCCTCTTCTGCCTCAAGCCGCTCTGGGAGCTCCAGCACCTCACGCAGTTCCAGTTCCAGCAGCTCCTCTGGTTCTCCAAGTCCATCTCGACGGAGGCATGACAACAGGAGACGCTCCCGCTCCAAGTGAGTTTCATTTGCCTTCTAGGAATACCAGACGCCAGGTTAATTTCCATGTAGAATGCAAGATGATGATCAGAATAGATTTTTATCTGAGGACCATTTTCTTTCTCTATAACTTAAGATATCTGTGTTTTGTTAGAATGGGAGTGCTCCTCCTGCTTACAATCAAAACATACACCCTGTAGGAAGAGAGACTATAAACCTTATTTTTGAAGAGTGATTTATAGAATCCTAGAATGGTTTGGGTTGGAAGGGACTTTCAAGACCATCTAGTTCCAGCCCCCCTGCCATGGGCAGGGACACCCTCCACTACACCAGGTTGCTCAAAGCCCCATCCAACCTGGCCTGGAACACTTCCAGGGATGGGGCAGCCACAACTTCTCTGGGCAGCCTGTTCAGTGCCTCACCACCCTCAGAGAGAAGAATTTCTTCCTTAGATCTCATGGAAATCTCCCCTCTTTTGGTTTAAAGCCATTGCCCCGTGTCCTGTCACTACACACCCTTGTCCAAAGCCCCTCTCCAGCTTTCTTGTAGCTCCTTTAGGCACTGGAAGGTGCTGGAAGGTCTCCCCGGAGCCTTCTCTTCTCCAGGCTGAGCAGCCCCAACTCTCTCAGCCTGTCTCCATAGCAGAGGTGCTCCAGCCCAAAGCATCATCTCCGTGGCCTCCTCTGGACCCGCTCCAGCAGCTCCATGTCCTTCTGCTGTTGGGGGCCCCAGAGCTGCAGCTCTACATAACTATACTTCCACGTATTATATTTTGTAGAGGCAGTTTAAATCAATGTTTCCCCAATAGTATGGGAATACATGGGCCCTAGGTGAGATTAAAGCTCTGATTCCTGTAAGTTACAGCCAAGACTAAAAGAAAAGTCAGAGCCGAAAATGGTGTAAATGTGTAATCATGTGTATGTGTATATTTGTACGTATAAAAAAACCAAAATGGGAGGAGGCAAAGGAAGCGTTTTCCTGTAAGGGTGGGAATCAAACTCCGTTAATGTCCGTATAGTTTTCCCTTTGGATAACTCTGTAGGTAAGGTGCTGAAGGCTGATAAAATCTACTGAAGTATTATAATCCAGTGTGAGTTATTTTGATATATCCCTCAATTTACAGACAGTGAGATTAGGAAGAAGCATAAACATAAATTTTCTGCGTACTGAACTTTTTACGTATTAAAGTTACATTCCAGATTTTTTTAAAAGAAAAACTACAAAAAAAATTGTGATATGCAGCTACTTAAATATTTTTTTTTTTTTAAACTGTGACATTTCTGGGCCCCTGGAGTGAACAGAATATCCAGAAACACAAATCATTGGATCCATTAATGTGCCTGGTTGTGGTATGCTTTGGTGTTTATGTCCTCTTTTTGTCTGTTTAAGCGTTGAGGCAAAGAATGGTTTTTTGTTTTAACAACTGGGAAATGCTTTAACTATGGCAAACGGCTTTATAGAAGTGTTTGCTACATTTCGTGTTTGTTACCCTAGTTGCAGTAAAGTTGAAAACTCACAAAAAGGCTCTCAAATTGCAGAAGGTTCTAAAGCAAAAGCAGACAAGGCAGATGCGAGTCCTGAGGTGTTTCTCAGTGGAACACTCTCACCACCAGCCCAGCACTTCCTAACCTGTAACTTCTTAAGAAAAAAGACACCCTCCCAAGAAAAGTGGTACTTTTTTATCATGTGATAACGACTGGCTTCTTGGTTTTGTCTTGTGTGTTCCCTGAAAACTGCAAATGTTTTCTGTTGTCAAAATCAGGTCCAAGCCACCCAAGAGAGATGAAAAGGAGCGGAAGAGGCGGAGCCCATCCCCCAGACCTACCAAAGTGCATGTTGGAAGGCTCACTAGGAACGTGACCAAGGTAACAGTGTGCTTCCCTGTAACATCAAGCTTGCATGTTTTCTGTGAGGATGTGTGAGTGACTCTTTCAAAGCTCTCAAAGCTGCTTTTGTTGCTAGAGTCTTGCTGTTGGGAATTCTTGCTTTGAGTCCCAATTTATCAGTGAGGAAAATTTTGGTAGGATTTTACTGAGTCAGATACAGAGCAAGCTTTTGGGACTGTAGTGCCTAAAGAGGTCTGTCTGCTTTGTCAGCGTTACAGAGCTTGTATCCTGCCCTGCTAGGAAGAAAACTGTGGAAGTTGGCACAATAGCTGAAATTACCTTGGAGGCATTAAGGATATCTGGAGGTTCTTGGTGTCTGAAGAGAGCTGGGCTGGTGTGAGTTGTCTTTGCTAGAATGCAGTTTAAAGATCTTCAGAGTTAAAAGGTTTAGGGTGCTGAAAAGATTATATTTTTTTAAAAAATATTAGCAATTGCACCTTAAAAGTTTTCAGGTGAGGGCGTGAGCTCCCTTTTCATGTCCCCAGGACAATTTTCACGCTAGTCGTGTTTTTTGTAGCCAGTGTGACGTCCAGCAGTCATGCTGCTGGAACTGAAGGTTTGGAACAATCTGAGAAGGAGCTGAATAAACAATAGTAGGGAACGCAGTGATAATCCTTTCCACATCTGGCCAGTGAAATACGTCCCTTCCTGATGGTGGCATTGATTTAAAGCTAATCTAGTGCCGTGGATTTAACGCTCTAGTGCCAGCCAGAGCTGGTCAGTGAGTGTGGTCTGTGGCCTTAAGACTTGCTCTTTCTCTGCAGGATCACATCATGGAAATTTTTTCCACTTATGGAAAGATTAAAATGATTGACATGCCAGTTGACAGGCTAAATCCACACCTCTCTAAAGGTTATGCTTACGTGGAGTTTGAGAATCCAGATGATGCTGAGAAAGCCCTGAAACACATGGATGGAGGTAGGTGTCAAATGCTGCAAGGAGGCTGGGTGCTTTTAAAAATCTTTGGAGCAGATGAGTTTGATCTGAAAATGAGCTCGAGGTGATGGGGAAGCCTTTGGTGAACTGATCTGAAATACTATCTGTTTTCAGCCCAAACGGCTTTGGCTTTTGTATGGTTCAGGACAGGTCTAAAAACCATAGAACTTAATAAAGCTGGGTTTTTTCAAAACAAACAGTAATAAAAATTAATTAAATTAATTAAAAATAATAAAGTTTCCATGAAAATCTTTCCCGGGTAACATCTGAACTGCAGTTTGATGGGATATTAGATTAAGAAGTCTGGTATGTGTGCGGACTTTGTCAAAACAACCCCTGGGTGGGTGGTGGGAATGGCACCGTAGGCTGATTCACAGAGCTGTGAGTTGCACCACACAGTGGTGTGTGGATGTTAGTGTTGGAAAATACTTACTTCTTCCTGTTTCTGTTCTTCCCTAAAAAGGCCAGATCGATGGTCAGGAGATCACTGCCACGGCTGTGCTGGCACCACGGCCTAGGCCGCCTCCCAGACGCTTTAGCCCACCCAGGAGGATGCTGCCACCACCACCCATGTGGCGCAGGTCACCTCCTCGCATGAGGAGAAGGTGAGAGCTGTGACAATTTGTGTTTCCTTCTGGGTGTAACAACACCTTATTGCTGAAAGACTTGGCATGGTGACTGTTTCATCCTGCGGGACTCGGCTTTCCCCTCCAAATGACAGTAGCACCTTCTGGGCACCAGTTGAACCTGGATTGTCCTTCGTAACTCCTTAGTGCCAGGGTGACTCGCTCTGCCCTACGCTCTGAAGGCAGTCTGTTGGAAATGTCACATGCTTTCCAGCCTGTTCCCTGGAATCTGCATAAATGCTTCGAGGGGAAGTGGGAATGGCCTTCTGACTGGCGGAATGCTTTTGGGAGCCTGCTCCAGCCGCTTGCTTTTCTGGAGCCCCTGCACCTCCCTCCCTTACTCGTATGAATGGGCACCTGACCAAAAACCAGTCCTGCTGCATCAGGTGAGCAGACTGGGCTGACCCCGGACGTGACCTGACATGCACGTGCCCATTGCCTGCCTGAACGTGCTCAGATCAGTCAACTTTCGGAGTCTTCCTCAGCGTCCAGATGGGCTCCTTTGCCTTGGAAATCTACTGAAACTCTTGTCGCTGGCAAAAGCAGCTCGTGTTTGAGCCGCTCCGTTGCCAAACAGCTTACGAACGACAGGTCTAAAAATGAGAACCAGTAACGTGGCATGAGATCCACTGCCTGTTGGTTTTCCTTTAAACCAGCCTTTTCCCGAGGTCTGGCAAATGCTGGATTTGACCTTCCCTCCTGAGGAAGGTTTTGTTTTGTTTTCTTCCCTCTTCTGACTCTTATTGTCGTGTTGAGGCTCTGTTCATATTCCGTGCCTGGAACCTTGGTGTCCTACTGGTGGCTGTACAGATCGGGTGTGGTACCGAAGAGCTGGAAGCTTAGACTTCCTGTAGGAAATGTCCCTGTGATTTGGAAAGGCTCATGTAAATCCTTTCCCTGGATATCCCTGCGTTTCAGGAATCCAGGCTGGCCTTTCAGGTGAAGGAGAACGCTCTAGAATGAATGTGAGCTTGTCTTGCTTGAAGAAGACAGGATCCATGTTTGTTCTTTGGATATTAAATGTTCTTTCAACTTCTGGAAGTAGAGGGAGGGTAGCCAGGATATTCCTGCACTGTAGTCAATGTTCTGAATCGGCTTTTTGCTCTCTGGAGCTGGCTGTGTTTCACTGGAGCTCTTCTACTGTGGTGTGTGAGGGTTTTTTGGAGGGGGACGGGGAGGTGTTGTGTGAAAAGTTGGTTGATGAGCTGCCAGGTTTCTGGAACCTATTGCCCTTGTCTCCTAACAAAAGCTTTCTCCTCCTTCTGCCAGGTCCCGGTCTCCTCGGCGCAGATCACCCGTTCGCCGGCGGTCAAGATCCAGATCTCCTGGCCGAAGGCGCCATCGCAGCCGCTCCAGCTCAAACTCCTCGCGATAAAGCAAAAAGACTGGACAGCTTTTGATTTTTTAACTTAAATCCCATCAGACTAAATATTTTACCTTTTTTTTTTATAACGGGTCTGGGTGAGGAGGAGTGAGAGAGAGAGAGAATCCTGGCAGTGAAGGCAACCTAAGAGGAGAGAGCGACAGTTCCCGGCCAGTAGATAGCCTTCACTGGGGGCTTCTAGTTTCCTGGCATTTAATTGAGATTATTTAAAAATGGCTTTGCTTTTTAAAGGCTGCAAAACCATCTTTTTTTTCCAGCTAAAGGGAAGGAAAGATGTGGCAGCCGCTCTTTCCCCCGTTAGCAGGCTGCGGCGTGGCGGTTCCCAAACGCTTGGCACGCTGTACAGACGAGCTTGCAAACGGTGAGCTGGTGCAGAAGCCCCGGGTAGGGTGGCAGGGAGGCCTTTAACTTCATCCCCAGGTGCCAGCACAAGGTTTTTCAGAGCAGCTGGAGTCCAGATCTGCCCGAGACTTAAATCCCGAGTTTTGCTTTATCCCAGTACCCGACCAGTTATTGATTTGTGCAGAGTAAGCTCTTCCGTAACGCGCACACCCGGCCACCACCGCAGAAACAGCGGTGCAGCCCGCTGAGCGCGATACTTTAGCAAGAAGCAGCAGGGGGTTGTGAGCGCTGATGTGTAGCTGCCCCTGTACGGGATTTCTGTCACCTTTTCTCGAAGGGTTTTGGTGGCACCGCCCTGCACGAGAGCCCCTGGTGAAACGGTGCGAGCGCTTCTGCTTTCCCAGACCTCGCGTGTCGGCCCCTGCGCACCGCGGGGCGGAGGGGGGTGGGCTGGGTGGCGCCGGGAAGGGCGCGGGGTGCCCCGCTGTAGGGTCCGTGCTCGCTGCGGGATTTTTGTTGGGGTTTGTATCACTTTGTAGCCGCCTGGCCGGTCGTGTTTGTACTCGCGTAGGATGAGTCGCTGTCGAATAAAGCAGTAGGGTTCATAGCCCGCCTGCCTCGCTCCCTTCTTCCGCGCGCAGCCGGCGGCCGCCTCTCCCGGGCGTTCTGGCGGTGGAACCGGGGAGGGCAGCGCAGCCGGAGCCGCCGGGCGGGCTCCGGCTGCTCGCCTAAAGCGCACCTGGCTCTTTAAGACGGTTGTGGGCGGGGCTTTCTGCGCGTCACGCGTGCCGGCGCCGCTGATTGGCTGCCGCCGCGGGCGGGCGGAAGCGGAGCTGTCGCCGCCGCGCTGCCCTCAGCGCCATGGCGGCCGCGGCGCTGGAGCGCGCCCTGCGGGAGGCGGCGGCGGCGCTGGAGCGGGACGGGCCGGCGGCCCGCGGCGGCGCTGGGCGCCGTGCGGGAAGCCCTGGCGGCGGCGGGAGGCTCGGCCGCCCTCGGCGAGCGGGAGCGGGCGCTCTTCGGCGCCGTCCTGCGGGGCCTGGCGCGGGCGCGGCCCGAGGGCGGGCGGCAGCGCTGCTTCGTGGAGGCCCCGCCGGGACCCGCCTTCTGCGTGCTGCTGGAGGCGCTCGGCGCCCCGCGGTCAGTCTGGCGGGGCTCGCCGGGCGGAGCTCAGCAGGAGGGGGGTGCGAGGGGGGTCCGAGGGTGCCCGCCGGCGGCATAAGCCGGGGCAGGGATGGATGAGTGAGCGCGGGGGGCCTGGCGCTGCCCGGGCCTCCTCAGTTTCAAAACCCGCACGCGGTACTGGCGTTTCCCACCGAGGCCACGAAGCTTCCCCAGTTGTGCTCATTGAGTATCTTGAAGCGTCATGAGCCGAGGAAGCTGGAGAGATTAAAGTTGCTTTCGGTGTGATTTGATTTTCCTTGAAATTAGAATCGTGGAATGGGTCGGGTTGGAAGGGACCTCAAAGATCATCCAGTTCCAACCCACCTGCCATGGGCAGGGACACCCTCCACTACACCAGATTGCCCAAATTCTGTATGACTGAGCAGCAGTGCTTTAGCGGTGAGACCACAGCAGAAAAATGATAGCACACGAGGCTTTTTATCAGTTAAATGGGGCAGAGACTTATTCCAGTTACTTTCTTCCAGTCCTAGCTTTCCTCCGAGGGAGGTGGTTGAGATCCTGGAACAGTTCCTGCAGGAGGGACGGATTTCAGCCCTGATGTGGGAGGTGTGCCAGCAGCAAGCACAAGCTGGCTCACCTGAGCTGCAGGAGGCCCTGCTCAACCAGATTGTGTGTCTGCCAGATCATGTGAGCAACAAACTCCAGGGGAAAAACCCACCAGTGTTCTTCCCACAGAACTACTTTCCTCTCTTGGGTGGTGCAATTATCCAGGTGCTGCAGAAGATCTCTGATTCTCTGAGAGGTAAGATTGCAGGAGGGCTGTGCTGTGGGGACAGCTCTTCCTCAGAAGAGTTTTGTGCACGGACCCCCTTGGCTGGTGCTTGAAATAGAGATAATGGATGTTGCAGAGCCTCATGTCCATCCTTCGGGCTGGAGTTCCTTATGCTTAGAAGCATAAGACACCATGAATGAGGAAGGTGACCGAGGCTTTTTAAAGTCCCGCTGAAAGCTGGAATCCTACAGGCTGTTAAAGTGTTGTCTGTTGCTAAAGCTGAATTGTGGTGACTTGATCTGTGCTGAAGTAGTTGTATGGAAGATTGAAACGGTACTGAAAGAACCAGTGTCTTTGTGATCATTGTGTTAAAAGTGAGACTGGACTGCTGTAGTCATAGAATCCTAGAATGGTTCGGGTTGGAAGGGACCTCAAAGATGATCCAGTTCCAACCCCCCTGCCATGGGCAGGGACAACTTCCACTACACCAGGTTGCCCAAAGCCTCATCCAGCCTGGCCTTGGACACTCCCAGGGATGGGGCAGCCACAGCTTCTCTGGGCAACCTGGTCCAGTGCCTCACCACCCTCAGAGCGAAAAATTTCTTCCTTCTATCTAATCTAATCTCTCCTCTTTCAGTTTAAAGCCATTTCCCCGTGTCCTGTCACTACATGTCCTTGTCCAAAGCCCCTCTCCAGCTTTCTTGTAGCCCGTTCAAGTACTGGAAGGTGCTGGAAGGTCTCCCCAGAGCCTTCTCTTCTCCAGGCTGAACAGCCCCAACTCTCTCAGCCTGTCTCCATAGCAGAGGTGTTCCAGCCCAAAGCATCATCTTCGTGGCCTCCTCTAGACCTGCTCCAACAGGTCCATGTCCTTCCCTAACCCAATTCCTTATCCATGGAGTGGTCCATCCATCAAAACCATGTCTTTCCAGTTTAGTCTTCTGACCCTCACTGTTAATATATAATACTGGGTGCCGTTTTGTGCCTGAGGGCAGGTCGTGGAGGGAGGAGGAGGAGGTGATGCTTGAAGAGGAGAAGATAATCTGTGTTTTCAGGCTTCAGTACTGTAGAAGCGTACATGCGTCCTTCTGAAGGTTGGTGGGAGGATGCTGGGGATGCTTGTGTTAAGCTTGTGTCTGTTTTATTCCAGGTGGCTTGGATTGCTCCATCTCTTTTGTGTCTCATGTCCTGGGGAAGGTGTGCGTTCAGGGGAGACAAAGTGAGTGGTTTACGATACTGTCTTGGGGAGGGGGAAGGTTGGTTTTACTGTATTAGTACGGAAGGATGACTATGATGGGGATCAGCCAGGAGAGTGGGAGACTGACCACGTAATACTCTGGGGGGTTGTGAGTTGAACTGTGGAGGCTGCTCTCTGCTTTCTGAGGCTGCCGAACTCCATATCTGATAGATGTCGATGCTCTCCTGTCGGCTCATGGGAATGTGATCTGTTCTCCTCTCAAAAACTGACGAGGTTATTTGGCTTCTCAGCCTGCCCTTTGGGCAAAAACCAGCTTTTCTAGTGCTTTTCATCCAGTGGTCTGAAAGTGCCTTGTGAATACCAGCATAAATCTCTGCCTGTACGTAATAACCTTCTCCTGCGAGTAGCCTTCGGTCTGGCGTTGCTTGCACCTTCGAAGCCTTCTGCATTCAGAAGCAGCTAACAGGGCAGAGGAAGAAGAGGAAAGATTTTCTAGCTGTTTGCTGCGATGAGGAATACTTGCAAGTTCCTTAGGCTGCTTAGGTTAGTTCTTACCACAGCAACAATTTAGAACTGCAAACTGGACGTTGGCCTTCTTCATCTTGTAAGCATCTGGAAATTTGCAGGCTGACCTTGAGTACCATTGCACCAGTTCTATCTTGTGTGTTTACCTGTTTTTTCTTCCAGAGGAAATCCTGAGCGTTTTGGTGCCCAGCCTAACAGACCTCACCGAGTCAGACTGCATCTGGCAGAGAATATGCTGGCGCTTGGTCGAATGCGTGCCAGACCGCTGGATGGAAGCAGTGGTCCTTGGCTTTGTGCAGAGAGCAGCCGGGTAAGGACTCTGCTTTCCTCCCTGATCCAGAGCAAAGGCTGGGATCTTTTTCACGGATCCTTGCAGAATCGGTTTCTGAAAGGTGCTGGGGTGTGTGTGTTTGTGAAGGCAGTCTCTTACAGTGCTGTTTCCTGAGAGACTCTAGGGGGAAAGTAGCTGATTGTTCCCCCTCAGAACCTGCACCATTCCTTAAAGGTCTGTTGTTGTGACGTGCAGTGAAAAGACAAATGAAAACATTCTTTGTAATTACTGACTCTTAAAGTTTAAAGATGTCTTAGAGACTTGAACAAGACTTGAACATCTACAACTTAGAAGCTGTGGCGTCCCCATCCCTGGAAGTGTTCAAGGCCAGGTTGGATGAGGCTTTGGGCAACCTGGTGTAGTGGAGGGTGTCCCTGGCCATGGCAGGGGGGTTGGAACTGGATGATCTTTGAGGTCCCTTCCAACCCAAAACATTCTGTGATTCTGTGACTTAGTTGCAAACAGCTGCTCACAGAATTTCCTACGGTTAGTGGCAGCGTGGCAGTAATTACATGGATTCCTAACGTTTTGCTATTGACCTGTCTTGCCAGGGCAGACGTGTTGTCCAGGTTGCTGGGGAACCTTGTTGTGAAAAACAAGAAAGCTCAGTTCGTGGTGACACAGAAGCTGCTGCTCTTGCAGTATTGCCACTCGGTAAGGCCTCTGCATTGCACAGCGGTGCAGTAATCCCTGTTTTTTTCCAAGTGCTAATGTGTTTTTTAGCTGAGCTCCAGGTCATCTGGAGTAAGATTTAGCTCTTCATTCTGAAATCAGCCCTCAGTCTCTGCACGGGTACCTGAGCTGTGCAGCTGTTCTCCTGCATCCTCTCGGCTGAATGTAATGAAGATGGAGTGGTAAATGGTTGCTTTGAAATCCTGGGGTTCATGTGCTCTCTCAGTGTTGATGGCGATGAGCAGAATTCCTGTACTCTTTTCCTGGATCCAAGTGGTTATTTGCACGTATTTTCAGTGTTCTGGGGAGCTGGAGCCATCTAGTTAGTTTAGAATCTGCAAGAAGAGACTGAATAAGCCATGACCCACCCTTAGGGATAAGGATTACATTGAAGAGATGAGACGAGGACTAGGATTTTTATTGTTTGTCACAAGGTGTTAGGAGGTGTTCTGTGGCTTGTGGTGTTGTGAGGGATGTTCTCTTTCTATGTTCCATGTTTGCCTGGGACTGTGCTGAACTGGTTTTGATGGTAAAAATACTATGCTGCATTCCTTTCTTGGTTTTCCGTGTATTTCATCAGCAACTGCATCTGTGTGTTTGGTTGTTTTTCAAAATTTGCTTACTTTCCTGTCTCTGAACGCTGTCACCCAGTCTCTCAGAATGAAAAGTTTAACATAGTGCAAACAGGCACGTGTCGTTGCTGGGTGACAGCTTGATGCCCAGTTAAAGCAAGACTTGTGGTTTCCATTGCAGACTGCAGTGCTACAGAACCTCCTTGGCTACCTGTCCCTGGACAGCCTTCGGCGCGCCTTGTTGATCAAAGTAAGGTTTTGGTACCTCTCTAAGACACGTTTGTTCCTGTTCATGAGTGAGGGAAGCCCTGCCATATCACAAGTAAATTGTGATGTACAAATCAAAGACTTTCTGCACTGCTGGCGTTAGTTTTTCGTATTTAATTGGTAAATTGTATTCCAAGTAGCAAAACTATGGAGGCTTGGAACCCAACAGATGTCTTGTGTCCTCCACCCTTCTCAGCTTCCCCTGTCATCCCCTGTTTGTGTGGCGGGGCAGATGGCAGCAAGTGATGAAGCTGCTTGAGAGCTGTCTGTGTGCCAAATGGTTGATGCTTCAGAATCGTTCTCATCTGCCTTTTCCTCAGTGGGGATGCAGATATTTTCCCTCTCAAAGTCAGCAATGTGATGGAACTTCTAGAAAATTTATATCTCTGGAAATCTCCACCATTTTGTCAATTTTTTTCTTTTTTGTTTTGTTTTGTTATTCTAATTATCTGGAAGCACTGGCAGCTATATAAGGTTGGAATGAAACCATATAATAATCATACTGGGTTTTGATTATAATATATATTACTCTATATATAATGTTTATCACTTTTAAATGAAAAACTGAAACATTGTTTAACAATTTATTAAATAAAGGTGGTGTGGAGTTCTGAGTTGGTCAAACACAGTGTGTTTTGGGCCCTGAAGTATAAAGTTAGCTCTGTTTGTAGAGAGTGTCAGGTTCACTGGGAGATATGAATCACAGAATGGTTTGGGTTGGAAGGGACCTCAAAGATCATCCAGTTCCAACCCCCCTGCCAGATGATCTTTGAGGTCCCTTCCAATCCTAACACACTGTGTTTGACCAACTGAGAACTCCATACCACCTTTGTTTAATATATTGTTAAACAGAATGGGGTTTTTTTTAATTTAAAAGTGATAAATATTATACAGAGAGTAATATATATTGAAGCTCTAAGGTCGTCAGAATATACAATGTGCTGTATGAAAGCATGTTTCAAAAATTTGCTTCAAAACCAAGGTTACTCGTGTAGAAAAGATCCATTTCAAGCCAACTTGAGATCTGTGGTTCAGGTTCTGCAGGAGCTCTTGGAGACCTGGGGCAGCAGCAGCGCTGTGAAGCACTCCCCAGTGGAGCAGCAGCAGTATATTAGCAAGGCCATCCTCATCTGCCTTTCCCACCTGAAGGAGCTGGAGATCGAGAGCTGCAGGCAAGGTGAGGGGGTGATTTGTGTGACAGAAGGTCTGCCTGTGAGTAGGAAAACGTCTTTTTTTGATCAGTGGATAAACAAAATTGTGCCATGTTCGTCTTGGCAAACGGGGCAGCCTCCTGGAATGCTCTTTTTTCCTTAGCGCTGATGTGAGATAATTCCAAGCGCGCAGATTTAAATTACAAAATTGGAGAACCCTGTCTTTGTACTAAGGCTCTTGAACAGTGGTTTAGGAACCCCGAAATTTTGCCACAGGAAAATCAGGCTTGACTCTGGGACTGGTTAGAGGAATAGTGTGATTTTCAATTTACAGGGCAAGTACACCAAGGATAAAAAGCTGGTTGGTTGGTCTCTGACTATCCGTGTGCGTTCCTGCGTGTCATCCTGCTCCCCTCAGCGGTGAGGTGAGTAGGGATGGTGTTACCAGCAAGGACCTCCTGATCTGTGTTCATACAGTGGGGTCCTGGTCTAAAAATTTCACATTGGGGTCCCGGTCTAAAAATTTCTGGTTCTGTTGCAGTCAAAAAAATTTCAGTCTCCAGTGTCTAGAGTTACTTTTCTGTGTGTGTGGCTTTTGGAGGGCACAAAGGTTGACTTGTAAGACCTGTTAATGTGTTTCATTCTAGAATTAATTCTTTAGGTGAATAAGTGACCTGGTATTTACTGAACGTATGGCAGTTTTATGATCTGGTTTTTGTCTGACAGCTGTTGCAAAGATAAGCTTTTCTGAGTCGAAGGAGGTCAGTCTAACAGCAGTAAGGCTGCCCAGTAAAGCTCTGGACTGAGAAGTACTGGTGTTATCTGCCTGTTTCCACTTTATCTGGTGGTGAGGGAGATTTCTCCCTCCATGGTCAGAATTTGTAGCTTCCTCAAAATATGACACTTCACTTAAGCGGCTTTGAAGCACTCTCAAGTCCATCTTTAGCTTACTTTTACTTACCATCCTTTTTTGTTTCAGTGGAAACCAAAATATTCCAAATTTACAATATATTGTAATGTTTTGTTGACTTTGTACCTCATGGAAAAGCTTGTTTTTATTATATTGGTGCTGAAGGGCAATACTGCCACTGCAGGAAGAGAAGTCACAGCTGCGTGGGCCCTTCCTGTGCTTCTGCCTGGTATTGGGTGGCGAGTGGCTGAAGATGCCATCTCAGGGAACCAGTGGATGTTTGCTTCTGTCATTGCTTATGTGCTGTGTGTTCTTTTTTTCAGAGCTTCTTACAAGCATGATGGAGGGTGTGAAATGCCACTTGGACAGCAGTCTGCCACAAATACGGCGTCTGGGAATGATCGTGGCAGAGAGCATTAGTTCAAAAATAAACACTGATGGGCCTGTCCTGAAGTTTCAGGTGAATGTTGTAACAAAATTTGTCTGATGTGCAGGGCTTAGAGGAAGTAAAAGCTATGAACCAGATGATCCAGGGCATTATAGCAACTTCTAACGCTTATCTGGGAATGAGGAGAGGCAGCAACACTTTCAAAAAGAGAGGATATCTGTTTACAAAAACAATTGTGTAGAAAATAGCCAGGTGGCTGAGGGTGACCTTAAGAGGGTAATCTGAGGACAAAGTTCAGGGTAAACTGATGATAATAAAGGGCTCCTAGAGGATTATCGTATTGCATGAGGGAATCGGAATCTGACTCATGGAAGTTGAGAGAGAACTTCAAACCTAAACCAGCGGTGAACGTTCAGTTCCTGGCACGTGGGAAGACCTGCTCTGAGTTGAGATTTTCAAGATTGGTACGAGGATATATGCTCTGCTAGTTCCTCTAGAGTTTATAAGAATGATGCGACTAAATCACATTCTTTAAAAACCTGCATCATCTCTTATATCACATTGCCATTTATTAAATGTTCTAAATGTTTTAAATTTAAATGTTTTAGTATGAAGAAGATGATGAAACGAGAGAATTGAAGTCCCTTCTGGTGCAGACTCCGCCATTCCGTGTTGTCTCCAGCCTTCCAGATGATGAGTAAGATGTTGCTACCGTTCATCTCCGTGCCATATTTGGCCCTTCTCCATACCTTTTTTTGGAGTTATGCACTAGAACTGCGTATGATATTCAAGATGTCTTATCTATTCTTAAGCCACCTGCGGAGGCTCTTTGAAGCACCTCGTGTTACTGGCAAACGTCCAGCACTCCAGTGAAATACAGATTTATTGCTGCCATTTTAGGGCCATAACCAGCATAGATGACTGTTTGAGACAGCATTTGAGAAGCAGAGGGATGAAAGGACAATGCCAAAGTCCACAGAAATAAGTACAGAGACAGAAAAAAAATTCTGCATTGTTGTATTTATCCCACTAGCAATGGTTAAAGATGTTTCTTCCCCTGTTTGTTGAGTTTCATTCACAGCTTCAGATATAGTGCAGGCCAGAGTGATGTACTTGTCGCAGACGAGTCTTTCCTTAGCAGTCAGGTACAGGTTAGTGCAGGGGGAACACACCAAATTAGCTAGCTTAATTTTTGTTATCCTTTACTCTTCTGTTAAGAGATTCTGCTTCGCTCCCCCCCCTCACCCCATTCTCCATCCCAGGACTTTGCTCCTTGTGTAGGCCAAGCTAGGTGGGAGCCTGCAGCAGAAATAGCTGTCTGCCACTCTGTTTCAGCAGCAAGGGTTGGTGGTGCGGGTAGTTCCATGTGAGTAAGGACTGTTACTTTACTGGTTTTGATACTTCTTGTTCTTCAAAGCAGAAATGAGAAAGCAGATGCTGCACAGCCGTTGGTGTTGGAAAGTAACAAGAAGTCATGTACAGCAGCCCCTGTGACCCCAGATGAGGAGTCAGACGCCGAGCTGGACAGGTATGGAGCAAGAAACTGGTAGAATATGGAAAACAAATGGTGAGTTCTTAAGAGCAGGCACGGGGAGAAGGGAGCTATCGGTAGCTGCGTTTCTTGACAAATCTTGTGCTTCCTGACCTTGTTCAGCTCAGTGCTGTGCAGCAGAATAGGGCTTTGTGTAGGAAATTGCATGCAAGTGTGCTAGTCAATAATCTGAGCAAAGCCTGCGTTGTGTGCAACCATTGTATTTGTTCCGTTTGACTCATACCTGTTTCCTGGAATTCAGAGACATATCTCCCCGTTTTAATAGTGGATCTGCCGTATTCTGTCACTTTACCGATACATACAAGAAATCTCAAGAATCAGCTTCTAGTCTCTGGGTCACCTGACTGCTTCCTGCACTTGACAAGGAGATCCAGCTCCAGATCTGGTCACAGAACTGCTCTTTCACTGAGCTCCAGACTAACTCATAGGACTTCCTAAGGAAGCCGTTCGGGCTAGGCTTCAGCAGTGCTGCTGGATGATGCACGAGTGACAGTGTTACGACAATATACGTGCTGGCTCTTTCCCTTTTGTGTGGATAGCTGGAGAAAGGAAGAAATCTATGCTTTATAGACTAACTCCTGCCTTTATTTCTTCTACAGTGATGATGACCTCATCCCTTACGACATGTCAGAGGATAAAGAACTAAAGACTAAGGCTCCTCTGTATATCCGAGACTGTATTGAAGGTAGGAGATTTTGGGCTGAGTCTTTATCTGTTTCTTACTGGTTTTGGAAGAGTGGTCTCTGTGTAGGTTTGGGATTTTTCTGAGCTAATCCGAAGAAGTTGTAGGATTTCAGTAATCTGGGCCTAAGTGTTGAACTGTGATTTCTGAGTAATTTCAATTTAGTTCCTAACGCTGGGCGTGCACTAGGTCAATGATATCTGCCTATAACAAGACGAACTATGGGCAGAAGAAAGTTGGGGTGTGTGTACCCCTAAGCACAACCATTCTGTTAATGGCTTTTGTTTGTCGTTTGGTTTCCTTCAGTCCTGACAGGATCTGAAGATGTGGACAAATGGGAAGCTGCAGTCAATGCTGTTGAGAGCTTGGTGCGAAAGAATCCAGCAGCAACGAGAGAGGTGAAGTAGCACGAGCTGAGTTACCAGGGGGCTGTAAAGCAGGATTATCCTTTGCCCTCGTGAGGAGACTAAACATGCCAGTAGAGCAGCTGGCCAGGCTCGTGTGTACCTGGATGTAAAGCTTTCAACTTGGGAAGGGAAATAGAAGGAATTAGTTGCTTTGGAGGTGAGGCTGCAGAGCACAAAGGAACAAAGAACCAGGCGAAGGTGCTGGCAACACTACAGCATTTAGCAGCTCCAGTGCTGAAAATGAAATGCATTGCAAGTAGAGCTTGCCAGTAGTGTGAGAAAGCAGAGGATGCTCCATGCTTTGTGCTGGGCAGAAAATACATTGGAAATGCAGTTTACAGAGCAGCCACAAATTCCACAGACCAATTGATTTTCATTTTGGATTTCATTGATTTTGAATTGAAATTGGATTCAATTGTTAGTCCTCAGCAAAAAGGGAGACAAAATCAAATGGACTTTCCCTATTTGCTTGTACTAGCATAATGTCTTCCAGAGGGAGTAGTTGGATTGTACTGGTCAAGATGAAAAGCTCAAGTAAGAGGAACGTGGGACAAGGTCACTGGTGGGATGAGTGCTCACCACCACTTGCTAGTGAACGCTTGAGGTGGCAGAGATACCTGCCTCTGCCAGCTGAGAAAGGGAAGGGGTGTAGTCTGGTAAGCAATGCACAGCCTGCTGCTGCTCATCAGCTGTGTTACTGAGCTGCATGGGCTTTGAGTGTGGTGCTGTTCCCTTTCACCCATCCGTCGTAGTGACAAGTCCTCCTATGTCATGATGCCACCACTTGTCCAAAAAGCCAGCGTGGACATGGACAGAGAAATCAGCGTAGGGGTTTGTTCAGTGTTTTGAGCAATCTGTCTTGAATGGCATTTAGCTTAATGTGTTTTCTCTGCCTCCTAAGATGTTGCCTATATTCCATGCCCTCATTGTCTTTGCTTAAACGCTAGAAATGGAAAATGGATGCTGCTGTGTAAATCCTGTGTGAAAGAAAACACTTGGAGGGATTTGATTCCTTTTTTCATATTTTGAGCAGGTTAGCGTGGAGCTGGCAAAAATACTATTGCATCTGGAGGAGAAGACGTGCATTGAAGGCTTTGTGGAGCTCCGTCAGAGAGCTCAAGTAGCTGTTTTAACCACAGATCCAGTACCCGTGAGTCCCTCTTACTGCTTTCCTTTTTCCAGGTCATGCACCGGCAAAAGTTTAAGCAGCTGAAGTCTCTTGCTAGCTTGCTAGAAGCAGGTGTCAGAGTGTGGTAGCATAGCTAGTTCATGTCTGACAGCATTGATGCAGAGATGGGCTATGTACTGAAGAATCTACGATGGATGACTGAACAGGAAAGAAAAAAAAAAACTGTCAGAGCTGTAACAGACTGGAGGAACTGTTTGGAGACTGTTAATATGAGTATACCTGAAGGCAAATTAGGCGAGGAGTTGTTGCACTGAAGGGAGATCATTTCACATAGAGGGAGGCTGAGACACAAAGGGCTTCTCTAGAAGAAGACTTGACTGGTGATTGTAATCATAGAGTGGTTTGGGTTGGAAGGAACCGTTAAAAAATCATCGAACACTCCCTGCCGCGGGCAGGGACATCTTCTACTAGATGAGGTTGCTCAAAACCCCATCCAACCTGACCCTGAACACTTGCTATGATACAGCATCCATAACTTCTCTGGGCAACCTGTTCCAGTGTCTCACCACCCTCATAGTAAGGAATTTCTTAGGTCCAGTCTAGATCTCCCCTCTGTCAGTTTAAAACCATTACCCCTTGTCCTGTCAGTACAGGCCCTGGTAAAAAGTCCCTCTCCATCTTTCTTACAAGCCCCCTTTAGGTATGGAAAGGCCACAGTAAGGTCTCCTTCAAAGTGCCAGAGCTGCTGTGGCAGTTGTTTAGGAGCCTCTGCACAGGAGGGAGAGAAGAATGGCAAAGCCCCATTAGTCATTTTCTTCCTTTGTGAGAATCTAGCAGTGTAATTGTCTGAACTTCCCGTGTTTGCACAGCGTGTCTCTTCCCCTCTCTTGGAGGCTTGTTGGAACTAACAAGAAGCAGGACTTCTTCTGAAATGGACTGCTTTTAGAATTAGTGGGAGGGCTGTTGCCAGCCCGGCTTTGTGTCCATTGCACCTTGATCTTTCTGTACAGGTGGCAAAGTACTTGACCTCCCAGTTCTATTCCCTCAACTACAGCCTTCGTCAGCGCATGGACATTCTCGACGTAAGTGCTCTTCTCTTCAGTGCCCACTGTCCTTGGGCCTTTGTTGCACCGGTGCCACCTGAGCCGTCACGGGGTTTCCTTTTATTGCTCGGGGGAGGAGGCAGAGGCGTGGGAATCTCTTTCACTAGCATTTGTGCCTGGCAGTCCCCTCTTGTTCACTCCAGTCATACAGCGATCCTTCCCCACAGAATGCAAAACACATGGTGGGCATTTGCTTAGGAGAAGGCGCTGTTTCCCAACATGTCATCAGTCTGTTGCATCTTCCCTTTTGGGAAGACAGCAATCCACCTGTGACTCCTACGTCATGTCACTTACTGTGTCTGAAGAAGGAGCCACTGTTCTGTTTCAGGGCTGAGTGACCAAGTTTCTGCCTCGGAGCCAGTTGGCTGGTTGGGGGTCAGTTGCCTTGCTGTTCTTCATCCTAAACTTTTCTGCCTTGCTGTTCCTGCCAGTTTGGGTGCAGGTAACTCTTGTTGGGGCTCCCTAGTATACGGATTACCCCTTTTTAACAGAACCTCCCTCTTTTTCATCTAGGTATTGGTTTTGGCAGCTCAGGAACTGTCCTATCCCAAATTCCATGGGAAGACCAAGCATTCCGGTAGCCAAAAACCTTGTATCCAGCTCCTTCCTGGAAGTGACAGCTCTAAGGACTGGAGAAGAATTGTTGATGAGAGGATCAAAAGCAAGACTCGGAGATTTGCTACGGTGAGGCCAGGGCAGAAACAAACTAATGTCAAACTCTGCAAAAATAGAGATGCTAGGAGTTGCTGTAGTTCTGTCCAGAAAGAACAAAATTCCTGGGAAATTGGGCCCAATCCAAAGGAAAGACTGTGTAACTTCAAATATAAATTTATCTTGGTATCTGGCTGAATCTTTCAGTGCAGAGTACTAATTCCTGTAGTCTTCTCCCAGCAGGGAGAGGAAGATGCACTGTGAACTCCTTGCCTTGTGTTGAGGGATAGTTGCTGCTGTTCTGTGCTTGTTCTGAGCGTGTCTGACCGCTGCAGGGAGCTGTGGCTGCACCTCACGGATCCCAGAGCCTCCTCCGTCAGACAGCCGCCTCTGGGCTGAACTGTCTCGGCCTTCCTAGTTTTCAGGAAGATAAATCGACGCCAGTTTCCTAGTTCCCAGAGCTCCCCTGTGGTTTTTCCTGGAGAACTTGCTTTTCAAAACTCCTTTATCCATTGCATGTTCTTGTTTCCTGTGTCTGACCCAGCAGTACTGAGCTATATTGCACTGAAATATTTAGATATGTGAGAGGAGCTGAAGTGGGAAGTGAGCTGGCTAGTCTGGAAACTAGTAGCCACAGGCATACAAGCAAGCAGTGGCTGACAGTGGGATGGCTGCAAAGAGCCCGTAGTCTTGACAGTGTCCGGTGAAGTGGAAGAGTTGGGTGCTGCACCTTGTGTCTAGACTTCATTTCTCTCTTGCACAGGGTCAGCCTCAGGTGGAACTGGCATCTGGCCCAAACGAGTTCAGTGCTGTTGCTGGGCACTTCTTTTTTCCATTGATTCAGCACTTTGACAGGTGAGTGTCAACACCTTTGGGATGTGGGCATGGCAGCTGCCAGAGCGAACCTTTCTGCTTGTTCTGCTTGTCTCAGAACAGCAGGCTGACCCCCAGAAGCTGTGTGGGAGTCCACTGACACCACACTGGTGCCTGGCCTTGTCCATAAAGCTTATAGAGGGAGGGACTGATGGTCTCTTGGACTTACCCTGTGGAGTCTTGTTGGACAGGAGTGTGTCTGGCTCTGCAGAAGCAAGATACGTTATGAAGAAGAACCTGTAAGCAGGTAGACAGGCGGATGATTTTGGCAGTACCAAACCAGTTGTCTTGGCTGACCCTCCACCTTGGGAGGTTCACACAAAACCGCAGGACTCGGTCTTTCACGAAAATTAACTCTGTCTCAGGTTAGGGCCTGTCACCTGGGCTGGTCCTCGTGACCACTTTATGGTGGTTGATTATTATTGTTTAATTAACTAATAATTGTTTATTATAATTATTGACAAATTGCTTAAACCTTTGCTTGCCTAAGGAAGGCTGAGTAATTGGTTCCATGAGAATCAAGATTCTTGTAATATCAGTCTTAATGATTAATGATCTAGTATGGCAGTGGTGTAGCTTTTGCATGCTGTTCTTTCTCCGTAAAGCCTGTTGGTAGAATAAGTGCCACCTGCTGTAAGAGTAGAAGATAGTACTGGTCTGGGAGCAAAGGTGAGAGCAAACAGCTGTGGCCTGTGTTAAATCAGGAATGGCTGCTGTATAATCACTGTTGTCATAGGGCTTCAGGCTTGTGGGGGACAGTTCCCCCTGCATAACTACCCTGACTGCTCCAAAGATGCACAGACCATCCTGCTCACTGCTACAGGACTGTGTATCTTGCACTTGCAGGCCTTTGACAACATTTGATCTCCTGGGGGAAGATCACTTTGTTCTTGGAAGACTGGTTCACACTTTAGCAATCCTGATGTACTTGGCTGTCAACACTATGGTAAGAATAACAGAATCATGGAATGGTTTGGGTTGGAAGGGACCTTAAAGATCATCTAGTTCCAATCCCCCTGCCATGGGCAGGGACACCTTGCACTACACCAGGTTGCTCAAAGCCTCATCCAGCCTGGCCTGGAACACTGCCAGGGATGGGGCAGCCACAACTTCTCTGGGCAACCTGGTCCAGTGCCTCACCACCCTCTGAGTGAAAAATTTCTTCCTTAGATCTAATCTGAATCTCCCCTCTTTCAGTTTAAATCCATTGCCCCTTGTCTTGTCATTACACACCCTTGTAAAAAGTCCCTCTCCAGCTTTCTTGTAGCCCCTTTAGGTACTGGAAGGTGCTATAAGATCACCCCGGAGCCTTCTCTTCTCCAGGCTGAACAGCCCCAACTCTCTCAGCCTGTCTCCATAGCAGAGGTGCTCCAGCCCTCGGATCATCTTTGTGGTCTCCTCTGGACTCGCTCCAACAGCTCCATGTCTTTTTGATGCAGCCCAGGACACGGTTGGCTTTCTGGGCCGCCAGTGCACATTGCCAGCTCATGTTGAGCTTCTCATCACCCAACACTCCCATGTCCTTTTCCTCAGGGCTGCTCTCAATCCATTCTCCGCCCAGCCTGTACTTGTGCTTGGGGTTGCCCCAACCCATATGCAGGAACTTGCACTTGGCCTTGTTGAACTTTATTAGGTTCTCATAGGCCCACACCTCCAGCCTGTCCAGTTCCCTCTGGATGGCATCCCTTCCCTCCAGCGTGTCCACCACACCACGCAGTTGGTGTTGTCAGCAAACTTGCTGAGGCTGCACTCGATCCCACTGTCCATGTCACCAACAAAGATGTTAAACAGCACTGGCCCCAGTACTGACCCCTGAGGAACACCACTCGTCACTGGTCTCCACTTGGACATCGAGCCGTTGACCTCAACTCTTTGAGTGCGACCATCCAGCCAATTCCTTATCCACTGAGTGGTCCATCCATCAAATCCGTGTCTCTCCAATTTGGAGACGGATGTCGTGCGGGACAGTGTCAGATGCTTTGGATAAGTCCAGGTAGATGATGTCAGGCTGCATGAGCTTGCAGACAGCTGCAGAGAGATCCAACCTGGGAACTCTGAGATGCCTTCTGAAAAAGCAGTGTGCTCTGGGGCCTGCTATGCTTAGACTGGCAACAAGTTTGAGTCATGTGTGCGCTGAGAAGTTTGGGGAAGGGCAAAAATGGTCAGAAAGGAGACGTGGGATTCAGCTCCCCCGCTTCTTATGGAAGAAAACCTCTCAGCTTCCATGGGAGGCTGGTCACATCATTTCACTTCACTGCGTCATTTTCCTCATCTGTACAATAACGTTAGTTGTAACGGTGATGCTCACAAGAGTGTACGGTCCAGTTCTGCAGGGGGTGTGGGTGTGAAGGTGTTCAGTGTTTCTGTCCCAATTCTGTTCTGCAGGCAGTTACCGCCATGGGAAAGGCACTGCTGGAGTTTGTCTGGGCTCTGCGTTTCCACACTGACTCGTGAGTTGTAGTTGTAGCTTTTATTTCTAAAGATCAGCTGCGAGCCAGTCTCCAGCGTGGTTTGTCTTTGTCCTGACCAAGAATGTCAATGACTTAACCCTTAACTCTCTGCTCCCCTCCAGCCTTGTGTTCTTGTGGCTGAGTATTGCAAGAACATTTAATGGTACTGCTTTAATGTCAGACGTATGAACTTGGCTAGTGTCTTCTAGTGTGAAGGTGCAATCATTACCTATAGAAAGCATGACAAAATTCTTGATCTACTAGCCATGTGATAGTTTTATCTATGTTTACTCAGGGAGGTCAGAAAACTTTAGATTCAATTCCAGCATTCAACCCTGGAAAGGAATTAAGACATGTAGCTAAAATGCTGTAAGCATCCAGTTTCTGTTCTGATCTCAGACTCGTCCAGGACTCTGAATTATGCTAGACCCCTGCACCATAGTAGGGCAGGGGCTCTGTATGTGAGCACTCTGCCAGCTGGTGCATGACTACACTCCTAATCAGTAGGAATATGGCAAAAGTCATCATAAGCACAAACATTTGAAACTGGAGAACCCCTGAGGTGAGGAAATCAAGGTAGAGCATGAAGCTGCAGGCTCTAACCAGTTCAGTCTTTCTCCAACAGGTATGTGCGCCAGGGTCTTTTGTCGTGTGTCTCCTCCATGCTCCTCAGTGTCCCTGCGGAGCGTCTTCTAGAAGACATGACAGAAGAGCTGTTGGAGACTCAGTCCTGGCTGGGAGGTAAGATGTGGTGGTGTACCCCAGTGTTTTTCTGCTTAGTGGTGCAGTCTTTGTGCAGCATCTCTTCAGTTGTGATGGTAGCAGTAACGTCCTGGTGGTGTGCAGCAGAGATTTGCAGGATGAGCATATTTATCACTCGCTTGTAAGTTTAGGGCAAGTACCAGACCACACTGTGTGTTGTACAGACGGGTTACTGAGGTATCTAATGCATCAGCTGAGAGCTGCTAATGGCATTTCAAAGTGTGACTATCCTCACCTTACAGGCCAACCAAAAAAGTCCCAAAATGTAGTGTGTGTCCCCTTCCTCTGTCGAAGCATCCAACCGTACATCTTGTGAAGCTGCAGAAAGTATTGTCATATTGCATGTTGCATCCAGGCAGTGATTTTGACCAGCAGGAACATGAGGCTTGTATGGCCTGTTTATACCGTGTGCACAGAAGGTGGGCTTCATTAGTGCTAAAAATTGGAGAAGACCGTGACCCCATCTCTTACTTCACATTGCTGATGGAAAGAACAACCTATGAAAGACAGCAGATGACTTTGTGTGCTGCACCCAACTCACCTGGCATCAACACAAGCTCTTTTGTGGGTTCTGGTAGGCACACCTTGGTGCCCAGGTATCACGGTGTGCTGGGAGTGCAAGAGGAAATAACGCTGGGTGCTTCGTAGCTCTGAAGCCTCCACTGTATTCTGAGTGGACTTTGTGACTCCCTGGGTTGGTTGCCTTCACCTTTCTTGCTCTTGGTGGGTTGGCTTCTCCCAGGGAGCAGGCAGGAAGCAAGGCTGACACAGCTGGCCTCTGATCCTTGCAGGTTGTGCAGCTCTGTGCCCTTTAAAAGGAAGAGAGCGGCCGTGTGGGACCAAAAACTTTACTTTTCCCATGACATGGTGTGCTCTGAGGAATCTGTTGTCTCTGCAGTTAACCCTGCTGTTACCAAGTGAAGCCTTCCCAGGAATGCTATAACTGCATTTGCAGCATGAGGGTCTGCGTAATCTGTTTTTAATGAGTTATTTTTGGAAGGAGGACAACGACAGAGCTGGTAGCATCTTTTTATGCCTGTAGGTAGTGCAACAGCCATCTCTTTACATGCAGTGCTTTTGCACGAAAATTGTACGGTAAATCCTGCTGGGAATGAGAGCAGGGTAAGATCACAATTGTGTGTGTTGTGGAGAAGCAGAAATTTTTGTAGGAATACCTTAAAGAATACAACCCAGCTCCATATCTGGTCAGATAGGATTTAAGTGCAATTTAAAACTTGCACGTCCTTCTAGAGCTGCTTCCTGAAACACAGCAGCTTTTTGGGCAATGCCCTTGCTCTTTGTTTGAAGATGGTTGGCAAAACAGCTATCCCAGGGAGGCACCGGGCTGCTCCGACACGTGAAGTCAGTCACTGGAGACCTACTTTTGTGGCTGCATCATGGTTTTGAGCTAGCAGACGTGCTGTTGCTTCCTGACGCTTCCAGACAAGATTTGCAGGAGGTGTCATGTGTTGGATCTACTGCTGCAGCTGGGAAAAACGACAAGCTGTTGAGCCTGCAAGCCCAAGAGCCAGGAGGAGTCACCCCTTCTTGGGTTTCAGCTTAAAGCATCTAATTTCTCTGGCTGTGGCTAAAGCACAATGAGGAACAGCGGGCTAGAAAATGTTATCCATGAGGCAATTAGTAGAAATCTAAAAATCTTCTCCAGTTTGTCATGATAATACCCCAGCCTGTGCAGATTGCTCTGGTTCACCGTGTGAAGGTGGCTGGCTGTTCTTGCCCTTCGCCTGTGGGCTGCAACTAGAACTGCTCCCCATTAGAAAGTGTTCGCAGCCTGGGGTAAGGAACTGCTTCCTGCACTGTCTCAGTGCTGTCTGCTTCGTGGATACTTTGGGATGCTTCATTTGGAGAGAGGGGTCAGGATCCACCTTGTACATGTCTGTCATTGCCCTTAATGCCCCGCTGGACCTGCTACTGAGCAGCCTACTCTTTCCCGGGGGAGGGAGGGAGGGAGGGAGGGAGGGAGGGAATACCTACATATTTCTAGGAAATAGTTCCTTTGATTCCTCAGCAGCTGCCTTTGAGGGAATTCCCTACCCCTTGCAAGTGCTGTAGAGCTCTGTCATAGGTAAGGACCCGAATGATACTCCAGTGCCCTGTGCCTCCCTTTTGGTGGCACCTGTTCAAGGTCCACGCTCATGGAATTAGACTCTGTGCCAGCACCAGTCTCCTAGCTTTTGAGCTTGGATTAATCTGTCTTGTAGCCTCCCCCTTTTGCCTTCTGTAGAGGGAGTTTGGAAACACCATGGTGAAGCTCTCGCTGAGGTTATAAATAGGCTCAGTCCATCCGAATGAGTCATGTGTTTGGGCTGACAGCACCGAGCTCTGAGCACACCGCTTGTGCGTACAGGATATCCTGACACGGGCTCGCTGCTCTGCCAGGCTCCCCCTGCTCAGACATCCTGCGTGCATCCTGGCTTTTACTTCGCAGGCCCATTAAGGGCCCCTGAAATAACAGCTGCTGGAAGCAGCTTCAGGCCCTCCCTTACACACTGCACAAAGTGTGAAAGACCTACTGGTTTTTCAGAAGACTAATCTCTCAGAGTGGAGAACGTGTTGAAACTTGGGGCCTGCCGCCTCCTTTCCCCCGTTTGAAGGGCTGCGTGAGCACAGATTTCGGGAGGGAGCACTAAGCATTTGTGTAGATTGCAGGAACTGGCAGAATGGAGACTTTTAGACATTTAAGTAAGTGGATTTCTAATTGCAAACTGCACTCATGGTGGTAGATCAGCTCTAGAAAGGTTATGTATCGCTCGAAGGCTCAAGTGTAAACTCTGGGATGGAGGTTATCCCAGGGAATGCAAGGCCAGGCAGTTTCTATAGTGCTTTAACCCAGCTGTTCATGCCTGCTGCAGAGTGAACTGAGCGTTATTGCCTGTGCCAGTCAGGGCCCAGCTAAGCTCACCCTGCTTAAGACGATCATGTCTGTGCATCTTCGCCTCCTCGTCTAACATAATTTCTGCAAGTGCTGTTGTCCAGCCCAGATGTAGTTGCATCTGCTGTTGCATTTGGTGCTGTTCTGTGATGGTCAGTGAAACAGTAGAGAAGTCTTAGGTGAAGAGTAGTTTTTCCTGTTTCCCAGCTAACAGTGGCTGCTTCTTTTACAGATGTGGTGGAGAAAGATCCGGATGGGGACTGCAGGAGGCTGGCCTTGCAGAACTTGCTACTAATGGAGAACCTGAAAAAGAAACTCAAAACTGTCCCTTCCTAGCTGAAGGGTAGAAGAAGTGACCTTTACTTGCCGTACTCTTGCCAGCTGGATGTGTGTAGGCACTGCTGGGGCCTCGTCAGCAGTCACCTGGCTGGAGAAGAGGAAGAAGGGGGAAGGGTGCAGAGCTGTACGCCGGTGAACCTGACTTGACATCTGGACTTTGTAGTGGAGGCCAATGTAGTGAGCTATTGCTGTCTGGTACGGGGTGTTCAGATGCAGGAAGGTAGGCTCCTACTGCCATCCTCCCACACCTCCCCAGCCCCCACCCCGGCTATTTATAACCTTGGCAGTTTTGAGCGCGCTGCTAAAAATACAGGGAAGATCTCATAGCAGGCTTCTTGTCAGGAAAACAGCAGGGCTGGAAAGGGCCACTTACTTCCCAGGGCTCGGTCTGTGACATGCCCATAACAGAGGCTCCCGTGTCTGCCAGCAGTCAGCGTTGGGTGGGATAGTTGCTGGTCTGCTGTTGGAAGGGGTGGCACGGCGTCGGGAATGACGCTGCTGCTGAGGTGCAAGAACTGAATAGCTACACTGAAGCTCTGAAAATGGGCCAGACCTTAAAGGCTTGAGCTAGAGCTGTGCTGGGGTTAGGAACACACGAAACAGGAATTCTTTTAGTGTAATCTCAGTACAGAAATAAGTTTCTATTAAAGGATAACTAACGTCCAAATTTTGGCCTTAAAACCTCCCCGCACCCTTCTTCCCTGAAAGCATACAATTTAACACCTTCATGTTCACCCCAAGTTTTGAAGCAAGTCACAAAACAAAAAAGAAAAATCCCTCTAAGCAGAAGAGCTGGTGGGTGTGAAATGTATGAGAGTGACTTTAGAAGTACACCTTTGTGGGGCAGGGTAACAGACTTAAAGGTGAGCAAAACCTTGGGTGCTTATGTTGGTCACTTCTCATGGTCCTGCTTGTGCCGGGCAAGAAATTTGCATCCTAAAATCTGACTAGTACAGAGTAGCTTGACATAACTGTAGTGTTACGGAGAAGAAGCTTCTCTGGCTCAAAGTGACACAGCTTGAGCAGAGAGGATTGGACCAGATGACCTCCAGAGGTTTCTCCAACCCTAGATGTTCTGGGATTCTGAGGTTTAGTCCAGATTTTTGTAAATGGTAGCTCTAGCCCACATGGCCTGTGATGTATCTGAATATGAAAGCTTTGGGTTGGGGGAAGTCTCCCTTCATTCTGCAGCAGAGGAGCAGTTTGACTTTTCGCCAAGCTCCCACCCAAACAGGACAGAGATTGTTTTCAGAAGTTTGGACTTCCAGGGAATGACAAATAAGTTGGCACTGCAGCAGATCAAAGTTGTAAGTGAAAATGTTGTCAGCTCGGGAGTGTCTGCCTCAGTTACTCAGCTCTTTCCTGTACTCAGAAAAAGGCCTGAAGTTACAATATGCAGTTCTTGGTGTATTTTCCCCTCAAATTTATTAAAATACCAAACCCAGATTCATAACAGGATACACACGAGAATCTTTGTGTGTAGTGCTTGAGATAATATTAACTTCAATACTGTTGCTTGTACAGTCAAGCAGGAAAATGAAATTTCTTGGTAATAACCAAAAAGCCTTGTCACAGCAGTGTGTTGACTGCTGCGTGACCCCTAACGAGGACAGAAGAAATGACCTGGTATTAAAGTCAGCTTGGCAAGTGTAAGCCATCAAGGCTCCTCGGCTTCATCTGCCACTTCTTCCTCCACCTCCTTGTTCTCCAGACTGCTGTGGCGAGTTTGCTCTGGAACCAGGGTCCGGCTTACGGGAATGCCCACTCCTCGGTGAACGGCCTCAACGGTCTGCTGAGTCACGTAGTAGGTCAGGTTCGTGGGTGGAATTCTTTTCTGCATCTCTTCCAGATACTGGTGAGCCTGCAGCAATGCAGAGAGATGACTGTTACGGGGAGGGTGTGCTGCCACGTGAGTCCCAGCAAACGTGAAAAGTGCCCACCCTTCGTGCGTGGCTGAGCTCTTGACAGGAGCTCGGTGTTGAAGGGTGATCACGCTTAACCAGGAGTTGTAGCCTTTGCTGACATGATGCCCTTTCGCAGTGACTTGTGTCAATCCTAGCTTTTCCAGCTTAAAAAAGAAGGGATCTCAAAGGCTGGTTTTACCTTGTCCCGTCAAACAGCACGTTAGAAATAAGGTTAATCAGCACAGCTGGAGAAGCCAGCAGTTGGCATCCTCGTGTTTCGTAATAAAGCAAGTTCTGGTTTAGTCCAAACACTGGTGTGTGGTGCTTCTGCCCTGAAGAAGTGATTCACCATTTCCTCAAATGATTTCAAATCTACATTTTTCTTTTCTTCCTTGGCCAGCTGGCAAATGAAGCACAGTGTAATTGCTGAGACATGCTCCCAGACAGACCCTTCTGTCCTTACCTAATAACTGGGAATCCACCACTATTTATGCTGTGTGTCCTGTGAGCTTTCTTTTTCTCTTCAGTCCCATGAAATGAAAAATATATTAATTTGGATGGAATGGAATTTCTGAGGTCTACCACGCCCTGCTGAGCAGTTTAGCTCCTGTAAAGGAGTCTCTGCTATGGAATGTCTTCCTGTATGAGATAACTGCTCTACCAAGGTGCACTGGTGTATATAAAATACAGGCTCTGCAGATTGGAAGAATTAAGAATTAACTTACCGTACGGAAATCTTCCACTTGTACATAATGTTCAACCAGAAACCCCAAGACGTCGCCGTGACGGATGGCATTGTCGAAATCTTGTTCAGCTAGGAGAAGTTCACACTGTCTGACTGCTTCCTTGGGATCTTCGGAGTGAACTCTAGTGAAAGGAGCAAAAGGAAACTGAACAAGCTGGGGGAGCATTCGGCTTGTCACGTAAAGAACAGGGAAGAATTTTTTTACTGTGGTATGTTTCATAACTGCCTTTCTGACAGAGCTCTGGTTCCTTGGCCCATACACTGCTCGTATTTCAGGTTACCTTTTCATCTCTAATTTAGTCAACAGCACTTTTAAAAATCGCATCGTGGCTTCCCTGCTAGAAGAATCTAACAGCAGCTTTTAGAAGCGAGTCTGCAAGTTATTTATTAAACTGTAGGTGCAGCTTTGCTTCTTGCCTGATGTTTGTGTCATTAGCTTACGTGCTCTGAATACTGCAGCTCACCTCCGAGCGTGGATGAAGCGCTTAATTAGGGTTATCTTGCTCTGCAAAGTTGCAAGTTTGCTTTCCTGTTCCAGAGGGCTTCTAGTCTTCGCTTTTGAAAGGCACTTGTATGCCTCTGTCAGTGCTCCGTGTGCTTTCTCGTAGTTCTGGTACTCATCGATTTCTACCTGCGAGAGGAGAAACGAGCTGAATGTCTTGCTCGAGCGCTGACAAACCAAACAGAGTCACAGAAGGGAGATGTACCTGAGCACATGCATCATAGAAACCTGCCAGCAGGTCCAGGGCCCGCCCTTTAGTGTAGAAGCTAATGATGTTCTTCATGACCTCGGGGTCCGTTCGCCAATCCAGGGATTGCAGGTAGTTGGCTGCCATGATATAAATCTCCCTCTGTCTGGAAACTCCCGCAAAGAAGACAATTTTCTCGGTGTCTCCAGATTTCAGGAGTGCCCTCATAGCCTAGCAATGGAAAGGGGAGTAGGAGGGAAGAGGGGGGAAAAATACCATTGTAATGCAAGCACACAAGCCATGCTAAGATGGCAGGGAAGCTCATCTGGATAGTGTCCTACATGAACACTGTTCCGAGATTTACTTCTCAAAACACCTTGTTTTGGGAAGTCTTAGGAAGGTAACAGGCTCAGCCTCTTCAGCTTTTCTTTCTACCAATCAAGACTGACCTTTAACTTGTTTCCTGCTTGCGTGTACTTCTTGGTCGCCATGTGGTAATTGCCTTGTCTCACGCAGCAATCAGCAATTTGCTCCAACAGCTCCCTACGGGACTCCTCAGAGAGGTCCTTGGAGTCCTTAGAGACTGTCATCTTCTCAGCCATCTCCTCTGTGATGGTCAGGTTCTGCTTCAGGCAAAGCTGCAGAGCTTCATGGTACTAATGGAGGTGAGAACGCAATGAGATGTTGCAAACACTACAGTGGTACTTCATGTTGCTTGTGGTGTAACCTACAGAAGTTGGCTATGTGAAGGCACAAATGCCAGCAGACGTGGATGCTCCAGGACATTGTTAAGCATCCCAACATCAACTCCCGTTCAAGTACACGCTGTCTCATTTTGTTTGCTAAGAAATGAGCAATTGTTCTTCCAGGAAGACCACTGCTTCTCCCCCGTTTTCTCAGAGGACACTAGCGTGGCACTAAAGATTCACCTGTTTCATCTCTTTGAACGTGACATTCTGAGAGACACACAAGTCCGATTTATTACGCATGGTCGATGATGTTAAGGTGTGCAGCAAACACAAATACAATAAATACAGGCATTTGAAAGACTTGGTTAAAGATTTTGCTCCTTCCCATATAGGAACAAATCATGAGTAGGATACACAGCAGCTTGTAGCCCAGAAAAGGGCTACTGTACCCTTGCAAAGCATGGAAGGAAGACACAGGAGCTCCTTAAAGAGGAGCGGGCACAGAACTGCTTTGGCCAGGCTGAGTTGCCAGCACAATAATGAGGGTGAGGCAGAAGTGCACAAAAGTTTGGGTGAGAAATGAAGCACCTTAACTACATCGGTGGCATGAGAAGGGGGACAGTATTGGGTTTTTTTTGACTAATGATGTTATAATTTCCCTGTCTCCAAATATGTTAGTTGTTTAGAAAGGAGGTTTTTCTTTTCCCAAGAGTGCAAAATCTGCAGGTGACGAGCCAGAAACGAGACAAATGTCAGGAATCCATTTCTAGACTTGAGCCTGCCCCATGAGTCACTGGCACACGAGGAACCTTCAAACCTTACAGATATCTCCCCGTGTCTGTTTGCCAACAAAGATCATGCTGGTGCATGCTCCTGCAGGCCTGCTGTGCTCCTCCTTACCCGTGCACGGAGGGGCCGGAGCAGCCAGAGCTTACCTTTTTGGCTGCTAGCAGCAACTCCATCGCCTTCTCGTACTGAGCGTGCTCAATGAAAAAGTCAGAGCAGCGGGCTAGCAGAGCTGGGTCTGATTTCTCATCCAGGTCTTCGGCGATTAGCTGCAGGGCCCCAAACTGCTGCGTGGCAAAGGCTAGCTCCAGTGCTTTGGAGAAATGTCCTGCCTGCAAAAGGAGGACCGAGCCTTTAGAACAAGCACTGCAGAATCTGTTTGCAGGATGCTCTAGGGTAGATTAATAAAGCCTCACCTACCATGAAGAAATTACTAGTAAACAGTACATACAGTAAAAGCTACCGTTGGTTTGATGTTCCTCTGCTGGAGTAACCACTTCAGTTTAACATTTGGTATTTTTGACTAAGAAGGCATTTACCTTATGGTATAACATGACAGCTCTGTCCATTTGCTCCCCCTTTTCCTCATAATAGCAGGCTGCCTCTATCATGTCTTCTGGAGAGCTCAGAAGAGCCAGGTTCATCAGCTGATCATCTAAATTGTTCTCCTGTTCAAAAGCAAAGATGTGGCTCTAGGTAATGCAGCAAACAGATCTCCTAAGTCTCTCTTCTTGCAAGCTTTTTACTCGCACATAGTAGCCCATCAACCCTCTTCTGTGTAAGAACCAACCCAAGCAACTGAGCTGCAACGGCGATTGTTTCGGGCAGTTTTCTGTTGAACTATACAAGGAGACACTGTCCCGTACAACCCAGCCTTTATTGAGGCATCTTTTGTAGAAGACGCAGGCAGCAACCAGCAGCATCTTCATTGTGGGCTGTACGTGAGCAAGCAGTGTCTCAGGAGAGAATGGGCACCAACGACTGGTACCGCTTCCATTCTGTGTGCCGCCTAAGGAGAGGCCCCTGCGTTGCTTTTGGACATCAGTAGCTCTCCGCGTACCTTGCACAAGCGGATGGCATTGTTGAACGCCTGGGCCCTGGTGTAGAAGTGCACAGCCTGCTTGATTTCATCCTGGCTCTCGTACTGGCGCGCCAAGTGGTAGGACGCTGCCCAGTTCCCCGTTTCATTTGCGATTTCAGCAGCCTGAAAAGGAAATGGTACAGCTTTACTTCGTGCCCATACTCGTGCCAGGAACGAGCATTCTCTCTGGAAGCAGATGACACAGGCTGCCTTACCTTCTGGATGTTGCCCTGAAAGCAGTGGACACGGACCAGGGAAAAATAATCCTGAGCCAGTGCATAGTATTTTAGTGCAGATTCCATATCTGATTGGCTCTCCAGATACTGTGCCCACCATTTCCACAGGCTCCTAGAAAAGCAACAGCATTAATTGCAGTAACAAGGATTGCCAGAGACTGCATTTTTCACTCCTGGAGATGTTGCTCTCAAGACTAGATACGTTTTTTAGGACATAGACAAGGCTTTACCCCAACTCAAGGGTAACGTTCAGAGGTCTGCACGGTAAGGGAGGTCAGGCTGAGCATCTCATGGGGCAGGTTTTAAGCAAGATGTAGCACAATCCTGATGATAAGCTGTAGGAGGATCATAATGGATAAGGCAAGGGCTGAACCTGGAGCTGAGAAGATTCATCATACTCCTTCCCTGCTCTCTTCACAACTTGTATTTCAGACCCGAAAGTCCTATGGGGGAGAAGGGACAAGCATAGCACTGACTTGTCTTTCGTCTTGTTGATGTAGTTCTCCAGGGCTTGTAAGTCTTCAGAGAGCATTCGGGGTACCTCGAACCTGTGCGTGTCTGACTTCTCATAGCTGTAGAGAAGAACATATTAGATGTGAAATTACTACCTTCTTACTAGCTCACTTCCTGTTTTAAAAAAATAATCCATTTGATGTTGTTTGACAGCGAGAGAGTGACACCACTGGTAACGCTGCTTCGTTTGTATTACTAAGTTCACTGCAAAAGCAGGTGCAGTCTGGCAGCACCGTCAAAAATAAAAAGTTCAATGGTCCTGCAGGGCATCTGGTGTCAGGGAGGCAATGTGATCACAGAACTGTAAGTACGTTAAAAGTGCCAGTGATGGTGCACAGAAATACCCCAGAAAGTGCCCCAAACATTAAGCACATCCCTGTGCAACTGGCTGAAAAGGCTGCAGAAGGCCAGGGCTCTGTCTTGCCCGGGCCTCCTGCCATCTGCTGCAACGTCAGCCTCTTTGCCACCACCCCGAGATCGCTGCGCCAATGCCACCATCTACCGCTGGAATCTCTCCTCACCTGCCTGCCCGCCTTCATCATCTAATGGGTCTGTCTGATCACACCAGAGCTCTACTTTTGTCATGGAAAAGGAAGGAAAAGAGGGCAATGGTCTTCCAGAGCCAAGTACAGGATGGAATATTAGTGGGGTTCAACCGTTGGCCCCAACAAGACACTCAACCTGAGGGTGCTGGGCATTTATTGTAACAATGCTTTCGCTCCATGAGATAGAAAGCTCCAGAAACAGGAAAATACTTTAATTGTTAGTAGTCATCTCCAGACACCATCCTCCTGAGCCTGCCTCCAGTCTTCACGGGAGAACAGGCTCCAATTCCCGGCGTGCCGCAGGCTGGTGCTTACTGGGTGAGTGCCAGACTGTGCTCTCCGGTCGCCTCCAGGTGCTTCGCGTAGTTGTAGTAGGTGGTGCGTAGGTGAACCCGATCGTGAACTTCAGCTGTTTCGATGGCTTTCTGCCACTGGTTTGAGGCTTGATAGAACTTGTTCAGGAGGTCGTAGCGTTTGCAAGCCACGTACAGCTGCTCGGCGTCCTCCTGGAAGGAGAGCACGCAACACCCCGTTAGCTCCCACCGGCGTTTCATGGGTGCCCCTCACAACAGACCCTGCGCTTCTGGGTGGTGTATTAGTGCAGGTCACTGTAAGGCAATTAAAGTAACAATAATTCAGGCAGGGGGTTCAACCAACTAAATATACGTAGCCTGGAATAGCACATTACTGGGAAACAGGATGTTTATGTGAAAATAAGGAAAGCGCTCAGATCCTGGCATTTACTGTACAGAATCAACTGGGGGGTGGCACGAGCAAGCCATCAACAATTAAACGCTGTCATCAGGAACGTAAACTGTTTGGGAAAGGGGAGATATGCTCATGTGGGGCTACAGTTAATGGCCACACCACCCGCCCAGAGGTGAGGTCCAGGAGAAGGTCCTGGGCGCTAGGGCTTGTGGCAAGCAGGCGTGATGTGCCAGGGGACCCCCTGCAACCTCCGAGTAGGTCTCAGAGGTAGCAACGCTGGTCATGGATAACTGAGATCCATTCCTGGGAATAAACGCGAGTCACGTAAGGCAGAATTAGACCAGGAGGATTTCGCCGATGCTGACGCAAGGGTGAGCAAATTTGGAACTATTATTTTTACGCTTTGAGAGGTACTCCTGTGGAAGGAGCATTTTCCTGCTCCACCCAACTGCTGTCCAGCTGAACGCTATATTTAGTAAATTGAGATTATCTGTCCAAGACAGAAAAATAGTTTCTGTCTCTTATTGTTTCAAATTCAAAAAAGCATAGAAAGCAGGGGGGGAAGATGCTTGCACTGTGATTCTGTATGAGCTGAAAAAAGCAACCGAACCGCATTCGTTTTGCTACAGTGTCCCTCCACCACTCCAGCCAGAGCTAAATATCTAAAAGGATGAATATTGACGCTTCTCGGCCTCATAGTTTTCTCTGCCAGGAAGCTTTTCCAAACATCTAGTTTTAATTTTCCTTTTCTTCTTCACTTTAACTCAAAATAGTTACTCTCTCTCTAGCATTTATACTCCTAAAATAGTTGTAGATTGCTAAAGACCTTTTTAAGCCAAATTCTAATTATTCCGCTATCTTAAAGATTTCCTTGTCTGTGAAACCTTTCCAAGAGCTTAACAATTTGCACTGATTTTCTCTGAACTTCTTCCAGTTCATCAACGTTTTTTTCTGGTAATGAGATACTTGAGGGCGGAAGTCAATGTTCCAGCTGTAGCTGCAACAAATGCATAGACAGAAGTTCTCAAATCAAAGCCCCAGGGTGGTGCCTCCTCAGACGCTGCCCCAAACAGATTTTTGCTGTCGTAGCATCTTGCCATTTTTTATCCAATTCACTATGAACTGTGGGGTGTTTAATCAATTCTCCTTTCCCAGTTTTTCCCTCTTACAGATCGCATGCCTGGATTTTTTTACGGTTCATGAACTGAAAATCTCTGTTTTTCTTACAGATTATTGATGAAGACATTAATTAAAGGCAAACTGAGTGAACACATGCTCTTATCATTCATCTGACTGAACAGCGCTCTGGTCAGTTTTCAATCCACGTGATACTGCTGGTCTCAGACCCACTTGAGAGATCAGTTCTGTTGGTAATCCGACTACAACAAAGGGACATGGGAAAGACAAGGTCCATTTTGGTATGTATTTGCTGCCAAGTCAGGCTCCAGACACAGGTCCAAGGGACAGGCACCCCTCGCAGCAGACAGGAGGACAGCCTGACCGCGGCCTCCGGCTGTGCCGGGTCCAGGCAAGGTACTGCTCCCACAGCAGGAGAAACTGGGATGGAAATCTGGGCAACTGTAGTGGAGCATCCCTGGGACAGGACAAGCAGCGAATGTGACTCGCTAGAGCTCTCCAAGCCCACAGGGAACACCAGTTTTGCCTGAACTGCTTCAGTGCCTGGAGCCAGCCCTCGCTCTCCGGTAGAACACAGCTTTAGCCTTTCACTCCGCAAACAAACGTGTCAAAATGCAACTGGCGTTTCCTGTATCGCACCTTAAAATAGATTTGTTGAAGCATTTTAGCCAGAATGCTGTACGTTCTTTTTTGGTTCCAGTCAAACCTAGAATGATCAAGCTTGGAAGAACCGTGCCCCAAGAAAACAGTTTTTCTGTTTACTGTTTCACACATAAACCATCCTTAAAAGATGTTTCCTTCGCTCAGCAGTTTCTCATATAGAAAATTCTGTACAGCAGTTAAGAAAACAGACAAACGGATTTGCTATACCCGTACGTGGCTATGGCTCCTGGTGCTCTTATTTCCTGGCATCAGATTCTGCCACCCTCATTCTCATCTACCTTTTGAGGAACACAAAAGGGCTCAGGGGACTGCTGAGCCTCTGGAGTTTGGGGAAAACTCCTGATCAGTGTCACGCAGGAACCGTGCAGCAGGGGGTTGTGCAATGCTGAAGGAGATGACTAGCTCCCTAGGATAAAACCTCCACTTCAGGAAAATAATTGTCAGAACTATTCTTCATCGCTCCTTGGAAACCTGGCCATAGGTTTTACTCCCCAGCAAGGTCTTTGCATCTCGAAATTCAAAACCAAAATGATCAGTTTCTCATTTTTGGCCCCGGTTAAGAGGGGTGGATGTTTCTGGATGCACATGGTCGGCGGGGTTTACCAGCATGCCCAGCTGAATGGCCAGCACAGCCACTCTGGCCTCCTGCTCTGGTTCTTGTTCAGCCTCCCTCAGCGCCTTGGCTCCTCTTGCATGCCCCATGTTTCCCAGGCAAATTCTGGCAACGTCGAGCCTCTGGGTCTTCACGCACATGCGAGCCATGTTCTCCCAGACAGCCTCACTGTGAGAAATGGGAAAGAAACGGAGAGCTGTCACCTGTAAGGCTTGGGTGCTGCGCAGGTAAGATGCAAAGAAGGAGGTGAGAGTGGAAGAGAAAACCATTAGTACATTGGACACTTGCTGGATGTAACAAAGAGACTCCAGTTGCTGCTTGAAGACTGAAGAGGAACAGAAAAAGGACTCAGACACAAAGGTTAGTTCTGGAGCTGAATGCCCACAGCCCTAAGAAAATATCGCAGGTTTTGTTTTACCCCAATGTCTGAACAAAAGCAGTTATGTTGCACATATATGAACATCCATCATGCACCCACCACTGTGGTTCTTGCTGTAGCTGCCACATACAGGCATTCACAATAGCCCCACGTCAGTGTTCAGAATTCGAAAGAAAAACTATGAGAAAAGTCTTACGTACATGAACCTCACACTAGAAATGTCCTGCTGCTGTCCTGCGTCCTTCAAACATGGAACAGCCATTGGGAGCCAAATAGTTGCACTCAATAACAGGGAACGATGTGTTGGAAACAACTGACAAAACTATCCTGTCCTAATTTAATACTTGCTTAAAAAAATGGCACAAAGAAAAGCTTTAGTGTGGGAACTCCTCAGGGCTGAGAGCTTCCACTTCACACTGCACAATCCTCTGCCCAGACAGACACAGTTGACCACTACTTGGGGTGACAAGCACAGATTTTCGTAGATTCTATTTACATCTGAGACTCTTAGGAATAAAATGCAGTATGTTTGACTAATAGCAACCATAACCATTCAAAATATGAATTTTTCTCAGCGTGTGACCCTCAGTGGAGGTATGGTCCACACAGTTCTCAGACACCACCACAGCACAAAATAAGTACCTAAATGATAAAAGCAGAAAAAAAAAAAAGAAAAAAAAGAAAATAGTTGAACGGCACTTCAGGTCCTGCATCCGCAAGCAAATCCCCTTCCAGTTTTCCTATGATTGAAATGTTTTTCTCTTCCCAGTTGCTGTGGGAAAGTCCTGCACAAACAGGGGAAAATGACTAACCGGGAATCAGCGAAGCAGATGAGACACGACGTGCTGTGAAACACACACAATGAAGAAAGGCAGAGAAAAAAATGCTTTTCCTAATTTACTTTACAATTAGAGCATCTTTTATTTGCAGCTGGTATAAATTTTTCAGGTAGTAACACAAATATGTGACTTAAACTTCATTAAGGCCAAACATCATAGAGGAAATAAAATACGATCAGAAGCGATAACTCAGGGGCAAATTTCAGCCTGTTCAGAAGTTTTGCTTGTTTAGAAAAGCAAATATGAATGTCTGAATATTTTACTTACACCTTTCTTACAGGAAAGGTGTTTACTTACACCTGCAGGAATTTCTTACACCTGCATGTCCGTGCTGAACGTGGTGCAAACGCAGACTCCGCTCATGCTCTGCTCCAACATGTCCAAGTCCTCCGGCCGGAGGAGCCCAAAGGAGCACTGAAGCAGTCAGTTCTGAGCTGGGAAGGCCCTACATGAACTTCAGCACTAGGTCCTTCGTGTAAGTCTATGCACCACCACGCAATGTAGAAATGCTGACTAAGCAGCACAAGATGCGACCTTCCCAATTTTTGAAAAGTTGGAATTGGTTTCTCTCTTGTTCCAGTCACTGCCTGTATCTGAAGTGGAAAAATGCAGGAAAAACACCTTTAAAGAATATTTAGGTCTTGTTAGATATGGTCACCTGGCTTTGATCAACAAGGACAGTGAGTTCTGTCTTTAGTAAATGACACCAAACGTGTGTGTGTGGGCACGGCTGTGCTTCACTACGCGCAAGGAAAAGAAATACATTTTCCAAAGTCTGTGGCATGCCGTAAGTTGCCGATAGCCGTTTCGCTCCGGGTGAAGGAACCCACGCTTGTGCTGAGCTTTGTCAAACTGACTAATGGCAAGTTTCTAAAAGGAAATCAAACTCTTTATTTTCCAGAGCTTTGACAGCTCGCAGTTCCCTCAGTGCAAGATGAGCGTTCATGGGCTTGAACAGACGAGCGGATGAGAAATCTCATTTACACTGCAGGGAGTGGAAACTTTTGACAGGAAATAGCCCCCATAGCGCATTTGAAAGCACAAAGTTAAAAGATAACAGTGTGCAGAGACACACAGTAGGACTTAGAAGATGCTACTCATCATCTCTCAGCTGCACCATGCTTTCCTGAAGGGCAGTGGCTCCTGCCAGCTTCAAAACTGGGTGGGAGCTGCTGCCCCAGGGATTCCTCTGTGGGAGCTCCTGCCCCAGGCACAACCTGCCCATGGGCCACCGTGGCACTCATTCCAGCCGTGGGCCACCCACTGTACCCCTGCCCTGAGGAGCTGGAGCTCTGCCATCCCACCTCCTCCACTCCAAACCATTTGCAAAACTAGAGGCTCCAGCAGCGGGTACCGCTCGGGCGCAACAAATACAGAGGAAGAAACATCTCCAGGTGCTGTGCTCTGTGTTCAGCTTTACTTTGGCAAGCGCTGCCTCCCCGCCAGTGCCAGCCAGGCAGCTGGTGAGCACGCACCAGCATTCAGCACTGTGGCCAAGCCAGACCAAAGACGCTGGATTTTGGAAGCGTTCGCAGGACAGCAGTGCTGGCACAGGCTCATCCAGCGCAGAGCCCAGAGCTCGGGAGAGGCTAAGAGCAGCTCACCAGCACAAGCACCTATGAAAGGGGAAAACATTGCCTCCCTCAGACCATTCCCTCTCCTGCCTCTGCCCTCCAGAAGCGCCTGAAGGAATGTTTCATCTAAGGAACGTGGCACTGCCCTGCCCAGAGGCGTTCCCGTTGTCCCACAGGAGCTACGGATGGCTTCGTTGGGGGAGAACCCACAGCCAGACCTTCTCCCCTGGCCCATGTGGAGCTGCAGCACAGGCTGGTTCTTCCCAGTAGACATGTCCCTCGCAAGAAGGACACTGCTCTGATAAGGTGCATTATTTCAATTTTCTTCCTGCAGCAAAATGTTGGAAAACTGGTTCTGCTTTGAGAGACGATTCATTTTAGCACCATGCTCCAAACACTGCTGCTAAGGTACGTAAGTATTTCTGACACAGCAACATCCTCTTCGCTTGCAAAGACCATCTTCATAAAAATAAACATTCTATATGTTTATTTTTACTATTATTTTACTACTACTATACGTAGTTTGCATTTATTATTTTAATATTTGTTTGTTGTATCATATTTAAAAGGCAAAAGATCCGAAGCACTTTACAAAAATAAACTACCACGCAACACGCAGAAGGTCTCGCTGCCTAACGGAAGCACAAGCCACAGAACTGTTGACCACCACCGAGCACCACGGCCAAGCCTCAGCTGGGCAACAGCACGGACCGTGTCTCACTGAAACCACAGGGGAATAAGGCAGCAGATCTGCGCTCCCGAGCCTGGGCCAGGATCAGATCCCACTCTCCCAAGCTGGGACTGATCCACCCACAATTCCTGCAGAAAGACATGAGGATGTTCAGCCAGAACCTCAGTTTTACCTTCACCCTGAAAAGACACTTCCAGCCCCTCCACAGCAGGGCTGATCAGAGAGAACAGACACCGTGTCCTGGGCTGCTTCCAAAGCAGCGTGGGCAGCAGGGTGAGGGGGGGATTCTGCCCCTCTGCTCTGCTCTCCTGAGACCCCCCTGCAGTGCTGTGTTCAGCTCTGGGGTCCCCAGCACAAGAAGGACATGGAGCTGCTGGAGCGGGGCCAGAGGAGGCCATGGAGATGATCCGAGGGCTGGAGCACCTCTGCTCTGGAGACAGGCTGAGAGAGTTGGGGCTGTTCAGCCTGGAGAAGAGAAGGCTCCAGGGAGACCTTCCAGTACCTGAATGGGCCATAAGAAAGCTGGAGAGGGGCTTTGGACACGGGGCAATGGCTTTAAACTGAAAGAGGGGAGATTTCGATGGGATCTAAGGAAGAAATTGTTCCCTCTGAGGGTGGTGAGGCACTGGCACAGGTTTCCCAGAGAAGCTGTGGCTGCCCCATCCCTGGAAGTGTTCAAGGCCAGGTTGGATGACGCTTTGGGCAACCTGGTGTAGTGGAGGGTTTCCCTGCCCGTGGCAGGGGGGTTGGAACTGGATGATCTTTGAGGTCCCTTCCAACCCAAACTGTTCTGTGATTTCTGTGATTCTATGATTCTGTGAACTTTTTATAGTGCCAAATTGTTTTTCAGAGCTTTCCCCTGCAAACTGTTCAGCCTGAGGCGCCCAGCAGCCCCGCAGGTGAGGGATGGCTTTGGAGACAAGAACGATCCAGGCAGCATCAGCAATGCGCTTCCATGTCTCTCCGTGCCTGAAGAAGACCAGCCTCAGCCCTGGGCTGGCACAGCCTCCCTGGCAGGCAGATCCCTCTGGCACCGCAGCAAGTCTGGTGGCCACCCGCGCTGCCCCTGGGGAATGTGGGCAACGTGATGCAGGTCTGGCTGGGGAGCAGCAGCGGGAGGTGCAGACCAGGCCCACAGAGCCCGGGCCAGCCCATGGTGGATCTCCGAGCCGCTGTTCGTGTAGGGAAAAGACAACTCCGTCCTCGCAGCCCTCCGAGGCAGCGGCTCTTCTCCCCAGGCCGGCCCGCTGCCACATATCAAACCCCACGCAATGACTCCCCCGCCCCCAGCTCATGCTCTGGGAATTTCCTGTTCTTCCCCTCCTCCTCCTCCTTTCCCCCCTGGAAAGCCGCTCACATCTGTACTTCATCAGCCGAAGCTGGAAACTTAAGGAAGGGCAGCGGCAGCGGCAGCGCGAGCGGAGCCACGGGAACGTGCTCCCCACCAACACACCAGCGCGGTCTGCTGCTGCCCCCGAGCCCCGCGTGCTCCAGCCCGTCCATGGCGCTGCGCGTTCCGAAGGCGAGCTCCGACGCCTCTTAAGGCTGGACACAGGTTGTGCCACAGACTTGAAGAAAACATTTTTCTTCCTCTATATCTGAACTTTCGCATCAGTTTTTCTATGAAACTACGTTTATAGCATCTAACGGTCTGATTTTACAAGCCCTTCTGCTCCTATACATTATTCATTGTCCATTTTGATGAAAGTTTACAGAAAAAATCCAGCAAATGAAGTATTATTTAGAAGGGCTAGAGACTTACATGGCTGAAGCTTCTCACTACAAAATCTCTCTCCCTCTATTTTATGGGGTATATTTGGAAAACGAACATATGTTCCATCTCTTGTCTCTAAATATCTAGATCAGGAGGAAAAAAGCAGCTCTCTTCCCAGTCTGGGCCCCATTTTGTTGAACAGGACCCAGGCATTCTGCTTTAAAAGAATGCTATATAATGCAAAGAGAAATCATAATATAAACCATCTCTAACACTATATTATGTATAATATATTATGAAGTACTTTTACATCCCTCATGCATACATCTACCCGGAGTGGGTGGGTGTCTCCCTGTGCCTCAGGCACAGCCTGGGCTGTCAAAAATGGAAATAAACCCAGCAAGTGGGAGAGTTTCTGGTGACCCAGTGGTGGGGACAAGGCAGTTTCACTTCCCTATCCCAAAACCAACCCCACAGGAATTTCAAAGCAGATTCTCAGCAGCTCAGCCAACTGGGACGGCGGTGGATGCGCCGTTCTGGTGCCAAGTGTTTGCGACCAGGCTGACCCCAGTGTGAGCGGCGTCGGGGCCAGCCTGGCCGCGCGCCGCAGCGCCCTGGGCACCACCCTTCCCCGGCCTCCGCTCGCTGCCTACGTGCTGCTCTCGATGCAAAGGAAAAGGATGGGACAAAGCAGGTGCTGCTTCCTAAGGAAAATTAACAACTATTTACAACAACTATTACTGTTTTTCAAATGTTAATCCCTTACCTGGATTTCAGTAACTTAAAGCTGCATCTTCCAACTCCTGAAAAAATGTGTTAGAATAACATCATCTGGCTTAAATGTTCTGCAGTGGGTGATTCTGACCAGATAATTCATTTACGATCAACTGTACATACACGTGATGTGACAGACTGGTCACAGGACAAAAGCATCGTGCTGTGGACCGTAACGGCTACAGAGGGCTTGGACATGGTCAGATGGGACCAACCTTCAGGTGATGGGACCAACCTTCAGGTGATGGGACACCTTCAGGTGATGGGACACCTTCAGGTTAGCAGGGATGGAAAGCTCATCATTTAGAAGTACTATGTAAAACTTTAAATGCAAGCACTGATTTTATCTTCAAACTACCACAAAATAAATAGAGAGCTAAAATGTTAAAATTGGTGACTTACTGCCTGTTCTCTTCTAACCTGGAAAAAACACAGGACTTGAAAAAATGAAGTTTTATCTGACGTAGCTAAATTATGTTAGATGCTTTTAAAATGCATCTATCGGATTCTGGTTATCCTTGTTCAGTGGGACTAAAAGACAAGGAACTAAATCATATATGAAAAGTTGCAACAATTCCATGAGATTCTTGATAGCATTAATCATATTAATTGAGCTCTTCTCTGAGCACTGTCAGGCACTTTTCAGGTATGATCAAAGCACTGAAAGCTGTCTAGGTTATTCCTAAAAACTCTTCCCTGGCAGAAACAGAATTTGATAAAGCAACAAGAGCTTTACAGAATAGTATCTGCAGTATCATATTAAAGACGTAGTTTTTTCCATTCCAAACTCACCGTGATACAATTAACACCGAGCTATTGCTCAGTGCAACTGAGTACACTGCTGCACGTTCATCAGTACAGAAGTGTTCATTAAGGTGATTTTCTTTTATTTTTTTAAAGGACTAGAAGGATTCCTGGAGTGTTTTGTACTGGAAGCACAACAAGATCACTGACTGCGAATGTGCCAACAAGAACCACTTGATTAAAACTGTAACAAAAATGAATAACTGAGCCATTTTGGTACAGCAGGCTAGGAAAATCTACCAGATCTTTGCAAAACTAATTTAATTTTGACTTGGTGCAGTCTACTTATTTGGGGAATTCCCCAATTTTACATCTTTAGTTATTGGTATTGGTTGAAGAGAATGATAAAAAGACATTTGCCTATCAAAAAATAATAGAAAAAAAAAGTGCCCTGCATAAACCAACTGTAAACAGAGTTTATAAGGTAGCAGGTGGATAAATTCAGTATGGAAGCAACTAGTTATCTGAAATCATCTATATTATTGAGAATCTGAAAGTAAAATTCATTTACATAACTGATTTCTCATCCAGACAGACTCAAAATGCTTTATAAGTTGATATGCAAATTGTCTGGTGCAATTTACTCTACCACTGAGCAGAACCACTCTCTAGCACGGAACAATCAATTAGCAAACAGCTAATTCCAGACAAGAACATCCACTAGAAATTTTGCCATGGGGACAAAAAGTCAGCACACGCTTGCTGAACTACGGCAGGCAACAGCAGTGCCAGCGCCTCGCACTGCTCCCCAGGTCCCATCCGTGCCGCCGTGTCGTCGGGGCAGGCTGGGACTGCAGTGCTGCTCTCCTTTCTGCTCTGCGAGCCACCATCGTGGTGCCCAGAAGAACTTCCATCATCACAAAAACTCAAAGTCCCAAATCGTTTGTGACGTGGGAGTCCCCATCAACAGAGAGACAACGTGGACTTGAAACAACACAGCCTTTTGGGAGCTGCCAGAGGGATGCAGCATCTGATGTAAAGTCAACGTTGTCACCAGTCCCAGTGCCACCTCCGGGGTTTTACGTGGCAGCGAACCGATCCACTCGACTCCTCCGCGTCCGCATCAGCTGCGGCTCACCACACAGCCACGCCGCGTCTGCGGCCACAACAAGAGGAAGGCTGGCAGAGAGAAGGAGGGTTATTTTTCTTTGCTCTGGGAAAGCTGCCTTAAATGCAAACTCATGGACTTGCATGGATTTGCAAACGTGACATGAAGAATTTCTCAATTATCATATCTCAAACCACAAACTACTGCCACCATGTTTAACCTACCTGGGCCCTTTGATGCTCAAAGACAAGTATGACTTAGGCAGAATACGATTTATTTTTAATGCTGATGGAACTCAAAAAAGAAGTTAAATATACTCACATCAAATAATTAGTGTGGAAAGAGGAAGAGATGTGACTAAGTTTTAAATGATTAGACTGATTTGTTCAGCCTTTGTAAAATACAATTGCTGTATTTTTTTCACATGTAACCTCCAAACAAAGTTTCTGCCCTTCTGAAAATACATGCTCAGACTTCAACGAATCACAAAAATCAGAGACAGGAGGGGGCAGAAGCAGGTTAGATTACCCTAAAGGTAAATTTCTCCTGATCTTATCTGTACGTGAACATCATCCACCTTGCTGCTGAATCACAGGCTTAAGATAGTAACAAATAACCCATGGGCTATAAAATATGAAAATATAGTAATGGTTGTTAGGAAATTTCTTTGAAGAATGACAGACACCAGTGTGTTATTTATATCAAAACTTCTAAAACCGGAGATGTACACAAACATGACCAACCACAGGAAAAAAAGAAACCAAAGATGCTGTACTGCTGTCAGAGTATGAAGATGCTCAAAGTACCTAAAGTTTAATCCATTTAAGGATTAAAAACAAACCCAGGGCACAGAGGAGGGGTGAATTTACAGCCAGGTTTGTACATTTAATTCCAATAACTGGAACCTAATTATAGGGGCATATGAACTTCAGTGGAATCTTTCCCACTCCTCTCAGCAGTAAGTCTTAGAAAACAAAACGCTGCCTTTCATAGAATCATAGAATCATAGAATCGTTAGGGCTGGAAGGGACCTTCAAAGGTCATCTAGTCCAACCCCCCCGCAAGGAACAGGGATATCTCCAACTAGATCAGGTTGCTCAGGGCCTCATCCAACCTGGCCTTGAATGTCTCCAGGGATGGAGCATCCACCACCTCTCTGGGCAACCTGTTCCAGTATTCTACAACTCTCATGGTAAAAAATTTTTTCCTAATATCCAACCTGAACCTACCTCCCTCTATTTTAAAACCGTTACCCCTTGTCCTATCACAACAGGCCTCCTGAACAGCCTCTCCCCATCTTTCTTGTAGGCCCCCTTGAGGTACTGGAAGACCGCTATAAGGTCACCCCGGAGCCTCCTCTTCTCCAGGCTGAACAGCCCCAACTCTTTCAGCCTGTCCTCATAGGAAAGGTGCTCCAGCCCTCTTATCATCTTCGTGGCCCTCCTCTGGACCCTCTCCAACTGGTCCATGTCCTTCTTATGTTGGGGACTCCAGAACTGGACACAATACTCCAAGTGAGGTCTCACGAGGGCAGAGTAGAGGGGAAGAATCACCTCCCTCGACCTGCTGGCCACGCTCCTCTTGATGCAGCCCAGGACGTGGTTGGCCTTCTGGGCCGCAAGAGCACATTGCCGGCTCATATTGAGCTTTCAAAAATTTCCAGCCAGTTTGTCTGTGTGTGTTGGGTCAGTACGGATTTGTCGACCAAGGGCGAAGTAACTTAGCTGGTAAGACAGAACTGCTATAAAATTAAATCAGTTTTTAATCTAATTTTCTTAATTACACAGACGTGAACTCTCGTGCCAACATCTCAGGCGCGGTCGGTGCGGTGCCTGGTGATGCAGGTGGTCTGCCACCACGTCCCACTACTCCCTCTCCATGCCGCTGCCGTGAACACCACTGCACTATTTACCACCACTCCTTGAACAGCATTTTTTCAGCCCACAGAATTTTGAGAGGCTCAGGTGGAGGCAGGGCATAACCGCCGGCGGTAACGCGCCCAAGGGCAGGGGAAGCCGCGGCCGCCGCAGGGCGATACCCGCCCGGGGTCGCTGCCCCCGGCCCCGGCGCCGGCCCCGCTGCGGCGGCTGATGGAAACATCCCACAGCCGTTTGGAGAGACGGTCTCTGCAAGACCCCTCGGGAAACATCCGTGTTCCGGGACAGTTTGGAACGGCCTCAACAACTGTTCTGTAGCCTGTCTGTGAGAGCTGCTTTCTGTGCAGCTTCTGCAGTCCCAGCGCTGCGGTCCCGGCTGGTCGTCCGGCCGTCGATTCTGCACTGGATTGTGAGCAGAGACGCTCCATTAAGCAACTCGCAGGAGATTTTCCATCCTCAGGACACCGGGGCGAGGCGCTCAGCCTTCTCGGGGCACGGCGGAGGTTCCCAGCGAAGCGGGACGTGGGGCTCAGGGCTGTGCCAGCCCTGCCCGGTCACAACGCCGCGATTGTCAGCGTCATTCCCATCGCAACGCTTGCGACTGCCTTTCCAGACACCCCCAAATTCGTTTGTTTATCAGATGGAGAATGTTGTGATTCTGTTTTTCCCATTTCTCTGCTGTGCTCCCTCCCAGGGCTGCAGAGAGGAAGGGGGACACCACTGCCCCCCCCCTCAGCTTTCACAGCGAACCCTGACATTGCTTTGCTTTCAGTAAAAACCATTTCAAAATCCCTCTCCTCAATCCCTTCCTGCAGCCCTGATGGATGCTCCGAGGGCTGAGGCGGGGGATTTCTGTTTTCCCTCTGGAAGAGGAGCTCGGCTGTGCCCCCGGCCCCCGCACGGGCAGCCTGGCCCCGCTGCGCGCGGCCGGGACGGGGGGAGGAGTGAGAAGCGGGGGGGCTCTCCGAGGGGAGGAGGTACAACTTTAGGAGTCTCCATAGTCTTTTCCTTTCAGGAAACACATCCTGTTAATGTTTGACTGCTGTGGCAGTGGCTGTGTTTGTTGCAGCCGACTACGCCCTGAGGCTCACCAAAACCAGCCACAAAAACAGCCGTTTCCTCTCCGTGGCGGGGGGGTCTTCTCCAGCCCCAGCACGCCGAGCTCGGACCTCAGAGCGGGACACGGCGGAGCGAACTCCCCGAGACACCCCAGCCTCGCCGAGCTCACCTCCGCCCCAGCCCGGCTCTGGGAATGCCGCTTGCCGCGCTCCGGGGGATGTGCTGAAGTTCGCACCCAAAGAAGCAGCTCTTGGAGCGGCGCTGGTGGACGCGGAGGACGTGGCACGCTCGGCACGCTGCTGGTGAGCATCCTCGCCTCTGCCCCGGCAGCAACTCAGGCTTTCCTGCCTCGAGACTGGATTTTTTCTGGATTCGCCCCGTCTCACAAGGAATGGACCTCCCCGTCGTGCGGTTCATCACAGGACTGGCGTTACTTATCAAAGTGCAAGAAGGTGGATAAGCCAAAGCTGGGAAGGACCTAAAAAAGCTTCTTTGTGTTCTTATTTTATGGAATTCTACCTACCTCGCAAAATTCTCATTTCCTTGATCAGAAACACCTCTGGAGTTGACTTTGAGAATGAGCGGTGATGTCCTCTAGCCCTTCCTAACATTCCAGGGAAGCTGCCTCTGTTTAAGTTCAACTTCAATGTGCTGCAGCTGATCGAGACCTCGCGTCTTCTGCAAACAGAGACTGGCAGCAAGCTGACAGTCAGATATGACTGTCCAGAAACTGGTAGCCACAGCTGTGTTGGTAGCCCTGGTCTCACTTATTCTTAACAACGCAGCTGCCTTTACTCCCAACTGGGTATACCAGACCTTGGAGGACGGGCGTAAGCGCAGCGTGGGGCTCTGGAAGATGTGCTGGCTGGCAGAAAAGAGCAGAGGAGGTGCAAGCACGAGTGCCAGGCATGGGCAAGGGGAGGAGCGCGAGTGTGAAGCCCTGGGCTGGGGCTCCGAGTCAGCCGGGTTCCAGGAGTCGCGCAGTACTGTCAAACGTAAGTTCCATCTCTTCTGCTCTCTGCTTACGCTCGGTTGTGATTGATGCCACGTACCTGGTCCCCAGGGGATTTACAGCCTAGCAGAGCATCCTGAAATCATTGTTAACCACCTGAATCTAAACATCCCTTAACGTTTATCCACAAATAAATTCATTTGGGAACATAAGAATAATTATGATGTCTGCCAGTGATGAAGTAAACTCCTCCTCCTCCCTCTCCAAAAGCAGTAATCTGCATTGAGCTGTCTGGTTTATACAGCGTATGGAATGAGGTACTTTGAAAAAAATAATCTGTGAAGTGTAAGTCTAAAGCTTTGAGACATCTGCTGCTCACTTTTCCCTCTTGGGTTCCTGCTGTAAGCATATCCCTTCCTGCTCCATACATTAAACCCCAACCACAGTTGTTCTGGATACCATAAAATTTACAAAGTCAGTATTCAGATGCCATGCTAAATTATTTACTTTTGGTGGAAGTGGAAGTGCCAGGAGCAGAAAAGACAGAAATAGTTTTGGCAAAAACATGTAAAACTGAGATAAGCCTTAATGCATACAACTATTCTTCTTGGTGAAAACAACAGTTAGCATACTGCTCGGGGAACACGAAAATCATTAAGCATGGTGTATTCCTCATTTTGCAAATTCACAGACTCATGTGAAGAATGCATGTAGCTTAAACTGAGCTACTTAAAATTTTCGGATAAGATGAAGCCTGTAAGCCAACGTTGAGAATTATAAAGCTGAATAATAAAAAAGTGCATGCTACCAGATTCATAACGCTAAGGGTGCGACCCTGCTCTTGTTACGACACTAGAGCAGGACCGTGCTGGGAATACCCGCGGGCATCTCGGACACCGTGGCTGCGACCACAGCTACCCACGGTGCCAGAGTTCCGCTCCGCTGAAAGCCGCTGCTCCCAGCAGCTGGTTTCCAGGCGGGCACTGGGGCACGCTGGGAGCAGGCGGGGGCTGCAGCGGCAGCGCCGCGGTCATTGGGGCAAATGGATGCTCTAACGGAACCCTTGCAGGGACTGAATTTCATAGCACAAATGTTGGTAACACTCAGGCCATGGCAGACACTAGGATTTTCCGGAGATGCTAACGGTGCTCATAACCCGCTCTGGTGTCTCGGAGGGACGGCAGCGTGAGTAACATACGTTATTGCACAGAGATTCTTTTTCCACGTGGTTTGAAATGTGGAGAAAGAGCAAAATGCTCTGCTCCTCCTAAAAGGCTCTTATATCCCTCTGGAGAGGAAAACAAAGAAATATGAGAGGAATTTCTTTTCAAAAAACGTTTTAATGTGGACCCATTCCATATCATGCTTTCTTTCCAACTAAATTGTGCAGTAACGTTTTTTGCACATTTGCTAATATTAAACCTGCACAAACAGAAAACTTCTAAACCCAAAGCCCTAAACCTAACTTTCACTTCTTTCTTAACTGAAAGAACTTTTGTAATGACAAATAATTATAAATGGGATTAGACCATTGAAAAAGTTCCTTAATGTGTATCTGCAACTTCATCACTGGAACCACTGTCCCAATTAATATTTATAAGCCACGGTCTAACTTGAAAAACATGCATGTCATTAATGAATTTTAAAAGTACGTATTCTATGTTCAACAGCTGGAATGAGCTCCTGCATATTGAATTTGGCTCCTGCTGCATCTTAAACACACAAACTTGTGTTTCTTGCTGTGCACAGGTCAGAAGAGGGGTGGTGCTATAAAGATTGGCATAGACGGTTTCACAGGAGAATTTTACGGGCAGCAATTTCTTATGTCAAAGAGAAGCAAATTTGGTAGAAAATTTTTGAATTTCACAGTAATAATTACAGCATGATCAAATCCCCAGGAGAATTCTTGAAAAAACAGTCTTAAAAATTCTAATTTAAAGGACTTTGAAGTCCAGTGACTCAAGTTGCATAGGAATAAAGCATCCATTCCTGTTTAATCTGGGTGCTGACAGTAAGCAGAGGCCAATTCTGAATCTTTATAAAGCATTTGAAAGAAACTCTCACCTCTGCAGCTGTGCCATGACAAACTAAGTAGGAAACAAGTCCATTGCACATATTTTTCAGACGTTTCCATGGATTGTACCCATAGTCGATAAGAGCCTGATTCTGCATCCATGTTTTTGTCATTTTAAAGAGATGTTTCTCTAATGAGAAATCACACATTATTTTAGTAATAATAGTGATAAGAGTTAACATGTAGTATTTTGGGTGCCATTCGTAGAACCATAAATAGAAAATATGTTCTTCCAATAGCAATGCAAGTTAGTTATCTCACAGTTCAACAGAAAAACTGTAAAACCTTTGAGAATTTGCTTTTCCATGTACTGATGACTTCTGTCCAACTAAATGCACTCCTGTGAGCAGGCTCGCTCACTGCAGAGAAGCATGTTCTTAAAACCTGTTTCTCACTGACTTTCACTGCCTGCTCTTTCTCCCACTGAATCAGTGGCAAAGCTCATTTTCAGGGGACACAATAAAGCTGGGCTGTTTTTTTTTCCTCTTCATCATGTACACAGCTCAAGCAAAGTGATTTGCAAGAAGGATTATGGAAGTAGCTCATTGTGTTAGGACTGACATGTGCTTAAACTCAAACTACAGCAAATTGAAACAAATAATAACTGAAGTTTTGCATATTTGGGGTAGAAGTCATCGTAAATGATCTGTCAAAAGTTCATGCAGGGAAAGAACAGAAAAAGTCGATGTGATGGAGGATGTCTGCCAAAAGCCTCTCTGGAAACACAAAATCAAATTCCATAGCAAATACCTCTCTGAGCCACTTCCCCACTAACAGGATATCTGTGTGAATTATTTCGCCATAATCATAAACCACTGGAGCAAGAGGAAGACTAAGGTGTTCTGCTTTCAGATCCTGTGATGCAAACACTGCAGCGAGGATGTTAAAGTAAACATGTAAAGGACCGCTGGTGTAAATACCACGGGACATAAAAATAAAGGGAGATTACAGATGCTGCAGCAAAGAGATGCTGTGAGGAAAAAAAGATTAGAAATAGGAAAAAAAAAGAAAATCCAGGGGCAGGAGTACATGATATTAAAAATATATGGAAATGAAGCATTTCAATATGAACTATTTCAACAAGGCACAACATGAGAACCGTGGACGGCTTTGGTCCTCGGCAGAAGCACCTCAACTCTCTTCTTCCAGCTCAAGCCTTGCTGCTCGCGGAAGGAGATCTCAAGCCCTTCCATTCGTCTCTATCCACGTCTTTCTTTCTGCCTCTCCTTCTCGCTGTGCCATCCTACACCCTTCTTTAAACCATCTGTGATGCTAAAAAGCTGCTGTGAGACCATTCAAATGACTAACAGCAAGAAAATCCCCAGGTTTGGAGTGGAAGGTTGGGGGCAGGAGGACGGGGTAGTTTTTTGGGATGATTGTTTTTCTGTTGGATAAAGCCATGGTATCAGGAGTCCAAGCTGAGTGATGCAAGTGTGACGACGAGCGAGAGAGCTCCCTTTTAGCGGTAACAAACGATTAGATCTCAAATCTTTGCTTACGCTGAGAATCAGAGCCTAGTTACGAGGACACCAATCAAAGTTTTTCTAACATGGACAAACCACTAGATGATACAAACTTAAAGGCTTCACCACAAACTCAGATGACACATCCACTCTTCAAAACACTTTGAGGAAACCTAGCCAGGTCACCCAGCTCTCCTGTCATCTGAGCAAGGGCAAAGCAGCTTGCCAAAGGTTACGGAGTTGCAGTTTCAGAGTTGTTGCAAAATTTTGGAAAATTAGGCTCTTGTCTGCATCTCTTAATCCTTCAAAAAAAGACCGTAAGTCGTAGGAGCATACACTTAGTAAGATCTTGGCTAAGGCAGCATGTCTTGAGTACTCAGTACTCAGCTTTGTGCCCACCCAACGCGTGAGCAGGCGCAGCACACCGAGCAATGCCCCATGGCAGGGACACACGAGCCGCCCTGAGCAGTGAGCATATGTCGCAGCCCCACCAGTGAAGCCCTCTCAGAGCAAACCAGATCTACTCAAAGGTACCATCACCTACGTCCTGGCCCAGCATCAGGCCAGTAGTGCTGCGCTGCACTGTGTGAACACACCAGATGACTTGGAATCAGCTTGGATATTTTTAGCCGTGCTGAGCGGTACAACTGTGCCCTTAAGCCCTCCCGTGCTCCAAGGCTATCTCTGGGTGGACAGATGGAGCTGATTTATTCATTAGCCGAGGTCACAGTCTGTCCCTTTTTGTCTAAAGAACATTACGAACAATGTGGAAACACAGGAATAGGGAGGGGTCTAAAGAGATATAAAAACCTTGCTCGGTGCTGCGGGGCTCCAGAAGACAGAACACAAATCCCACCAGTGGGAAGCGTGTGATGCCCGGAGCAAGATAGCTCTTGTCAATTGTAGTTCTCACAAGGAAGTACAGGCAGTGCCAGGGAGAGGCACAGGATCACGAGCGACTACGTGACTGCTCCAGGGACCAAACATAAACACCTGTCCGGCCCAAATGTACGACTCATGCAAACACACGTACGCCTGGAAACGCGCGGGCTCAGGCAGGATGCTGCTCGGGGTGGGAATAAGGAGCTGGCATTTGCTTGCAGAGGCAACAGTTCACTTGAGTGCCCATGTCCATTATATTTACACAGGTTTCCAACGTCCACAAATTTCTCTGAAATTGGGCAGGATGGAAGCCAGGCTGAGTCAAGCCGTTGAGCGTGTTGTAGACACACGATACTTTTTCAATAGATAGAGAGCGAGAAAGGAGGCCCACTTCGTTTGGGGAAGGCAGGAGCTACCATCAGATTAAAGAAAGTTCAAAACCTTATTATGTACATGGTTGTCTGGTAAACTGCTCAGGCTGTCACACAGAGGTGTGACAGTCCAGACAGCTGGCAGCTTGGGATTACCCCGCCGAACATCTACAATATGATTTAAATGAGTAAAATTACTAAATTAACAGTAGAGGTCAAAATGCAATCTTTCTGGAGGTGAATTGTAAGAGGTCTGACTCTTCAAATTAGAGTGAATGCTTATTTTAGTGTGGATTTTACTACGCTGTGTACTTATTGTGGAAAAGTTCAAAACTTTTTGAGATTCAGGATAGGAAAATGAACGTAATATATGTTTCAATACTGTACCTTCACATGTGTTGCACAGAAATATTATCAGAGAAATCACTGATTACTCTCACTATCAAGACTTTGACTTCAATTAAAGCGTGAAAATGGCCATGAAGCTTTTGAAAATTTCAGATGAAACACATTTATTACAGCTAGCAACACAGAATACCCTGCTGCTGATGTTTATAAACAGGCAAACCATACCACGCAGACAACTAACATCTCAGCAGGAACTATGTAAGAGCCTTGTCTGCTAAAATTGATCATTGTATTCAAGTGTTCTCAATGTTGAGTTTGAAAGATTCCCATTGTTTAACCATAAGCACTTGGTCATGTTGAAAATAGTCGATGTAGCTTTGTCCTCACTCCAAAGGTAACTACTGAAGCAGTTAAAAAATAAAAAAAGGACCAACCACACTCTTCTCTCCCCGCACAAGAGCTGTATGCCTTTCAAACTAAATATGCAGATATGAAGTTTCAGGCTCAGATGAGCTCAATCACGAAGTTCCAAAATATCTAAAGGGATGGAAGATTTTACCAGTTTGTCACATCAGAACATTCTTTTAATTGTGCTGAAATACATTGGGTTTTCCCTGCTCTCCGCCCCCCCCTCCCCCCCGCCTTTAAAAACATTATTTTTAAGTGAAAAAACATAAATTGCATACTTCAGAAAGCTACCTAGGAGATGAAACCAATCAAAATAAGTGACTGTTCTCATTTTTAAGATATCCATCCAGGAACAGGACGTATTGAGGACTCCTTGTAGCTGAAAGCTATAGGGCTGCTAACAGAGATTTACAAAGAAAAGAGAGAGAGACTTTCCTTTTCAGGATAAAGCCCTGTCCTTTCACTAAGACATGCAAATAACATCTTCCCGTGGAAAGGGTACAAACTGATGAAGAACAAACTAGATAGGGATCTGTTTCACTTTTAAGAAATGAGTGCATATTCAGACCATCAACATCTATCTGTATCAAAGAGGCAGTGCTTTAACTTCATCTTCCCACAGTCTGTCACGTAGCCGTGCAAAGGTACACTTGAATACTGCCAGCATTTGTTTTACTCTGTTGCACAAACACGTTTAAAGTGTTTCAATATATTTCCTAATTCATACTCCAAAACACAGCTCGAGAGGTGAACAAGATAAATACCACAAATTTAAATCGACAGGAGAAATGAAATATCCAAAGACTTCATAAACACAGCACAAGTTTGGGAGATGCAGCACGATGCTGACTGTCAGCAGTCAGCTGACAGTTAATAATAACTGTTAAATAATTAGGTTAATCAGGTTAAATAATCAGGTTAAATAATTAACCCTAATTATTTAATTACAGTTATTCTGTTTATTGTCCTTATTGCTTCTGAACTATTTTAACAGTAAATGCGGAATCTCCTATGTCTGTGTTGTAGAACTTTGCATTTTCATACTGCTCTTGACATTCAAGGCACAGCTCCAGCTGATTTCCATGTCAGCTGCGGAGACTGTTCCTGCACATCTGATCTTTGCAGACAATGCTGACATCCAAAACAAGAGGAACGCCCAATTAGTTGCCAAAAGTTTGGCTAAAGTGGATTTTTTTTTAGAACTATAAAGAAGGGTTTCTTCTAAAATTATTTATTAATAGAGAATTCAGTTCTCCAGGTTGGAACTCAACTTCATTAACAGCAAGACCATAAGTAAGAGTCAGCAAGACACAAGTCGAATAGAGAGTCGGTCTGAACCACTTCAGCGTTTTTGCAAAGCAGAATTTCATGCACTGAATGACTCAGAGCTCCCATGAAAAAAAAATATAAGCCCATTTAGGTCAAAGTGTACTATTCTGGCTTTTCCCACTATCTGGATACTTGGTTTTGTGTTTCTGAAGTCTCTATAATGTAGATTTTAAAAAATGACTCCAAAAGGCTGAGAAAGTAGAACTCTGCTAAACAAAAACCATGCTCTAAGCCCAGCCTGAATCACGGGCCGGCTCATGCGCAGGCAGAACTGTTACTTTCCAAATGGCTCAGTAACTGAGGCAGGAATCATGGAGTGGTTTGGGTTGGAAAGGGCCTTAAAAGTCATCCAGTTCCAACCCCCCTGCCGTGGGCAGGGACACCCTGCACTACACCAGGTTGCCCAAAGCCCCATCCAACCTGGCCTTGAACACTGCCAGGGATGGGGCAGCCACAGCTTCTCTGGGCAGCCTGGTCCAAGGTTGAAGGAGAAGTGGACTTCCGAGCCGCGCCGCGAGGGCCGAGCTCGGACAGAACCAACTCTTTGCTTCTGAGCGTCTGGTACCGCAGCAGCTGGATGAACACAGGCCAAGGCTGTGGTCAGTGCTGTGGCATATCCAGTGCCCTGTGACCACAGAGCCACGATGTGATGAACACGGCTGGGCTTTCGGAGCATTTTGTCTGCCAGTTATTGTTGCTCACCGGCCTGGGCTGTGGCACCAAGGACACTGTTGCATCCTCCACAGCCAGGAGGAAATGGCCTGCCTCTTGTAGGCAGGATAGGTACCTTGAGTTGAGTAGTTAATTAGTAGTTCATTATCTTCAACTCAGTCCAGCTGGGTAAGAATGATTGGTGCCATAGTTATGGTTCTGTTAAGCCCATGTATACTGAGTTACCAGACCACTTTCTGGAGTGAATATTAACAGAATAGCAGGAGATGCAGCCCTCATCTCAGGATAACACCACAGCAAAATGTCAAGTTCCAGAGGAAAACCATGTACTCGGTTAGAATCTCTTGATTATATTAGAGAAAATCTAATTACTGACCTAGTTAGATTAAAGCTTAACAGCAGAATATGATCTCAGCCTGCAGACACCCAGCCCAAGAAGATGAAGTCTAGCAAAGTTATAAGCAACTGAAAACGAGTTCTTACAAAAATAAGTGAAGCAACTTAGGCATCAGAAGCATTATCAGCTCTATTCATAATTATTTAGAAATCACTATTTCAGAAATGCAACCGTTTATCCTCCTTTCCAGAATAAGGTCACATATGAATATTAAGCATTTATACTCAGTAATTCACTGAATAAACGATAAATAAATAAGCCCAAGAACCATAAAAAGGAACAGGCACCAATAGAATACTTTTTAAAAAAAGTCCTTTCATCACAAACATAGCAACCATGTAATGTTTAAAAAGCAAGTCAATGATGAAAAGGTGTTACACTCAGAACTCTAGTTGTTTGGAATAATTTTTAAAATCAATACCTAAAAGGGTAACTTTTAGTTAAAAGAAAACCAAAGGTAAACACAACTTAAGTAGTTTAACACTAAAACAATCAATAGAAACAAGGAAGCACAGTTCCCCAGATTTAAAGTATGGATAAACCGGTAAATGTGATCGACTTCGGAGCAGCCTAAGATGGCACTGTCCTTCAGTTAAGCTTAATGAATTCCTGCCCATCTAATTACAAATTTTAAATAGCGTTTTTTCATGTGAGACATGTTGTGTTCCACAGCGGGGACATGCTCACGGTCAGCTCCTGCAGCTTAGATGAGAGGCAGGAAGTTGTGAAGCCATGGTGAGATGTTCAGAGTCAGCACTGTTCCTACCCGGTGAGTCAACACGTGGTCACTGGTCCCTTCCCAGGGCTGGAAACAGACGCTGGACTTCCAGTTTTCACTGAAATTTTTGTTCACCAAAGTGGTATTTCTCAGAGAAAGTTTTAGACGAGTAGTAAAATATCTCGGGTCATTTAGTTCCCTTCATACACGCTCTGTGCTTTCATCGGTCAAAAGCTTGAATTCCCACCTGTGAGTGTTTTTTCCATATATGCAGACAGAAAAGGGGAAAAAACCCTTACATTTTAAGCAATTAGCATAATCTGATTTTTCAGTGAGGTCATCTTTCCTCATTATCCCAAAACACTGCAAATTACTCTCCGATATAATTAACCTACTTCTGCGAAGCACAAATAGTCCTCAGGCTATCATGGAACATAACAACCCAAAATTGCTGCTTGCAAATACTAAAATCAAATCAACATTTCCAGTCCAGATGGATACAAGACAACAGAGTCTGAATTGGTCTCATCCCTGGAGTTTGGGCTTTGACCCTTGACTGACCGCTGCGTTTTGAACAAAGCAGAATTTATTACCCAGTACCCCCAGCTGTGCAAGAGACCCGGCTAGATACCCTGTCCATGAATTAACTACTTCCCAGAGCGAAACGAGATCAAAATGGGATTCCAGAAGGAAAAAAGTCAGAGACTAGCATTTTATATTGATGAACAACGGCCACTTAGAGCAGAGTTTCGGAGCCGATCAGTGTCTACCCCTTTCAAGTTCTCAACAGCCAAGTTGCATCTTAGGGGAGGTGAGGGAATGGCATGTGTAAACCCAAGACACACTCTGGATCACCCTCCCTCCTTCACCTATGTCAGACACCCACAAAGGAATAAACACCTTCTGCAGTGTCCAGTTCTGTTCTGCTGGAAACATCCACCTCTAGCTATAGCAAACTCCTTTCCCAGTTAAACTTCAGGAGACAGGTGACATTAACAGTCATGAGTTCAAACCAACAAAAGTGTGACATCCAAAATACCTATGTCATGACGGTCTTAGACAGTAGATCGCAGAAGCTAATGGTTGACACAAATGCCAGCAGTAATTGTGCAGACATCATAAGCGGTAGGAAACTGTTGTTTTACAAATTGTGGCTAACGTAACGCCTTCTGCAAAAGTTGATGAAGTTTGTAATGGCCACAGAAAGGTACCGTGGGATCGTGCCTACTGTAAATGAAGCAGAAATGTTTGAAATGGTTGAACAGATCACCCTAGGTTCACACTAATTATCAAGTCTGTAGAAAGCACGTGAGAATGGACTGAAGCTGGCTACTGAGGAGCTCCTGGTTTACATATGATTTAAAATAGCAACAGGCAGAGTAAAAGAGCACAAAGGTAAACACTAAATTTCACAGCTCTTACAAAAACTATATTGCAGCCAGTTTTATAAGAGATGAGGAATATTTATGTCTGGATTGAGCTGGCATTCAAGCAGGAAGAGAGCTTTCTGGCCTAGCCTTCCTCAACTTGATTTACATCTTCAACACCCTTGTGTACAGGCTTTGAAGAAATGCTTTGAAATTGCACACTTAATTCCCTTCCTTGATCAGTGTTGTCCATTGGTTGTCTTCAATAAAAGGAGGCACAGTTGCTTTCCACAACTACCACCTTTTGGGGTGGTAGGTTTCATGTTGCAGAAGCTCAGTTTAGGGTTGCATATGTTCAAAATAAAATTTACCACGTGCTGAGCTGGCAACATGCAAAGTGACAACGGCTACGAGTATGAAAGCGTAGTCATCTGCAGAGTGCCACTCTCAGGCTGAATACAATTCACAAGCTCCACTGCAAGAAGAACAGAGTTTACACGAGCTACACATTTTTAAGTTTGACTTTTCCCCCCCTCTGAGGAAGAGGAATCATTACGATTCGAGAACAAAACCAGAAGGTGATGGATCATACATTAAACCTGTTAGAATAAACCAACAATATCCTAATATGAAATATGGAAGGGTACTCAATGCTTGTCATACCTCATTGCACAAAAATAACTGTCTTCACATTTAATGAAATCACACCAGCTGCTTCCTCCTTATCCTACCTATCGTCATCCTGCTGCAGGTTCAACCCGGACCGTGCACAACCTTCTCTTTGGTTAAAAGCAGCAGCTAGGCCAAACATCAGTTGCATTTCTACATCTCTCTGACCACTGCGGTGTGTTAGGTGAATGAGCATCCCCCAGGCTGCAGCTCTTACACACACTGGTAATTACACATCCATTACACATCTAATAATTACACATCCATTACACATCTAATTACACATCCATTACACATCTAATAATTACACATCCATTACACATCTAATTACACATCCATTGCACATCCAGTGCTGCTGCACTGCCCAACTGCGAGAGGACAGCGGTCGCAGAACCATTATTTAAAGACTAAACTACTACAAATTCTGTTGGAATTAATTTGAGTCACAGTCATAAACTTACTATTTTTAGTATGCCAGATATAATATCATCTATGGCAAAGCCAAAAGAATTTAGGATACAGTTAAGTATTAAAAAGAAATCACGAATAACAGTGAAGTCAAAAATGTGGTGTTTGTTTCTGTGTCAACAGGTAGTATGTATTTCTTCAGACATTTAGAGGGTATATAATAACAGAAGCTTTTTTTTAAGGAAAAAAAAAGCTCATGCATACTCTATATAGACAGGGCAACAGAATTCATTATGGCTATAAACCATTTTTTTCATTTGACACTACAGATAGCTGCTCTTTACTTAGTACCTTTGCTGCTTTGAAAGTCACTACTATTTCAACAAGTATCGGTCCTCAAAGTGTTACAGAAGTCCATTTAAGTGGAAATACAGAAGAACACTCCAAATGCTCAGAGTTTTACTGATATTGACAAAGCTCAGGCATCTGAATATTATTCTCTTATCAGCCAACATGCTTCACAACCTGTAAGCATTCCACATGGCCAGAGATCTAGATGCTCCCAAGGCTAGAAAGGACAACTTTGAAAGTTAAACACAAAATCTTTGAGCAAACTGGTTTTTTGAGTAAGACAGTTTTCCTCTCTGGTCAGAGATGAACTTACTAGCTAAAAACAAAACCACTTAGTATGTCATCTTCTTGAAATTTTATTAAATGTGAAAAAGTTTAACGGACTATGGTTCTTCACTAACTCTTTCAGATACAATATCATATTTTATTAAATTCTAGTTAAATTATGAGTTGTTACTTAGAACACTGGAAGCTAAAGATAACCTATGAGGGGAAAAGAAAGGATAAACTAATTTTTATGACTCTCAAAAGTAGACTAGACTCAATGATTACCATGATGAAGTTTACTGTTGCTTGTTTATATCAAATTTTGCTTTCTGCACTTCCTAGCAGTCTCCTTGGAAGACCAAGAATCAAATTCTGGTGGCCAGTGCACCCACTAAACTTATAACCATTTGAGTCGCTTTTGAAAATCTGGTGAATATTCATGTCCAGAGTCTTTCTTTTTCTGATATATGTCAACTTAAACACTGAGCTGCTTCTATTTCAGAATAGGAACAACACGTTAGTAAGAGATGTTGAACTGGTGCAATCATATTTACAAATCCCACCTTTTGCTAGAAAGGAAGGAAAAGGATGAAGACAGGACATCCATCAGGTTAACAGGAAAAGTAGGAAAAAAGCCTGACTAAAAGTCCCCAACTTTGCAAGGAATATATTCCATTCAGGAGCCAGCTGGGAGGTTAATCAGGTTTCCAGCCAAGACTCCAGATATCTATGTCTGTAATCATTTCTGCATTTGTTCTATCATATTCTATCTCGAGTTGGAAGGGACCCATAAGGATCATGGAGTCCCACTCCCTGCTCCTTGCAGGACTACCTCTAACTAAACCACAGAACTAAGAGCATCATCCAGACGCTCCTAGAGCTCTGACAGGCCTGGTGCCATGATCACTTCCCTGGGGAGCCTGTTCCAGTGACCAGCCACCCTCTCAGGGAAGAATCTTTTCCTAATGTCCAATCTGCACTTCCCCTGACAGAGCTTCATTCCATTTCCTTGTGTCCTATGGCTGGTCACCAGAGAGAGATCAGCACCTCGCCCTCCACTGCCCCCCTTGAGGAAGGTGTAGACTGCGATGAGGTCATCCCTCAGCGATGACGTCACATCTCATGCTTCTCTTTTCCAAGCTGAACAGCTCTTTCAGTACCCTGGGATGAATCCCATTGGGCACCATAGATTTGTGTGCATCCAGCTGGAGCAGCAAGTCTCGAACAAGTTCAGAGTTGGCTGGGAATTTATCGTCCTTCCAGTCTTCCAACCCAAGGCCCCGAGGGTCCCAGGGCCCATCACCAGTGTTAAGGACAGAGGCGAAGAAGGCATTAAACTTCTCTGCTTTGTCTGTGTCCCTATTTGTGAGGTTCCCGACCTTATCAGTGTTATCTCAGGTCCTCCTTTTGCTGTTAGCATGTTTAAAAAAGCCCTTTTTGTTGTCCTTCATAGTGCTGGCTGGCTTGAACTCTTAATTGAGCTTGGTCACATGAATTTTCTGCCTACAGTGGCAAACAGCATCTTTGTCTTCCTCCTATGTCACCTGCCCTTGCTTCCAATGTCCGTGCACTTTCCTTTTCCGCCTAAGTTCTAGAACAAGATCCCTGCTCAGCCAAGCTGGCCTTCTTCCCCACTTGCATGACTTCTGACACTTTGGAATTGCCTGCTCCTGCACTCTTAAGAAATGGCTCTTGAAAAGCGACCAGCATGGAAGTGTTCAAGGCCAGGTTGGATGAGGCTTTGAGCAACCTAATCTAGCAGATGTCCCTGCCCACGGCAGGGGGGTTGGAACTGGATGATCTTTAAGGTCCCTTCCAACCCAAACCATTCTATGATTCATGGACACCAATACCTTCAAAAGCAGATTCCCAGAGGACGTTACTGACTAGCTCCAGCAGCCCGAAGTCTGCTCTCCCCATATCCAGCACTGAAGTTTTGCTGGAAGTTTTTCTCCTATCACCAACAATTTGAAACTCAACTACTTCGTGGTCACTGAGACCAAGCCAGCCACCAACCACCACTTTGCGCACGAGTCCCTCTCTGCTTACAAACTACAAATCTAGGAGGGCACCGTTCCTAATCAGCTCCCTCAGTACGTGCACTAAGAAGTTGTCTTCAACATGCTTAGACATTTCCTGGACCTGTTTGTGTCCGCTGTATAATACGCCCAGTTGATGTCCAGGAATTTAAAATCACCCATAAGGCCAAGGGCAGTGGATCTAGAGGTATCTTTTAATTCCTTGTAGAACAACTCATCAGTGTCGCTGCCTTGGCTGGGTGGTTGATAGTAGACTCCCACAACAATATCCATTAATATTTATATATTAAAAAAAAAGCAACTTTTTACTGCCCCAAACAATTCTGGCTACTAGTTATAGGTAGAATCCTCACAGGGCAAAAGTCAAGCACCTCCAGTGGGCCATCCTTGGCAATTAGCCACTTGTTTCATACACGATTGCGTTGCACAGAAGCAATAGTTATGGGATGCTGTGGTACTAAAGGGAAGACTCAATACACATCCGAAAGAAAATCTGTTCTTAGTCAGACCAGAGGGAATGCACTTAGAGCAGGGGGCTGCTGGGAGCAGGAATAGCGTCTGAGAGTCGTTCTCTATGGACTGACAAATTTTACACACCTGCTCAGCCAGGGTTTTCCTGTTCCCAATTTTATATGCTTTTAACTTTATGCTTACTTCTTATGTTTCCCTAGTGCAGTTCGACATGATGCGTGCTTGTAACCTCATCGCCACTGTTGCTCTGACTGCTGGCCAGCTCATCTTCATCCTGGGCCTGATGGAGCTACCTATCATTTCTCAGGATACCCAGTGGTGGGAGGAGGCCATAGCTGCCGTGTTCCAACTTGCCAGTAAGTCCACTTCTTTTTACTGATGAAAAAATACTTGGTCTTTATTATATCCAGGTGGAAAAGAGTTTCTTGCTTTGTAAATCTTTCCAGTGACAAAGAATAGCAAAAAGGCCTAAATCTAAAAGTAAGCTCATTGTCTCTTAAAAGCTCTCCCCATGAGATTCTGCAGTACATGAATAGAAGCTTTTATCTTGGATATATCAGAATGAGTCTTCTGCCAACCAAGAAAAACAAGCCTTTATTATTTCCTATGAAACCAGGAAGGCAAACATGAAAGAAAGAAAACTGGATGCAATGTAATCCCACAATTCAGCAGGACAAAATACACCAAAGGAACCGTTTGAAAGCAGAGCAGAACGGCCGAGTACATTTTTGAAGTCTTGCTGAAATGTGATTATTTGCTTTTAGCTAACTGGATTTTACTCAATGACCATCAGCTGGATTTTGATAGACAGACACGTCTGCAATCTAGCAAAGAAAGCTGACTTCAATTCGTCACATTGGCTGCTACAAATAAAATTCCCACAGTAATTCCCACGGACACAGACTGTATACAGAAACGAATGAGGAAAGGAGGAAATGGTTTTATCACAATTCTGTATTGACAGCAGTGGCAACAACCTGTAAACATTTTACAATAATACCTTTCTTTACTACATAAAATAAGTCACTCAGTATTCATTACACCAAGAGTCCAATTTTATAGAATACCCATGCATGAAACTGTCATTGATGGGGTATAACATCCAGGCTGCTTAGGAGATCGGATTGAAAAGATGTCATTATTATTAATGGAAATAATGAGTTACATTACAGTAACACCATTTTATTTTAATTTCAACTTTAAAACCTCTGAATATTTGGAATGGTATAAACCTACTGAGACCTCAGGCTTACACTGCTGCAAGTTCAGAATCCATCCTACTTCATTTAAATACGGTTCTCAAGGCAATAAACACCCATTAAGGACGATGAACCTGAAATCCAAACAAGAGGAGGAGACTGCAGAGGTTCTGTAACTCTCAAAGCATCTGATCCAGCTTCCAGGTGCAGCAAGACCTCCACGCACCAGTCAGTGCTACCAAGAGGCAGGCAGCCAGCCTTGCCGTAACACCACCTCCCTACGGCCCCTCCATGTACACCATGGCATGTGTACCTGGGCACCTTCTGGGTAGTTCTCCCTGACCATCGCTGCGATGCCTGCTTTGCTCTCACTCCCTCCCATCCTCCCCAAAACCTGACATGTCTGTTTTTCCCGGAGAGGAAATGCATTCTGGCCCTGTTTAGACGTGTTGTTTCATTGACAAACAGCACAGTGGACAGCCATGTGCCTTTCTTCTATGAAGGCAGCTAATTTTAGACTGGGCTTTTTTTTTTTTTTTTTCCTGTGCTGGAGTCTGTTTTAAACACAGTCAGAGAGAGACTGAAGGGCGCCAGGATATCCCGACACAGGAGAAGGAAATGCCTGCTATTACCTGTTATGCAAGCTGAACCTTGAAATCCCCAGTGCTGGGAGGGGAGAGGGGAGGAAAGCCAGAGGCAGAATGATTAACAAAACACTAATGAGAATGGCTGAAGAAGCTGCTGAATCAAGGAGTTCATCTGCCTGTCTGTGCTCGAAAGGTGTGAAGAGATGGATCTGGCAGCTTGTGGCAGTTTCAGAGACAGACACTGCGCTATACAAACCACAGGTCTCCAACTCCAGAAACAATACAACAGCTTTGGTGGCTGTCCCTGACCCCCTTCCCCATCCTCTTCTGCAGTTACACCATGCTCTCCTTCACCCTCATCAGATGGTTTTCTGCCTATCTTGAATCATGTCCCCTCTAATGCCAACTTCTGTTTGATCTCAAACTTCCATCCTGGAATATGCCAACAAGTGCTGAAGAGAACCACAATGGTCACTGGTAGAAAGAAATCCAATATTATGGCAGAAGGCTTGAGTATATAGCTCAGAATCACACAGTCAACTTAGGATTTTCTTATTTTTAATCAGAGTTTACCCACTGAAACATTACGTGTGGGTTTCATTACAGCTTCCCAAGGTCCATACTAAGTGTTACCTTCCAAACCCTATCACAAGTTCGAATCGACCACCTCCGATCCCACTGGAGCTTGCAATGCCTCCAGGCTCCACCGCTTTCTCGCTTCTGCCACCTGCACGAGCATTTGACCATCGTTCCAAAAGGATGGACCTCTGACAGAAAATCAAGCCCCAGGAAGCAAAGAGGAAGGAAAGAAGAGAGGAAACTGCATCGCTCCCGGGACAGCGACGGGATTCACACCGCTCCGGAGCTCCGCAGCCTCACACCTCCCCGTTAACAGGAAAGCGAGCTGTTTGCTTTGGAACAGGCATGTGGTGAAAATGGAACCAGCGTTGGAGGTGGAATTTTGTGTCAACGCTTAGAAATTTCCCTCTAGAGGGTTTTGGGGTTTCTGGTTTTTTCCAAGCAACTGTTACAAACTCCGTGTGCTGAATATAGGATGAATAACAGAGCTGACAGAAGAGCAATTGGAAAGGAAAATCCATACTAACAGGATAGGGAATGAAAAGCACTTCAGAGAATATTGAACTGCTACAAGCAGTAACCTGCCAGAGTGGATCAGACCTTAAGGGACTGGAGCCAAGTCTCCGATCTCCTACAATGGTGATGATTATCACAGGCTTTAGAGTGAAATGTTAGAAACATAATGGGGAATATCCGGCACAAAGTATCCCTTACATGAGATCTGATCTTAGTTTCTGAAAGTCCAAGATTGGAATAAACCTGAATCATACTGATTAATACTTTTGCCAATCTGTTTTCAGCATTAAATTACTTTAATATATAATATCCTGAAGATTAAAAAGTTTTTTGTTCCTACTGAGCTTGTCGTGTACAGCTAAATAAATTACAATCTCACCTCTCTCCTGAATTTCAAGCAAGGCATTCCAGCTTTTCCTACTGTGTTTTTCTGCTGATCCTGTATTTCACTCCAGACCCCGAACACATCACAGGAAATCTGAGCTCACACATACTCTCATTTCTGTGCTATTAAACCTAAATCAAGCAATCGTTAGGCCATTTACCTACTCTCTTCTTCCTGGGTACTCCAGCTTTAGACTGGTTGATATCCAGAAAATCCTAATGCGGAACAGAGCCGCAAAGCAGCCGTTGGAGAACACAGCTGGAGATATTCACGAGAGCAATGCGACTCTGATTTCTGTATTACTTCCTTCCACCTTTTTCCTTCACAACACCCTCAAGTCAGATCTGTTCTAAGATGAAATCTATGGAGCTGTAAACCTTACACTTCCTGAAAAGGAAGCAAATAAATGAGACACTGTAAATAACCTAAAAATCATAACAAAAAGAGAAAACTCGACCGCTTGATTTGTGCTAAACATTTTCATTATTTCTCATTTTTGTTTCACCTCAGTGCCAAAATCGCTTGCTCTTTATGTGGACTGCAAACCTCACAATAAAGTGATATTGTTTACACACGTTTGCAGAATGAACCATATTTGGAAAGATCTTAAAATATGGAAGCCTATCTCACTTATTTTGGCTGAAATATTTCACGTGCCAAGCTATAAGGGGACACCTTCCAGCAGCCTTCCAGTACCTAAAGAGGGCTTATGAGAAAGCTGGAGAGGGACTTTTTACAAGGGCGTGTAGTGACAGGACAAGGGATAATGGCTTTAAACTGAGAGTAGATTTCGATTAGATATAGGGAAGAAATTCTTCCCTCTGAGGGTGGTGAGGCACTGGACCAGGTTGCCCAGAGAAGTTGTGGCTGTCCCATCCCTGGAAGTGTTCAAGGCCAGGTTGGATGGGGCTTTGGGCAACCTGGTGCAGTGGAAGGTGTCCCTGCCCATGGCAGGGGGGTTGGAACTGGATGATCTTTGAGGTCCCTTCCAACCCAAACCATTCCATGACCCTATAAGCTGACACAGGAAGAGGTGTTAAGTGATTAATCGTTTACATAAGTCCTACAGCAATCACACTTTGGGAATCAAATGCACTTTGATAAATGCAGTTGAGCTCCTACAAGCAGCTTCTTCAGGCTTGTGACTCATTGCAGCTGTATCGCTCCCTGTAAACATTTACAGGGTACATAAAGAAAAAATTTCCCCTCCCTGTTTGCAGTTTTGCTGTAGAAGCATGGGTTGTGAATTCTGAACAACAGTCTGGCTGCTCTGTTTTCCTTCTTCTCCCTCATCCTGGCAGCAAAAGTCATCCCATAGGACAAGCTGTTATGAGGAGAATGATAACTCCCAATATAGACTTTCTATCCACCCAGAAAAAACATAATATAGATTTCTTCAACTGTACTATCAATGCACTAATAAAAAGGAAGGATGCAAATCAAGAGCCATCTGGGAAAAAAAACAAAACAACAAAACCAAAAAACAAACACAAAACTATTCCAGAAGTAAAAAAAATGACTATGGGAGTTCTTTTAAAATGCTAAAAATCTGTAGTTGGCTTGCAGCCAGCTACAGTCAAACAGGAAATTCAGTATACAGATCTGAAATGTAAGTTCAAAAAGTAACATTCTCCCAACCCACCCCCACTCACACAGTCAATACTGTCCCAACCAAAAGTCTTCCTAGTGACCTCGTTATCTGTTTCCTTCCCCGACGGAAAAGCCCCCCCAGCCAGGCTTGTTTTGCTACGGATGGGAAACAACTACAGATAAACAGCAGCTCTATGGGAAAATAAAGTACTTTAAGTAATCTCATCGGGATTTTTATTAAAGATGTGGCCTCTGTGCAGACTTTAGACAATACACAAGAAAATGATCTGAAATTGATTGACATACATAATTAAATTAATTCAGGCAAATTCAGCCATGCATCTAAAAGTCTTGACACAGCTGCCAAACAGAAATGAAACTAAACCAGATGAAAGTGTTTAATATTTTCATAACTCAATTTCAATAAATATTTCCCATCTGTAGCCCTCCTCAAGCTGCATTGCAAATCAACAGTTCAAGATGACTGATAGCAAGTAGAGCAATTTTCTGGTTATTTTTAGTAGAATTACCTATGGGAAACAGTCTGGGAGGCCAACTGTCTCCCTCCAGATATTTTATTGGAATACTGAAACTAAATCCAGACGTTGTTGCTCAATGTTACAAGCAAAACAGGAGATATCAATATCATGAAAATTCTCTGGTTTAGCTGTTAGTAAAAATAAAACCTTAGTCAGACACCAGCTTCATTCTCTTTCCTTGCAGAAACTGAGGATTACTGCATCAGTGCGCTAGGGTTTGCAACCAAATGGTACACACGGAATTACTCATAAGGTTTCATCCAAACTAGGAAGACACCTCTCCTCAAATACATCCATATAACAAAGGAATAAAAAAGCTGGACCACTGAAGGAGAAGGGCCGGGCTGGAACAAATCAGTGAACAGAATGTGTGTGCCCAGTCAGTTAGAGAACAGGCTTGCTGCTGAATGGTCCAGCTCAATTCGTGGCTGGTGTACAAGGCCACCACTCTAAGGGCAAAGAAAACTTAAGCAGCGCATTGGAACACTTTGCTTGAAGATGTCTAATTTTGATCAAGTCATTACAGGTAAAATCTCTCCAAGCAAACTTTGGGGGTTTTCACGCAACATCATCTCTACAAAAGCAGCATTCATCAAAATTTAAATATGATTCTTTGCAAACTCAGTCTTTTTGGGTCAATACGATTTCTTCACCCTTTGCTCTTGAGCTCCTGCATTTATAAATCCAGTATCAGGTCATGCTAATATGAAATAAGAATGCTGGAAAATAATGTTCACAGCAGCATTTTTATTCCGGAGCTCGCATACACTGGCAGAACTGTAAAACCAACTGTGAAAACTCTCTACAGTAACATGCTTCCAACTCTCTGTCATGTTTTTCTCTCTTCTTAAATGTCCATTCCTGTCTAGCCTGCAGCAAAGTATTCTAAACAGATCCTACGTTTTCCACTCAAGAGCTCCAGTGACTCACTCCTGCTATCTGCCAAGTCGGGGAGCTCTCAAACCCATCATCTCCCAGTTCCCCCCCACTCAGACACTGGCACAGAGCTGCAAAAGGAGAGAAAGACTCTTGCAAGACTGGCTGCTCATCTGATCAGGGTTCAGGCAAAGGGCCTGTGAAGGGAAATAGTCTTGCTAGCATAAATAGTTTTATTTTGGGATCTGTAGGGAAGCCTTAGTGCTTTTTCCTGGTGGATAATTGGCTGGAAGGGAGTTCACGAAGGTGGCCAGTCTAGCATGGAGATTTGTAGTCATTTAGGACAGTGATACATAAGCAAGAAGGAAAAAGCTACATAATTTAATTAAAAGTTGGGTATTTGGAAAAAAGTTTATTCAATATTGAGAAGATTCCTACAGCATTTATTTACTTCTACTATGCCATAAAGGACTGTGCATAGACCACTGCCACTTGCCTTGGCTAAATGAGCCAGGAATGGGGCCACACTCATGCCCAAGGGATACAGCTCCCACATGCACCATGAACCCTAAAGGTTTTTCCCAGCGGGTTTGCACAAGCAGACCTGACTTCCAGTAAGGAAAGCAGAAGGGCTAATCATCCAGTACTTGTTTGAGCTAGAGATAATGGTAAATAGCCATAAACCTGCAGTGGGAAAGCACCAGTTGTGGTTCGATAACTGGAAATTAAGCTGCAAGAAATGACATAGCATCAGGGTTACTCTGTGTAACTGGTGTTCCTGAACGTAGCTCCCTCCGCCAAGAAAGCCTCAAACAAATAATGCAAGATAAAGTGCACTGTTGTCAGTATTTATAACTGTCCCTTGGAGCTACCCATAAGTGGTCACTGGCACAAACAGCTTAGCTTCAGAGTTCTTTCTGCTTAAGGTTTTCTGATTTGCTTCACACATTCTTTAATAATGTATTTCATGCTTTTTGGATTCCCTGTGAAAGCGTATGTGAACTGGAAAAGAGTTCTGAAAGACGACCTGAAAAGGAGGACAGATCACACGAAGTTTTGTCTTGTGCCAGACTCGTCAATAAGATGGGTCTCTTGATTTTGTACCTCAATACCCTCCTTCCTGCAAATTTTAAACCGGAAGGAAAAGAAACAGGTCAACAACTTGGCTGCAGGAGGTGCAAGCAATCTCCCTTTCTCTCAGCTTCCTACTTTTACGAGAAAATTGGTATCTATCATCCTTTGAAAAGTAGACTGCAACCTGTGGAAGAGGAAAGCACGATCAGTATTTATCTGTATTGTAAGACCTAAAGACCTCAAGCATAGACGTAGACACCCAAATTCTCTATAAACACATTACGACAAGCACATTCTGCTCCCAAAGCTCTGACATACAACACAAAACACAGGAGAAAAGAAGTTTTATCACCTTGGTTCCACAGATGGGGAACCGAGCCATCTCAGAGGAGAGTTTAAAAAACCTGATGTATTCCACAATATGGGATCTGATCCCTGCCTCTCTTCCCTACTACGTGCCTCAGGACAAACTGAACTCAGAGAATGACACTGGAAATGAGGGAAGACTATTTTGTTTCCCAGCTCCGCTGCAATCTTCTTGTACGGTGTTACTGCTAACAGTAAAGACACAGATGAAAGTCACACAAGGCTCAGATGACACCAAACAGCAAGGTCATGAGAATTCAAAAGGAATTCAAGGAAACATCACAGAAAAGGAAGAGCACAATTAACTGTGGCTTTGAGGACAAAAGTAGTGTTCTGTGAATGCTGAAAACACATGTGCAAACTTCAGTGAGGATTTGGAATGCACAAGGAGAGAACATTCCCACTTTCACGTGGTGATGAGCTAAGCATATGACCATATAGAAAAATTAACTCCTTCAAAGACAGATGATTTGCCTTCATCCATCCAAGGATGTAGATAACATCTGCCTGGCTTCAAGACGCGAGGATTTTTAAAAGCATGCATGATCTGATACAAGGTGTTTCATCCAACAGTGATTACTGAAAAAAAAAAAAAGGAAGATCCAAGCTTAATTTGTCAAAAGCACAACTTCACAATTTTTCTGCCTAGGCTGTAACTCAGTTTTTTTTTTTTAACAGGAATCAAGCAGCAACTTTCAAACTTGTATATTTTGAAATAATGCTAGATGACCACCTATGTATGGAGATCCCCTCTCCAACTTGGCTGACACTGGAACAGCCCGAGTAAGCCTGCAGACCCAATTTGGGAGTGCTGGCAAACACACATACCCATCAGTGACCTCTGCAACTCAGTTGAGTCAGTGTGCTCCATGTGGCCACGTTTTTCCCAGATGAAACCCGTTCGTTTATCACTAAGCTGAATCATTAAATTACTGACTGCATCAAGGAGTTATTAATTGCTGTCCTTACAACTGAGTCGACAGCCTAAAACCCATCCAGAGCATGCTGGACTTTTTTCACAGCAAAGGCTACTGCAGAGTGGTGAAAAAGCAGGAAAGAGCTACTCCTCCTGGAAGAACCCTGCTTCCTCCTTCTGTATCCTTAGGAAGAGATGCCTGACTTCAAACCCTCTCTGGTACATGCCATCAGTGGGACAGTGCTACTTCAGGAGGAGAAGGTGCAGCAAGCAACTGAGCTACAAACCACCTTCTAGGTAGACACAAGAGAGCTGAGGATGCCAGACATCTCCTGAACTCATTCATTCCTTGTTTTATTAGGAGAGAGATTCAGCCTTCATGTTATTGACTCTCAGGATAGCAAAGCCTCACACCTACTCAAGCAGTGATTGATTTTTTGTCTCCTATTTCTATTTCATTTCCCTCCTCTATTTTTTTTATCTTATATCATTTGTGTCTTTTCCACCTTCGCTGCATTAACAGTACTCTTTTTAGAAAGAATCTTGATGCAATGCATACTTAGGATATGCTCTTTCATGGAAAAATCAAAGAGCAGGGACAGGCTTCACACCATTTTAGAGCATTGCCACGGATCTGTGGGAACAGGGCTTGCAAGCAGTGCAGCTAACTGAGAAAACAGCATGCAGCCCCTGGGACTGACTTGGTCTTCACTTGTCCTTGCCCATGAACTTAGGAAGATGGTATCTAGAAAGCTTCTGACTGTTCATGGGCCTTCATTTATTCTAGTCTTCCTTGATGCGGGGTCAATGATATTTCTTGTGTTATGGTGGTGGTTAAGGAAACGTGTAGGAGAACACAGAGAAAAAACCTTTTTTCAGTCCGTGAGGCATATTTGCCTCTTTGTGTGTTTGTTTCAATCTAATCACATGTATAAATTACTTCTCTTAAAAAGTTGAAAAGTAGTTTGTTTTATTTGAGAGTAGGGACAGGAAGAGAGGTGAATACAATAAACAGAGGGCAGAAAAGTAATTATGTGCTTATCAATGCATTCTTCAGGGAAAGGGCAGTCTTAGTAACACGAAAAAGTAGGAGTCAAGGGATGTGGATTCTGCCCCTTGTTCTAATCTGGATCTCCTGCATGACTGGAAAAGTCATCCCACCTCATCTCGGTAATAACATTACTATTTATCAGCGATGTCTACCAAGAAAACTGTGGAAAATTTTTTTTCAGTGTTTTGCAAATCACATAGTGACATAGAATCACAGAACGGTTTGGGTTGGAAGGGACCTCAAAGATCATCCAGTTCCAACCCCCCTGCCATGGGCAGGGACACCCTCCACTACACCAGGTTGCCCAAAGCCTCATCCAACCTGGCCTTGAACACTTCCAGGGATGGGGCAGCTACAGCTTCTCTGGGCAACCTGTGCCAGTGCTTCACCACTCTCACAGTAAAGAATTTCCTTCTTAGATCTGATCCAAATCTCCCCTCTTTCAGTTTGAAGCCATTGCCCTGTGTCCTGTCACTACACTGGACATCTGGATGGAAATGCTGGACAAGTGCAGTGTTATTACTATGATATTACCTCCCTTACTGCCGTGCTTAAGGTTAGGAAGGAAATGGAAATCCTGGCTTCAGTAGCTTCTGGAGGCATGATATTACTCCTGCCTCACAACACCTTTTTCTAGCATAGAAAAAGCAGGACCACAACGTCCCGTTTATTTCACCTTCCATTTTTTTAAGCTTCTGTACTTTTAAAAAATTATTTCTGTAAGATGTGTAGCTATTCATCATCTTTGTAGTTTAAAATAGTGGACTACCTTAAATAAACATTTTAAAATCTCAGAAAAAGTGTACCATATTCTGAATAAAATATTTTCATTATTATTCTCATTAATATACCAGTTTTCTGTGTTGGCAACTATAATAAGAATGAGGACATCTGTGAGATGAGGATGAGGAAGAAACATGAGACAAGAGGATGAGGAAAAAACCACAACGTGAAGTACAGATAAGTGGGAGTCAGACATTTAAATCAAAGTGAACAGATTTAAACCTAACATTGAGACTCCGTTTCAGGCACCCAGTCTTTGCATATGTCCATGCCCAAATATGCCCTCAAGAACACACAGAGCACATCATAATAGGGATGGAAAGGCTTTACAGACTCATGAATGATGGCCTGTGGCATCCTGCCAGTCCAGAAATTCCAGAAAATCACACATTAAAAATAATTCTCACATTCTTCTTGCAGGTTTTGTTCTGGTTATCGGATTGGTGACTTTCTACCGCATCGGACCGTACACCAACCTCTCTTGGTCGTGCTATCTGAACATTGGAGCCTGTCTTTTGGCCACGCTGGCAGCTGCCATTCTCATATGGAACATCCTGCATAGGCGTGAGGACTGCATGGCACCCCGGGTCATTGTCATTAGCCGTACCCTGACCGCTCGGTTTCGCCGGGGCCTGGAAAACGACTACGTTGAGTCACCGTGCTGAAAGAGTGGACTTGAAAGGGGAAAGATCTCCAAGGATGTCTGTGTTGGAGTTGTCTTCTAGAAATATATGCTATAATTTAAAACTAAGGGTTGAAAGACATCACAAAGCTCACTCTTGTGGGCAGAGGCCCTCAATTATTATTTGGATGGGCTCCATCTATATAGATATGTATAAAACACATAATTTTATATATATTATATTATATTGCCCTCTCCCTCTGCTGTACAGCACAGAATGTTGGATTGTCAGAATCCTGACAGAGCATCGCAGCTACGTGCTAGCAGGGTCAGCTGTAGCAGACACAGAGTGTATGCAATGAGAATACAGAAAAGAGAAAACCAAACACATTTTCTCTGCATAAAGTTATCCTGCTGCCTAGTAATAATGTCAAAAGCTGTGGGAGACCAGTGCCAATAGCTTTGGAGTTAACAGGCAATCTGAGAAAGCAGAAAATCCACTATAGAATTAGTGATGATTTTAACAGCTGTTTAAGTTTCATGACTCTAGTCCTTCCATCCACTCCTCTTCAAGGAACTTCTCATCAGCTGCAGCACCGGCTCCCCAGCCACAGCACGGCCAGCTCAGGCAGTTCAAAGCAAAAGCAACTCTAACCATTCAAATTGTGAGGTAAGGGAACGCAGAAGAATGAAGCTGCATTGTTTTCAGACACTTCTTTTGTATCCTGAGACAAAGGTTTGGGTTCTTCCTATGTGCATCAGACATGCCATTAGAAATGAAAAGGGTACGCAGCTAGAGCAGGCCCTACACGTCGCTGAAAAACGCGTCTTCAGTGTTACAGTGAGGGCATACATCTACAGAAGAAGGTTACCTGGACTCCCTAAAAATCACAGATACTAGTAACCTACATTATTGGAAACGATTATTAAGAACAGATATTTCAGCCCAAATAAATTTCTTTTCTTCCCAACTTGCTTTAACATTTGCTGTGACATTTTCAGACACCCTGCTTTGCCCAGCAATGCTCAGAGGCACATAAATCAGTGAATATTGGAGAATATAACTGCCACTCCAGCACCCAAATTGGAGAATAAGACATATATACAGGACTTAAGCATGAGATTTAAAAAAAGACCTGCCTGGTAACTTAAGATGGTAATGAAATGAAAATAATTAGTACCTTTGGAATTAGGCATAATGTTTATAAGCCTGACCCTGAGAAGCACGTGGCCTCATGAAAGTCATGTGCAGGTAATTTTCAGGAAGAAAAACACGTCAAAAACTATTATGCAGAAATCCTTGGGATACAGGAACTAGAGGCAGTGACAGATGTTTAAAAAGTCTAAGGATGCTACTGAGCAGTTACGGACAGGTTTGAAGGACCATGAGCTGTGAATGTTACAAACTCTTTAGGACGGTTGTGTCACTCCCAGCTGAGTACACTGCTTTTCTTCTTAACCATTATTTCCACCATACTTTTCCACATTTTGTTAAAATGGGATCATCAAGCTGGCTCTTGAGTTCTGTTCTGCACTCAGTTCTGATGTAATAAGAAACTCAACCCCAACTGCTGCTCTGCACCATGTTCAAAGTGAGCAATGCTCTGCAGAGACTGATGCTCTAGAACAACTGCCTTGTTCTAGACTATCAGGGTAGAACACCATAAAGCTGACGACGAGTTTCTTCTAGCAGTAGGTTTGTAAAAACCAACTAAGATTTGTATTCATTTGCCTGCATTACTTTCTGGAAAATCTTTTCTAGAAATAATATGCTATGATTAATTGCAGGGTTTTTTAAAAATAAAATATTGGAATATTTAAAAGACATTATATTATTTCTTCTAATATTGCAATATCCATATTATAATAATGTACATTTAAATTTAAAAATCAGCTATGTCGTTGGTCAATTTGTAATACTGGTATTACTGTGATTATTTTAGATGTATAAATAAAGTTGTGAATGTTCATTTTCTTCTAGTGATAACGTGAGATTTTTGCCACTCAGACACAGAATATGGTTGCTTGTTATTAATCATCTTTTCCTGCTTAGTGAAAAACGATCCACAGAGCTTGCAGAATAAGCAGAGAAGACATGAAAATGTCTGTAAGATAAAGATATTTCATCTTGTTGAAAACAAAAGGCAGGATGAAATCAGAGAGGGAAATTGTAAGGAGAATTTAGGAGGATCACAACTTCATATACGCGTTTAATGAAAATAAACTGTACCCATAAAGAAATACATACAAACACCCGTGATACCTTTTTATCAGCTTGATGGATTTGAAGGCCTCGTCCATGTCTCCAGCAGTCAGATGGAAGCTGAAGTTCAGCATGGCATCCCGGGTAGCCTTATCACAGTCTCCCAATCCAACAAAATCTCTCATGGGTCTTCTCGCAGCCATCTGGGAGATCTTGATTGAGTCAGACTCTGCTTGTCCTTTCTCAGCTTCTCCTGGCTAAAATGAGAACGTTATCGCTTAGGTATCACGTAGGTTGAAACTTACTCCTTTGTACATGTAATTAATAAAATTATTTCCACTACTGCCCCAAGTTTTCTATTTCTACAGGACCATGATCAGTAGTGACAATAGCTGTGATGTTTCAGAACTACCCAAATTATGGAATGTCATAGAAGAGATTAGCATGTCATAATGAACCATCACAGCACATCAGTGATAGTCTGGAGATTGGCAAAATACCACAGGAGAGGCAGCCTCCTATTATTATGGTCATAATCATTATTATTAACATTAATATATTATTATTATTATGAATATGATAATAACTATTATTTTAAGTCCCCAGATTTCTGGAGATTTCAGATAAACCTTTGCCTAAGGTTAGTCTCTGCTCAAAAAGGAATCTGCTGTTCTGCAAGTTACCTATAGAAACCCAATTATTTTATTCTTGCCTTCATGTGAAGCTTATGAATACTAAAGCTCGGATTCAAATCCTTCCCCATGCAACTGGCAGTTTTGAAGCCTCTGGAGCTTCAGAGATACTTTCACCCACCACTGAAAGGCAGCTCAAAGCAATTTAAGCATTATTCAGAAAAGGAATAAAGTCAATCAGCAATATCAAATGATCTGTTGAGTAGGTAACACGGCAAATTTCACAAGCCAAACACAGTGGAAAATCATCTGAGTCATGAAGGACACCAGATTTCACATGTACTCTCCCCCAGCTGTAGAGTTAGATAACTAAATATTAAGGTTTCCAGAAGCCAATTAAAAACTATTATTATACAATGAAAGAATAGATACAGTAAAACACAGAAATCGAAAGTGCAAATGTGTTCGACTACAAATTTGGGTAATTTCTGGAACCAGGACAGAAAAGACATTATCGTGAATAAGGAGAAACCCTGGAATGAAATTTGGTCAAAACAGACTTGTTACCCCAACTCAATTTGCCATATTTCAAGCAGACTCTGTTCATATACTAAATCATGTTTCCAAAATGATTTATTATATAACAAGTGAGGCAGTGACTAAGATACAGCAACCTACTGAGGGAAGAAAGCGGAAACAGAAGAGAGAAAAGCAGAGAATGAAGGAAGAGGAGCAAAATAATGCAGATACTTACAGGTTTATAGACACATCCCCTCCGAAAAAATAACTAATGGCAGCAAAAATCCATACAGAGTTAAAAAAAAAATAAAAAGAGAGAGAGACATAACAACAAAGTAAAATAGCATGAGACATGATGGGGGGAAGTGTTGAAAGAAAGGTTAGAAAATGCAGCAGATGACTTTTGACCTTTCAAATTAAGGGAAAAAGGAAAGTAAAACAAAGTGCAACTCTAAAAGCTGGATCTGCCCAGGAAGAGTGACAACAGTCAGGTCTTTGGAGGGGGGGTAAATTGCAAAGTACTGCTCTGAATCTAAATATATTAAGTAGAAAAACATCTAGATACGTTTTCCCTGTTTAACACTACACGAAATTCGATTTACATGACCACACTGGTTTGCCTTATTTAGAAGATTTAGAGGATTAGAAGTCCCATTAATATTGAGCTCCTGCAGACTTCACAAATATCAATGCCCTGGCAGAATAAACAGACTCTTTCAAGCTCCCCCTACCCGAAGGGAGCAGTGCAAATCCTCGTCTTACCAGGCACTAAGCACCTCAGCTCAGAGCTGAACCAGCACACCAATTTGTAGGCTGCATTTCTTCCAGCGTGCACGGTATTGTTTACCCCAGCTGCAATTTTGGATCCATATCCAAGTTTCAGACGTTAAAGCATGCACTCCTGGTGTTGGTAGCACAGAGGCATCTGGTGACGGTGCAAGATGAGCATTCTTGCTCTCTTTGGCACTCTGTGGGGATTAAGCTTCCTTCCAGCAGGTACTGGGTTCCTTCTGCTGAAGCTAGTAGCAAGTGTCCCCTCTTATGGCCTATGTGAAGTTGAGACACACGCCTCCCCTGCTGGCAATAGGCATGTGACTACATAAAGCACAAAGAATTTTTTTCACATCCCTTTTTCAGTTGGATTTCCCAGTAATGACCGTGTCTCCTATGCTGGTATGTGGCATGCAGTTTGCAACACAACACCCACGAAAAGCCAATTCAGTGCAATTTCCACAGTGCTTCCAAGCACACCCACATCAGAATTATCTTTATGTCTTTTCTACCTGTCATTGGAGTTGCTCTACTTACCCCAGACTCGATTTGGTTAAATTTGATCCCTATGCAGTGAAAAGTCTGAACTTCTGGGAAACAACGAATTGTGAAAGATTTCCTCACCTTTTTTGCAAAGTAATAATGTGGGACCTCTATGCCCAGAAGAACCTGGTAGGACGAAGGCAATGGAAAGCTGTCCTGAAGCAAAAGGCCATGCTCTTCAGTACTGAAGAACGACACAATCCAAACATCCATCTGGAAAAGGAAGCAAAGCGTTATTTTAGTTTCATGCTGCAATATCCTTCTTTCATTTTGTTTTTATTTTCCATATTCACTTGGCAGAACCTTCTCTTCAAATAATGACATATACATTCACGCGCACACTCGCTGGAGAGGGCAGAGCTGCACTCTTCCTCCCTGTAGTAAGCAGCCAAGGACTCACTCTGCATGACAGACTGTTCCTACTGCAAAGGAACCTCCACCTCTGCCTTCCAGGAACCAACTTCACCAGCTGTGAAGATGGAAGTCCCTGGCCACAGACTGCTGCTCTAGAAGTCTCTGACTCAGGTCAAAGAAATATCCCAACTGTTTTCAACAATTTTTTTTTTTTTAAATACTACATTATTTTATAATTTCAGCATGTCACTGAATGCTTTGAGTTCCCAGGGAACAGAAATATACCAGCCATTTAAAAATAGTTTCTGTAACAGCTTAAATCTTGACCTGACTAAAGTCAAAACGAAGCATTTCTTTCCAACTAAAGGCAATCAGACTTCTCATTTCTTAAAGGATACAGCTAAAAGTTCTGTTGACTAAGGGCCAAAAAGTAAGCTGCATCCTTTCTAACTTTATTTTTCAACTTTATGTAGAAGCCAAACATTTTTACTTGTTTACATTAGGAATATTAGGTTGCAGTGTTCTCTTTGCTGGAAGACCCTAGCAAGGTCTTTTGAGACATTCCTACTCCATTCCTCCTTTCTACCTTGATTTCCCATGATTTTTCTAAAGTCATTTCAACCAATAAAAGAAATAAAGAGCTTTCTATCTCTAACTGGAAGAGGTTTAACTAAAATCGTGCACAAATCAGGAAACTTTAACTCAACATAGACATTTCAAATCAAAGGAATATTTGCGAAGGACAGGCAGCTCTGTACAGACAAAATGGTAAGGGCTGCAACAAGGACATCAGCAGGGGAAGTGGGGAAGAATTGTTGGTCTGATGAAAAAAATCTTTGATTAGATCATTTCTGATCAAATCTTTTTTTCCTAACATAAAAAAAGACCATAAAAGACAATTTGGGAAGCACTATAAATATGTAGGATGTCTGTCCAGCAAAGCAGAAGATGGCAAGAACTGGGTGGGAAGAGCATACTTCACTGTTCACCTTAACGGTAGGGTCTCTGTTATTCTATCAAATTAATTCTTGCTGCTAAAAGCGGACTCAAGATATAAAATCTGCATTTTTTTTTTTTTAATGAGAATAAGTATCAAACCTCTAGATTATCAATTCACCCCCAGTACTGTCACCTGAAAACTGTAGTCCAGACACAAGCCTGCATTACGATCATCCTCAAAATTCTAGCACAGATGAAGAAATCACTTCTTTTTCTTCGTCACCGTATGCAAGCTGGGGCTAAACCAGAAAGCTAAAGCACAGTGACTGCCTGCAGCCACGGACACCAAACACACAGTTTCACTACTCATTTTTGTACAAGATGACACGTACTACCAACTCCCACATCCTTAATGAAAGACCGATGATTTATTACTTGGACAGAGAGAGCTCCACGTAAAGCAAGGTAAAACAAACAAACAAAACCACCATACTGTGCTCTCAGTTTGGTTTTTCTTTTGGTCTGGAGATTGTAGGCCTGTTTCAGGAATTGCTTCACATACAAAGAGTCTTGGTTCACTCTGGTCCCAGAAATGGCAAGCAGGGACGTGACTGTGCAACTCTGGATACTCCACAACAGACCTACCGAAAGACAAGAGAAAAAAATACGTAGAAAGGGAGACAAAATCATTCCAGTTCATTCAGTGCATGCATGTAAATAAAGGTCTAACCAAGGGATAATCTTCAGATCTGATCAGTTATCTATAACCAGTTCCTCTGCATTGCAACATTAACCATATACATCTTCCTACCTCCTAACACCTTACACCTGGCAACGCCACTTCCAGTTTGCTTTGTATACATTAATGGTGACTACAGGACACAACACACTTCTGTAGGAAAAAAGCTGCCTCCACTGAAATTACATGTCCTACAGAAATACTTGAACATCCTTCAAACGATCCACCTTAGCGACTGCTAGCCGTGTGGCTACTGTAACATGGGGACTGCCTCAGCTCTGTCCTCTGGGGGGTTTTACAACCTGCCCCAGGGTGCCCACTGACAGCACTGCTGGGAATGCCCAGCCAGGCTGAAGAGAGCTTGGGACACTGATGTGCATTAGACGAGCAGTGAAGAGGGAGTTTCTGGTACATGTGTCTCACGTTCAGATCCAGCCAAGCAGCGGTCATAAGAGATCACGACTAGACAATTGTGATCAAACTGATGGGGGAAAAAAAATAAGAAATTAGTTTATATTCTCAGGCAATAGATCTCTCTCTTCAGCAGAGAGACCTGGGCGTGCAGCATGACCAATGCTTTGAACTGCTGGGCTTCCCAGGGCTGAGGGAAACTCCAAAGCTGCAGCTGAACCTGACCTGCAGTTGGGGGACTTCAGTCTAGACACAGAATCACAGAATGGTTTGGGTTGGAAGGGACCTCAAAGACCATCCAGTTCCAACCCCCCTGCCATGGGCAGGGACACCCTCCACTACACCAGGTTGCCCAAAGCCTCATCCAACCTGGCCTTGAACACTGCCAGGGATGGGGCAGCCACAGCTTCTCTGGGCAACCTGTGCCAGTGCCTCAGCACCCTCAGAGGGAAGAATTTCTTCCTTAGATCCAATCTAATTCTCCCCTCTTTCAGTTTGAATCCATTGCCCCGTGTCCTGTCACTACACACCCTTGTAAAAAGTCCCTCTGCAGCTTTCCTGTAGCCCCTGTAGGTACTGGAAGGTGCCACAGTTCATTCCCTTCCCTCAGCACTGTGCTTGAACCTTCTACTGGCTATGAAGAATTCCGAGGCACTGTTAAGCACAAGGACAACTCCTGCAGCTTTAGGAAAGCCACCCTCTGGCAGCAGTTTAAACACACGAGATTTCACCACCTCCTTTGGGCAATCAAACACTACTTCAGTGCCAGGCGTGTTAAACTGCAGACATACAGAATCAGACTATAGTAGCAATGGCCTAGGATTCTTCCGAAAAAAATACAGATTATAAAGAGGCGTCAAGTTTTTAAAAAGAGAGCAACCAAAGACTTCATTAAAATATTTTTCTCATTTGCTGTCACCACTGAAGGGTGGACTTTGGAGGGAGGATTGGAATAGGGCTGGAAGGCAAATTAAGGGAGAAATTCGACGGGATGCAGAAATACATGATAATCCACACCACTGAATTCAAAGTAAATTACTCCCAAACTGAAAAACAGTATTTGTGTAAAAAAAAACGGGAGTGTTTAGATTCTGCCTCAGGAGGAGAGAGAGAAGAGGAAGAAGTGTAGATTATTATTAGTTTCTGGTGAGTTTACTCATTGCAATTTCAAGACACTTTAAAATGAAACACAGATAAATGGATTATTCATGCCGACACCTTCCAGCATTTAAATAGCAGGGAAATAGTAACACTAGTTCGTGGTGGCCTCTGTTGGGCCACCCGAGATACTACACTTGAAAACAACGTCCTCACTGCTCCGAGTTACCGTCTGCGTAACTGACCGAGGCGGAGCCCCCGAATTTGCACCGCCCTGACTTTTGGGTGAGCTGGGTGGTTTCTCCTCGTAGTGATAAAGGAGAGTAAATCTTTTTTTGCTTGTAATATCTATAGCAGAGAGCTGCTAAAAAAGCAAACCACCTCCTATTCTAATGGGTTTTTCTTAAGAAAAACACAGTCAGAAAAATTATTGTAAAACCAGATGGGAATTTGTACCCTAACATGCCACTATATGAGAATTCCCAGTTCGCCGCATTTTTGCTGCCTTGCTACTAGGATTTCTAATGTTTTGGCTACAGAACAGTTTGAATGCAAACAAAGCTGTCAGTTGTAAATAGACACTTCATGAGGTTTTATCCATACAAAACCATCCTGTATTAAACTTAAAAATTAACTTTTTTCCTAGGAGGAGCTTCAGAATGCCTTTTTTTGAGTTCCTGCCCTGTAAACTCTTCATGGAAGAGTAGCTTTCCAAGATTTTTCTTTATTTTAAGATCAGGATTCTGACTCTAGTCATAGAACACCTCTTTGCATAGCCCCTCCACACTCAGTCAGCCTCCCCTCAGAGACCTCTTGAGCCAGATATGGCTTCCACACTTCTAACAACTCCCACAGCATTTCTCTGCTACGAGTTTGTCCAACACCTCCATGAACCCTTCCTTCAGCACCTGTAACTTCCTTTGGCAAGGAGTCCCCCAGCTCAGCTGCCTGTTGCCTGGAGAACCACCTCCCCATGCTTATTTTGAGCTTGCTTTCTGACACCTTCGTTTGACACTCCCTAGTCACGTATTGGAAGGGACGGGGCTGCAGGCTGGCTGACATACAATGCACTAGTTGTAATTAATTATTTAGAAATAAAATCATTAAATTTGTACAGGTTCCTACACAAAGAGAGAGGAACGCCAGTATCAAGGTGTTGCCTTGTCTTCATAGGGCAGACTCCTATCTTAAATCCACAAGCAGTACTCCTGGAAACAAAAGCTTCTTACTTGTCAATGCCTTGTCCAGCAGCAAGCTCCTCTCTACCATTCCCCTGTTCAGCCTTGAAATCAAAGAGTGTAACTTTGTCCATCTCAACATCATAGAAACAGATCTTGGAATCAATGTTCCCATCTGCCTACAAGAAGGGGAAACAAAAGTTGCTGAAGCACGCAGACAAAGTTGAAAAAAGTAAAACTTCAGGTGGTATGTTCTTCTCATCTGATTCACACTCTCAGTTTTGTTTGCTGGTAATCACATGTTCTTTGGAACGTTCTTTGGAAGAAATATCAGAGAATTTCTTGCTGTTTTTCCATTTTAGTAAGGTAGCCTTTGATTTCTTTGAACCGCTACAAATTAGCTTTTGTAACTAAAATATTGCTTCCCTTTCTGGGTTGTTCTTCTCACCAAACGTACAAAACCTTAACATACCTTAATTTTAGTGTTCAGTTACATGCTTGGACATGACATTTCAAGACCCAATACACTGCATAGAAAATGTAGGTTTATTTCTGAGAAGTGAATCTTGTGTCTTCAGAATCTTCTTGAAGAGCACACCAGTCTATTAACTGACAGTCTCCTAGGGCGGTAAGGGAAGAGCTTTGCCTCACCTTGCTAACAAGGATGCTGACTTTATTGCCATTGGCATTGCACTTGACAGACGCAATGCCTCCAAGGCCAGGAAACAGCTCAGAGAAATTCTTGCTATTGCAGTGCACTTTTGCCTCTCTGTGGGAAGAAATAAAACTTAAATCATACGGTGGCAAGCAACTGGCCATATGCATCAGCCAAAACATTTTTCAAATTATGGGTAAAACTTTTAAAAACAAACTATTTAACAAACTGTTTCTACCTTACGACCCACTGTCCCAGACTCCAGCTTCCTCTCCAGAGAACTGCTGCAACGTGCCTTTCTTTCAGGAAGAAGTTAATAAGACACTCTTTCCTCGATAATCGGGAAGAATAAACTTCAATGCTCCTACAGGATTCCCAAAACAGGGCTATACAGCAAGAATATCCTACCAGAATTTTGAATTTAGAGGTCTGTTTTTCCTACATAAGTTGAATAGTACCGTGAATGTTGAATGTAGCCTGTCACATTAAAAAAACCCCACTGTATGGAAAACACTGCGGAGCAGAAGTCAAGAGACGTCACTGGGGCTGTGGCATTTCTATCATCTTACTGGTCACCTTCCCTCTGTACATAAGTTCCAGAAGATTGTATCGTTCACATACTTGACACCCACCCTTCCCCACGACTTTTTTTTATTATCTCAGAAGAATCTTACTGGCAGTATAGATACTAATCCAGCAATCATTTAGCAACAGAGGACAAATCTCATTAATCAAAAGAATGTGGCAGAAAGAAGTAATTTAGACCCATAATATGATCCATGAAAAAAAATCTTCGATTCTGTAAAAATAGCATTCTTGGATTACATGTTTAGATTTCTCATTTATTCTAAGTCAACTATGCTTGCTTTGAAATTAAAGAGTGTTACACTGTCATCATTTGAGAGGGGGTATTGTCATTATCAGTCGCAAAACTTTAACACAGCATGCAGGAGTTCAGTTACTTTCTCTCCACTATCAAACATCATAATCCAATATCTGTGCTAGTTACCATCTGCCCAAACCCAATAACCTTCAAATTGTGTCCCATGTGGAATTTGTGCCATCTCAACACAGGTAACGTGTTTCCAAGTAAGTAACTACCCTCAGTAAATTTGCGGACGACACCAAGCTGGGAGGCTGTGTTGATCTGCTCGAGGGTAGGGAGGCCCTTCAGAGGGATTTGAACAGACTGGATCGTTGGGCTGAGGCCAATGGCATGAGCTTTAATAAGGCCAAGTGCAGAGTCCTTCACTTGGGGTATAAAAACCCCAAGCATCGCTATAGGCTCGGGGAGGAGTGGCTGGAGAGCTGCCTGGCGGAGAAGGACCTGGGGGTCTTGGTTGACTACCGGCTTGATATGAGCCAGCAGTGTGCCCAGGTGGCCAAAAAGGCCAATGGGATACTGGCATGTATCAAGAATAGTGTGACCAGCAGGAGCAGGGAAGTGATCCTGCCCCTGTACTCGGCACTGGTGAGGCCGCACCTGGAATATTGTGTCCAGTTTTGGGCCCCTCGCTTTAAGAGAGATATTGAGCTCCTGGAGCGGGGCCAGAGAAGGGCGACTAAACTGGTCAAGGGGCTGGAAAATAAAACTTATGAGGAGCGGCTGAGGGAGTTGGGGCTGTTTAGCCTGGAGAAGAGGAGGCTGAGGGGAGACCTGATTACGGCCTATAAATACTTGAGAAGGGATGGTGGGGAGGTGGGGGAAGGGCTCTTTACATTAGTGATGGGTGATAGAACAAGAGGAAATGGGCATAAGCTTAGTCAGGGGAGATTCAGGTTGGATGTTGGGAAGTATTTCTTCTCTGAAAGGGTTGTCAGCCACTGGAATAGGCTGCCCAGGGAGGTGGTTGAGTCCCCATCCCTGGATGTGTTTAAGAATAGGGTGGATGAGCTACTTGAGGATATGGTTTAATGGGGATTAGGGATGGTTGGACTCGATGATCTCTAAGGTCTTTTCCAACCTAGAAATCTATGAAATCTATGAAACTAACTTGACTTTAGCATTCCTCTGCTGACAGCACGTAAGGAAGAGCAGAATCTGTCTCACTTGAGGTTTTTCGGCTTTTCAAAATTACATTGCCATTAGCAGAATGGCATTGCATTTTCCAACTGGAAGTCATGTCAAGCACGTATCTTTTTCATGGCACAGCTGTTCGTCAGCACGGGAACACACAGTCAAGTTTGAACAACATCAAGTAAACTTCTCTCTTAATCTAAACAGGAGAAGGAACAGTGTCCGCAATTCTAGGTTCACTTCCTCCATGGATTCACTGAATCAAGTTTCTTGATTTATGAGGAATTAAGAGACCTAGCTTTTTCTTTTTTTTCTTTTTCCTCTTTATTTCAACTCTTTTGAGATTAAGGGCTTGTTGAAGTTACCAGCTGAAACATGTGACCTCCTTGTCTTGGTCTGCCATAAATTGTGCACCCACTTTCAAATGCACATAAATATCCCTCACAATATCCTGTTGTTAAAATTGTTATTATTAATATTGTTACTCATCCCATGATTTGTCTAATAATTCTGTTGGTCTTCCCTTCCTTTAGGGACAGGCCACCCGTTCACACAGGCTGCACGTCTCGAGGTTCAAAGCAGCAATCGCTTTTCATCAGATCAAAACCAATTAAAGATTCCCCTACAGAAGATACACTCAGTTATTAACAGACGTTTTTAAAAGGCTTATTAATACCTGCGAGAGAGATCAAAGATTTTGAAGTGAGCCAAATCGGTTCCCACAGCCAGGAAATTTCCGCAGACATCCAAGAGGCACGGATTCCCCTCGGCTTCGGAGAACACCAGCAGCTGTTTAACTGTGCCCTGAGAAGAAAGGTGTCACACCAGGCTTGCCTGCTCAGAGCCCAGCTGGAAGGGACTCACTTTGCCACTAAGTTAAGTAACTGCTGAACTTCTACGTTAGACAAATCACTACCCGCAAAATGAGAGAAACTACACAATCACACACACGGTCTCTACAAATGCAATCTTGTGTTTCAGGTTGAAAACGAGATGTATAACCTCCAAAAAAAGTCTAAATTTACAAGTATCCTTCTGCAACAACTTCCTCTCCAGTAATACAACTTTTTCCGAGCTGTACTAAGAGGCATACAGAAATACGGGTCCCTGAAGGTCTTTTAATATACGGCTGCAAAAATAAATACATGAATTAAATCAGTCCTTATTGTGATAAATCCCACCCATTCTTGAATACAGTACTTATTTCTTCAATATCTTTCGCTTTTTGGTTCTCCCAGACTAGCAGAGGCTGCAAAGGTTAAGCAGAAGATTTTGCAGTAACATGCAGAATGTGCAGGGGGCATTTTTCATTATCTTATAAGAATAATCAGTATGTTCATCTTCCTGACAGTAATATACATACACGTATTCTAACCTGCATACAATTTTGATCCTCTTAAAGTCCAGCCCTTAGAGAATTCTGTTTTCTTTTATAAATACTTATTAGTTACAACGCAGTAGCATTTAAAGCGACAGGCTTTTTAAAGAACACAAAATCTCAAAGATCCTTCTGCCGAAATACTCAAAATATTTTTTCTGTGACAAAGGTAGAGTTAATAGATTTATAGAACATCCACTTAACATTCCAGCTGTAACAACAATCTTTGAAAGCAATAAGGCAAATATATTCGTCGCTTCATGGTTTCAGCAGCCCTCACCTGCCAAGTGCGGACCTGGACCCGATAGGGCTCAACTGTGTACAGATTTTCTCCATGCACGGACAGAACTGGAGAGTCACAAAGAAAAGAGCCTGAAACAATCACAATAAAGCCGTTGTTACAATAAACAGATTTTTTGAAAGGGAAAAAACAGGAATTTTTACTTAAAGCATTCAATTTCCACTGTCTTGCACTAAATCCATTTTTCAATCCGTCAGTCTCTACTGATTCCCAAAGTCCTTGGTGTTGCAGCCTTCCTCCATTCTGCCATTCCAACCAAAAGCTGAGACTCCTACTGAAAACACGTTTTGTACACTCTGCCCATGAAAACAAGTGGGAGAGGAAGAGGAAAGAGTTAATATGGGGAGTGAAAGAAAGAAAAAGACAAGTGCAGTGTGTGGTTCTGTTCAGAGAATTCATTTCTTCCTCCATTGAACCACAGCTGACGAGTGATAAAGGAACTCTGCCAGAGAAAAGGAGTGGCTCTGAAATAATTCCATGAGTGTTGTACACTGTTGGGACCTTGGTGGTAATAACACACTGATTCGGCATGGGAAAGTTATAAAATAAACGAGTAAATATAGACAAGATAAGCCACTTCTTGGAAAAAACTTGATGGTTCTTAAAAGACAAAGCCTAAACTCCAAAGATTTTGGATGGGATTGATGGAATTCTGCATGACCTGTTTCTCAAGGCACAAATATTTAGGGAGAATTAATCATAGAAAAAACTAATTTACTTGACTCAGCTGTATATACAGCAATTTACAGAACAGATTTTCCTGACAGTTAGGACTAAAACTCACTCCTTCCCAGTTCCTACGTAAGTGCTACGTAACCTTAATTACACTTTCTCCCAAGCAAAACAGAAAAGCCTTCGACAGGCATCATCATGACCTATCTGTAGAAGGCAACAAGAGCTGTAGCTATAAAGGTAGGAAAAAAATTCTCTTCTTAATCAACTGTTGGAATAATTTACTTCAAAAGAAGAAGCCTCATCCTTATATCATGTTTTACACAAGGCCCTAGATGGTACGCTAGCTCTGAGGACACCCTTCAAGGCCAGGTGTGACAGCCAGGTGTACATCTCATCTGTGGGAAACAGCAACAAGATGCTTGGTCTTGTCAAGGCAAGTCACGCACTGGGATGCCTGCGGAACTCTAAGAAGGAAGCACGTTTAGTCTGCAGATACTACCAGGATTGGGTTGTAGCTGAAGAGAGGTTAGAGGATATATATTTTAATTTTATGCCTACAGATGCACATCACCTTCAGTTTTACTTCTGTTGCTGTGCTCCTACTCATATCCAGGAGCATCAACATGTTCTGAGGTTAACCTACACATCATATCCCAGCACATTTAGTGAATAAAGCACAGATGTAGGAGTTGGCATTTCAGTTCTGGTTTTGTGGATGATTTTTATACCCTCATCTTTCTGTTCTGCAAAATGGGAATATGAAGTCTAATTAGTGTTAATATTTTTCACTTTGCAGTTATGATTACAGTCCGTCAGATATCATGAATGAAGAGAACATGCAACTTTCGATGAAGAGAACCACTGCAACTCTGATCAGTGTTCTAAGTCCTACCTGCACTTCTGAAGGTATCTCCTGCGCACTCAAAGACGGTAACTTGCTTCCCATTCCACAATACTACAGCATCCTAAAGTAATCAAAAAAAGCAAAAGAATGCATATATTCAGTTTCTTTTGGAATCATATAGGAATTCAGGCAATAACACAGCAAGACCTTCCAGTCAATAGCCACCATTCACTAGTTCCTCTCTATATCGAGTCGGAAAGCTTGTGATAAGCTCAAAATTCTCTGGTCAGCACCCAGGGAATTACTGAGTCGCTGTGCTATCTGAAAATCAGCTCCACTACAGCATCACAGCAATACTTCCATTACACAATAAATTGAACATCAAAGAAGGGTTATATTAAAGACTTAGAAAGTTTGGTCTCCAGACACGTAACTAGGCAAACGATCAAGCAAATAAATGAAAAATCCCAACTAACCTTAGTAGTGAAGACTCCGTTGACATTCATATCAACACGAAGACTGTGTGTAGCTCCTGTGCTGAAGGAGGTCACGTTAAACAGGTTGGGAGACACCTGCACGACGGCCACTTGCTGATGGAAATGAGATGACGTGGCCTGCTCGCTGAGGATCACCACAGAGCTCATGGTGTTCACCGCCAGCAGGTTTTTTCTGGACCCCCACTGCACACAATGGGAAGAGCAAAACAAACAAACAAAAAAAAAGGCACAACACACAATTCCATCGGAGATCTTGAACAGTTAGAGCAACGTCCCAAGACAGATGACAAGGAGTAGAATAGAATAAACATTTTTATATGTATACAAAGTCCTGCTATCTAAATATAGCTATAGTCAGACTAGAAATTATTAGAGATCAAAACTATTATTCTTGTTACCGAGCTGCTCAGACTGCCCTAGCCTAAGTAGAAGAGCTGGTTTTCAAATTAAAATCACTTTTATTTTCAGGATGTTACTGCACCACCTTACATTTACTACCGCAAAAGAGCATCACATATTTAAATGGCTTAATAATGTTGCGATACGTAAAGGCAAGTTGCGTGCACAGTTTCATCTTGATGACCATATTCTGTTCTGCAGTTTTGAGAGCCCTTTCGGTCCATGTCGTTCCAACTCCCTAGCAAAGAGTGCTAAATCACATGCATAAATACGGGGTCCAGAAGCACACTTCCCCCTTTCTCCTAGAAGAATTTCCAGGTTTCAGTTAACTCTTTTTCAACGGGTTCTATGAAGATTATCTTTCCCTCCTTTTAAGATTGAAAAATAGCACCTACATTCAGTTTCTAAAACTGAAAATACCTTACAAAATTCAGTGGGAGAAAGGGAAGATCTGTTCCCAAGACGGCTTGCAGAGACTCAGTTTTTAACACGCAGCTGATGAATTCTGTTATTAAAGTAATGCTGCCATTTTCATTCTTTCTTTCTACCCTCACATTTAAACAAGCACACCTGACACTGCTTCTGTTTATTCCTACCGAAGGATGGTTCCTTCCAGAAAGCACTGTGGCAACCAGCTGACCACACGCGAACCCTTCGCACGTACCACGTTAGCCAGAAGTGATCCAAACTCCAGTTTGGAAGCTGGAACTATGCGTGGGAGTGCAGGGGTGCTACTCCTGAGCTACTACACACTTGCTGTGCAGGTGCTCCTTGGTGAGCCCAGTCCATAGTTCCCTCAGGGCTGGGCCAGGGAACAAGCACAGGGGTTTGGGGTTGGCTTTTTGTTGGGGGCTTTGGATTTTTTTGATCTACCAGGGACCATTCATACAGACATACTTTCATGGACGAGATAAATTATAAAGTTTCTTGGAGCTGTAGAAAATCCCTTTGAATTCCAAGAGCTTCTCTATCCTTGCACAACTGGTAAGCTCCATAAACTCCAGGGAGATGCCAAGTCTCTAAGGTCTCTGCTTCCCTCAAAATTATTTGAAGTTTCATATTCATTTCCTGACACATTGATATTTCTGCAGCTATACCTTTCCAACACTGTTTTAAATAGCTGTGTTTGGAAATAATTTCATTTTATTCAAGAGCACGATCTAAGAAATAAAGCTATTTTGCACGGTTTGTTCAGGATTTTCTTTTTAATGGCACTTAGTTACAATTAACTAGACACTACACTGCACAACAGATGAGCTAGAGCGCGTTTCCCAACCACCTCTCTTTTGAAGCCACCATATCAGGTTCAAAAGATGAGGTTGGCAAGGAGTCAAATGAAGTTATTGCTGCCCTTTGACTTCACCATGGTGTAAGGCTTTCTATTCCAAGGTTTTCATGGTAATATAGGAAAAGGCTTTTATAGGAATTTCCAAAAGATTTTTTGAAAATCTTTTGCAAAATATTTTTCGGACTGCAAGGATTATAATGAAAAATTATCTAGCGTTTCCATAACTAAAGACAGCTTTACAACACGAGATAAAAACGTGGTGATTGTTGACAATTGTTTGGCAATGCTTTTGTTTATGCTAACAAACATTGGGAACAAGGTGCTATTTCTGGACAGCACTCCATATCCTGTTATCTGGAAAATGCTTGAATAGTCAAGCTGACATAAACACCTATATCTCTTCCCTTCCCTCGGCTCACTAGCAGATGTATAACGTGCTACCGGCACACACTACTTCCTATATCCTGGGCCTTTTGTTACTGAAGCATCTTAACAAAAGAGCTGAGCTCTCCCCTGGAGCAGTACTCAGGGTTTAATTTTGTAAGCAGGACTCTGACACAGACCCTCACTATACGCCAACCCAGAGGAAGCAAATGCTGTTGCTCTCTAAATACTTTCCATTCTTATATGACAACAGAATAAAAGAAAACATAAAATTACTTTCTCTTGCAAGGCACCAGAAATATTTCAGATTTACGTTTCTTCTGAAAAATAATAAGTATTGTCCTCACATATTAAGCACAGCAGGAGGCAATGGCTTTAAACTGGAAGAGGGGAGATTTCGATGGGATCTAAGGAAGAAATTCTTCCCTCTGAGGGTGGTGAGGCACTGGCACAGGTTGCCCAGAGAAGCTGTGGCTGCCCCATCCCTGGAAGTGTTCAAGGCCAGGTTGGATGAGGCTTTGGGCAACCTGGTGTAGTGGAGGGTGTCCCTGCCCACGGCAGGGGGGTTGGAACTGGATGATCTTTGAGGTCCCTTCCAACCCAAACTGTTCTGTGGTTCTATGATTCTATAACAGAAACTCTAAAAACCTGGAAAAAACTTAATAATAGGGTACAACAAGCAAGCAAACCAAAAAATGCTGGAGAATCTAAAAGCACAAGCTTTGCCTTTTAGCAGGACGGTGATGGTCAAACAAGCTGACTGCTAATGTGAAACATCTTTAATTTAAACTTACAATTGTAACTCATTTCTCTTTTGCGTATATCAAAATATTAATGAGTATAGAATGACAGTGTTTAAGCTTACTGTGACAACTGAAAATATTTCAAATAAATAAAAACGCTGCACCCGGACACTTAACAGACAATTAAAAATTTTTAATTAAAAAATTAAAAATTAAAAAATTAAAAATTACTTTTAAATTAAAAATAAATATTACAATACCATGTATGGTTATAATCTTCAGCATTGAAAATATTGTAAATAGCAGCAGAAATGTTTTAAAGCATTGGTTTTAAAAATTTGTAAAAAAACTTATCATCCACATCTAGTCTGACACTGTCACACACAAAATCATCTAGCAAACAAGATACATTTTCTGACAAAAAAGCAGTTGAAACATCATTTTGTGTATAAAAATACAGCATTCCCTTCTAGATGGCACATCTCCTCACCACAGAACATTTGGTTGTAAATACATCTTTTTATTTTTGCAACAACCAGTAAGAGCAAACTTTACGATGAGAAAGTGACTAAAAAGAAGAAAATTATCTACAAATGAAATCATGCATTTAGTCAGATTTTATTGCTCGTTATTTTAATAAATTTATGTAAATTTGACATTTCTGACAATGTGCCTTTTCCAGAAAACAATTCCAGGGTGCTGAAACCAAAGGGTTTGCCAATGAGACATATAATGAAGGGATGTTTGGATTTAAGGACTGTGGATTCTCCCAGACGGAGATGTATTTCATAGATTTCATAGATTTTCTAGGTTGGAAAAGACCTTGTAGATCATCGAGTCCAACCATCCCTAATCCCCATTAAACCATAGCCTCAAGTAGATCATCCACCCTATTCTTAAACACATCCAGGGATGGGGACTCAACCACCTCCCTGGGCAGCCTATTCCAGTGGCTGACAACCCTTTCAGAGAAGAATAGATTTCAGAGAAGAATAGATTTGTGCTCCGGCGTGTTATCTTGCTGAGCATTTCAGCCCTGCCTGTAACAGAACAGCTACAAACAGCTCATATTTCTGCCCATTTCAATTTTAAAAGTTACTTGACCCTGATGTTTTTTCCTCTTTCTTCTGAAGGAGGACCAGCCTCCACTGGTGCACACATCTGTATGACAGCAGCCATATTCATCTGTTGCACAGATGATCTACTCATTTAATGTTTGTGAAGCTCTACTAACATGCAAGATGACTCCTTCCTGTCTTACCTTTATCTGAGTGACATTTCCTTCGAGTTCCGTGGGTGCCTGGAGCTTCCACTTCTCCTTGCCCTCCAAAGCCCGTGTGCTCTGACAGGATCCTGCTGCTTTCCTCCACATGGCTACTCTCCCTTTGTTCGTACCAGCTGCCAAGAGACCTGCCATTCACAAACCTTTTAGGCATTTCATATCTCGCACTTCAGAAAAACAAACCCACTGTATACAAAGCAGGAGGCAGCCTAGCTCTGGTTCTAAGGTACTTCTAGAGAAGCCTTCTTCTAGCAGCGTCCATTTCTTTGCCTTCCTGCAAACCAGCACCCTAGTCCCGAACTGGAGAAACTTTCTGGAGAAACCTTCTAAAACAATAGAAGAAGTTTCACGTGGCAAGCTCATTTTCTAAGATACCACATGAAGTTATCTTTTTAAATATATCAGACAATCGTTTCATTTTAACCATTCATTTTTGCATAGCTGGTTTTGCAGTCACCGTAGGCAAGTCATCACTGAAAACCATTTCAGCAGACACTAGCTATGCTTACGCTGGCAAACAAGGTGATGCATAGGAGTAGTTCTGTAGAAAACATCTGTTTTAAGGACCTGACGTCCACACTATACATGTTTAGTGAGTTCTACTCTGCATTAGCTCTACTATGGGCTTGTAGACTGAATGCCCACAACATGCTGGAGCACACTAGGTACACTCCAGGAGTACTTGTAGCAGTTCAGTGCCAAAGGGACTGCAGCTTGTGTGCTGGGGGACAACTCCACACCGAGACAAAGCGTGGTATCAAATGATCTCACTGTTCCTTCAAAAGTACACTCCTGAACTAAAATGCTTCCCCATCACATGCTGTTACTGAAACCCTCAGTAACAAGACAAACATACTGAAATGCCTGCGGGGCACTGAAGGGTGAGGTTTGACAGGTTTAGGACCCAGAGATCACAGATGCCGTGTTATTCCTCACCTTTAGCACTGCAGTAAGAAACACAGTTAATGCACTCTCCTCCCTCAAAGCCAAATTGCACATCTGGGGAGAGCACATAGTTCTCATCTCGGTCCAAATCCCAGAACCTAAGGTACACAAAACAAGTGTTAACAATGCTTTTCCTTCCAGGTGTCTTGCTAAACACAGTCAATAGGATGCTGTACATGGCATTAATTTGCTATTTCCATAATGCCCAGTTCATTCGATTTTTAATTGTCAGCAGCTGCCTCTGGAATGTGAATTCCTTAACAATCTCCTTCCTTTTCCTTTGACTTTTTAATCTGCAGCAGGTATTGTGATATTCTCCTATAAAGAAAGGAGTCAGAAGCAAACCTAGCTTTAAGAAAAAGAGAAAAGAAGTGAGGTCTAGTTGCAATTTTCCTCTTCTCTACTTAGGCTTCCTCCTCTATATTAAGAATATTCCTTGGTTAACCAGTAGTCCTTTGGATTCCAGATTTATTTTCTAGAACTAAACATTGTCAACAAAAATATTCCTCTTTGATACTTGCACAAAATTAACAGATGATTTTGTCGGATCGTAGCAGATAGAGGCTCAAGAAAGTGATCTCGTGCTGTTTATAGAACACTCCCATCCTCCCAAAAAAGTTACAGGAAACAGGTAGAGCAAGTCATAGTAAAGACAGGAAAAAAGAGATTTAATACTATTTTTAAAAAGATGCAAAAAGTAAAAATTACTGAACTCAGTAACACAGCAGCATGGCAAAGCAACACACTTAGTTTAAAGAGTTATAGATAGAAGTAACCTGACAAGAAAGCTCTTTTTTTCCTGTTGCTGATGCTATGACTATCCTAAGAATCAGACAATCACAGTGGAAAGAACAGCAAAGTGCCTATCTTTTTCATGCAAAAACCAAAATGGATACATTTTCAGAAGAAAGCAACAGCAGCTCTCAAAAAAGGAACAGATTTGGGTACTACTGCCTGACAAAATAAAATAACTAGAGAGAAAGATACATAGAACTAGCTTTTGTCCTCAAGGAAACAGATTTTTCATTTCATTTCTCTATTTATTTAGAGAAACAAAATTAGAAATATTGGGAGTTTTTTCATTCTTGTTAAAAAAAAAAATCAGTAAAACATTCAGTCCACTGCAGACCATAAACCTTCAGCTAGCACTTCGATGGGCAGCCAGAGCAGCTTTCAAGCAGGATTCTTACCTGATGACCGTCTCTCCAAGTGCTGTAACCACGAGGCTATGATCTATGAAAATGATGTCAGCAGAATGACCTGTCTTCCCACTCAACTTCACCTGTTAGCCGTAAGTAAATAAATACACTTACAAAAGGCAGGAAGAATACACTGACAGTAAGCATCTGAATTGCCTCGTTTGGCTGCCAAGGTAGAAGATAAGAATGACCAGACCTGTCTGTCACTTCAGATAGACCAACAGTTTCTCCCAGACACTGATCACCACTACATGCATCAAGAATATGATGTATAAATTTAATAAAAGAAGCCTCGTCATGCAGTGAGTAGGTAAGGAGCAGCCTTCTCTCTCGTGGTAGATCTTCTCTTACAACTTCGTAAAGGTTGCTTTAAAATGTGCAATACCAAATCTTACTTCAAGTTAAAAATAAATAACAATTAATAAGTTGTGTAATACACAACTGCTCAGTCTTTTTTGATCTTAGATAAAAAGAAAAAAATCTTAGAAACGCGAAGGTTTGGGTTCCATCCTCCCAAGCAGTATTCTCCAACAGCGCAGTATTTTATTTGAGTCAAGGTGATTACACATGTCCTGGATGAGGTCAGTTTGGTTTTTGTCCATGTGCAAAATGATTTTTGGGCCACTATCTTCTTCTTTGTGATTCTGTGACTTGTGGGTTGCTATTTGTTAAAAGCTTCCCAGCCTTTGCAGCTGTGAGGAAGACTTTCACAACATGAGAACTAAACCATCTTTCAGATTCGCAAAGATAATATCAGCAGGAGGAGGTACTGCTCCTACTAACCTGAAAGACACACAGCTCTGAGTGACTGATGATGATAAACCCGAGGACACAGGTTATCAACTGCTTATCCACACCATATTTTAACAAGTATTTGATTATACTGGAATTTCCAATTCTTCTCTAATTCACTAAGACAAGGTAAATGAAGTGTAAAAGGATAAACATAGGGTCAAAATGAAAGAGACTAAGAAAAAACAAGATGAAAACCATCTTTTCAAGTTCAATAATACATTACTCTATTCCACTTCTAAATGAGCATATATTTGCTTATCGAGGCATTATTTGAGAAACAAAAATGAAAGGTGACTCATGTTTAAGCAAAAAATGTGATAATCAAAAAACCCTAACAAACTCTTATAAAGATTAAACATTGCAACTTGATCCTCTAGTGTCACTCCTACCTTCAGGAGCTCTTCTGCCTCTCCCTCCAGAGTTACTGCATGCAAGGACAACTGCAGGTTCTCTGTTACTACAACTAAAACGCCTCTTTCCTCCAGGAACAGAAGCTTTTGGATGAGACTGTCTGTGGACAGCAGATGCCTTGTCTTCCCTTTCTCATTCACATAATGCACAGAACCTGTAATACACATGAACAAGGTATAGCTGTTAGTTAACAGGTTTTAGCTACAAAAATCAAAGTTGCTGCTTTCTACCTTCATAAAATATTCCTCAAGTGCTGAAAAGGTAAAACTAATCACAATTCCTTTGTCTTCTAGTTTGTAATCACAATTCCTTTGTCTTCTAGTTTGTCTCAGGATATACTATAATAGTTGACCAGAGCAATAAAACAAAACTTATTCACTTTTTCCCCATCTAGGAAATCCAGAGGAGAACTATTTAAATGTTATCACAAATACTTTTATACTAAAATTAAACTTTCTGCATATGTGTGCATGAATGATGGCTTCTGAAATCTTCAGTATTAATAATAATTTGTGCAAGAAGAACAGCAGCTAACAATGGCACAATTTACAGCAGAGTCTAGATTACAGAAAACTGGGGATATGAAGTCGTTCGTTGCTTCGAAGTGCTCCACCACACACACTAAATACAGCTTTTCTACATGAAAATACATAATATTATATAAATGTGGCATTTCAAACCAGCACAAACCAAAAAACCCTATGAAATGAAGTAATATTTTCCCAAAATAGTTGAAATAGAAAACAAATGTATAAGAACGAACATTAAGGATCCACACTAAAATTTGCACCCAAGAGGCAATATGATGTATCTAGGCAAAGAGAATGCTCTAATTTCCAAAACTCTTGCAAATATGTCATCCTCTATATTCCAATTGTATTAAAAAAAAAATTAAAAAACCAAACTCCTCTCCCAACCTCCTCCCACACCGCTGCATTTTGTCTCTGAAATAAAACACCGAGCAGATAACTTTATTTACCTTGCTAAATCACAGAACGGTTTGGGTCAGAAGAGACCTTTAGAGATCATCTAGTTCCAACTCCCCTGCCATGGGCTGGGACATCTTCCACTACACCAGGTTGCTCAGAGCCCTGTCCAACCCAGCCTTGAACACTTCCAGGGATGGGGCAGCCACAGGTGTCTCACCACTCTCTCAATAAAGACTCTTCTTCCTTACATCTGTTCTAGATCTCCCCTTTGTCAGTTTATAACCATTACCCTTGTCTTAGAATCATAGAATGGTTTGGGTTGGAAGGGACCTCAAAGATCATCCAGTTCCAACCCCCCTGCCATGGGCAGGAACACCTTCCACTACACCAGGTTGCCCAAAGCCTCATCCAACCTGGCCTTGAACACTGCCAGGGATGGGGCAGCCACAGCTTCTCTGGGAAACCTGCTCCAGTGCCTCACCACCCTCAGAGGGAAAAATTTCTTCCTTATATCTCATTGAAATCTCCCCTCTTCCAGTTTAAATCCATTGCCCCGTGTCCTGTCACTACACACCCATGTCCAAAGCCCCTCTCCAGCTTTCCTGTAGCCCCTTTAGGTACTGGAAAGCTGGAAGGTCTCCCTGGAGCCTTCTCTTCTCCAGGCTGAACAGCCCCAACTCTCTCAGCCTGTCTCCAGAGCAGAGGTGCTCCAGCTCTCGGATCATCTTCATGGTCTCCTCTGGACCCGCTCCAACAGCTCCATGTCCTTCTGATGTTGAGGACCCCAGAGCTGAATGCAGCACTGCAGGGGGGTCTCAGGAGAGCAGAGCAGAGGGGCAGAATCCCCTCCCTCGCCCTGCTGGGCATGTTTCTTTCGATGCAGCCCAGGATACGGTTGGCTTTCTGGCCTGTGAGTGCACATTGCCAGCTCACATCCAGTTTTTTATCCACCAGTATGCTCCAGTCCTTCTCCACAGGGCTGCTCTCAATCCATTCATCGCCCAGTCTGTGCTGATCCTGGGGATTGTTGGGATAATTCTCCAACGTAGCATTCTCTATCACAGATATCTGCTTATTTTAGCAATACACTAGCAGATTACTGACTGAATCTGAGTTTTATGGGATCTTTTACAAGAAACAGAGAGCCCCTTGATCTTATGTGCCATCTGAAATAGTTTCACAAGTTAAATTAACCTTCTGTACTTCGACATTACCATACAAAGCCTCAGGTATTGCACAGATAACATCACCCACTATTTTGAAGCTACTCAGGCGGTCAGGCAGAGAGTTACAGCGTTCTGAGGATCTGAGTTAATCTCTGAGAAAATTTTCATGCCGTATCACCCAAGAGCCTGATCTCAAAAGTTAAGAAAACTGAGCTAATCAAATAGAGCAAACAACTCTGAGATTCAGAAGACGAACAGCAGCAGAAAGTGTGCGCTGTTTGGGAAATACAAAGGGCACCAGGAGGGGATTATTACTCATGACCTGAAATATCTGCGGTGAAGGCAAACAAGGGCACAGTCAGTAAAAAATATCAGGATGCCTTCCACTCTTCAGATCATGTCCCACCACCTGTGCCAGGCATCTCAAATGTTCAGCAACGAAGATGATTCTTTGTGGTCACGGAAAGAGTTGCCAAACAACCTCCGAAAATTGGCATCTGTTCAGGTATCCTCTCTTCAGAGAAGCATCTCATGTAACGTGTTACCTGGACTGCCTCTAAAGTTTTTCTGCAAAGATCAGTGTTTTGGAAGCATCACAAAATATCTAGACTAATAAATACTGGAAACTTGGGAGTTTTTTGTTTTGTTTTGGGCTTTTTTGAGAAGCTGAATTGTTTATTTAGTTTTGCTTTAAAAGATGCTCTATTGTCTTTAGTCAAATCCCTTTTGAGATATTGAAAAGCATGCAATAAGAATGTGGGGGGTTTAAAATTCATTTTTATTAAACAAGTTTGGGCTGAGAATTCATACTTTAGGGGAAATTTGCAGGCCACTTTTAAACCCTAGGAAAAAATTAACTAACTCTGAATTTACGACAGATCACTAACTAGATTAAGAACAGGGTCCAAAATACATATGCCCAAAACAAGGTAGGCAATGAGACTGCTGGAAAGAAACAGTGTCATTTGACTGAAATTTGAGAAGTTGCTACGGGAGGCCCGAGAAACAAGCAGGATGCAGAGCCTGGCCTGGATGGAGCTGCGCACCACCACAACAGCGGCTTCGGAAGTGAGGCTGCAACAGGCACAGCTACTCAAAGATTCCCTCCCTGTATGTTTCAGAAGTGCCCTGTACCCCTTTTTCATGGAAATTGTTCACATCTAGTGAAGAGGCTCGGAACCCACCATCACAGGAAGGTACAGCCCACGGTTTTTTAAAAGAAACATGGAGCTGGACAGTGCTGCTCCTGCAATCATACGGAAGCTATGCGGGTGCAAATGATGGGTCTCATTCTTGATCATGTAAACACTGAATCAAGCTGTAATCGAGCTGCAGGACTAGCACAACTTCAATGTTTTTTGGAGGAGCTAACACCTGAATCGAGAGGATTACACGCTCAAATCACCTACCAGAAACATACTCGTCATGATACTTGTCACACATATTCTGGCTCCTGTCCAAAGAGTTAACAGGTTAGAGAGGCAGGAGGCTTCATGAGAACAGCCTGGGTGGGAAGAAAATGAGCTGGGAGCAAACTAGTACCCAGAACAGTAAAAGGGAAAGGAAAAGACAAACAGCAGGGAAGAAAACTAGCAAAACAGATATTCTGTCTTTTTTTGCTTCCTTAGACTGAAGCATCGCTTCAAAGCATGAGAAAAAAGTGAAAAAGTAAATGAATAATTTACTATAAAAGATATGTTCTAACAGCATTTGCCTATTTTTAGGGAAAAAAAAACACAACACATGCATTATTTTGAAGTTTTGCACAAAATGCTGACAACTTCTCAGTAGTTAGATGACTTTCCTTACACTCACTTCTTTGAGAATCTGACTAACTCAATACCTTTAGTGGCCTTTTGGAGAGGGCTCACCCTGAAGATGCTGAGATTTTAATAATTTTATTCATTTCTTCTTACCAAACATTCTTCAACCCCTATGAATACTCTACCCAGTTAGATATATGAACTGGGAACATATAGATAGTTGGATATATGAATGTGACAAACATATGGATACACTCCAGATGTCAGATACATGAAAACAGGACTATTGTGCACTGAGGTATTTTGAAGCATTAAGGAGACAAAATTCCAGCACACTGGAAAAGTGGTTTTGCTCTTACCATCTGTCAAAGTGACAAAGAAGGACAGCCCTTCCTGGAGTCCCATTTTCAGAGGTGCTCCTGTCCCAGGTTTTCTCCAGTTAAACATATCCAAGGCCTTCTCATCACCACCCACAGCTGCTTTTGCCAGCTGCACAAAGTCCCTGCAAACAGAGACACTTCATTTCCAATTCCTTGCACAGCAGAGTACTTTCCACCTCAAAGAATGGACGAGTAGCTAATAAAACACATTGTAAAGAGAGAATAAAGATGTTTCATATGCTGATTGGAAAAAAGATAGACTCAAAAAGATACAAAGAAAATTTTAATACTAGTTTTCATTTGCATCGTTTCACCTTTTTTCATAAGCATTATTTTTACAGAGATGTAAAACAGAAGTGGCCCAGACAAGGGAATTTTTTTTTTTACTACAGCTGTTTCCTATTTCTTGTTTGAAGAGGAAAGAAATAGTAATGCTTAAGAACTGACCTCTAATTTAATTGTTCTTGCCAATAATTTAATGGATAATTATGTTTTCAGTGTGCTTTCTGCTTTTCACAGTCAGCAACACTGCTAATTAGAAGAACCAAAGGAAGAAGAGTCAACAGCAACAGAGAGAAAGGTCTGGGCAAAAGGAAGATGATGTGTTGCTGCATACAAGACACAAAGAGCAGAGTGGGAAAAGAACCTGGGAATAAAGGACAGTTAGGAGAAGAACTTTTTAACATGTATTTAAAAACAGGTTTGTCTGTGAATCGGATTTTCTTCTTGTGCAACGGGAGAAAGACGCGGTGTACCAGTGCCCGGGTGGGCACAGCACTTACTCGGCCGGAGGGGGTGGTCGAAAGACGCAGTGAGACAGCCCCTTTCCATACTCCTGTTGGAGCAGGGCAGGATCCTGCACTCTGCCTCGCTGGTCCGTTCTCCACAGAACCAAGACACCGTGCTAGAAAAAGACAACAGTTCATTACATTTTGCACACAGGTGAGAATCCAGACTCCAGCTACTCAGTGCATATAAAAATAAACTTTTTATCAACAGAGCAACACCTTTCCTTTCATCTAGCTGACAACGTACAATTACTCCCACTTAAAATCAAGCCACAAGGAATAAAAATTATCTTTAACATTATATTATTTGTTTATTTAAAAACAATTTATCTAAAAAAGCTTCTTGGTCCTATCCAGTCTTAGTAAAATGACAATCATAGAATCATAGAATGGTTTGGGTTGAAAAGGACCTCCAAGATCATCTTGTTCCAACCCCCCTGCCATGGGCAGGGACACCTTCCACTACACCAAAGGTTGCTCAAAGCCTCATCCAACCTGGCCTTGAACACTTCCAGGGACGGGGCAGCCACAGCTTCTCTTGCTGACAGAGCCATTAAATGGAACAGCCTTGGTTCTCCTCTGCAAGTAGCATATGCAAATCTTTTTTAGGTAACTCCCTTTCCACTTTTTTCTTTCAAGCAGTCTGATTGCTAAAAGAAAAGATGCTGAGATAAAGCACAGTAAGGCATAAGACACGCATCCCTGAGTAAGTGCATGTAGCACTGATAAGGTGAGCATGGGTATATGACTAGGCACGTGTGGAGTCCCCAGATGCAGACAATCTAAGGAAAGAACCTCAGAATTTCAGAAGCTTTCCTTTTCTTTCAGAGTAGACATTCTAGTACAACAAGAATTCATTTTTAGAAACAGATCTTAGTAACCAGAAGCATCCTAGATGCTGCAGAAAGGAAGACTGGTCAGCTGGCACAGGTTCTGAAGGTAACACGTGTTTTGCCAGGCCAGCTCAGAACAAGCACCAAACCCCTGGTAAGCAGAAAGAATGGAGAAGGCAGAGAAGCAAAAAGACATTTCAGCATGACGAACACTTTCACCATCCCAACAAACTGACTTATTCTACAGCCTTACAGCTGGAGTTTTAAGATTATTATCAGAGAGTATTGCTCAGGGAACCAAATTGCGTTTGGAGACCCTCTGTATAAGCATCACATGAAAAAACAGCAACAATTTGCAATATCAGGTTCAATCTCGTTTTGTTTCATTAAGACAGACAACAATACAGTGGTATCATAGTGGTATTATACGGTTCTATTTTCCTTTACTGTTTCCAATGGAGCATAGTCTTTCTAGAAGTGAAAGACCAGTAGCAGTGGTACAATCTAAACACTTATTCTTCACAATCCTAACTGGAAGCCACACAAGATGCAGCTGAGGCCTTCCAAGGTAACATTTCCTCCTTTTTTTCCCCTCAAAGAATCAAGGTTCTAACTTCTTGGGTCTTACAATAAACAGTTTTAGGTGTAAATATTAAGTGCAATGCTGTCTCTTGCAGCTTAAAGAACGTGACACAGCTGTGCATCTGTGAAAGTGCTGTACTCCCGTTCCAGGAGGCCACTTGCAGTTCATACTATGTTTGCTGGTTACCTCTGGAAATCACAGTATCCTATGGGCAGAGAATGGATGGAGAGCAGCCCTGAGGAGAAGGACTTGGGGGTGCTGGTTGATGAGAAGCTCACCATGAGCTGGCACCGTGTGCTGGCAGCCCAGAAAGCCAACTGTGTCCTGGGCTACTCTTCAGGCATCTCCTATCTTCGCCATCATCCTTAACAGCCCAAAGATTTAGCTTCTTGTTACGGAGGCTATTTGCCTTATAAGTAGGTTTTCATTACAGAAAGCACCCACATTCTTAGGATTCTTTTGTGTGATGGTAACCCGGAAGTCATCTCTGTTGTTTGTTACTTAGAACACAAATTAAAAGCTTCTGATTTTCACAGCTTCTTATTCTAACTTTAAGAAGCTATTCTCAATTTTCTTGCAACTCAGGATTTATGATGACTGAACATTCTCAGCTGAGCACTCTCAGTTATGAAGTCCCAGTGAAGATCAAATAGAAACTAAATCCAGGCCCAAATATTTACCTTGTGGTCAATGGCTCTATGCCCATGTGGAGGCCAGTAACGAGTGGTGTTCGTCAGGGGTCAGTACTGGGGCCAGTGCCGTTTAACATCTTTGTCGGCAACGTGGACAGTGGGATCGAGTGCACCCTCAGCACGTTTGCTGATGACATCAGCTGTGTGGTGTGGTGGACCCACCGGGGGGAAGGGATGGTATCCAGAGGGACCTGGACAGGCTGGAGGTGTGGGCCTGTAAAGAACCTAATAAAGTTCAACAAGGCCAAGTGCAAGGTCCTGCACGTGGGTCAGGGCAATCCCAAGCACCAGTACAGGCTGGGCAGAGAATGGATGGAGAGCAGCCCTGAGGAGAAGGGCTTGGGGGTGTTGGTTGAGGAGAAGCTCAATACGAGCTGGGCATGTGCGCTGGCAGCCCAGAAAGACAACCGTGTCCTGGGCTGCATCAAAAGAAATGTGTCCAGCAGGGCGAGGGAGGGGATTCTGCCCCTCTGCTCTGCTCTCGGGAGACCCCCCTGCAGTGCTGCGTTCAGCTCTGGGGTCCTCAACATCAGAAGGACATGGAGCTGTTGGAGCGGGTCCAGAGGAGGCCACAGAGACGATCCAAGGGCTGGAGCACCTCTGCTATGGAGACAGGCTGAGAGAGTTGGGGCTGTTCAGCCTGGAGAAGAGAAGGCTCCGGGGTGATCTTATAGCACCTTCCAGTACCTAAAGGGGCTACAGGAAAGCTGGAGAGGGGCTTTGGACATGGGTGTGTAGTGACAGGACACGGGGCAATGGCTTTGAACTGAAAGAGGGCAGATTTCCATTAGACAGAAGGAAGAAATTCTTTACATTGAGGGTGGTGAGGCACTGGACCAGGTTGCCCAGAGAAGCTGTGGCTGCCCCATCCCTGGAAGTGTTCAAGGCCAGGCTGGATGAGGCTTTGGGCAACCTGGTGTAGTGGAGGGTGTCCCTGCCCATGGCAGGGGGGCTGGAACGAGATAGTCTTGAAGGTCCCTTCCAACCCAAACCGTTCTACGATCTTCTAAGGGTATTCCTCTAACACAAGCAGAGTATGATCCCGGCAGCACTCACCTAATGGAAGTTCCCTGAATAGAAACCTTCATGGGAACATTTTAAAAATAAACTTAAAAGCTATTGGAAAAGATGTAGGAAATGAAGCATACCTATGCTGCACTTCAGAGCATGGTGCAATGACACCGAGTGTACAACCCCAGAGGTGAGAGGGCTCACCCAGTGCCGTACTGGGCAGAGACACCACCTTGGAGCCAAGCAGAGGACACTGAACCAGCTGTGCCCTCGGCCTCCTTAGCCTGGGCTCTTGGCGAGGCTGATTAGCTGGAGCTGGCCACCGCACACACAGCTGCAGGTTCTTAAGGACCCACGTGTCGTCGGCCAGGGAGCACCATGAACTGTGCCCCGCTGCGTGTTTCCACGTCTGCAGAGGGTAACGTGGCTTTTGGGCAATAATGAACTTGTCCGAGTTCGAACGCGCTGCTGTCGGTCTTTCCAACGACTGCAACTGCAGCTACATGAAACTGAAGGCCATCTGTGTCAACACATGCACTGGCTTTGCTCTGTCATGTTCAGGTATTCCCACTCTGCTTTGATGAATAATCCCATCGGAGAAGCAGTTAGGAGGAGTCTATAAATCGTTAACTCTGCCTGTAAGAAAAGCTGTATCTGTTTGAAGGTGACCTCATCACTGTGATCTGACACCAAATAAATCCATTTGAAAAAGGTTTGTTCACAAACGTAGGGTTAATGTAAGCAGTGGCTACGTTAATGTACTATCTTCATATAAATAAGGCCTCAGTTTTTCTGTGAGTCACTTTCTTGTGTCTGGGCAGCATTTTCTCTTTTCTAATAAAGAGGATAAATTAATTTTTGACTCAATTTTGAATTTCTGCATTTCTGCCAAATGCGACAACAGAATTTTACAAACAATGATTTAAAATAGTATTTTCCTCTAACTCGTATAGGTAAGAATTCTGAGAGAGCAGAACTGAAATTCTTGGACAAGCTCAAGTTTATATCAGGGAAAATACAGAAAAACCCACCTTTTTTTTTTTTTCTTTTTTCATTTGCTGACTCAAGAACTGGCAAAACCAGAATCTTCTATGAATACTTAATCCTGAATACTAAATATTCAACAGCTAGTTTCTCATTTCACTGTATAAAAGGGCAATCAGCTCATCAAGAAATACTGTCACATTTCAAGTATTTCCACAACATATTTTCCATACAATAAGTTTGACTCATTTTTAGAGTATTAATAAAAACAGAACAAGAAACATTAGATGGGTTTTTTGTACTTAAGTGAGCATCACTACACACTCACTACAGATGAATACGTTGTGGCTGGAATTGGTTTCTTGACATCTGGGGTTTATTCCTGAGTTTGCCACAAAATTCTTGCACAGACAGGAGCAAATAATTCAAATTGTCTATGCCTTAATTACCCCATCTATTAAATAGCCTTAAACACTAATCTACTGCTCAGCATATACTGAGGCTAGAATACACTTTTATTTAAAGATAAACTGATAAAGCAGCAATGACTTCTGCAGAAAAACACTGAGATTTGACTTTGCTCCCTAACAGTTTTAATTCGCACCTAAAGCGAGGAAATTTCTCTCCCCCGCAACCATCCCTTCCCCTGGCAATCCATCCCATAATCCCTGCCCATCGCAGGGTTCGCGACGCTGTGCTCCACCTCAAACACACATCTGGCATTTCAGCCACTCACCCTGTCACCAGACACAAGGTGGGTACCAGTTGTACTCCAGTTCAGGACCGCAATTTGGGCGTCATGATGCGGCGGCACAGCGTGCTGCTCCTTGTCTTGCTTGTTCAGGATGACGATTTCTCCCGTCTCCCAGCCTGCTGCAAGAATGGGTCTGGAAGGGTGCCAGGAAAGCGATGTGACCTGGAAGCTTCTCTCAACATGTGCATCAGGCACATGTTCTCCCTGCAAACGGAAATAAAGCGCAAGCTCAGTACATTTCAAGCACATTTCAAGGTAAAAACCCCAATTTTTTAAAAAGAATAAAGCACCTCACTGAGGACCCAGAATAACCTAATGCTCAAACAGCTCTTAAAGGCAGACCCTCCTTCATGCGTGGTTTGCAAAAATGTTTCAGGCGAGTCATTTAACCTCTCTGCTTGTTTGTTTTTCCATCTGTAAAATGTGGATGACAGTTTTTCATCATGCACTTTGAGAAGCATGTGTTTTACAGGCCACTCATATTAACAGACGTCAACTTTTCCAGCGCGTCTGCTGCTAGATGGCTTGTAGTACCGTTGCCCTAAATAGCACACTTTTTTCCTGAAAATTATGCAAACCAAAGTCCCACGCAAGCCTCCTGTGTAAAGTTTAGAGCATGCAAAGGAAATATCTGTCCACAGGCAGAAACCCTACGAGGAAACAACCTACTTGAATGGAACACGCTGACTCTAGCAAATCAGGTAAGTTTCAAGGTGGAGGAATGACTTCTTTAAATTTACATTTATTAGGACATTTTATTCATTTAGAGATTAAAAAAAAAAAAAAACCAGCAGCATGTACCCATTTTACTTTTAAGCCTGACATTCTCATAGTATGAGAAGTAAAAAGCGAATCGGTAACCATCACAACAAGACTTAACGGCTGTAAAAATTCAATTTCAATAGAAAGATCCATTTAATTTATAAATACCTTTTGATAAAATACATATAATTAGTAGCTGGTGAATCTGACATGCCTTAGCACGGGACACGGATAGTAATTAAAATCCAGAGAGAGGGGTTCAAGGAGCATAAGGCTGCAAACATGTAAATGAAAAAGGTGACGTTTCAAACCAACAAACCGATACCAAGACCAAAGCAAAGCTGCAGACGATTCACCTGTTCCAGGTAGATGTCCACGCAGCCCCCAGAGGCTGTGCTGATGGACGCGACTGCCAGGAGCGGATGGAGTGGGTGCCATGCTATGTGAGAAGGGGAAGCAACTGAATCCGGAGCTTCTGCCCGATGATCCACATACACAGCCATACCAACAGCGGCTGGCACAGCCTGCCCACCTGTGCAAGGAAAACAAACACTCCTGACAGGTATGCTTAGGTATGTAATACATATACACACTATATATAAAATAACAAGTGTGCTTTAAAAATGGGGAAAAAATCAAGCTGCAGCATCATCTTGTTAATACACACTACACAGACATGAAGAAGGTCATGGTGGCATTTTTATAAAAAATTTTAAAAATACAGAGGAATATTGAGCCTTGTAGCCTGCAGATTCGTAGTGCGCACAGGCTGTGTAGTTGGTGAACAACTCAGAATTTACCAGAACTTCATCTCCAAAGACGTCAGTGTACAGGCAGAGTGATTTCTTCCAGTACCTCAAGGGGGCCTACAGGAAAGATGGGGAGAGGCTGTTCAGGAGGGCCAGTTATGATAGGACAAGGGGTAATGGTTTTAAAATAGAGGGAGGTAGATTCAGGTTGGATATTAGGAAAAAATTTTTTACTATGAGAGTTGTAGAACACTGGAACAGGTTGCCCAGAGAGGTGGTGGATGCTCCATCCCTGGAGACGTTCAAGGCCAGGTTGGACAAGGCCCTGAGCAACCTGATCTAGTTGGAGATATCCCTGTTCCTTGCAGGGGGGTTGGACTAGATGACCTTTGAAGGTCCCTTCCAGCCCTAACCATTCTATGATTCTATGATTCTATGATTTTATGTTGTAAAGTCTCACATCTGGGCTTGCAATGTAAGTTTTAACAGTCGTCACCACTTTGGAGCTTGTACGGTTGAAATTAGGCAAGATCAGTTTAACTCCTGGAATCACAGAATCATTGAGGTTGGAGGAGACCCTTAAGATCATCGAGTCCAGCCGTTAACCCAGCACTGCCAAGCCCACCACTAACCCATGTCCCTCAGCACCACATCTACAGGTCTTTTAGATACCTCCACCCATTCCCTGGGCAGCCTGTTCCAATGCTTGACAACGTTTTTGTGGGAGAAATTTTTCCTCATATCCAACCTAAGCCTCCCCTGGTGCAACTTGAGGCCGTTTCCGCTCGTCCCATCGCTTGTTACTGGGAGAAGAGCCCGACCCCACCTTGCTACAACCTCCTTTCAGGCAGCTGTAGAGCGATAAGCTCTGCCCTCAGCCTCCTCTTCTCCAGGCTGAACAGCCCCAGTTCCCTCAGCTGCTGCTCACAAGACTTGTGCTCCAGACCCTTCACCAGCTCCGTTGCCCGTCTCTGGACACGCTCCAGCCCCTCAGTGTCTTTCTTGTAGTGAGGGGCCCAAAACTGAACACGGTGTTCCAGGTGTAGCCTCACCAGTGCTGAGTGTGGGGGGACGATCACCTCCCTGGTCCTGCTGGCCACACTGCTGCTGATACAAGCCAGGATGCTCTTGGCCCTCTCGGCCACCCCGGCACACCGCTGGCTCATGTTCAGCCGGCTGTCGACCAACACCTCCAGGTTCTTTTCCGCCAGGCAGCTTTCCAGCCATCCTTCCCCAAGCCCGTAGCGTTGCAGGGGGTTGTTGTGGCCCAAGTGCAGGACCCAGCACTCAGCCGTGTTGAACCTCATACAGTTGGCCTTGGCCTATGGGTCCAGCCTGTCCCCATCCCCCTGCAGAGCCTTCCTGCCCTATCTGTCATCTGCATTCGAATGGCAATACTCAATACAAGCTGATGTTCCAAGGAAAAGAACCTGAGGGCAATGCTCTCTTCAGAGCTGTTTGCCAGAAGTGGAGGAAGTCACTAACAATCTCTGATATCTGATATACGGAGATCGTCTTTGGGATCGGCGGTGTGTGATCTCACACACTCAAAAGAAAAACAGCTGGAGAAAAACACCTCCAGTTATCAGCAAATAACGCCAAGACAACATGAACTACCAGACATCGAAACAGAAACAGGTGTAGTGAGCCTAATAACGAACAATTTGATGTTTCAACAAGATCCATTCACCTTTATCCTCAGGCTCCTTCAAAATCCTTTGCATTCCCATAGCAGCATGTGGGTCTAGTTTTAACGTCACACAAAAAAAAAAACCCAAACAACAAACCATTCAAATAAAAATTGGAGTGGTTTTCATCTTGATTTCATGTTTTTTCAATAGTTTTCTTAAATCTCCAGTTCTGCTCCAAAATACTGTCCCCATTCTACCACTTTCATTATTTCATCTGTTTCATTTTCCTTTAACAGGACAAGAATTTAGTCCATATTTGAATATAAGCTCTATACAGGCTCAAACTTTGAACTAATAGAGAAATTCACTTTGGATTCAAATAAAAATTTGAGGTGCCTAAATGAAAACAACCACACTTGGTATGAAATAATGGTTTTATCCCACCAAACCACACAGCTGTAATGCCTCTTCTAGAGCCACCTTCTTCTGCTGTTAAGCATTCCTTGCATCTGTAATCACAAATATTACTTATTACTATGCAGTTCTTCCAGTTCCCTTCTGAGAGAGAAGAAAACCAGTTTGTCAAGCTTACAAACTGTGTTTCTTTGTCAGCTCACTAACGGGTACATCAAGCCACGTTGTCTGTGTTGCCACAGGTGACTGTCAGCTTGTTCCAGTTCAGACAGCTAGAGCTAACTACCTCTTCCAGCATTACTGGGCAGCAAAACCAATTCTTCAATCAATACTGTATATATTTCAAAAGGCAGATGAGCACTTACAAAAACACGATTCACTGATATTGTCATGTAAATAATGGATGATCCTTAACATAAAATACTTTTCACCATCTCAGTAACTATATAAAATTGCACAGGAGACTGCTATAAAATGTAAATTGCTTACATAAATGGATTACCTCTGGTGTAAAAGTCACCAAACCAACATTCACTTGCTTGTTGTCATCTTGGGAATCTGTTATTCGCATGTTTACTGTTGCTTTGACAGATACTTCTTCAAAAAAAGCCTTCAAAGAAGAAAACTGAAAACCAAGTAGCACTACCTCTACAAATGATTCTGGCACTGCACGTTCTATTTTTTCAAGGTCTAAGAGACAAGAATTTCTGAAAAAGTCAACCACTTTGAGGATTGGAATAGAACATGAGTAAGTCCAGACATCTGATCTCAGTAATTAGATTGGATACACCTGATGGACACACGTGAAACAACTTACAAGCACGTCATAAAAAACAGAAGAGTTCATAGAATCACAGAATGGGTTGGGTTGGGTTGGAAGGGACCTTTAAAGATCACCTGCTTCCCACCCCCTTGCGTGGGCAGGAACATCTTTCCCTAGATTAGGTTGATCAAAGCCCTGTTCAACCTGAGCTTGAAAACATCCAATAACAGGACATTCACAACTTCTCTGGGCAACCTGTTCCAGTGTCACCACCCTCATCATAAAACTCTTCTTCCTTATGCACAAACTAAACCTACCCTCTTACAGTTTAAAACCATTACCCTTGTCTTATCAGTACAGGCCCTGGTAAGAAGTGTCTCTCCATCTTTCTTATAAGCCCATTTGAATTACTGAAAGACCACAAGGTCTCCTTGGAGCCTTCTCTTCCCCAGGCTGCGCAATCCCAGCTCTCTCAGCCTGTCTTCACGGGAGAGGTTCTTCCAGCCCTTAGATCATTTTTGCAGCCCTCCTCTGGATCCACTCCAGCAGCTCCATGTCTTTCTTGCGCTGGAGACCCTAGAGCTGAACGCAGAACTGCAGGGGGGTCTCACCAGAGCGGAGCAGAGGGGCAGAATCCCCTCCCTCGCCCTGCTGCCCACGCTGCTCTGGGTGCAGCCCAGGGCACAGCTGGCTTTCTGGGCTGTGAGTGCACATTGCCAGCTCACGTCCAGTTTTTTATCCACCAGTACCCCCAAGTCCTTCTCTGTAAGGCTGCTCTCAACTCATTCATCACTCAGTCTGTACCAGTACTGGGGATTGCCCCAATCCAGGTGCAGGACCTTACACTTGGCCGTGTCGAACTTCATGAAGTTCACACAGGCAAACATTATACATGACATTAATGTCTGCCAACAGAGAAAAGCTAAGAGAGGTTCAAGGTCATTGTCTGCCCCTGTTCTTAACCAGGCAGACACAAGCCAGGTCTGGTGCAGACATCACACACCCACACTAATGTGGCCCTGTGTTTGGGATATCAGGTCTTTTGGGGAAATCAAGCCTTATTTCAGGATTTATCAGCTCACCACCAATGCACCACCTATATAGGCCCCAACGCAGATCAATAACTGGCCATCATCTCAGAGCAGGGGCAAAGGACTCTGTTTGTCTGCACCCACCAACATAGACATGCGTAAGATTTCACACGGAGTCAGTAATTCCATGAGTAAGGGAAAATTATCCTTTGATATGGGGTGATTTCCCTCCAGACAAACTTCTGAATTCATTACTTAAAAGTTGACAGAGTATTAAAACAAATTACAAACCAAATAGTGTTTATTTCTTTGGTTTGAATTTCCTGGGATTTATGCAGGTAACCTCAATATTCCGACGGCTACAAGTGACAGCAGTGAGCCAGAATACATGCACATACTTCAAAACACAACCGTCCACATTCAGGAAAAAAAAGTGTTTTTAAGAATGTTATTCTGTCTTGGGTGACAATTCTTAAGAAGTTACTTTTACGCCCTGCGTGACAGCGCTGTCAGCACATTTAGCACCTAAGGGAGGCTGATTACGACGAGGTTTGCTGCTCTTGTGGAACTGGTACCAGCTTACCAGCAAACCCACCACCAAGCATAGCCATAGAGGAGTTTTCTGCACGCGTTGCTACGGTGTCCCTGACAAGACCTGACAGCTACCCATGCAGAAACATAGTTTTTTCTTATAATCCCTACGTACAAGAAACGCGAATGGTTTATATTTTAAAATGGTTAAAATTGCTAGCCCCAGAAGAAGAATGAGAACACAAAATTGTGTACAAAAACCGACTAAATACGATTTCCTCTAACCGGTGAAACAGGAAAAGTAAATAACAAAAAGGGATTAAATGCTGAAGCGGCACAGAGGGAGACGGGGCAGGAAAACACGCCACGGGACGAGCCCAGCCCGCTTCTCGAGGGGTTCCTCCGCCCGCGGGGCAGCGCTCGTGTGCGCCGGGACCCGCGCGGGCCACCTCGGCCGAGCGACCGCCACCGGGCGCCACCGCCCCCGCCCGCACGGAACGACCACGGCGCAGCGGCCCCCGGAGCCCGCCGCGGCCCGCGGGGGCTCCCGGCTCCGCGCCCGGGCGCGGCAAACGCGGGGCCGCCCGCCCCGTCGGCGCTCCCCGGGCACGGCCGCTCCCGCCGCCGCAGGATGACCCGGCGGGCCGCGCTCCCGCGGGGCAGGCCCGGACCGACCGGGGAGAAGCCGGCCGAGCCCCTGCGGGCTCCCGGCGCCTTCGCTCGGGCCGATCCCGGCGCCCCGCGCCCGCTCGTACCTGCCGGCAGCCGCGCCGCGCGGTCCCGGCGCCCAAGGCCGCACTCGCTCCGAGATGCTTTGCGTTACCCCTGACAACGGGCAGAGCCCCGGCACGGAAGCTCCCGAACGCGAGCCGAAGAGTCACGGAAACGAGCGAAGAGGGACGGAAAGTGCCGAGCGCCGCCCCGCGGTGCCCCGCCGGCGCTGAGCGCGCTGCCTCCGCGCTCCGGGCGGGGCCGGGGGCCGGGGGGGCCGGCGCGGCGCCCCAGCCAGCACCCGAGGCGTGTGCCCGAAGGAGCGCTGCCCCGCGCCCCGTCCCACCACCGGCCTCCGGGCAGGGGAACCGCCTCCAGCCTGGGACACCCACCTTCGGGGGGCTCCGGCTGCCGGGACCCCAAATCGTAACGGGCAGCTTTGAGGCATCGGCGGTTGTCGTCAGGATGGTGCAGATTAACCTGTGAGGACCTTTTTCCGGCGCAGATGGACGGTGAGCTCCCCGGCCTCCCGGGAATCAAGATTCCATGACAAACTCTTCAGGTCGCCGACCATGTGTCAAACACCCGCTGCTACACAGCCTGATCCAGTCGAAACTCCACGAAATATAAACGCGGATTGTAACCGGGTGTGATTATACAGCCCAGAGCTCATTAGCTCTTTCGGAGTGCGAAAAGTGATTTGGTAACTTTTTAAGATAGTGGCCAAGTTTTTCTAGTAACATCCAAGCACAGATAGCCCCAGAAAGCTTTCCTGCCACCGCCCCACACACCACCCCCCCTCTCCTGCAGCACCCCTGGGTGCAGGGGTCCAGCCCAGGCCCGGGACAGGGGGACAGCCTGGCTCGATCTCCAGTCCTCATCAGTGCCAGGCCTGCACTCAGCCTCAACAGCCGGGTTTACCAAGCACATCCAAAAGAGACAATTCAAGACCAAATCCTCCTACCGTGATCAACTCCACAATCACTTGTAATTCCTCTGAAGTCACACCACTTCCGCACCAACAGATGAAAAGAAGCAGCACCTCTAGTAAAGCTGTGACCAAGTTTCTGCACACAATTACTTACCTTGACCCTAACCATGTGTAACATGTTGTGTGATTCATGTGGTGTTTCACACTATTTCCCTTTTCATAGAATCATAGAATCATAGAATCGTTAGGGCTGGAAGGGACCTTCAAAGGCCATCTAGTCCAACCCCCTGCAAGGAACAGGGATATCTCCAACTAGATCAGGTTGCTCAGGCCTTTTCCAAGTACACAACAATTACTGGGACCCTTCTGACAAATAAAAAAACCCAAACAGTTTTTGTTAGCAAGCAGGAAAAAGTACTAGGTGGGAGATAGACTGCTTTGAAACACACTGTGTCTCTTCCCGAACTTAAAGATAGGCTTTAGGTAGGGAGGCAAAACACTGGCTTTAAACCTGCTTGCTACAAGCTCAGCAACCCCTTCCAGAACAAATTATTTTCTGAGCAGCAGAACTTACAAAGTCCTGTAGCTTTTTATCTTCTCCCTCACAAGGCAAGAGCTCTAACTCGATCATTTATGGCATCTCCTCTTGGTGGATTCTTGGGCACGTAGTAACACCATCAGCTCACTCAGGTGCCGCTCCCAAAGCACAGTCAGTAATTCATTCCTTGGCTCTGCCCAGCTGACTATGTTCGCTGTGTCCATAGTATTTTTGAGAGCATTGGATTGGAAGTTGAGTGTTTGAGCAGACCGTGCGTACAGATGCCTTGCTTTCTCAGACAGCCAGGCTAATGAGGAAACTGTTGCAACTACATAGTCCAATCAAGTCAGAAATACATGGCCAGTAGGAGCCTCAAGCAACCATCCGGTCTGTCATCCCTTCCGGACTGGAATAAAAATAATTAAAAAAAACCCCAACGTTGACTGTCTCTGCTCAAGTGACCATTTTCGCAGCTTTCATAATTACCTGGTTCAATATTACACAAAATTTTGCCCAATAACTAAACTATATATTCCTACTTGTGCAGGTATAGCTGGAAATTAAAGTTCCCTGCCCTCCAATATTCAACAGGAAAACCCTACTGCAAAGGATTTATATCCTAAATAGACAAATGAGCAGGGCATCTTAGGATTCCAAGATCTTCCCTCCTGAGTACTGTGCTCATAAGGGATGCCTAGCAGCTCTGAGTCCCTAAAGTCCCAGGACAGGCAAAGAACAAGCCTCAGCAGTGTAGTCACACACAGTGTATTTCTTCCCTTCCTCTAAGGGCTTGACCTCAGATGCAGAGAAAAAAATAAAATAAAGTTGCATGATTAGGTGCAACTCCCTATTTAGTAAGCCATAAAGGATTAACAGTAGGAGCCTGAGCTTTGGTTTAAATCCCCTTACCTGAATGGGAAAGAACTGCTTTAGGAACACAGAGATCATCTATTAGAATTTGCTGGATTAAACAACTTAAGAGCCTTTTAAGAATTAAATGAGTTACGAATGAAATGTAGTAGCTTCTAAGTAACCTAAAATGAAAATAGAGATTAACACCCACTGTATTTGTGGCTTTTCACCTAAGATCTTCAGAAAAGTATTTTCACGTTATAACTAGTGTAATGATCACGCACATTAGATGCAAAATTAGAAACAGCTCAACATAAACCAGGAGTATTATTGTCCTTCTGTTAGACAGTTCCGCATTGCTCGCTCTGTTTCTACTAAACATGCAATTCGCTATTCATACCTCAAAACACACAGGATGCGCAACAAATCCACGTTAAAGTTCTTGCCTAGTCTGGAAACCCATGGCAACAAGCACTGAAAGATTATTTGCATTCCATATCTGTGCAGGTCTGCCAGAGCACAATCACTGACCCTCCCTACTATGAAAAAAGTACGAATGAAAGTTCAAGTGTCTTTTGACATCTCAACCCACCCCCTGCCTCTCAGCTCTTGTCCAACTCCCCTTTATTCAGCCTGTCTTTCCCAAACATTTACGCACATGAGCAATTTCACACCTTAACAGCCCTCTCGAGGCAAAGGGGCTGTTCAAGCATGTGAAGTTATTTACATACAGAGAGAATGGAAACCTTCAACTCGGGGCTCCTTGGGGAGCCCAACATGCCTTTGTGTCTCTTTGCAAAGCACCATGGAAATACATGGCACTGGAGATGCAGAATGCATCATTTCCTGTCAGTATCGTCAAATTTGGTTGTGGTCAAACCAAGTGGCAAAACCAAGCTAATGACCTTGTGCTCAATTATAACAAAACTGCAAAATACTCTCTCTACAAAAAAATCTAATTAAGATGTAGATTTAAATTCAAAGCTCTGCAGTGGAGACAGGACCATTAAGCAATTTGAATTGAAGTTCCCTGTGATTGTGTTTGCAATCCCAAGCACAAGTCCAGGCTGGGCGGAGAATGGATGGAGAGCAGACCTGAGGAGAAGGACTTGGGGGTGTTGTTTGAGGAGAAGCTCAACAGGGGCTGCCGCCACTGTGTGCTGGCAGCCCAGAAAGCCAGCCATGTCCTGGGCTGCACCCAAAGCAGCGTGAGCAGCAGGTCGAGGGAGGGGATTCTGCCCCTCTGCTCTGCCCTCCTGAGACCCCCATGCAGTGCTGCGTTCAGCTCTGGGGTCCCCAACATCAGAAGGACATGGAGCTGCTGGAGTGGGTCCAGAGAGGACCACAGAGATGATGCGAGGGCTGGAGCACCTCTTCTCTGGAGACAGGCTGAGAGAGTTGGGGCTGTTCAGCCTGGAGAAGAGAAGGCTCTGGGGAGACCTTCCAGCACCTTCCAGTGCCTAAAGGGGCTACAGGAAAGCTGGAGAGGGGCTTTTTACAAGGGCATGTAGTGACAGGACAAGGGGCAATGGATTTAAACTGAAAGAGGGGAGACTTCGATGAGATCTAAGGAAGAAATTCTTCCCTCTGAGGGTGCTGAGGCACTGGCACAAGTTGCCCAGAGAAGCTGTGGCTGCCCCATCCCTGGCAGTGTTCAAGGCCAGGTTGGATGAGGCTTTAGGCAACCCAGTGTAGTGGAGGGTGTCCCTGCCCATGGCAGGGGGGTTGGAACTGGATGATCTTTGAGGTCCCTTCCAACCCAAACCGTTCTGTGATTCTATGATTCTAATTTGGCTCTTTTTTGTTTACAAACTGCATTTATAGCAATACGCTCGGTTGCTCACAGCTGTGCTTTACAGCGTGTTTATAGGAGATGATGCAGAGCACATAGAATGCTCAAGTTTAGTTCACCATAATTACTTGCAACACCCTCCATGTGAGCCCAGCCTTCCAGAATTTAGATGCCATCATGAAGTTTAAATTGTTAAGACACTGATTTCTAAGCTACAGTTTATGAAGCTTTTCCTCAGGAGGCAGCATCCTTTCCTGCTGTGACAATCACAAAGCTCCAAGAAGAGGATGATGTAATGTTCTTTCCACAAATAATTTATTAAGGGGGAAAAAAAAAAACCAAAACAGTTGTTAAGATTTTTGGAATCATCCTTCCTAGCAGTTAAGATGAAGCCACCACATGAAAGTATGAGAGAGCAGTCACTGGAAAACAGGCCACAACATCGGGTTAGCAAACAAAACTCAATTCAAAATGAAATTCAGTGAATAACGCTTCTTAATCTTGGAGAGTTTATTAAAAAAATAATAATATCCCACTTAAGGGTACCTACACGAGAGCAAACTGGAAGAAGACTAGAAGCTGGGAAGACTCGGCCCTTCCCAGGAGGTTTCACGCCGGTTATTTGTGCCTTTCGGGACAACGAAGAGCTCGGTAACGCCCTGAGTTAGCAAGCGGCACGGTGCCGAGCGAGCCGCGGGGACAGCGCGCAGCTCGGCAGCGCTCCGGGCTGCGGCCGCCGCTCCGCCCAGAGCCCCGGGAGCGCGGCGGGCGGCCCGGCGTGCCCCCGGGCTGCTGCCGCCCCTTCGGGACCGCTAACCGAACAGAGAACCGGCCAGCGGCAGGCTCCGCGGCCGGCGCCGCGCGGAGGCGGCTGGGCGGGAGGCCCGCTGTTCCGCCGGTCCCGGCAAGCGCAGAGAGCTGCGGGGCACAGCGGGCCCCGGCCCACCCGCTCCCACCCGGCCGGCATGGGCCGCTCCGCTCCCGGCCGCGGAGGCGAACTCACCCAGAGAGCCCTCCGGGCGGGCGGGCGGGCGGGCACGGCGGCGGGGCGGGGCAGCCCCGCCCCGCCCTTACCGCCCGGCCGAGAGCGGAGCGCCAGGGCCGCGGGGCGAACGGAGCGGAGCCGCAGCGTCCCGCCCGCGGCCGCCGCCATTTCCCGGCACGCCATAACCGCCCCACCGCGTGCAAATCGGCAGCTGCCCGACCAATGGGGTCCTGCGCCGCCGCCGAGGGCCCCGGCTGTACGGCCCGCAATTGGCTTTTCCTTTAGCCAATCAGCAGCCAGCTCTCCGCGCTCGTCCCGCCCCCTGACGGATACCGCTTGACGCCTCTTCCTCCGCGTTCAGCTGTCGTCAGCCACCCCGCGTCGCGCTTTGTTTGGCTGGCGTAGGCGCCCCGGCCCCGCCTCCAGCCTCGCTCCCGCTCGCCGCCAGCCAATGGGGCGCCTTGTTTGGGGTGCCGGGGCGGGGGGTGCCGGCGCGCTCAGCTGGGCCCGCGCGCCGTGTCCTGCCCCGCCCCTCGGGCCCGGCGCGCGGTGACGAGGAAGCGGAACCGCCGGGCCGGACTCGCCGCCACCCGCTCCGGGGCCGCGGCTCTGGCCGGGCGCGTTGAGGCCCAGCGGGCAGCCGGCAGTGCTGAGAGCGCAGCCGCCGTGTCGGAGCGGCCTGGGGAAGAGAGGTCGCCTGCCCGGCCGGGAGCGGGGCTGCTGCCGCCGGCCAAGCTGGGAGGGCCGCTGGGCTCCGCGCCGGCCCCCTCCCGCGCTGGCGGGTGCCGGAGGAGCCGAGACAGCCGCCGGCGGGAGAGCTGGAGCGCGGAGGCTGCGCGGCGGTATTGATGCGGCAGGTGAGGCTCGGAGCGGGGCTGGGGCCTCCCGCGGGGCCCTCCGCTGCTGTGGCGGGGAGGGAAGGGGCGGTTTGGGCCCCCGCGGCACGTTCGGGCCCCCGCGGGGAGCGGTGCGGTCCGGCCCGCCCTGGCGCGGCTCCGCTGTCCGGGCCGTCGGTCAGCGGGGCGCGGCGGCGCCGGGGTCTGCGGGATCTCACCGCTGAGCGGAGGCGGAGCGAGGGCACGGCGGCCGAGCATGGCGGTGTAGAGCACCAGAGCGGCGGGGCTGGTAAGGTTTTCCCTTCGGGAGAAAAAGTGGGTGCAAGGCGAAAGGAGAAGGCAGCCGAAATGGGTGGCCCGGGTGCGGGGCACGGCCGCGGGGTTTGGGCAGGACGGAGTAAGGAGCCAGCTGCTGGGAAATGGGGCAGGCGCCGGGATTCGCCACCCTGGTCTTGTGAGTAGCTGTCCCCAAGGTGTGCTTCCTTGTTATCCCCCTGCTAATTGTTGGGGGATCCCAGCAGGTGCATCGTTGAATTTGCGGTGATAAAACTGAACTGGGAATCCGGGAGATTTGAACCTCACTTAAGTGAAGCTTTCGAGCACAGACTGTCAGAGTTGGAAGACTTCTGCCCTCAAAATAACTGAAAACTCTGCAATTTTTGTTGTGTGGAGAGCAAGTTTGTGTAATTGAGGACCTGTCAGGTGAATACTTAATCAAGGTTTAATATGAGTTTAGATCCACAGCTTAAGTGAGTTTGAGTGTTTGCAAAGAACGGAACGTTGCCCGACATAATTCTGAATTGGTGGATGTGGTGGTTTAGCTGAAAATCCTTAGAGAGAAAAGCATCATTTCGACAGCAGGAATGCAATTTATAAACTGCGATCACACAAATTTGTACACCAAATAATGCTGACGCTTTATTCTAAACCATGTTATTCTGGTGTCAGCCTAGTCTGTGGTAATTCCATTCTTTATTTGTAATACTCAAGAGTTTCCTTCTCTTGGTTTTTATCTTTTCTCTTAATTAAAGTTGGACTGTGGCTCCTGCTCTGGTGATGAAGCAGCTCCATTGCAACTGCTACTTTTTTCTGGTTTGCTGCGAGGGATTCCTTTCTTGGAAGTTGACTTCTTTTAGATATGGTGTCAGTAATATTTTTACACTCTTAAGAAGAAAAACCCAGTTCTTGAGTTTTAGCAGATAATACAGTTTAATGCCTTAAGTTTCGCGTATCTGGCATTTTGTTCTGAGCATTTAAAAAGTTCTTTAGGATGGAGAGGGTTTATGAAGTTAGACGCAGAGTGAGCGGCCACCTCAGCAGCTGGTTGGAGTGTCAGATTTGGAATTACGGTTGTTCAGCGGTGCCTCTCGGGAAGTCCAGGACCGCTCCGCGAGCAAACGATGATGTTTGAAAACTTTTTTCGCTCGGCCGAGGGGTCGCAGCATCGCCGTCCTTGCGCGGTCCCCATCGAAGCGAGGGGGGAACAGCCGCTGCGGGTGCCCGCGGAGTTTGCTGCCCTTGGAATTAGGGAAGATGATGAGGGGGTGACGCTAATTTAGAGAAAGAAGCCGCTGGGCGCTGCTGACAGCCGGGCCGGGCCGCTCCGCTCCGCTGGGGCCGGCGCGCTGCGCTCCGCGGCCGCGCCCGGGGCTGCCCCGCGGGGAGCGGCGCGGGGCTCCGGCGGGGTGGGGGCGGCGGGGGGGCTGGAAACCTCGGTGGCCTCGGCCAGTCCCAGCCCCGGAGACACACACACACACACGCACGCTCGGAGGAGGAGGAGGAGGAGGAGAAGCCGCCGCCGCATCTCGGAACATGAATCCCCCCCCCGCGGCGGGCCGGGCCGCCTCGGCTGCATGGTGAGGAGCAGGAAGGGCCCCCCCGGGCCCGCGGGGCCGCGGAACGGGTAGGATGGGGGGCGAGCAGCCGGGCCGGCCCGGCCGCGCTGCCCCGCTCCGCCGGGCCCGGCCGCTGCCGTTCCTGCCGGCGGCGGCCGAGCGCTCCCCACGCCCGAGTTGGCCCGGGCGGTTTCTCTGCCCAGGGCGCCCCGAGCCCCTCCGGGAGGGTGCCGGGGGAGCCCCGCCGCCTTTTGGGCCGCTCCGGGGGGGTTCCGGCGGGGCCTTCCCCCGCCCGCCCTCGGCACAGGTTGTTGGGTCGGGACAGCAAACGAAAGGGGATTTAGTAACAAACAACGGCGGCCATGTTGAGAGGAATTTCTGCAGCTAAACTTCTCCCCTCAGCCCAGGGATTTCTCTCCCTCCCGGGGGGCTCCCCGGGCTCACTCCGTGCCCCCCTCTTCTCTCTTTCTCCTCCTCAACAGGATGACAGTGAAACTGGGAGAGAGCAGCGGGGAGGAAGGGGTGAAAAAGCTGGGCAAGAGAGCAGGAGGAGATGAGGAGTCCCTGGAAGAAGAAGGGGCAGGAGGAGGAGGAGAGGCAGCTCCAGGCAGCAGCAGCACAAAGAAAGAAGAGAAGATCATTAACACCAGCACCACCAGCAGCCCCCCACCCAACCCCAGCTTGGCGCAGGCCCCGGCCGCCCTCCAGCCCTCCCACAGCCAGGACCAGCATCATTTTCTCAGGTCCAGCGTCAGACCTCAGAGCAAGAGGCTGAAGAAGGATTCTCAGGCATCCTCTGCGGTTGGCAGCAGCGCTGCTGCAAAAGGCAAAGGTACCGTGTTCTGCACCCCGAAAACACGCGTGCGGGGTGGGTTGGGGGTGTCATTCCCCTCCCCTAGGTGCCATCTTTTGTTTGGCGCTGGGGAAGGTGCTTTGGGGCTTGTTTCTCACCGTGGCTGGAATCTTCTTTGTGTCCCAAGGCTCCAGCTGCTCTGCTGCCCACCGTCCTCTTGCACTCGCAGAAACGGGGGCTTTGGGGGGGGGGTGTGGAGGAGGAAAAAATCTCTGTTATTGAAGCAAACCTTTAATTCCTGCATTTCGTCTTTCTTGAGTTTTAGGGAATTCCTGTGTTTTGGTTGGGAAATTGGAGTCTAGCTAGCAGTGTAATCAGGTGGCTACGCTCTGAATTCTGCTCTTGGACAATAACAAAATGTTCACTGGGTGCTAGTGGAGAAAGGGAAGAAAACGACCCACAAGACATCGGTGATTTCCCCAGTTATTTCTGTGATCATTTTACCCAAGGAACTGTTTTGGAAGCAGCTACGAAATACACATGTTGACATATTTGTTTGTAAGGTTTGGTGAGTTCTGCATTACTCTCTCAGAACAGTTTGGGCATTTCCACATAATTTGAGGTTTTATTCAGGTAGTTCTGTATACATCTGAATGTCTGCACATTCACACATACACATGGTTTTTTGCTCTAGCCTTGCAGATAGAATTTGATTTTTTTCAAAGCCATTTCTTACTTGAGTAGCTAAAAGACGGCTACTTTTAGGGATTTTGAATTTTGAATATCTTGGTGCTATTGTGTGTGCTCAGCAGTGACTGGGTGACACCTGGCACTGTAGTCGCGCTGTACTGGAGCTTAATTTTGGATACCTTGTGCAAAAGTGCTCGGGTGTTACTTTCTGCTAATTTTGGAGAAAAACAACACTCGGAGATTTCTTCAGCGTTTGAAATAACAAAGTTTACTCTTTTCTGCTTGGACAAAATTAAACTCCACGTAGCCTAAATGTGTCTTGGGAGCTACCTCACTCTTTGGTCCGTTACAGTGGTGTGCACGTGCTGGACATTAGGTAAACATTATGGATTACGATAGTTTTGTGGTACAGGAATAAATCAGTGCAAATTGGGATACTTGAGTTGTTGCCATATTATGAAAAAATTCTTAAACTCAGTTGCTTGACAGTTAGTTTATATAATTGATTAAATTTTTTTTAAGTACCTTAGTAAGTCCTCTTTAATGTCTTAAACTTTTTAAGTGAAAAACTCCTGTGCGTGATGTTGGAGGATAGAACAGAAGGGCCTGTGTAGTTTTTTGCCCAGTTGCATTTTACCAAATAAACAGCTGGAATACTCAGGAGTGTTTCGCTACAGGTAATTATTTCAAGAGTTGTAAATAGTATTAAATGCGAGGGGGTGTTTCTTTGGAATACGTGTTGTCCACGATTGACAAGTCAGATGTAGGCATTTGAAATGACTCCCTTGCTTTGAAAGCGTGTACGTGTGTGAACAAAATGCGTGGATCTTTGTGCAGGTGTATGTTCATGTTTGTGTCTTTGCACATAAACCTGCACGTCCAATTCTAGAGCAGCAGAACCATTTTGAACTAGGTGTACCGACCGACACAACTGGAAAGCAAACTTGTTTATTTTGCAGTTCAGATTCCAAAATAGCCCTGTTGAAATTATACACAGAATGGAAAATCCTGTTTCAGTAATCAGCCATAGATAGTGCTTGTAATCACCGTACCTGACTGCCTTGTCAGGGTTGGGGAAGCTTCGGAAATCACTGGGAGGGACAGGAGGTGGTGGAATTACTGTTATGCTCTGACTTTTTTAATTGTGAGACCAGCCACAGCTCCGCCTGGCTGCTTTTGGTGTGAATGCATTACGGTTGGTTCCTCTTGATTCGGTGGGGATGATAACTGTCAGATCTTGGAGAACAGAGACGGAGCGGGATCCTTTCTAATTTGAGTTCTTTACATTCAGGGATGCACACAGAGGTTTTCCAGGCTTGTCTGAATTCTCCGTAATGGAATGTCTTGTGACCAGAATTTTTAGGGCTTTGCATTCTGAGTGAGGTGTCTCACAGAGCTAGCTTCCAGCAGGAAAATAATGGAAGGGTGGAGATTACTAGTGAAGATGGGACTTAAATCCTTCCATTTACTGTCCCACCAGCTTTCTGCTCACGCTGTTAAGTACAAAAATGATAAAAAGCTCGAATGCACGTGTTTTGGATCAGCTCTGAAGGCTGGAAGCTCTTCCATTTTGCATGTCACACAAGGTGATAGCTGCAAAGGTAATCTTGACATTGGCCAGCAGGAGTGTGTAGGCCACACTTACACTTGGTCCAGTGAAACCAGAAACTTGTTTTTGTCATGGTCTTTCAGTAATGCTGCGTAGCCCTTAAAATTTTGTTAAAGTGGTCCTGCTTTTAGAATTTATATTCTAAAGTGAAGACTCTTTCAAAAGCCATTATTAAGGAGTGTAATCAGTAAACTTAATTTCTTTCAAATTGTAGTGACTCAGCAGGCCTTGGCTTGTCCTGATCATGTCTTCAAAAGAATTTTGATTTTTTTTTTTTTTTTCTGTCTGTTGCAGATCCATTTTTACTTTTGGCATTTGTGCTTTCAGGGCACTTCATTGTAGCAGACAAATTATGGATAAACTAAACTTGACTGTAAACTGTAGGAAGTGTTTGCCCACTCAGCAGGTGCTGGATTTTCAACTTTACCTTACTGTGGTTTAGGGAAGATTGTTAGTAATAATTCTCAAGTTCTGCCTAGTAGAATGTGTAAATGTATTGCTAATTTTCACACTGCCCCAATGGGATCTTTAATTGCATCACTGGGTTCTGTCTCTTGCCTTTTATGCACTGAGTTGCGCTTTTGAGTTTAGGACAAAAACGACACAGAAAGTAGCACAGTAAAAGAAAGTTTGAAAACTATTTCACTTCAAAAAAGCCAATCCATTTCGAATTGCTGAAAGTTTTATCAAACTTCCTGCACACATATCTACATCTATGCCTTTTTTTGTTTGTGTTTTGTTTTTTTTTTTTAGAATGATGATTATCTTATTTTCAAATGTTGGTCGTCATTTTATTGTATTTCCAAGTTTGTAGTCTACACCATCTCAAATAATGCACACCTTTTGAAGTATGAGTGCTTGGAAGTCAGTCTTAAAATAACTTGCATTAAATCAGAGGAGGAACTTGAAGGAATAGTGGGGGCAGTTTATTATTACAGTTCAAAAGCAGGGAGGTTCCTTGAGGGGAGAGGAAGCAGACCAATAGAAGGTTGCTGAAAAAGAGGGATTTCTGAGAGTTTGCTTCTCAAATACAAACATGCCACGTGGTTGCTGAGCACAGGTTTTGAAGTAGGGCTTTTTTATGGAGTGGAAGTGGTTAGAAGATGCATGTGTACGTTGTGACCGCCTTGGTAAAAGCATTTGGGGAACACAGTGCCATCATGCACTGTAGATTTAGTTTGAACTAGAGTATAGTGTTCCCATTTCTGTGTTTTTATCCGATTTCTGAATGCAGAATGAAGTCAGGAGGCAATAGGAACAAAGTGTAATGATGATGAGCTGAGGCCTGAAGATGTCTTTAACTCCCTTGCTCTAGATTTATTAATAAAATGTGTAGAATGGCCCAAACAAGTATTTGGATTTGTTTTGCAGTAATAAGCAGTTCTTTCTTGAAAAAGAATTACTCAGCCGAAAGCATTGACTGAATTAGAATGTTGCATCTTTTGACATTGTACAAAACTTGCTAGAAAGCAGTCCAGTTTGTTTCAGCCCACCGAAGTTGTGTGTCCTGTAGCGTGTGGATTAAATTCACTAGTCTTCTCCCGCGGAGAGGGTGTGTATACCAAGATACCCCATGTATGTGCTTACAGTATGGTTTTATTGTATCTTCCCAAGTTTATATGCTGCAGAATGTATCGTGGCCTTCTTTTGAAACATCATTCCTCCAGCGTTGTTTCTCTAGGCTACGAATGACTGTTTAAAAACTGCTGGTATGATCCCTTGTTTTGGTATTCTCCTTAATTCTGTCCATCTCCTTTACACTTGTTAGTTCTTCTATCCTGCCCTGCCATGCTTTCATTCATTCTTTGCCCTCTCGTTTACCCGAGTTCTCTCTCCCCTCCTTGTAAAGTGGCTTAGGACCAGAACTCCACGTTGTCTCATCCCACACCAGAAGAGGAGGATTTTTTTCCATGTACTCTGCGCAGCAGGTGCTGAACTTCGAAAGGGACCTGCCTGCAAGGTTGCACAGCCACATGGTTTAGATGGAACTTCCTTCTAGGCTTTATGGGTGTTTTCTAATGGAAGCGCAGAGAATAATGATTTACTGGAGATAGAGGTGTAACCACATTTATGATGAACTGTTTATTTTTCAAAGCTGTACTTGGTTAGCTCAGATAGTGCTGCATTTGGTATATTAAATACATACTGTTCGTAGAAAAGCAAGCCTTCAGTGTGGCTTTGTAGACTCCCGTTGATAATTGGCATTGTATATGTTTAAACACATTCAACTACATCGTGGTTGTACAAATCTCCTAAATAATAAGAGGGAGAAGAAGCTGGACTAGTCTGTATCCTTGTAGGGCAGTCACCTGTGGTGTTTAAAACTTTGGATGCTAATTCCTAACGAGAACGCTGTTTCAGCCATGCAATATGGCATAAGCTGTCCTAGACTTACCCTTCTTAGGAGTCCATGCTATTTTCTGTGCAGGCATACAAGGTAGAAACTTGTTTTCCAGTTACAATGTTAGCACTCAAAATGAAGCATTGGCTTGCAGGGAATGTGTCTTGTGTCTCTCCCTCTCTCATCTGTGTTCTCTTCTCAGCTACGATTCATCACGGTGGAAGCAAATTGGATCCAGCCTGCAGTTGTGTTGGGTTGTCCTTCCATGGAGCAAGTGGCTTCACTTAAATTCCCAAAGCACACGCTTTCCGTGGGATCACCTGATTAATCTCTTCACTGAAGTAGACGATGTGTATCTGCCCTTAGAAAGATGTGGCTAGAAGTTGTGGCTGCAGTTGGCTGGTGGCTCCTGAAGAAGCTGAGATTTTGCACGCTAAGCCTGTAGAACACCAATAAGAGCACCAGCCTGTGTGTTGAGATACATGGGTGTAGTGGGGATTAACTCTGTAAATTCCAGCTTCTGTGGATGCGGAATCCGTCCTAGAAGAGAGGAATCAGCTGGCATGTAAGAGCTGCCAGTGGAAAATTGAAAAGCAGACACTAAGCTGCTATGTAGAGCCTGGAAGGAGGAACTTCTTGTGGCTGTAGCCACGATAAGACACCGATACTATCAGTCACTGGATGATTTGATACATACAGTGTTCCATTGTTTGTCATTTTCATATCAGATTTTTGAATTGCAGTCTTTCAGTTTCTTTATATAAATTTTTCTGAGTGTTTGTGCTTTGCTTAGAACTACAAAGACGACAGCTTTTTCTACAGAAAATGTAGTTTGAGATGGTGTTATGCCATTCACAGATGAATGAAGTTCTGATACTGGAGCATACAGATGAGTAGGAAATACGGGATAAAAGGACGGAATAAGTTTCTCTGAAACGTTGGTGGTTTGGTCCGTGATTTTGTTGGGGATTATAGTTCACACACCGAGTGCCGAAACCTGATGTCTTTGCAGACTGAGAGTTGAAAGCTGACTGAAATTGCTGAGAGCTTACACAGCCAGACTTGCTGCTTTGCACCTCCTACGCAGGTGCTGGTGCTCTGTCGTGTCCTGGAGGGAAGGGAAGGAATTGCCGTAGCTGGAATTGTGTGGATGTCCAGTCCACACAACTGGGTGGTTGGGTGGTGCAGGATAAGTGGGCAGAGTGAGAATGACCATCTTGGCTCTGTCTCATCTGCAGCGTTCTGCTTTTAGAAAGGATTTGACTCAGAACAAGCACCTTAGCTTTAGAGAAAGCTCTTTCCTCTCTCCGGCAATTCGGCAGCGGTAGTGGTGTGGCCAGCCTCAGTGGACCTGTTTGGATTAATGCATTGCTGAAGTTCTAAATAATCTATTGTTGGGAATTACGGACCATCATCATCTTAGCCTGGAGAAGAGGAGGCTGAGGAGAGACCTGATTACAGCCTACAAATACTTGAGAAGGGATGGTGGGGAGGTAGGGGAAGGGCTCTTTACATTAGTGTTGGGTGATAGAACAAGAGGAAATGGGCATAAGCTTAGTCAGGGGAGATTCAGGTTGGATGTTAGGAAGTATTTCTTCTCTGAAAGGGTTGTCAGCCACTGGAATAGGCTGCCCAGGGAGGTGGTTGGGTCCCCATCCCTGGATGTGTTTAAGAAAAGGGTGGATGAACTACTTAGGGATATGGTTTAATGGGAGATTAGAGGCGGTTGGACTGGATGATCTCTAAGGTCTGTTCCAACCTAGAAAAATCTATGAAATCTCTAAATCTATGAAATGTATCATTAGTGAGGGGGTAAAAACTTGTTAGCTGTTTTCTATGTTACAAGAATCTCATGCAGTGAGATTGAAAGAATGCATTTATCAGGTGTTAATTTAATGATGTGTGACTATTTTTACTTTTGACTTTTATCTTGAATTGGTTTATAACACCATATTTTAGAACATACCGCATTCTGTTGCCTTACGGAGATCCAGTAGGCTCTAGGGTGGATCGTGGTGACCCAGTGATAAATATTACCGTGCACAGGAGGAAGAAAGTTTATGCAAAGGGATGATACAGCAAACTCCTTGATTCCTGGAAGAATTAGGTGGAGTATAAGATCTCTGTAGAGGTGACAAGATATTAAAATTTTTAGATCTTCATCTACGATACTCTAAACAATTGTCTGGATAGTAATTTATTTGTTTAAAACAAGATAGATTGATAAACTTCCCAGGACTAGAGTTAGTCTTGTAGAGTAGTGAGTATGTATAAAGGAGTAAAAGAGCAGTTGTGAGCTGCGTGTGCTTTGTAGAGGTTGAAGCAGTGGAGCCCTTGGCATGTCCTCGATAGAGCTGTTCTCTTCATTTCATCTTTTATGTACAGCTAAGAGGAAATCTACTCAAGTTTGTAGTCCTGTTAGAGTTGTAGTGCAGCCTTCAGGTGTGCCAAATGTACTGTACAGCCTTTGGAAGATCCTTGGTAAGATCTGAGCTTTAGGCAGCTGACTTCAGGTTCTTACTTATTTGAACGTGTATAGGGAGTGATGTAAAAACCCCTCAAACCCGCTAAAACGCCAAGCAAAGCCCAACCACCCGTCAGACAACCAAAACCCGGCATTCCTGGTTCCTCTGGATGGTTTCTCAGGCAGGGAAGAGGTGTGGGATCAGAATGGTGACTCTGGAATGGCATCCTGTAGCTGCCTTTTGATAAAAGATGTCTTTGGCAGTGGGGACTGGTAGCAACGGGAGATTGTGCATTGAGATGGAGCACTGATGTGTTCGAATTCCACCTTCTTGACCAAAGGTTTTAAACACTAAAATCTGTGTTTCTTTACCATGCAAATGGTGATATTTCAGTCTCATGTTTGCAGGATAAAGAAGTAATTCTGTATCTTAAGATTGCTGATTTTCTTCTTGGCCGTCTACTAAAGTGCTCAGGTTTTTTTTATGGCTTCATATTTTTTAAAAGATTTACCTCCACACCTGCAGAATTAAATTGCTTAACTTTCAGTTATTTTATCAGTGGCTGATGAAGGCTTTAGGAAATAGAGAAACTGTTTATTTGAGAAGCTGTTTTTAAGTGCATTTTCTTCTAGATATCTAATTCTTTTGCGTGTTTTGCCTTGCATACTTTCTTGTGATGACAGTAATTTTCTTTTAAAGGGTAAAATAGCCATTCCTAGAAATAAAAGAAACATTAAACTTAAAAGGGTCACAATATCATATTTTATATCAAGTAAGTATTTATTGTATGCAGGGAAAAAAATGTACTTCAACATATCTTACTGTCTTCCAGGTTGGATTTCAAATGTTCTTCGTTACTTGAACAAACGTCTTTTTTAGGATTTGGAGAAATACGATGTTGTCATCCAAAGGAATTGCTTTCAAATTGTGACGGAATAGTTACAATTAGGATTTACACACAAGTCTTTCAGATCGCTAAAGCATAGTAAGCCTGTAACAAGTGATTCTTCTGATACTCTTTTTTTTCAATGATATTTGGATTATCAAACTGGGATGTCTTGGCTCTTGAGAGAGAGATGTGTATGTGTATCTCTATAAAACCACTGACATAGTGGTTTGTCAGCAGAACAAACTGCTTCACATACTTGGCTCTCTAAAGATAACTTCTAAAGCTTAAATATGAAAGAGAGAACTGTGCCAATGTCTAGAAAAGTTTGGGGAGCTAGTTGGGACTGCTGTGTTGTACAAGCTGGATTTACAACGAGTGAACGAAGGGAGGCCGATTTGTCGTGAGATCAACCACAAAACATAGAGGAAAACCAGGAAAATGGGAACAGTGCTATGCATTCCTTACAGTAGCAAAGTGTGTTTCGTGTTAGAAGGCGTCTGGTTTATTAAGTACGTGCCTGCCTTGATAAGGGCGGTCACATCTTAATGGGTGCACTTTTGGGGAGATCTCCCTGGATTAACGTTCTGATCATCTGTTACAGTGTCAAACCAGGCATGATGTTTGATTTGATTTGTTGTGAGTAAGTCACCAGTTTAAGGTTAGTTGATAATGTTTTTGCTGATTAAAATGTCTTCAAAAGACTCATGGTTTGAGAGGCAATTTTTTTTTTTTAAAAAAAAAGCTGCTTCTTCTGAATTAAGGTGAGGGAGTGGAATTTTACTGCATTATATGTGGCTCTCACCTTCCTGCAGTTTCTCCATCCCATTTTCTTCCTGCCCCCTACTTGCCTAAACAGTACATTCTCTTAGTTCCATCAGTCTTTGTTCTCATTTTAGTATTTCCAGTCTTTGTATTTTTTTCTGATCCGTGTTCTTTGGGGTGCCGATAACTGACAAAGGTGCAGTCCAGGTGATACTTCTGTGCCTTTTTCCAAAAGCCACACCAGGATTTGGGGAAGGAGAAGGGGTTGGGACTCGCCATCCTTGGGATACCTTGAATTATCCTGGATGGGCTGCATGTCAGAGATGGTGCTTTTTCTGCTGAGGATGCTGATGTATTGCCATGTGATGAACTAAAGTAGGCACCTTCCAGTCCTGTTGTTACCGCAGTTATTCTGGAGGCAGTAGGGTCAAGACCAAAGACAAGGAGATGAAATCACATGTGTTTTCTCATGGTTGTTGGATTGCTCTGTTGGTCGCATCAGTGTGCAGCATTGCTCAGAAGTTCCCTGCAGCTGCAAAGGGGCAACTGCAGAGCACGCCAGTGTATAGGCATCGGAGAGTCTTTTGGTATATTCCTGCTTGTCTGTCTGATCTCTGGAAATACAATATTATGCCATTCAAAACTTCCCCTTGTTTTTTGCTCTTTGAGATTTTATTTATTTAAGAAAAACCTTGTTATTTGCCTGTTGTGTTTCAGGTGAAATATCGAGTTTTTTCCAAGAGAGGGATGGGAGTGGTGAAGAAGGAGGAAATTCTGAGTTCCTTGCTATCCTATCCTTTCCTGTTCCTTCTCTATCCGCATCTTCTTGTTGGCTTAATATTCACTCCAGTCATGTTTTTTTTTGCAGCAGCGGATAATGGAGGGGCTGCATCTGGTGGCACATCAGGAATTCCTCCCAGCAATCCTGCTGGGAATTCCAAGGCAGCAGCAAGGAACCTGGGCTCCTCGGCTGGAGAGAAGGAGGAAGGCAAGAAGGTCAGACGACAGTGGGAATCGTGGAGCACAGAGGACAAAAATACTTTCTTCGAGGGATTGTATGAGGTACATGTCGAGGAAAATAACAAGTTTAGGTTTGTTTAGTATCTGGATATTCCTAAAGAAGGCTGGTTCCGTTGAGGTTTGCAGGAGCACAAGGCACGTGTGCACACGTGCAGTTGTTTGTCCGTGCGTATGGGTCTGTACAGTTGGCACTAAACCAGCTGTCAGTCAAAGCCACCTTTCAAAAACGTCAAGCTCTTTGTTGTTTTGAAATACACAGGGAATATTTGTGAGTTTTATTCAAAAACGTTTATAATATTTTAAATTATTTTTCAGTTAGGGTTCTATTTCAAAGGAGAAATAAGTAAATAATGTCCCCATGTCAACTTTCAAAAGCAACACACGCTGTAATATTAGCAAACAAGAAAATATGTTGTGACATGAATTGGAGGCACTGCATTTAGTCTTGGACCATGGAAAGGTTTGTGCTGGGGCTGAGGCACAAAGAAAAGTTAGATCATCTTATATCTCACGTGATGCAGCAATATATTCCTGCTTGTCCTGCTCTTAAGATTATTTTAAGAGCACTTGTGTTATGAAAATGTGTACTAAAGGTGAAAATAAAAGAAATGGTGATGGGCTATCTTTGCATGTGTTAAAAATATTTTTTTACTGGTAGGCATCATTCACATGTATATATTTTGTGGACAAAATGAACAATCGCTGTTTTCTTTTTTAACTTCTCTGTCTTGCAGTAATATTCCTGGGCATCATGTAATTTTTAAGTCCCTTCATCACTCAAAGAAAATGTGGGTTTTTTTGGACGCTGAGGAAGAAGTTCAAAACCTTGCCCCAAGATGGGTGTGGGACTCGGTTCGTTGGGTCCCCCGCTTGCATTCATTTTGTTTCACTGCCTTGCAAAAGAGATTTTCACATTTTGTATTTTAAATCAGTTCCAACCTTTTTTGAATACTGAGAAATTTTGTGACAGCAGGAGTTCAGTGATAACATATGTAAAATTAAATCTTCCTCTTTTGAGCTCCAAGGATTTTGAAGGAATTGGCTAGTTTTAAAGGGACACTTAGGTGTCTCATTTTTATTTCTACCCTGAGATTAAACTTCTGCATGACGTATAGTGTAAAAAAAATGTGTTTTCTGCAAGAAGTTCTTTATTTTTATTGTTTTAAAAATATAATCTTTTCTTTCATTGTTTGAAACTCAAATGTTGTACTCCTAATAACTGGAACATGAATAAAAGTGAAGCTGTTAAATATAAAAGGGTTTTCATTCGCCCTAGTCAGAATGGAGGTAGGAGGGAGAGGGGGGAAACGCAGAGGAAGGTTAAGGAAGCTAAGTGAGAAAGTTGGTGTTACCAGTTTTGCTACTTGCATGTTTATGAGTGAAGTGTTGGTTTTTGTTGTGTGTTTTTTTTTTTTAAGTTTGCTAGCAACTCAGTTTTTATTTTGAAACTGTTCAAGAAATTGGAACATAATTTATTTGGCATCTCTAATACATTTTATATCAAATAAAGGAAAGCAGTGTCCTCCTTGTGCTGTTGAGTTCTGACACCCAAGAATTTCACAAGCATTGGAATCTAATTTCCCACAGAGAACCCCAAAGTCCCTCGTGTTGTTTGAGTCATTTTATAACAAGATAAAAGGTTGATTTTGAGTATTTGGGTTTGTTTTGTTTGTTCTTCAGCATGGGAAGGACTTTGAAGCTATCCAAACCAACATTGCCCTGAAATACAAGAAGAAAGGCAAGCCAGCAAGCATGGTGAAGAACAAGGAACAGGTCCGGCATTTCTACTACCGCACCTGGCACAAGATCTCAAAGTACATTGACTTTGATAATGGTTAGTATGTGATGAGATGGGCTTGGTGTGGAGCACTCGGTCTTGGGAGGGCTGGAGTCCTGCCTCTTAGTGCCATCATGGAGGGCAGGAATGGTGGAGATGGGAAAATAAGTGCTGGGTAGGATGTCTGTGAACGTGTCTTATTTTTATTAGCACGACCATGCCGAGGTTCATATTTTTTTAAAAATACTTCTCAAAAAGTGGTAATCATGCCACTGCTTTTATATCAATTCACCACACCATAACAAATGCTGATGCTACTATTCATACTGGGGAAAAGTTGGGTTCAAGGAAATATTTTTGTGTTCTCAGGAGCACACCTTTGACTACAGCTACCTAAACGTTAGTCAGGCATGACTTCAGCGAGCAAATTGACTCCAGCACTACTTTGCACTTCTTGGAGGAAGGAAGAAATAAATAGTGTGATACAAGTGTAAATAGTGAAAGGTTTGCTCACACTTTAAATAAACCTGAAATGGTAGAATCATAGAATGGCACAGGCTGGAAGGGACCTCAGAGATCATCTAATCCAGCCTCCCTGTCATGGGCAGGGACGCCTCTCAACTAGACCAGGCTACTCAAGGCTCCGTCCAACCTGGCCTTGAACACCTCCAGGGAGGGGCATCCACAACTTCTCTGGGCAATCTATTCCAAAGTCTCACCACCCTCGTACTGAAGAATTTCTTCCTAAGATCTAATCTAAATCTGTTCTCCTTCAACTGAAACCCATTTCCTGTTGTCCTGTCAGTGGACACTCTTGTAAAAAGTCCCTCCCCAGCCTTCCTGTAGGTTCCCTTCAGGTATTGGAAGGCAGCTATTAGGTCCCCCTGAAGTCTTCTCTCTCCAAGGCTGAACAATCCCAGCTCCCGCAGCCTGTCCTCGTAGCAGAGGTGCTCCAGTGCCTGGATCATCTTTGTGGCCTCCTCTGAACACGCTCCAACAGATCTATGTCTCTCTTATGGTGGGGACACCAGAACTGGATGCAGTATTCGAGGTGGGGTCTCACAAGAGCAGAGTAGGGGGGGAGAATCACCTCTCTTGACCTGCTGACCACGCTTCTCTTGATACATCCCAGGATGCGGTTGGCCTTCTGGGCCGCATGAGTGCACTGCCGGCTCATGTTGAGCTTCTCATCTATAAGCACCCCCAAATCCTTCTCTTCAGGGCTACACTCAACCCACTCTGTGCCCAGTTTTCTATTTTTTTTTTAATTTCAGAATTTTCTAAATTCTGCTATGGAAGGCGGTCCCCTGGGGACGAGACGGAGACCTCTGTACCAATCCACAGATCGTATCATGGGTTCAGTAGCCTAGGATTGATTCCCAGTGCCACATTCCTCTCTTCCCTGTCGTTTCCCTCCTTCCCCAGCTTGTTGAGTGAAAAGGAAATGAAGTCACATGAACTGCCCGTGGTGTTCTGTAACAATAGTTGCAATATATGATCATGGTAATGGACTTTTATCAAATGCACAGTGTTCAGAAAGAGGCAGTGGGAAGTGCAGTCCGTTTGTGCGTAGCCTAATCGGAATAGCGGGTTAGAGAAATCTGTTGCAGAGTTAACGGATTTTACTGAGACTCAGTTCTTTTGATTTTTCTGAAGCATGAAAAATGTCAGTTCTCCTGTTAGCTTGTCGATCGAGTAAAGGTCTCGAGGGCTTTCCTGTCCCTCTGGTGCTGTACTCTAAGTTGCATAAATCGTGGCAGTTTCATGGTGGTTGAATTTTTTGGTCTTTAAACAACTCTTTTTAACATCACCAATAAGTTTGGCTAGTAAATCCGTCTATATGACTTGTGGCCAGAGCCTCTCAAGTTAAAAATAAGTCATTCATGAGAAATGGATGTGACTAGAAAAAAGCTGAAGGAGTGCAGAGGTAGAGTACGATATAGTCTCTTCGTGAAATTGTTTCGTCTGTTCCTGAGATTATGTTACCTAAAGGAGGACTTGCACATCTAAACCAGCTGTCATCAGGTGGATTTTCAAGTTCCTTTTTCAAAACAAGACAGCATTTTAAGATGAAACAAGCCAATAGTATTTTATTTAAAAACAAATGGTACAGCAAACACAGTATGGAAGAACTTTAAAAAAAAAAAAAAGTCATGGAGGAGCCTCGTCTGTTTTCTAGGTAGTGTAAAGTTCTGCATCTGTACCTGGAAGGTCCGAAATCCCGTCGGCTGTAGGAATTTAAGAATTAGTGCAGTGCTTTGATTAGCTTTAGTATTGGTAGAAATGTGTGTGCCTGGATTTTGAGGTTAAATGACTCTGCAAGGGAAAGAGAACTGAATTCTTGATGAGTAGGCAAGAATAAGTATTTTCATCTGATCTGTAAACCACAAGACTGTTTTTCTGTGCTGTCATAGATATTTAGGTTTATTAGCAATAACGTCCACATCATGCACGTTGATGAGAAAGGAGAAAAAAAACTTGTAAAGTTGAATAAAATGTGTGCAATTCTTCACATAAAAATCTAGAATCTAGAATTTGCATTAAATCTCTAAGGCATATTCATGTGAACGGAAGTCATTCTCTGTCTTCTGGAAAATTCAGACCTACTTAATTTTCTTGTGTGAAAGAGTTCTGTCTGAATTTTCTTGGGAGCATCTGGACATTTGCTTTGGAAATTGTAAACAGTTAAGTGATACTAAAGATAGTTTTATTATCAATCAGCTTTATTTTGCATATTGAACTGTTTCACATTTGTTTAAATCTTGTGGAAGCTTCTTTGTCCTGTAATCTAGAAAATGCTTAATTTCTCAGATATTTAAGTCATCAAAAGGAAATTAGTGAAGCTGTATAATTGTAGTGTTTCTTGAAACAGAGCTTAGTCTCACCTTCACTGAGATGTTTGTCTCGTCATTGAAAATACGCATCATCTCTTTCTCAGTGTCAAAGTGAGTATCTGCAATGTAGCTGTGTACGAGTACCTGCAATCTGCGTCTCACTTACACCTCTTCTGCTTTTCAGTGTTTTCTCAAGGGCTGAAAAAATCCTCCCTGGAGCTTTATGGCTTAATCTGCTATGGGGAACTAAGGAAAAAGATTGGAGGCTGTGAGTATGAATGACTTAAAATTATTTTGCATGGTAGAATCACAAGTGTCTACCCTCGAAGTTGGCAATGTCTAGTAGAGTTTAACTTCTGAGTTATTCAGACTTTGTGTTCGTTGTATTCTGTTGCAGTAATCTGTGATATTGTTCTTTCATTAAGTGTATTTTTGTTTTTAAAGACCTTTTTAGTCTGTTGCATTAGTCGCCGTTCTTTTTGACAGATTGCTTTAGCTTTTGCTGTCTGGGGAATGCAGAGCATGTAATACCCACAGCTGGCAGGTAAATGTGTTTGCAGCTTAGATTATCTGTCTGGTTTATTGTTCTTGAACACTAGGCAATTAAACGTGTAAGTGATACTGTTTGCACCCACAATTATTTCTGCCTACGCAGTCAAAATCTGGGATGCTGCCTTTCCCTAAGTCAGTCTCTAAATCTTTGCTTGTTGAACTCTGAGGATGAAAAAGCCCTGCAAGTCATGATCAGAGGTGACAATTTCCTGGCTAACCAAGGTGCATTCTGACCTTGGCAGTCCCAGAGGCTGGTTTTGTCCATAACGATAAGTGTAGACTGATGAGTATGTGCCATACCAGTGCTCCTCTGGTTCAAGGCCAGGTTGGATGAGGCTTTGGGCAACCTGGTGTAGTGGAAGGTGTCCCTGCCCATGGCAGGGGGGTTGGAACTAGATGATCTTTGAGGTCCCTTCCAACCCAAACCATTCTGTGATTCTGTGATTCTATGATGAGTTGCATTGGCAAGATGCCTGAGTTTAGGCTGAGTACCATGTTCACAGAATCATAGGATGGATTGGGTTGGAAGGGACCCTTAAAGGTCATCTAGTCCAATCCCCCTGTAGCGAGCAGGGATATCTTCAACCAGATCAGCTTGCTCAGAGACCCGTCTGGCTTCATCTTGAATATTTCCAGGGATGGGGCATCTACCACCTCTCTGCAGCCTGTGCCAGTGTTTCACCACTCTCAGCATAAATTTTTTGTTCTTTATATCTGGTCTGAATCTACTCTCTTTTATTTTAAAGCCATTACCCCTTGTCTTACACGTCCTTATAAAAAGTTCCTCTCCAGCTTTCCTGTATGCCCCCTTTAAGTACTGGAAGGTGCTGGAAGGTCTCCCCAGAGCCTTCTCTTCTCCAGGCTGAACAGCCCCAACTCTCAGCCTGTCTCCATAGCAGAGGTGCTCCAGCCCTCGCATCATCTCCATGGCCTCCGCTGGATTCAGTCCAGCAGCTCCATGTCCTTCTGCTGTTGGGGACCCCAGAGCTGAACGCAGCACTGCAGGGGGGGCGGGTCTCAGGAGAGCAGAGCAGAGGGGCAGGATGGCCTCCCTCGACCTGCTGCCCACGCTGCTCTGGATGCAGCCCAGGACACAGCTGGCTTGGTCTTCACAGCTTCCAGACTAGAGAGAGTTCTAACATGGCTAGCGTGGGGAGTGGGCAGAGGAGCAGGCACTGTGCGCTGCTCCATGCACAAATACCTTCTTATCTGTGGATTTTTTTTCAGTTGTCCCCAAGCATTTTGCAGAGTCAATGTTATATCATATTGCATCTTCTACGTGTTTTGTTTAATTTGTGAGGCATGGAAAAATCATCAAAATACTTTCACTTCTTCATAAAGTCATACGAGTTGCAAAGTTAAAAAAGACAGGAAAGCTTTAAAGAGTGGACGTGTACAGTTCCTAATAGAATTGTGATATTTTGGCAGATTATATTTTTCTTTTGGCCACAGTGTTTCCTCACCTGGGATTTTTATTCCAACGTGTCATGAACAAGAACCATTCTGAATGTTCATACTGACTTTATTCTATTTCTTCAAAGATCTCCAGTGTGTTAATTCATCTTGGAGAAGCAATTTTGAACTGTTTCATGACAAAGAAGGTGCAGAGGCAAGACAGATTGCATCGTCAGTAGAAATCAGTGTTTCTTCCCAATATCCACATCTTGTCTTAAAAGCATCAACAGACCCTCCTTGCTGTGACTGGGAACAAGGTTTCACGCAGTCACCAGGCAATGCACGCATATTCTGCGTCTCTTTTTCTAACTTTGGTACTTGGTTACGTGTTTTACCCACTGTAAAAAAAAAAAAAAAAAAAAAAAATCTGGTCTCTAAGGCCAAGTGGGCTCAAGCTGCAAGGCTCTACCCCCAGTTTAAGAGGTCTGCTTTGCAGCTCGGGAAAGCAGTTTCTTGCTCTCCCACCGCCCATCTGCCTTGCAGCATTCAGCCAGTCCTGCCTTCCCAGAAATTGAGCTGGCTTACGTGTTAGGTGCTGAGATGTGACAACACCTCAGGAATACTTGCAGCATTACCAGAGGGAGATTAATTGTTTAGTAAATAGATTTGTGCCTGACTATCATTGGGAATATCAATCAAATCCATAATGCCCATTTAAAAATGTGCTGAATAACGCATAGAAGAAGAGTGCAGGTTCCATGTGCATTTTGTTATTTTTATTTTCTTTTTTATTGCATTCTGCGCTGTCAGAGCTCGATGCTTTTTCATTCTGCTGTGCTGCCTTAGCAACAGAGATTGAGCAAGAGGATGGGGAAGCTTTTCTTTTTAATACCCCAGTGTCAGATTAACGCCCAGCAACCCAAGATGACTGGAGCACCTAAGCTAGGGTCATTTAATCCATGAGTAAAATGTCATTTTCATGGCAAGGACCGTTTAAAGCTTGGACGTTACGAAAATAGAAAGTTTTCAGAAAGTATGTTACAGCACGTTTGCGTGCGTTAATCCTGTTTGAGAATAAAATGTAATAGCTTTGAAATCTGAATGGGACACAAGAAAAGGTCATGACTATGTCACTTCAAATCCTAATTCACTCTGTTATCCTGTTTCGTGTACAGGTATGGATGACAAGAATGCAGCTAAACTCAACGAGCTCATTCAAGCCGGGTAAGTAGGAACTTATTCCTGAAACTCTCAAAACTGGGTTGTTCAGCAGCTTGGTGGTCGAGTTGGTCACCCAGAGTCTAGGGGGCACTTCTTACTTCTTTTAGAAATGCAATTTGACGTTTTCTGTTCTTAGTTTGTTTTGTATGAGTTTTCTCCACTTTTCCATGAAGCCATTAATTATTATTAGTAAGAAACGATGGGCAAAGCTTAAGAAGGTGATGAAATGGGACCTGATGAGATCCATCCGCGGGTCCTGAAGGAACTGGCGGATGAAGTTGCCAAGCCACTGGCCATTGTATTTGAGAAGTCGTGGCGGTCTGGCGAGGTCCCCGATGACTGGAAGAGAGGGAACATAACCCCCATTTTTAAAAAGGGGAACAAGGAGGACCCGGGCAACTACAGGCTGGTCAGCCTCACCTCTGTGCCTGGCAAGGTCATGGATCAGATTCTCCTGGGAACCATGCTAAGGCACATGGAGAGCAAGGAGGTGGTGGGTGACAGCCAACATGGCTTCACCAAAGGCAGATCGTGCCTGACCAACTTGGTGGCCTTTTATGATGGGGTGACAGCATCGGTGGACAAGGGTCGACCAATGGATATCATCTACCTGGACTTGTGCAAAGCCTTTGACACTGTCCCGCACGACATTCTTCTCTCTAAACTAGAGAGGCATGGGTTTGATGGATGGACCACTCGGTGGATAAGGAATTGGCTCAATGGCCGCACTCAGAGAGTAGTGGTCAACGGCTCGATGTCCAAGTGGAGACCGGTCACGAGTGGCGTCCCTCAGGGGTCCGTGTTGGGCCCGGCCCTCTTCAACATCTTTGTCGGTGACGTGGACAGTGGCATGGAGTGCACCCTCAGCAAGTTCGCCGATGACACCAAGCTGTGTGGTGCCGTCGACACGCTGGAAGGGAGGGATGCCATCCAGAGGGACCTCGACAGGCTGGAGAGGTGGGCCCGTGCCAACCTCATGAAGTTCAACCAGGCCAAGTGCAAGGTCCTACATCTGGGTCGTGGCAATCCCAGGCACAAATACAGACTGGGCGGAGAATGGATCGAGAGCAGCCCTGAGGAGAAGGACTTGGGAGTACTGGTGGACGAGAAGCTCAATATGAGCCGGCAATGTGCTCTTGCGGCCCAGAAGGCCAACCGCGTCCTGGGCTGCATCAAGAGGAGCGTGGCCAGCAGGTCGAGGGAGGGGATTCTCCCCCTCTACTCTGCCCTCGTGAGACCTCACCTGGAGTATTGTGTCCAGTTCTGGAGTCCCCAACATAAGAAGGACATGGACCAGTTGGAGAGGGTCCAGAGGAGGGCCACGAAGATGATAAGAGGGCTGGAGCACCTTTCCTATGAGGACAGGCTGAAAGAGTTGGGGCTGTTCAGCCTGGAGAAGAGGAGGCTCCGGGGTGACCTTATAGCGGTCTTCCAGTACCTCAAGGGGGCCTACAAGAAAGATGGGGAGAGGCTGTTCAGGAGGGCCTGTTGTGATAGGACAAGGGGTAATGGTTTTAAAATAGAGGGAGGTAGATTCAGGTCGGATATTAGGAAAAAATTTTTTACCATAAGAGTTGTAGAACACTGGAACAGGTTGCCCAGAGAGGTGGTGGATGCTCCATCCCTGGAGACGTTCAAGGCCAGGTTGGATGAGGCCCTGAGCAACCTGATCTAGTTGAGGATATCCCTGTTCCTTGCAGGGGGGTTGGACTAGATGGCCTTTGAAGGTCCCTTCCAGCCCTAACCATTCTATGATTCTATGATTCTTCCCAGAAGTTAGTGGTGTAACTGTGTGGGTTCACTACAGGGAATGTCATTAATCCCCAGACAGTCCTGCCAGCAGTGTTCGTGAGTCCTGACTTTCAGACCTGAAACAACACTTCCAGTACCCCGGAGGCCTCAGCCCCCCAGTCGCTTCTGCAAGTGCGTGGCTTTAGGAACAAGCATTGTCCTTCACTTCGAGAGGAATTTTGGGGTTTGAGGGTTCCCTCTTGGCAACGTACTTTTAGAACACGGAGGGAGTTAGAAGTTGCCGTACTGTTAGAGATGAGGGAATACCTGACGTATCGGTACACAGAATTTTCTGAAGTAGTCCTGCTTTTAGAATTTGTGCAGTCTGCAGTGAAGTGTCTTCCAAAGGGCATTGTTTTAGGGAGTGTGATCATTAAACTTTGTTTTGAATTGCAGTCACTCAGCAGGCGATGGTTTGTCCTCATCCTGTCTTTAAAAGCAATTTGCAAATAGTATCATTTTCTGTCTGTTGCAGATCCCTTGTCAGGTTTTGCGTTGGTGCTTTAGGGCGCTTCGTGGTAGCAGACAAGTTATTGATCAGGTCAGCTTCAGGGTAAACAGGAGGAAGAGTTCGCCCACTCAGCAGCTGCCGACTTTCTGACTTTACCTTCCGTAAAATGGGTGCTTGTTGTTGTGCCTTTCTGTTATTTCCCAGTGAGTTCTGTACAGTTTATCCACCGCCATCTCCCGGGAGATGCACAGTGTACAGTGTGCCGTTGTGTCGCAGGGCTGGAGAGGGATTTTTTGTGAAATCAGGGGTTCGTTCTTCTGTTAACGGCGAAGTTTGAAAGTAGAAGAGAAATTGCCATTTGGTTTGGGTTTGGCAGTTAAGAAAATCTTGGCAGTAAGGTTTTTTTCATATAATAAAATTACTTTTAAAGGAAATAAATTGGAGTTTTCAGTTAAAATGGGCCTGGGCTGAGCCTTTCTTCCCCTAGTGTCCTGAATATTTTTAGAGTTGAGGATATAGGCAGTCACTTTGATCTCCCTGTGTTGTACTGGAGAGCCTTTTTAATACTGGGCCATCCAAATAGAGTAACCATAATAAATGAGGCTGGTGACTTTTAGCCAGCCGTAGCTTCAGTCTAGCACTTTGCATGATTAAGTCCTTAGTTCTTCTAATTAATTCATAGATTCATAGATTCATAGATTTCTAGGTTGGAAAAGACCTTGTAGATCATAGAATCATAGAATCATAGAATGGTTAGGGCTGGAAGGGACCTTCAAAGGTCATCTAGTCCAACCCCCCTGCAAGGAACAGGGGTATCTCCAACTAGATCAGGTTGCTCAGGGCCTTGTCCAACCTAGCCTTGAACGTCTCCAGGGATGGAGCATCCACCACCTCTCTGGGCAACCTGTTCCAGTGTTCTACCACTCTCATAGTAAAAAATTTTTTCCTAATATCCAACCTGAACCTACCTCCCTCTATTTTAAAACCATTACCCCTTGTCCTATCATAACTGGCCCTCCTGAACAGCCTCTCCCCATCTTTCCTGTAGGCCCCCTTGAGGTACTGGAAGACCGCTATAAGGTCACCCCGGAGCCTCCTCTTCTCCAGGCTGAACAGCCCCAACTCTTTCAGCCTGTTAACCAGATCATCGAGTCCAACCATCCCTAATCCCCATTAAACCATATCCTCAAGTAGATCATCCACCCTATTCTTAAACACATCCAGGGATGGGGACTCAACCACCTCCCTGGGCAGCCTATTCCAGTGGCTGACAACCCTTTCAGAGAAGAAATACTTCCTAACATCCAAATTTTGTTAGTGAGGGCTAATGATTTCTATGAACTCTAGGTGTTTATAAAAGCCAGTCTTGTAACAACCATTTTGAAAACAGGAGTCTTTGCATTTGAAAATATTAATGCTAGTCTTCTAACCGAAAACTAGAGTGTACTTAATAATATTCTTAGTGACTCAGTGACATTCTGAGGCAGTTCCGAAATAGTTGCTCTTGCACAGGCTCTTTGCCTACCAGATGGAAGACACATCCTTGCTTCCCTTTTTCCCCTGCATCTCTTGCCCCCTTTGGTGGGTAAACTGTGTCAGTCGAGGAGGAGCAAACTGTGCAGGGAGACAGTGTTCACATTTTGTACGTCATTGCTACCCGGATATCTGCAAATCCCTCGGCAATTTATTTGCAGGACAGCTCTAGACCCTGGAGTTGCACATTCTAATTCAGTGCTTGTTTTGCTTGTGTTACGCTGGCTTTCTCTAATAATTACGTGGTATACGGAGAAACAAGTGACCCTGTGAGGTGCCCATAAGAAAACCGTATTTAAAATCTTCCTGATTGAGTCTATAACCCCGGTCACAGATACTAAATAGCGCCTGAAAACTTAATTAACTGGCCATTTCAAGTCATGGCACAATCTTTGTGTGAAATGTCCTTGTTTGGTGATGGAAGCTAGGGCCATGCACTGCTGTCCATCTCTGGACTGTCTGCAGAATTTCAACAACATGTAAAATCAGGCTGGTCCGTAGCCTTTGGTATGGCTGTAGTTGAATTGTATCCGGGATCTTTTAGAAAATAGATCAAAGTTTGTGTGTTTAGAAGTGCAAGGGGAAGATAAGGATTGTTCTGTCAGCTTTTGTAACTAACTGGTCTGAGCAGTTTGCTGGTTTTGTGTCAACACTGGCCCACATGAGCTGCTTGAAGAAGTTTTCAGAATCACTAAGCAGGAGAGCTGTGAAACTAAGCTCCCTTAGAAATTCTAGGGAATCCGCGTCGCTTTCTGTCCCGTCTTTTGCTGCTAGATTTTTATTGCAGCAACGATATGTGTGATAAGGATGTGTAACAAGAAACAAAGATTTATGGCTATATCAGAGCTGCTTAGAAACCCACTTAAATAAACTTAAACCAGAGGGTTTTTATTTTGTATTCAGTAGAATAACTTTTTAAGATTTACCACTTTCTGCATTGGGAAGCATCCAGGATCTGGGTAAGGCAAGCGAAGGAAATAAGTATTTTTAATCTAAGAGTAGTTCTGTTGTAGGCTGTCTCCTTTTTACTGTGCTTTTCTTTGAAATTAATAGAACCATTGTTTTTCCAGCCTCCCAGCCATGCATTTCCATATCGCTAGGAAACTGTAGTGTCTAAATATATCTAATTTTGTATTAATTTAAAGAATAACTTATTATCAGACTCTCCCTGGATTGCTTGAAGCCCATCATACTTTATGGAAAAGGGAATTGGGGGAGTTATTCCTGACGCTCCAAGCAGAACACCTGAATCTAGAGAGGTGGGCTGCTACTTCTAAAATGTACTTTAGGGAACAATGAAAATAAAAGTATTGGTTGCTGTAGTTGTGGTGGAGTACTGTAGTGCCAGGACAAAAACTTCCATGTGGATTTTTTTAATGTTGTTTTGTCAAATTTGTGTGTTCTGTGTTCCTTCGTTTACTGAACAGCACGCTTTGCTTTCTAGATTTAAACTCCGTGCTCAGGGAATACAGTAGCTCCTGCTCCTCTTTTAGGGCTGTCAGCAGTTTTGCATTTGTTTTCTTTGCTCCAATATGATTTTTCTCCTAGATTTTTATCATTTTTTTAAAATATCTTTTCTGTAATATACTCAATTTTTCACACTTCTTTTGTGGCTTTTATCCTAGTTTTTGGTGGTGTTGGTTTTTTCTCCTCTGCCATTGAAGCACAGCTACAGATGCAGCCAGGAGCTTACAATGCTGATCCGTTGTTCGTTCGTGAGCTCCTCGGCCGTGGTAACAGATAGTGGGTATCTGCAGCCCAAGGTGCAGCTGAGCAGGTGGCAGACAAACTGGTCAGGAGCAACTGCCAGGCAGCCTGGCTCAATAATGAATGCTTCATGACCAACTAGTCAGGCTCTTTAAGAGAAACAGAAAAATATGAAAAATGAACAGCGACGCTTTTCTTCTTCCTTCTTTTTCTTGATCAGATCAGTTCAGCTGTTCTAGGTGGATCAATGAGCCTTTTGAACATTCAAGCCCGTCTTTCAGTCACCTTCAAGTTGTGTGACGAAGCCATTTCCAAAAGGCTTGTCTGTTTTGTGTAGTCTTAGCACTTAATCTAAGAAGAAATAGTGTTTCTCCCTGCAAACCCCTTCTCACTTACACCTGTACATGTTAAAGTCACAATAATAATAATGATAATGCTGTTTCTGACTCTTCACTTGCAGCTGCTTCGAGGGTATGTTTCACAAAAAGGTGTTGCATCAGCTAAAATCTTGGTGCAGGAGGAGAGTCTCAGCTTGCACGAGTAATCAAAAGAATCTGCTGTCCTCAAATAGTGTAAATTTGTGATTTAGCAAGGTTTCAAGGCGCATTGAATTATTGGATTTATTTTCACTGGCTTTAGTGGATTTTATATGAATCATAGAATAGAACCACAGAATGGTTTGGGTTGGAAGGGACCTCAAAGATCATCCAGTTCCAACCCCCCTGCCATGGGCATGGACACCTTCCACTACATCAGGTTGCTCAAAGCCTCATCCAACCTGGCCTTGAACACTTCCAGGGATGGGGCAGCCACAGCTTCTCTGGGCAACCTGGTCCAGTGCCTCACCACCCACTGAGTGAAAAATTTCTTCCTTAGATCTCATTGAAATCTGCCCTCTTTCAGTTTAAAGCCATTGCCCCGTGTCCTGTCACTACACACCCTTGTAAAAAGCCGCTCTCCAGCTTTCCTGTAGGCCCCCTTTAGGTACTGGAAAGCTGCAATAAGATCACCCTGGAGCCTTCTCTTCTCCAGGCTGAACAGCCCCAGCTCTCTCAGCCTGTCTCCATAGCAGAGGTGCTCCAGCACTCGGATCATCTCCATGGCCTCCTCTGGACCCGCTCCAACAGCTCCACGTCCTTCTGATGTTGGGGACCCCGGAGCTGAACACAGTATTCCAGGTGGGGTCTCACGAGAGCAGAGCAGAGGGGCAGAATCCCCTCCCTGGAACTGCTGCCCGTGCTGCTTTGGGTGCAGCCCAGGACACTGGTGGCTTTCTGGGCTGCCAGCGCACGGTGCCGGCTCATGTTGAGCTTCTCACCCACCCGCACATCCAAGTCCTTTTCCTCAGGGCTGCTCTCAATGAGGCTATTGGGAAACTTTGTTTTCCACTAGAACAGAGGGGAGTATCTGGGCACGTCTTCCCTAAGCAAGGACATCATTGCAGCAGTCTGATCGCTGTAAGACTGTAATTAACTCCTTGCAAGAAGAAGGAGGATGATAATTTTGGCGTGTTCGTGCAGCAGCATTGTTTTCCGTACAACCATCCTGTCACTTTACCAGGCTCTGTGTTTTGTAGCAGTCTGGGGGCAGTCGTGCATCCTGTCATCTCAACGTGAGCTTTGTGAAATTGCTGACTGTGATGAACAGCGTTCGTGGTGACAGAGCAAATGTAGCTTTCGTTAAATCCATGTGGTTAAGTCAAAAAGTAGTTGTTGTGAATCATGAGGATGTCTTACTTCAGCGTAGAACTGTGTAACAGTAAGAGTGATTTCTAGGAGCTACAGTAAAAGTTGAGGACTTTTAATCCTCAGCTGTTTTTTCAGTTGATGTTCTTGGAGGAAGTAATAATAAGCACTGGACGAAGAAATGTAGTATGTATCTAGAGTTTTTATTTACTGCAAATTCTAAGGGTCTGCCAAATCCTTCAGGTATTGTACCAGGCCCTTTTATGCTAGGCTGCCACTTCTGACTGCTGGCTGAGACCAGAGTTTGGGCTCATGAAGAAAAGTGGAGGTTTGCCACCTTAAGATTCAGATCCAAGAGAGAAGTTGTCCAAAAATTGACCAGCTGAATTTGAGAGCAGCAGAATTTGTGTTCAAGTTTCTTGTCTTTATACATGGCAGTCCCTGTTAACTTGACATACTGATCTTGTCCTCACTTATTTTCACATTTTAAAAAACAAAAAAAAGAGGGTGCTAGCTGCATATGATTAAACTTATTTTCAGGAGATTTATTTTCTGAAAAATGCTGATTTTCTGCTAAAATTATGTCTGCGTTAAGGCTCAAGTGTCCCTTGCAATGACCAGGAGGAGGTGTTACCTTTCATCATGACCTATGTCATGACCATGACTAGATATCCACAAGTGTTACTGTGTCCTTCTCTCAGAGTCTTTCCACTGGCAGAAGCTGAGTGTTGTACTTGGTGGGACCTGCTATCTCCAAACAAGTCAAGTTTCCTACATTTCCAGTGAGGGTTAAGTCGAAAGAGGAAAGGTAACAACAATGCTGTTGTTACAGCAGCTGTAGCGTTGTCTGGTGTAGGCAGATGTGAAAATAGGAAGCACTATTTGAAACCAGGCAAGTAGCTCTTGGGTATTTGTGTTTTTTTCTGCAGTAGCACTATTGCTAGTTTCTCCTGAGCACTTGAGAGCCTCTTGTCACTAGTTGAGCCATCACTACTTCTGCGTCAGAGCTCGTGAGAAAGTGAGTGCTGACATGTTCCCTCTAGCTCCTGGTAGCTCCGTGCAGATTGAGGAAACCTGCCCTTCCAGCCCTGGGCTGTTCCGGCTCTGTAGAAGTTGGCAGCTTAGGAGCTGAAACTCACCTCATCAGCTCCGTCTTCCCAGGTCTGGCTTCACTTGCACTGCTTTTTTGTGAATTTCCCTCTTAGCAGTGTACACCACTGCTCTTTCTGCCTGATGTTGTCTTCCTTTTAGCGCAGGAAAAAGTAAGGTCCTGCTGTAGGAGTATCCTCCGTAATTTTTTTCATTTTACTTGCAAGGACTGGTGTTCAGTCCTGCTGCTTCCGTGCTAGCTGGTCCTTATCGCTTGAAGTAGTACATGTCTGCCATCAGTAACTTTGTTGGTCTCGATGCCTGCCTTTTAAGTCCCTAAAAAGAAAGCAGGGATGACTGAGTGAAGAAATCAGATAGTTCCACTGTGTGAAAACAAGAATGGCCTCTTGCTTTTAAGGATCTTTATAGCTGTTAATGTGATATTGAAGCTCAAAGCCAGGGAAATCGTACTGTAAAGGTTGGTTTGCTCAGGCACCCACACAAGCTGTCAGGCCTCATTTCTGCAACAGATGTGCTGTTGATATTCCAGAATAGAAGACTCTTCAAAAACTTCAGACTTTTTCTTCCCATAATGAAGAGTTAAGGAGTATAAGGAGGAGTCTAAAGCAAAACCACTCATCTTTTTTGAAGAAGCTGTCTCTGAGGTTCCTCTTCAACCGAAGTAGCGTAATTCTGGCCTGCTTTATAAAATAGCTGTCCCTCCCTAAGTGAACAGCCCAGTATTTCATGAAAGTCTGGACGAGGAAGGTCACAAGTGTGGCATTTCTATAATGAAAGTAAGGTGATGGAAAAGGTTGAACACTGTTGTGAATCTGCCCTGCAAACCCTTGCATTTCGTTTTTCATTCCTGTAACCATGATTGTGTTTGGCTCTGTGTCCCTAAATGTGTGCGTTCACAAACTTTTGCTAATGGTGCCTGTAAATACTTTTCTTTCCATGTATTCAGGGCCACAACTGTTCGTTACAAAGGCAGAAACCTTCGTATCAAAGCTCCAATGTGCAGGGCTTTGAAGAAACTCTGTGATCCAGATGGTAAGTGAGAGACGCTGGAACGGGAAAGGGTTTTGACAGATGGTCAGAAGAACACGAGAGGGAGCAAGCCTGTTCTGATGTGTGCCTCGCTGGCAGGGAATCTGTGCTGCTTCGTGTTTGTGTTGGGCACAGATATGTCCCTATTGTCTTGCTTATCCTGTTTGCTTGCATAATCCCAATAATTTTAGGACCCACCCAGCTCTCTGAGTCTCGGAGCATGTCACTAGATTGGAAAGGAAATAGCTACACACCAGACAGGATCGCTACCGCTTTGCCAGTTGTGCTTTCACTCTGTGCAAAGTTTAATCCCTTGTGCCAGGGAATAGCAGTAGTATGTTGTTCAGCACTGAGCATTTTAGACTTTTTTTACCTCCTTCAGTTCAGCTATGTGTGATTTTTTTTTTTATTACTATTTTTTTCCTCTTCCTTCCCCCTTAGTAAGTAGAATCAGTGCAGTTCAAAGGTCTGAAGTACTGTACTTGTTCGAAGTTTCCAGCCACCTGATTCTGACACTGCTTGCTCAACTGAGAGCTCCAGTACCACTGCAGTGTCCAAGGCAAAAAATAAGTGTATTGGAACAGGAGGTAATCTAAGGAAGCAGGCTCCACTGGTGAAGCTGAGCCGCCTAAATTGTCTGTGGGTGATGCTGTTGTCTGTGATGGTTTTTTGATGTAACTGAGCATGTAGCGTTCCGACCGCATTGTCCTTGCTTTGACCCGTGCCCTTTGTGCTTCATCTCCCTTCAGGCGTTAGTGATGAAGAGGACCAGAAGCCAGTACGTCTTCCTCTCAAGGTCCCTGTGGAGTTGCAGCCACGAAATAATCATGCCTGGGCTCGAGTACAGAGTCTTGCCCAGAATCCACGGCTTAGGTAATGAAGAACGGATTGTGGTGCTCAGAATAGAAGAGGCAAATACATGAGCAGCATTCTGGCATCTTCCTCCCTCTTCAAGGTTCTCTTTGCTAGCTGGGCAGGTCATCTTTGATAATGCAGTCTGCTTAAATGTACTTATTCTGAAGCCTTTGCCCAACCAGAGTATGTGATTGTCGTAAACATGAGAGATCAGGCTTGAAAATCCATTGTTCTTTATATCTTTTAATGATAGAAGCTACTAGAGTTGGAGATGAATGTTCTTTGTTCCATTTACACCCAGTTGTACCTGCAGAGTTTACACCTGCAGAGTGCAGGTGAAATGGAGACACACAGCATTAGTTCTACTAAAATTTCTGTCGAATGTACCGTGAGATGGAGGCGCGGGGGGGGAGGTAGAGCAGTGGTCAGAGGCAGCTGCACCAGGACTCTGACCTCGTCAGCTGCAGTGCAGTGGTGCCAGCAGAAAGGAAGGTGTTTGTAGTTGGTGCTGCTATTCCGGGGTCAGCAGTGGCTGCGCATCGCAGTACTTGCATCTCGTCCAGAACTCGGGTAGGAAACACGAGGCCCCTGTGATGTCGATTGTCCTGTCATCTGAGTACTTCGTGTGGTGACCAAAGATCACACAGAGGAGAATGAAGATTTTTGGCATTAGGTTTGTTTTGTAAAGTGATTTGAGAGCAAAAAGTAAATGTTTGGGCTGGGTTTTATGCCCCTTTTTCTCTTTCTTTCTATACTTCACGTGGTAGCTGTGTGTCTTGCCAGTGCTTTTGCAGTTTGGCTAAATCTTGCCATCTTTTCCTTATCTTCTTCTTCTATCTGGAGAAACTAGTGTCTTGAATCATGGCAGTCAGATTTATCTGGTAGGCTTTTAGATCTTTCTCAGTTGTGAGTTATCCAGATTTTAAAGTTGCAGAATCACATATGTTTTTCTTCCCTTAATTCCCATTCTAGCATCAAGACTATGATTTGAAATGCTGCTGAAACTTTTTCTCTGTTCACTTGCTTTGTTTATCTTGCATGCAGGATGATTGTGGAGTTACATCGGAAGGTCTCCAGCCTCATCGAGTTCCTGAAGCAGAAGTGGGCTCTCCATGAAGTGCGCATCGTATCCTTTTCTTCTTGCAGTCTGTTCTGTATGCTGTGTCCTGGGAGCAATTCCCTTCCAATTCTAAGTTCATTTTTGCATCGAAAATGTGATTGTACCTCATAAATTTACCGGCTTGTGCCTAGTAAAGGTAGAGGTCAGTATCTCAGCGTCACTAATGGAGACTTTTGTGGGAAATCCGGAGATATTCCACTTTTATCTCAGCTCTTCTCTACTATGATCCCCTGAAAAGCTAGTTAGCAGTAAGTGAAGCTCCCTGCCTTTATTTAAATTGCTTAAACGGTGAGCTTAGTCTGCTTCATTATAGATGGGTGACCACTGTAGAAGCCTGGATAATAATTGATGATTTTGTTTCCAGTTTCTGCAGAGATTAAGGACAGATCTTTCCACTTGCTTTATGTGGTTTCACCAAATGAAGACTTAAGCTTCTTGTCTAGGTAGCTGCTGCTACCTGTTATGTATCTCTGTGCTGTCTGAGCCGTACAGCATTAGAGGTGTCCCTGCCTCTGAGCCTTGATCAACTTCTGGCATAGAAGGATTTGTGAGTTACAGCCATTCCGTTCTGTTGACTGGTATGCTATATCCTGCTCTTAGTCCTTTAATTCAGGCTTTTGCTGTGAATTTGTGAGCCTGGAAGAAGTAGCAGCACAGCCCTTGAAACTTAGAAGGATGTCAAAGCGTGTATCATGGAGGTTCCTGCACAGAAGGGGGAGTCTGTTTTGCTGAGCCGTCACATTACGGGTTTTTGCTCAGTTTTGTTGGGGTTTATTAGTTGGTGGATATTTTTTTTTTTTTTTTTTTTTTTTTTTTTTTTTTACTATTACAGTGGTGTGTGAAGCAGAGATAAGTGATGTCTGGAACAGAGATTTGGTTTGTGCTTGAAGCAGGTCTTCAGTGTAGTCTTCATCACCACAAAAGGACTTAATTTCTGGTCACAGAGTCTTCATATGTGTGCTGGAGAGAGAACATGTCCTTTGATCAGCTATGGATTTTTGTTGGTCGTTGTTTTCTTTTTTTCAGCTTGCAAAATAGGCTGCCAGGTGCTTAGTTGGAAGGGGCAGATGACTGTTGTATTCTTTGACACATCTGTTTTAGCGTAAAACACTAGAAGAACGGCAGCTTCAAGACTCCAGAGACTCAGAAACAAGAGGCAGCTTCTCAGAGGAGAAAGTGATGCTCCATCTCTTTCCAGGAGAGAATTGCACACTCACTCCGCTCCCTGGGGTAGCCAGAGTGGTCCACTCCAAGGCTTTCTGCACAGTGCATTGGCAGGAGACTGGCAAATGCAAACAGAACACAAAAGACTCTCACTTGCTACCCCCTGCACAAATCCTGGGCATACAGAGTGGTCAGGGGACGGCTAGGGGACAGCTGAAATACACGCGGGGAGCAGAAGGTAAGGGTGTGGGAAGGGCAGAGAGCACTACAGAGTCCAGCAGAACCTCTCAGCCCATGGCTGAAGTTTCTACAAGCACCGACGATGGCACCCCGGAGTCCGGCCTGGTGGAAGGAACAGCCTCAAATCTTGGCATCACTAATTCTCTCCAAACACTGCCTTCTGGACTTCAAGATCCAGGAGGGAACCACGAAAAGCTGAGCTCGGTGGCCTTCTGTGTGGAGGGCAGGGAGGCCCTGGCTAGTGACCAAGCAACTGTGCTGCCATCGTGCAGCACAGCCTGTGCTTGCAGTAAGATCCCTGACGTGGAGGAACTCTCTCTGCTCGATCCATTCCCACGGTACATGAAATCCTGTCAGGACCTGATCGTCCCAGAGAAATGTTCTTGCACAGACAAACTGCATGGGAAAGACTGTACTCCAGCAGCTGGAGATACTTCTCCTGTGGCTTTTCCAAGCAGGAGAAGCACAGAGACATCTGACTCCTGTTCACAGCAACCGAGAAGTGGTGTGGCTTCACCCAGCAGTGGCCCGTCCAGATATGAAACTCAGGCTAGCCACAGCCAGGGCCAGCAGCTTGATGCTTGTACCAAGGATATCACAGATGCAGTAATGGAGGACTCTCAAGAGAAGCTGGGCTCCTCATTTCCACCTCCACCTCAGGGACAATCTAGTACAAAGTCTCTCAAGGATGACCCAAGCCGGCTTTCTCAACAGGTTAGAGAAGAAGGATGGAGTCTACGAACTTCTGAGAGCCTTACGCTGGCTGAAGTCTACCTCATGATGGGCAAACCGAACAAGTTGCAGCTGGAATATGACTGGTTGGCTGTCTTGGAGCCAGAAACCCGTGATGCGAGGGAGCAAACGTCCGAGTCAAGTGCTGTTCCTGCGTGTTCCACCTTTCACAAGCAGAGACTCCTAAACTGCCTTCTAAAACTCATCTCTACTGAAGTCAATCCCAAACCAGTAAGTACCTCTTGTTCATGCTCCAGATGCTAAACTGTTATTTGATCCGGGGAATAATTGCCCAGTTGTGTTTTCATAGTAAATCAATGACCAGCCTTGTCAAGATCTTGGAGATGCCTGTGTTTAAAAAAAAAAAAAAAAGCAAACACCACCACAACCCAGCTTGCTACGGAGTGGACTTTTCCTCAATGTGCCACGTTTCCTTTTACACTGCCTTTAGTTTGGGGTTTGCTGTGAATGGGAAATGGAGCCTAGATGGCAAAGGGAGCCTACATCAGATTAATATTCCGTGTGAAAACTGCAACCCTTAATTTCCAATGTTTGTGTAGTTCAAGTTACACCAAGCGTAAGTCTGAAACAGGTTTATTTCTCTGGGACAGCGTAGCAAATACAGCTGTGCCTGCCACCGTGATTTCTGTAAAAATTCCCAGACTCCAGCGTAGTTGAACAGACCCAGGAAAATATCTCCTTCCTGGGAATGAACAACTGGGAATGAACTTGCTTTACTTCTTGTGCGTTGTAACCCACGTTGAACATCTGCCCCTAAGATACCTGGGCAGCCACTTCCACCTCGTGCAACTGATTGGAACTTAGTAAAATATCTTTTTAGAGACCACACAGACTCTGAATTCAGCAGATCTGGCTGAAAGCCTGTGATGCAGATGCGAGTTAAAGATACTGTTTGCATCATATTCCAGCATTTCACTACTCCCAAACACACGTAGTTCTTCCATCTTTCTTTGTTGGTGCAGGCTTAACTCCCCTCAAAGCTCCTTTTGATCCTGATTTTATAGACATAGAATGTAGGATTTTATAAATTTTAAACCATCTTTGCTCAGATACAGCTCCAGATATAGACTTAAATTAAACTGTGAAGACTTTTGGTCTGACATCTCTCAGATCTCCTCTTTTGGCATCTACTTTTGGTGGCACATGTGACAGCCAGGGATGACATTGTTAAACAATCACAAACTAGAAAGAAGGACATCTCCTTAGACTTGAGAGGACAGGGATAGAAGAGGAGGGGAAGATCTCAGCAGTTATTATTTGCAAGTGTTTCCCTGTCACACTAGCACCGTTAGTGCCTTAGTCACCGTAGTGCCGTGCTGCTGAAGAGGGAAGCAGTGCTTTCAGATACGTTCCTCCTCGTACATTCTAACAAAAAGATGTAGCGTAACCTTTTCTTTTGTTTGTCAAATACCACTTGATACCGGCTGCATTTCAGAAAAAGAGATGCTCTTCTTGTGGCAATGAATGTCGTGGGAGTGATACATATTCCAGAGATGAGGATGATATTCATAGAATGGTAGAATGCTTTGGGTTGGAAAAGACTTTCAAGATCATCGAGTCCAGCCGTTAACCCAGCACTGCCAAGCCCACCACTAACCCACGTCCCTCAGCACCACATCTACAGGTCTCTTAAATGCCTCCACCCATTCCCTGGGCAGCCTGTTCCAATGCTTGACAACATTTTTGTGGGAGAAATTTTTCCTCATATCCAATCTAATCTAAACCCCCCCTGGTGCAACTTGAGGCCGTTTCCTCTCATCCTATTGCTTGTTACTTGGGAGAAGAGACCGACCCCACCTTGCTACAGCCTCCTTTCAGGCAGCTGTAGAGCGATAAGCTCTGCCCTCAGCCTCTTTTTCTCCAATTTCATCCAGTAATGACAGGAAACATAATATTATTGCCACAGGGTACTTCACCAGAGGAAGGACTGGTTGTCTAGATCCCTGCTATTTTCTTAACATAATATGTAAAAATGCCAAAATGGCCAACTGCTGTGGTCCATTCCTTTAAATGAAGATTACCAGCATAAAACAAGCTGTAGTAAATTTGGTTGCAGTCAAGTGTGGGTGGTAATTTTATGCCCGGGGTTGCACCACAGATTCCTTAAAAAGGGAGCATTTCTAGAAAAGGTGTTCAACAACTTAATGAAATAACTGGATAGGCCTGGAAAAACAGTAAAGCACCTTGCCGTGTGCCTCTTGTTGCTGCTCTGTTACAGTATGAAATAGGAGAAGGGATGGGAAAAATAAATTTTTTGGTCTCTACTTGATTAGAATTAAGAGCCAAACATTTTTGTCCAGGTATGCTTCCAAGCAGAGGAGCCCTCTGGATGATTAGAGTTTATGAAAATTAGTTTTTCACTGAATTAAAACCACCACCTTTTCCCTTTCTGTGACCAATCTGTGTCGTTACCTTTTTTTTTATGCTGGGTGGTCTGGCACACTGTACGAAGCTGGTTGAGTGTTAACCCCATTGTGACATGAATTGTTGGTGCTGAACTGGTGACGTTTAACACGCTGAAATGGGCAGGAGGTGAGTTTCGGCTGCCCACCACGCGCACGCAGAGGTGTTGGTTAGAGCACTTACAGGTGCTGTAGTGGGTCAGGTTATTTTTTTGAAGCTCCCTAAGCAGGATGGGTTTAATGATGGAACACTTGGAACACTACACAGCATTGGATGTGGAACACTACACAACGTGAACCTAACATGCTGGCATTTTTAGGTGCCCGAGATGAGCTCTGTTGCCACGTCACCCATAAAGCCTGCTCAAGAGGAGCAGTCGCTGACTCCTCCGGGAAAGGTGATTGCCATCAGCTCCAGGAGCCCGGGCTGTGCGCGAAATCAGGCTGCCCTTCGCAACAACAAGACTTTTTCTCCTGCTGCTGCTGCTGCTGCTTCCAGCTCCTCAGGTGAGTGTTCATAAAAATCAGTTCCAAGAGATCAAACCCTTGGTACCGCGTACCGTGGTGAGTACATCCCAGCAGTGTGGCACTGGGAGAATGATTGTTCTTGCTCTTACAAACTGAGCTGTTTAAGAACATTGGTATGTGCTAATTTGCTTTAGAGCTGTCAGTACTTCTTCGAATCTTGAAAAACAACGTGTCCGTAACACGGTTCAGCATCCAGCACAGCTCTCGCAAGCCGTTCGTACAGAGGTGCTGGCGTTTGTCAGGAGTTGACTGATACAGAGTGCGGGATCGCAGGAGAGCGACAGCTTACAGAGCAGGAAAGTAAATATATGGTGTGAAGTTTGTTGATAAAATAGTTACTGAATATTTCCTGTGCCATTCTGCCATCATAAAATACAGAATTATTATGAATTACCTTTTCTTTTAATAGAAGGTGCAGCTGCTATAACTTTTGTGCCCCAGTGATGCAGATCAAGAATTTCAGTTCTATTTTTCAGTCCGATTACAGTTACCAGCACACGTTTTATGACTTCAGAAAGCCTGTGAAAGTGCCAGGGTTACTGGAAGCAATTGTGATCCCTACGCTGTCCTTTTCACACCTGTGCTGTAAGAAGCAATGGACCACGAGCAGTTTAACTGATGCTGTAAAACGTGCTTGGTGCTCTGCGTGGTTTTAGTTTAAAATGACATTATGACGTTAGAGCAATTTCATCTTTGTCTAAAGCTTCATTGCACTTACTTGCTCCTCAAAACTGTGCTGAGGCACATGGAAAATAAGGAGGTGACTGGTGACAGCCAACATGGCTTCACTAAGGGCAAATCCTGCCTGACTAAGTTGGTGGCCTTCTGTGCCGGGGTTACAGCATTGGTGGATAAGGGAAGAGCAACTGACATTGTCTACCTGGACTTGTCCAAAGCATTTGACACTGTCCCGTGCAACATCCTTCTCTCTAAATTGGAGAGACATGGATTTGACAGATGGACCACTCGGTGGATAAGGAATTGGCTGGATGGTCACATTCAAAGAGTTGTGGTCAACGGCTCGATGTCCAGGTGGAGGCCGGTGATGAGTGGTGTTCCTCAGGGGTCAGTACTGGGGCTGGTGCTGTTTAGTGTCTTTGTCATCTCTCCTGAGGAGAAGGACTTGGGGGTGCTGGGTGAGGAGAAGCTCACCATGAGCTGGCACCGTGCGCTGGCAGCCCAGAAAGCCAACCGTGTCCTGGGCTGCATCCAGAGCAGCGTGGGCAGCAGGGCGAGGGAGGGGATTCTGCCCCTCTGCTCTGCTCTCGGGAGACCCCCCTGCAGTGCTGCGTTCAGCTCTGGGGTCCCCAACATCAGAAGGACATGGAGCTGTTGGAGCGGGTCCAGAGGAGGCCACGGAGATGATCCAAGGGCTGGAGCACCTCTGCTATGGAGACAGGCTGAGAGAGTTGGGGCTGTTCAGCCTGGAGAAGAGAAGGCTCCGGGGAGACCTTCCAGCACCTTCCAGTGCCTAAAGGGGCTACAAGAAAGCTGGAGAGGGGCTTTGGACTAGGGTGTGTAGTGACAGGACATGGGCAATGGCTTTAAACTGAAAGAGGGGAGATTTAGGTTAGATCTAAGGAAGAAATTTTTCACTCAGAGGGTGCTGAGGCACTGGAACAAGTTGCCCAGAGAAGCTGTGGCTGCCCCATCCCTGGCAGTGTTCCAGGCCAGGTTGGATGAGGCTTTGGGCAACCTGGTGTAGTGGAGGGTGTCCCTGCCCATGGCAGGGGGGTTGGAACTGGATGATGTTTGATCCTTCCCGAAGCATTTTAAGTAAGGGTAAGGATCATCCACATGGGTATGGGCAGAAACAGCAGGCAGACAGCCGCACTTTGTATCCGATCCCTTAGGAACAGGCACCTGTATTGTTTACATAGAGCTTCATTGTTTCAAAAGCAGATATTCCCCCTTAGTATTTGGTTCCCACGACTGAGTCACAAGCAGGGCTGTGTGGCGGTTTGGTTTCAGGTACTACACTGAAGCACGTGGTCTTTAGTGCAAAATCAGGAAGTGAAAAATACAGACTGCACATTCCTGCTGCTGTAGGGTACCAGAGGCAGCTGAGGTGGCTTCAGCCGAGCTGCTTGGGCTGAGCAGAGGAGCAGTAGAAGTGTGTTGGGGACAACACTCTGCCGAGTTATTGGCTTCTCAGCAGTTCTGCCTGGGCGAATGCGCTCAGCTTGGGCCGTAGGTCACAGCGTTCCGTCGGATACCCAGCAAGTCTGACATCTTCACCCTGACTGGTGTTGTTTTGGTAGACAAACTGCATCCCTTTTATCGGCCGTGGTAAGGGTGTTCTGGATGTAAAATGGGATGGTTTGTGGTCCGGATGGCAAGCTCTAGCGTACAGGCATTGTCGTGTCCTCGCACACGGTGCTGCTAGTGCCTGCTGTGATTTGGCTGTTGGAAGGCAAACCGCCAGGTTGCTCCTGGTGATGAGCCTTCTGGCTGCATCCCCTCATGGACTTTGGTCCGGAGGCCTTCAGGGTGCTAACTGCTTTTTGGTTTGGGGTTTTTTTTAATCAGATAAATTCATTTGTCCTTCTCAGTGGAAAATAAAGGTTAGAAGATAGCCTGTGTCCACTCTGGAAGTACTGAAAGCTTGGGCAAACTGAAAGCTCCACAAAAGCCACACAGCTGGCTGAAGAGACAGAAAAAGGATAAAAAGTGTCATGCGCAGAGATTTAGAAAAGGAATGTCTGTGATGCAACATCTCAAATATCTTTACCTAATTATAGTTGCCTCCTTTTATTGCTTTTTTAAAAGATAATATTGTGTGTATTGTTTTCAACAGTTCTCTTTAACTCCTGGTGAGGCAGGAGGCACAAATGGAAATGTTGTTGTGCATTTAACTGATTTTTACATACATTGGTAGTTTGAACTAACCATGGAAGAACAGCAGAACCGAGAGCAGCAGGGTGGAGGTGGCAGTTTTGCCTTTTAAATAGGAGGATAATGAAACCTGTAGGTTTGTTTGTTAGGTAAATAAAGTTGGATGGTCTTCAAAACACTTCTTGAATCCTGTTGCATGTATCCATCTCTGCATTAGTGTGACCCAAGCTTGTGCTGTGTTGCCTCCTGCCCAGGGAGACAGCAGGCATGACTCAGGATCGTTGCCCACTTTGCTGCTTCCCCCTCTGGGTGAGCCAAGTGCCTGCTGCCTCCGGGCTGAGACCTCCAGCCCAGCAGGAGAGGCTGGAGCACCATGGCAAGTGTGGGTGCAATCTGAGTGTGAAAATAGCTGTGATTGTAGGGAAACCCAGTGTGACTCTCTTCTTCTGTAGAAGAGGGCCAGGTACACTTGTTGGTTATCTCAGCACGACATCCTAACAATCCTGGTTTCCATCCCAGCTGGGTGCCTGCAGAGCAGGCACAGCACTCTGAAATCCTGCAGTGTTTTGTAAAGTTAAATGTAAACGGAGCAGTTTTACTCAGACCAGATGCCGTTATTTCAGTGTGCCAAATGCATTTCTAAGACAATCCTGCCTTTTGGAAGGTATTTTGGTGGGTTGATCCCTGCTCTTTTGTTTCTCTCTCACCAGAACCACTTTGCTGAGATTGCACTTTGAATCACCATGGGGTGGGAGGGATGGGGGAGGGAGTGTAAATAAGACATAAACATTGTAGAATGAGTCTGTGTTTGTGTTATCTTCCTCTCCAAAGGGAATGGTGGATATGTAGTTTGTTTAGTGGGAAGAGCCCAAAACTCTTAATAAACTGGTTAATGCAGTCTGTGTGGGGCTTAAAACTGGGTGCTTGAAGTCTAGTTTCTTTAGCAGCATAAAATTGCATGTAGCCCCCTCCTTCTGAAGATTTCAAAACAAGAGAATGTTTGCAGTGTCCTTGTGGAGCAGGGAAATACTGTCAGTGTGCAGGTGGGAGAGTTTCATGATCAGAGATCACAAACAGGAGGTGGCAGAGCCAGAACCCATGAGTCCTGGCTCTCTGTAGGATACTTCGGTCACTAAAGAGTTACTTTCTTGTTGTTTTCACTTGACTTCATTTAAATTGCTGTTAAAATCTTCTAGGTTTGAGAAACCTCCCTAGACCTCTCTTGGTGGCTGGTCCTTCAAGTTCTGGAAGCGCCGATGCCGATGGTGGGCTCTTTGCAGTTCCGACGACTCTGCCGCCCAACAGCCGCCACGGGAAGCTGTTCTTGCCGAGCAAAGAAGCGGAGCTGACCTTCCGGCAGCACTTGGACACCATCAGTGTGAGTGAGATGATGGAATGAAAAAAAGTAGCTTCTTGTGCCTGTCAGCTTCTGATAGGTATTACGGGGATTTTTTTTGGTTCAGCAGAAAGTGTGGGCTTCCCTGTGAGGCAGTGCTTCTAGGGATGCTCAAGCATCACATTGTTAGCTGAGATGAGTCAGATTTTAACTAGATAGCTGTGCTCTGAAGTGACATCACCTCTTCAGAGCTGAATCTGAATGCCATCACACAGCCCGAGGAAACTGATTCACTCTCTAAATGTTGCTCCAGCAAAAATATTTGCCAGGTTTAGCAAAACTGATCTCCTTCTCATGCAGCTAATTTTAATACAACCTCATTGCTGTATTTAATTCAAATACTCATTTTATTTTTACGTATACAATCTCAGTAACAACTTCCTACAGGAAAGCTGGAGAGGGGCTTCGGACACGGGTGTGTAGTGACAGGACAAGGGGCAATGGCTTTAAACCGAAAGAGGGAAGATTTCGATTGGATCTGAGGAAGAAATTCTTCCCTCAGAGGGTGGTGAGGCACTGGAACAGGTTGCCCAGAGAAGCTGTGGCTGCCCCATCCCTGGAAGTGTTCAAGGCCAGGTTGGATGAGGCTTTGAGCAACCTGGTGTAGTGGAAGGTGTCCCTGCCCATGGCAGAGGGGTTGGAATTAGATGGCCTTGGAGGTCCCTTCTAGCCCAAACCATTCTGTGATTCATGACATGCTACAGTAGTTAAGTATTGAAATGGCTTTTTTGGGTGAAAGCTTTATCTCCATAAAACAAGAAGAAAAAAAAATATATATTCCTGGTGGAAAATTTTCCTACTCTAGCAGAAAAGTATTCTACTGTCTGAAGCAAACCAGAGTATTTTAATAAATAGTTACAGCTTCACTGATAAACAGAGTTTGGAGGTATAATTTATTTTGTGTCTGCATGCTTAAAATACTTTCTAATGCATTTCCTGTTCTTGTCCAGATGCAGTCGGACTTCTTCTTGCCAAAGCCAAGAAAGCTACGGAACAGGCACTTGCGGAAGCCGTTAGTAGTACAGGTCAGAACACTTTGCAAAGTGTGAAATGCCTGGTTTGCTTCCTGAATAGGCTCTAATGATTTGCACGTAACTGAAGTGAAAAACTGAGCTTCCCTTTTCCAGTGGATACATGAGGGAAGCTGAACATAGAAGGGAAGAAGCGTTTTAGCCTGTGTTGTAACCAGCCATGTTATGCTCTCTGTACGAGGAATGCCAACAACAGTAGTAGTCAGTGCATGAGACAGTTTGGAAAAAATAAAAAAAGCCCCTCACCTTAAAGCAGGTTCTGCTGTTTGGGCCTGCTGGTCCTGATGCACCAGCAGCGTGTTCGTGTCGTATGCCGACCTGCCAGTGCTGTAGCTGTCGGTGCTAGTGCAACAAGATTTCCCTTCACACATTTTTTTCCTGCTTCCTGCTCAGTAATGACTGTTAAACTGGGGTGGGTATGAACATCTGCACTGAAATATTATGTAGCAGTATTTGGAAGAAAAATTATTTCTGGGAAAAAATGGTTTCACGTGCCACTGTGAAACCACAGGCTTGTCCTAGGGACTTGTAGCAGGTGGAGAACATACAAGAAATCTAAAACCAAAATAATGGAAACTTCTTTGGAGAAAACAATTACCACGTGTCAATGTACCCTTTTGTCTTTTCTGCTTTGTATAAAAGACCTAGAAATTACCTACGTGCTGTTTTTTGGTACTGAGATACTCTGGTCTGTGCAATTCCATTTGCTTAATTGTAATGGGAGATTGGTTTGCACATAGAGTAGATCACATCCTTGAGATCACTGCTGTAATTCTGTGGGAGATTTAAAAGTACTGGAAGAATAATTGGAAAGGAATATAGCTCTAATTAGCATTTAGCTGAGAAGTGTCCATGTGGAAATCTTCTGTTGTCATAGTTTACAGAGAGAACACACGACTCCTACCTGTCGGTTATTCTGCAGAATGACACAGACCTTATTGCTGTGTCTGTTGCATGATAGTCATGCTGTGTAAATACTCTGCTTATTGCAGAGGGTACCATGAACTTCTGTGCCTTACCAGGTGAGCTTCACCCTCTTTTCTGTGTTTAAATATGTTTTCTCTCACATAGAGAACACTGCTCCCCAGGCCATCTGGAAATCCGTCCCAGCATGTCTGCTCCTTTTCGATCTTATCCAACTCATCCATTACAGGTGAGTCGGCGTGTCTTCTGTTGCTTTTACTCTGCATGAGATGAAAATGCCATAAAGGAATAGTTTGTAAAAAGAGGAAAATACCCTTTCAAAACCAGAGTCATTTACCAGTCGCTTGAGCCTCTTCCTGCAGGATGATGGGATTGTTCTCCTGGATTATTGTTAAGCAAGTCATGATCATGACAGAAGTTTTTTCTTCCATTTCCCAGTATCGAAAGCAGGGAACAATAAGTAGTTCTCTGCGAGGAGAAAAAATTTTGGAATAAATGACTTAGATAAGAGGTTTTTTTCTGTAGGGTGTAATCATTTGTCTAGGTTTTATAATGGACTTTTCCTGGTACCCAGGATACTGGTTAAATTTCATACAGAGTAATCGGTGTAGTGCCCGTTTGTCCTTTCCTGCAGATACGCTCTTGAGTCCAATGGTAGTACAGGTGATCCACCATCTGGGCTTAAATCCCCAAATCAACACGAGATCTGAAAGGTTATCTTCACTGAAAATACTGGGAGCAGCTTCAGTAACACAGCAACACTTGCTGCTGGTTTTATGAGAATGTTTCAAGTCTGTTTCATCGTCTCGGCTCCTTGCATTCCAGGAGCTCACTACTGCTTGGGATTTGTTTGCTTCCATTGAACTGGCTTGTGCTCTGCTTTAAAGATGTCAGGTTTCATTGGCTTGAGAGGTGTTTAATCCTTCACTCTAGGGAGAGGTTCGTTTCGGCCAATCCAGTCCTCACTGACCAAGGCTGCTGTTTCTCGTCCGATCGTGCCCAAAGTTCTTCCAACACAGGCTCCCAACCATCTGTCTAGTAAGTCATTTCTTAATCAGAATGAGAGTCACGGTCTGCTGTGATCTGTATGACCTTACCTGTTGGTTTCTGTTTCCTAGGTGAAATCATTAGTGCCTTTGGAAGCTAAAGAAAACAACTGTGTTAGTGACACCTCACTTTGGGTGACTGCAGAGGGGGAGCAGTCAGTGGTGGGACAGTCGGAACGAGGTTCCCTTGCTCCGTCTGACCTGCAGGCAAAGCCAGGGTTAGAATTTGTAACTAAAGTTGAGCACTTCTGTGATGTTTTGTTCTAAGACCATTTTGAAAAGGGGTCGTGACATGTTTGGAATAAACTTCTGAACAGCGTGTTTATTAACGTGGGATTATGGGTTCTACAAGAAAAAAGCGTGCCAGTGTACCCCAGGCAGACACTGTCTTGAAACAAAAGAATGGGTCCCATGGTTAGAATGATTAGTGAGGTAAAAACAATGACTGCCTCTGTGTGTTACTTTACTCCGTGATGGGAAGACATTCAGATGTTTTAAGTGGATTTTAAAACATCTGGGTGAGGTCGACCCTGCAACAATATCAGTTTTTTATATTAGGTCTAAATGGCTGCTAGAGACAAGACGATAAAAGAAGGCAGTGCTGGTTTTAGAGCTCCTCTAGTAAACTGTAGGAAATCTCTAGAAATTCCATAACCAAACACTTAAGCATTTGAAGGACAAAAAAAAAAAAAAAAAAAATAGAAGGAAAGGGCAGGGAGTGGAGAACTGGGATGTTTCTCTAAACTCTTTTGATACACCTGTTGGAACAGGGTTGAAAAGTTAAACATTTTTAGCTGAAAGAAATGCTGTACTTTGTGAAGAGGACCAACGGATATAGTTGATCAGATAATTACCATTTGCGCTTTTTGTGTGTGTTGAGTTTTGACTCTTGGCAATTCCTAAAAAAAAAATCATCTTTCAGATGAGTCGCAACAGAGTAATGGCCTGAAGAAAAGGCTCGTAATGTGTTTTTTGCTTTTTTTCTTTCACAAAAGGTGCTATCGACTTGGCAGCTAAAAGTGCTGGTATTATCCCTGGTAGCCCCGTGCCTGTCCTGGATGCGGATGGTTTGTCAGGTGTATCTCCATTGTCACCCGACGGAGTGGCCGCGGTGGTGACGGGGCAGGAGTCAGCAGTAGTGCATCAGAACGGAGGCTCCATCACCGCCGTGGAGGTCAGAGTCTCTCCAGCACGCTTTTTGAAGTAGCTCAGTGTCTTGCTCTGTCGTGCAAAAAAGCTGTGTTGTTAATGACTCTTGGATGAGCTTTCTCCTGGAGCTTGTTTTTAGACACTTTTGTTGTGGTCAAATCAGTCATCAAATCATCAGTCATCAAATCATCAGCACCCTGGATGGATTTCCATCCTGTAGAACAGCTTTCGGCCATGAGGCTGTGGAAGTTGGCGATCGGGAAATCTGGGCTTCACCAGAAACAGTAGCATTTTGATAGACAGTAATTCAGGAGGGAATCTGGGGCAAAACATGGACTTTTAGGGATGTATTTGGAATGGAAATTGTGATTTCTCCTTGTGTCTTTCATTGAGACCCAGATACGTGGTAGTCCATGTCATTTTCTCAGGGAGTTGATGATGGACCGTTTTGAAAGGCATGATATAGAATCACAGAATGGTTTGGGTTGGAAGGGACCTCAAAGATCATCCAGTTCCAACCCCCTGCCATGGGCAGGGACACCCTCCACTACACCAGGTTGCCCAAAGCCTCATCCAACCTGGCCTTGAACACTGCCAGGGATGGGGCAGCCACAGCTTCTCTGGGCAACCTGGTCCAGTGCCTCACCACCATCAGAGTTGAAAAATTTCTTTCTTATATCCAATCTAAATCTCCCCTTTCAGTTCAAAGCCATTGCCCCGTGTCCTGTCACTACACACCCTTGTCCAAAGCCCCTCTCCAGCTTTCTTGTAGGCCCTTTAGGTACTGGAAGGTGCTGGAAGGTCTCCCCAGAGCCTTCTCTTCTCCAGGCTGAACAGCCCCAACTCTCTCAGCCTGTCTCCATAGCAGAGGTGCTTCAGCCCAAAGCATCATCTCTGTGGCCTCCTCTGGACCTGCTCCAGCAGCTCCATGTCCTTCTGGTGTTGTAGAAAGCGCGTGCATGAATGGTGATAGGCACTTATCTCTTCCTCCCAGCTATATTTGCAGCATCTCTTGCAAACGTGTGTAACTCAGATGATTTCTGTTGTGCTTCTAGGGCTCGGGCCCCGGCTGTCGCGTTCCCTTCATCAGTCTGCCAGCACGGCATGGGCAGGAGGCGGTTCCTGATGGTTTCCAGGTAGAGTATGTGTTGAAGGAACAGTTGTGTGAGATGGGTAATGTTTGGAAGACACCACTGGTAGTACTAGTTGCAACTCCTTGTTCCCAGGTGATTGTACACCACTGGTACTGGTTTGTGGGTATGGAAATCTCTAGCATCTGAAGAAATTTAAAGAAAGAAATTTAGGAAAGCTGCTTAAATTTGTGTAAGAGCTGTTCTCTAAAAAAGCAAAGTGAAGCTGACTGGCCTCTGAAGGACAAACAGGTTTTATGTGTTTCTCGATGCAGTGGAGGAGTTTGTAAGTGCTCTGCTGTGTCATACCTGTGTGTTTGAGACATCCCAAAGAAAGAATTTGGCAATCGGCGGTCCCACTGCTTGTGTGCTGCTGAAGGAGGAATGTTAAGACTAAAAGCATGATTGTAACGCCAGCATCCTCTTCAGAGAATGGCATTTCCTCGTGCTGCATCCACTAAGACAGATACTTCAAAAGCAACTGTGGCAGCACCTCAGCAGTGAGGCTGTTGTCATCCTGTCCAGTTGTTGTCCTTCTCCAGTGAGATCCAGGACCTTGTGTTAGATCCTGAAGCCACAGAATACAGGCTTTTCTCTTTTTCAGTGGAAGCACTTTCCACCCGTTCTGTGCAAACACATGTGGAAAAGGTCAAAATAATTTGATGCGAGAGCATGAAGGAGAGGAAGATTATTTTAATTGTTTGGGTTTTTTTTTTTTCATAGCCCAGATGTTAGGACACGAACCTACTAGGCATTTATTCGTGGTAATGGGGCCTCAGGTTCTGGTCCTTGCTCTCAGGACAGCTTTGTCTGTACCACAAACCGCTCACTAATAATGAGAGTCCTTAAAAAATACCTGGCTGTAAAGAGGAGTGAGGTAGCAATTTAAAATATTTACCCACTCTTCAAGCAGTTACAGGGCTTTTGCCTGTACAAAGGCAAATTAGTACTTAATTCTGAAGAACTGTCTCGTAGGTTCATCAAAATCATGTTGATTTTTTGCTTGTTTCTGTTATGTAGGCTGTGTTAAATATTCCTTGGAAGGTTACAGGCATTTTTTTCATGTCTGATTTGGCAGGATATGGGCTGAAGGATATTTGTTTATGCTTACAGATCTTTTTTTGTGAAAATAATACAAATTTATTATATAAATAATAATATATTCCTAAAATTTTAGGAATTTTATCTGCTGGATTATTAGTTGACTTTTTTTTTTTTGCTTCTCTTAAAGTCTGATTTTACTCTGATGCTTAGGAGCCAAGCTGTTGTTTTTCAGACAGATTTCCAAGTCCTTCACAAATTAATGAACAATCAACTCTGTTTCTTGTAACAGGGCACATCGGTCCTTTCTCTGTCCGAACTGTCCAAGACTCCCCTCCAAAATGGTCTCTCCACCCCTCCACTTCCCTCGTCAGAAGCTTCTAGTACTCGGCTCTCTCCTCCCAATGTTTCTGCTCTCCTGGATATCTCTCTGCCCGGGCCACCTGAAGATGTGCTTTCCCAAGGAGAACCTGCCACTCAAATCAGTGATTCCATCATTGAAATAGCTATCAGCTCTGGTCAATACAGTAAGTCTGAGCTTAGCTAAAGCCTTCCTATTAACTTAAAAAATATATCTTTTTTAAAATATATGTAGTTTCTGCTACATGTCAGCAGAAACTTTTCCAGGAAGCAGTTCTTGGTGTGTTTGGGTTTTTTTGTTTTAGTATCTATTGGAAATAAAATTTATTTAGCCTTTATTTTCTAGCAGATGTAGGTGGGGTTTTGTTGTTGTTTTATTTTCCTCTCTAAACATAAATTGGCGCAGTGCCTGTGACTTGACAGTGTTGAGTGAACCATGACTCCTGACATTGGCTTACAGGTGAAGGTGTTGCTCTCTCTCCTGCAAAGCTGAACGGCAGTGACAGCTCCAAAAGTCTTCCGTCCCCTTCCAGTAGTCCTCAGCAGAATTGGATTGCCTCTCCTAGCCACGACCCCCAGTGGTACCCCAATGACTCCACAGACTCGTCTCTCAGCAGCTTGTTTTGTAAGTGTCCATGTGCAGAGAACTGCAACAAAAAAGCTCTTTCCTGTTTAAAAAAACAAAACAAAACAAAAAAAACGCCCAACAAAACCAAACCTATTTATTGGAAGTGAATCCTTTGGAAAATCATAAACCCAGTAGGACATTTGTAGAATTTTTCCATTACTTCTTGCTTTCATTTGAACAGTGTCGCCTTGAATACATTTTCTTTCCCTTTCCAAGTCTGTTCCTGAAAAGATCCTGTTGGCAGACTGGGGCCCGTACCTTGGGACAAATAATTTCTTGTTTAGAGCCTGACTCATCAGTTGGGTTGAGACATTTTGGCTGTTCTGCCAAAATGAAAAGATGCCTTTGGCTCTGCTGGGGAAAAATAGCCTTCCTCGTGTGCTTGGTGGGTGCAGTCACAAAAACCTGAGTTTGGGGTTTGTTTGGGTTTTTTTTCATTAATATTTAATGAGGCCAGTGTAATGAGTCTCTGCACCCTTAGCAGCGCGCTGATGGTGCTCATGCTTTAACTCATAATTTTTAAGAGATAGAACAGGTATCTGTTTTTCTTCTCCATTTTCTATTTCCTTGTCCTTCCCTCTATCCTCCCAGTTGCAAACGTTCAGTGCAGTGACTTACTGGTGTGCCTGTTCTTTGTAGCAAGTTTCATCTCCCCCGAGAAGGGACGAAAAATGTTGCCAACTCCTGTTGGGACTGCCAGTGGCACCTCCTTACTGGGACCCAGCCTTCTGGATGGAAACTCGCGGGACTCTTTCGTGTCACGGTCTCTGGCAGATGTAGCAGAGGTACGTCACCAAATTGCATTCAGCTGTCTGCTTCCTTGTAGTGCAACGTTGCTGTACGGTGTCCATCATACCTTCCTGAGGTATTGAAGGCAAAGATCTTTGACATCTGCTCCTCAGCTTAGTAAAACAAGGTTACAGTCCTAACAGGAAGATGTGAAATGACTTGGGGGTGTACTGCACCAGAGCTGAGCCATGTAAGGTGACCAAGAGTGTCACCAGCTGTTCCACAGCAGCATAGCCAGTAGATGGAACAGTGGTGATTATCTCACTCTGCTCAACAGCTGTGAAACCATGTCTAGAACATTGCAACCAGTTTTGAGCACCTGCTACAGGAAAGACATAGATAAACTGGAGCAAGTTCAGCAGAGGGCTGCCACGATGATTAGGGGGGCTGAAGCAGCTGTCTGTGAGGAAAGGCTGATGGTACTGGGCTTGTTCATCCTGGAGAAGGCTTCAGGGTGAGAGGGACCTAACTGCCTGCCAGTACTTGCAGGGATGTCATCAAGAAAACACAGCCAAGCCCTTCACAGAGCGGTGATGCATGGTGGGAGGAGCAGCCAAATGCTGAACTGGGAAAGGTTCTTCCTACATATAAAGAAAAACTCCTTCACCCCGAGGACAGGCAGGCAGAGGTCACCCAGAGATGTTGTGCAGTATCTGTCTTCAGAGCTGTTCAGGACTAACATTGATAAAGCCCTGGATAAGCTGGGCTGTCCTCTGAGGTGACCCTGCTTTGAGCAAGAGGTTGAACCAGAGACCTCTTAAGGTCCCTTCCAGTCTCTGTTATCCTACAGTTTCTGGTCATTGGCTCAGGGTAACATCATGTACACTGTGACTTGGGGGGCTTGCCCTGACGGAAGGAAAACGTCATTCCTCTGCTGCCCTCTGGATTTGGGTAAGGAGGTTCTGCACAGACCTTGTAAGCAGGAGCTGCAGCAAGCTCGTGCTGTTTGAACGTGCCCTTGGCTGCTTCAGACTCCACACACAGCTGGCTCCACTTCCTGGCATAAATAGGAACATTCTGCTGACTTGGTGGTGAGAGTCTGTCTGTGTGCATTAATTAAAGCAATATATGATAATTTATTCGTGAGAATTTGACGTGACGTTGCAGCTCTTGATCTTACAAAGTTCCTTCAGAAGAAATTGGGGTAAGCCACGGTTTTAGGCACACCAGAGCAGCTGCTGTGGCACCTGCGGGTTTGTGTCGGAGTCTTCAGAGGAAGCAAGAATCACTGAAAAATGGCTTTAATGATGGGAGAGTTCGAAAGGCCTTTTATTAAGTGTCCTGCAGAATTCAGGTTTATTTACAAATGCAGGTGCTGTGTTGGAGGTAAGATCTGTAAGTGCATCTTCTAGTGCACCTTAGTGCTGAATTAAGGATAGGCAGGTAGGGCCCATCGAGACTATAGTGGGTGGGTTTTGGGTTTTGATTTGGTGTTTTTTAGAGGCTTGGATTTAGCCACGGCTAAGAGCTATTCTCTAACCCAGATCAAGTGAGATAAAGCCTCTCTTTCCTATGAGGAGAGGCTGGGAATGAAGATGAGGGAGGCAAACTCAGGACAAAGGGCAGCCGGCACAAATTGGAACACATGAAATTCCACCTGAACACAGGAAAGCTTTTTTAACGCGAGGGTGGACAAACACAGAAAGAGGTTGCCCAGAGAGGTGGCGGAATCTCCATTCATGGAGATAATCCAACACCTGACCGGACAAGGTGCAGGGCAGCCTGTTCTAGCTGACCCTACTTGAGCAGGATGATTGGACAAAATGAGCCCAAGATGTCTCTTCCCCCCTAAACAACTCTGTGATGCTGTGAAATTTCCACTGACATGTAGCTCTCCTTTTTCTCTCGTGTCTCTTCTAGGTGGTGGATTCTCAGCTGGCTTGCATGATGAATGAGAACAGCATAGATTACATATCTCGTTTCAATGACCTTGCCCAGGAACTGTCAATACCTGAGCCAACCCGCAGGGAAATTCTGTTTGATGGAGGAGGTGGTGGTCCCCCAATTGGGGATCTCTCCCAGTGAGTGTAGGAGACCAGCAGGCTGGTGTAGACTGTTGAGCTGAAGTTGGAGCTTGCAGCGCTGGATCATGGCAAGGGCAGGTTGTAGAGAAACAGCTGAGGCTCAGTTGTCCCTGTCTCCTGTGCTTCTTTCTAAAAGAGAAGCCTTGTCTTCAAAGGTCTGAAGAAGTACTTGCAAGTCCTGGAATGTGCAATATACTGGGAACAACGAAACATGAATAGTGTTACAGAAAATGATGTGTCTTCTGCATTACTGATAGAAGATGGAGGTTTATGGGACAGTCCTGGAATTGTACTTTGGAATGGCCTGCGCAGGAAGCTCAGGCAGGGAAGGGTATTGCCAGAAGCTCCTGTATGTGAATTAGTTTTTGCATAGTAATCGAAATGCCGTGATTTGGGATCGACATTGAAGCTGTGGAAGATGAAGGGTGGGGGTGAGTATGGGAACCGTTTTGCATCTTGACACGTCCTACTTGGCACTCTTTGGATCAGTCAGTCAAACTGAAGTTTCTTGCACTCTCTCCAAAGGCGCTGCAACTCGGTGACACTTTGTTTTTACAGACCATTCTGTTTCTCTGGCTGTTTTGTTGTTTGACCATTCCAGCAGGGGCACCTACCTGCTTGCTTGTTTCGGAGAGGAGCTCTCGTTCACTCTGCTCCCAGACTGCATGGATCCGTGGGGAGTTTCCTCTGCTTTTAAACCCCATCACATGTCACAATCATCATTATCCTGACTGCACTCATGTTCTCCACCTTTGAGATTCTTCATCACACTGCACAGTTCATCCCACGAGTAGGAGTTTGCTTTCTTGCTTTCCCTGAAGAGCGGTTGCTTTTTAAGTCAGGAAACACTGCAGAAGAGCTTCTTGGAATCACTAGGAAAGCTTTGTCATAATTAGTCTTGGCTTTGCTGGAAACTTGTATATATTGCCATCTTTCTGCACAAAAACTGAGGATCTACCTGGGAGAGGAAATAGGAAAGAATATTGTAGTGTATAGAAACAAATCATATGTTCACGCTAACGTTGTTGAGATCTGCTTTGTGTCATGAAGGAGAGGTGTCAAGTCCTAGCTTAACCCCTTAGTCTTTCCTTATTTCCTCCTTGTTCTGTGAATTCCAGGTGCTCTGTAGGACCTCAGGGCATCATTTTTCATTACAGTCACTCCCAGGCACTAGAGGATCTGGTACTCCCTCTCCTAAATCCCTATGCGTTTAATGGTAGCGTTTTAATGTTTGAAAGACCCAGATCCTTGTACCAGCAGGTTCAAACGAATATAAAGTTACTTTTCCTGCAGCTGGTTGTCCCTCAGTTCTGCCTTTATAACTCAGGAGACTTTGCCTATTTCCTTTCCTACTGGTCACGAGAGAGAATGCCCCTTTTTTAAGCTCTTCTCTGCTTCTCCAGTAAGAGGATGTCCCGTGGCTATTCAAAGTAGCTCTGAACTCATCCAAGGGGCTACTCCTCTAGAAACCTCAACTTTATATCATTAATAAATAATCAAAACCCTCCATCTCATGGGCTGTTACCAGGGGCTCATTTTCCCAACTTGCACTATACTTGGTGGATGTAGTTCTACCTGCCTTCAGCTACTTTCACAAGGCATTTGACTGGGAGTTTCTTCTTGTAACCTTGCTCGTGATGCACTGATTGGATTTCCTGTTTTCCCAGTCGCTTTACCCTGCTTAATGTGGATTATTTTTTTTTAACCACCAAATAGTTTGCCTTATGCTTTCTGTCATTAAGAGAAAACGTTAAATGAGTTTTCTGACGCACCTTTCGTGTGGCCCAGAGCAACCCTCCTGATTTCACTCAACAGCAGTGAGACTGGATGACATTCCAAGACCCCACGTATCAGGTTGCTACATCCTCCTCTCTGACATAGGAATCATATGGACGTGTAAAACCAGCATTAGTACAACTGGGTGTTCCCAGCAGGGAGGCAAACCTGTATGACTAGCAAGGAAACAATCATGACCAGAAGACCGGAGATTTCATACCTGTGGGCTAACTGCCTCTTCTGGCTGGATGTCATGTGAGATACCAAGTCCTTCTGTCGTTATTTCTCTTTCGTTATTCTTAGAGCCTTGTTTGAGAATTGGTGCAAATATCAGGAAATATGTAAACCTAGAATACAAAAAGTTGAAGGCTGTCAGAAAAAGGAATGCTGAGGAGTGTGTCGTTCTGAGCGTTCACTCTTGGCATGGAGAGGATACCCACTAATCCTGAGAGTCACTCCCTCTAGAACTTCTAAGCTCTACTTAGAGTTGACCTGTATTTTGCTTCGGTCTTTCCCAGATTGTTTTCCTCTTGGTTTTGGCTTTTACATTAGCAATGCTGATTATCCTGTATGCTGTACCTCCAGAACTCCTTTGGACTTGCACTTGCAGGGCAAAAGTAGAGGGCTCCTGCTGTAGCTGTGGCTTAAAGGACGTGCAGGAGGAGATGTGATACGTTCTAATCAAGTACTGTATAAAAAGAATCTGAACTCTCGTTTGTAAGCTTCTAAATACTGGAAGACCAGCCCAATGGTCTCCAGTGTATTTGGGTAGCTTGACAAACATGTCATCTTCTTTACCCATGCTGGTAATGGAGTCAGCGTGATGCTGGTTTTGACTCTTGGACTGGAACAAGTGCCTGTTGCTGCACCTGTGTGGCAGAGCACTTTGTCCAGACCGCGAAGATGTTCTGCCGTCTGATCTCAGCCGTCAGTTGCCCCAGGGGAATGACAGAATTGCAGAATGAAGTCAGCACAGTGGCTATTTTTCGTGGTGCCATGAGATCAGAAGATTTTAATATCTTGTACCTTTGCAAGTAGACTTGGATCACCAAGTGGTACCAAAGTGGAAATGACAGAGGTCAGTTCAGCACTCAGAAATTTGTTGTTAGAAACATGTTTGGCATCAGCCTCCTAAGAGTTGTCATTATGAAACACAATTTGACTTCAGAAATGTAATGCTTTGCAAACGGCAGTTCGATAATAAAGCCCTTTCAGGACAAACAAGTCTTATCAGGAAAAAACTTGAAAATAACTTTGCTCATTGTGGTAATTTGAAGTTGATGCAGAATTTGGTGAAGGGTCACGTAAACACACCTCTGATTCCACCAGTTCTAGATTTTGGGTGGATGTGCTTTACAATACTAATCAGGATCAGTTTGTGCCTAAGAATGCTAAGCGAAAAACTGGGGCGAGGGTGTGTGTACACACACACACACACACACACACACACGAGAGATTATTTTTTTGTAAAACACAAAACTTTTCGAATTGTTATTATTTCAGCTTCCCCAGCAGAAGTAACAAACTCCATGTGTGTAACAATGTCAGCCTCTCCTAAGCAAACTTGCAGGCAAGTTGCACTGACGTGCCAGCAGGATTGCTTTTGAGGTGAAGATGATTTGTTAGCTTCTTGGGCCCCGTGCGGTGGTTGGAGAGGACAAGCGGACACTAATGACCCCAGTTCTAGTGTTGGTTGCTCTAGGCTTTCCCCGTGCTGGTTAGTGACTGTGTAAGAAGGAAGTTCCGAGCAGTTGAGCAGGGTGAGTGGCAGAAGATTCAGAGTTTGTTGTCACGGAGCCGGGGTGATCAGCAGCACTACATCCGAAGGGTGAGATCTACCCGCCCGCGCTAACTGGGCTTTCTGCTGCTGTGGCGACCTGATTGCCCACACAACTCATTTTCTCCTTTCTCACCTCACCTACTAAGCATAGGAGTACTAATTGTTTCTAATTCGGTGTTGTTAAGCCTTTTCTTGACACCCCTCTCTGTTTTTAAATGGAATTAAGCGGCTCGGATAAAATCTCATCTATACAGACATCTCATCTACCGACTCCGCAGGTCCCAGAGTGGAAATTAAGTTGTGTTTTGTTTTTTACACTCAGACTTTGGATGCGTTTATAAGGAAAGTACTGCACTTTTTTTTTTTTTTAACCTTTTCAGACCTTTGAATCTCTTAATTTCACAGCAATTTGTAAATGTTAACTAAGTGAAACCTTGGCAAGCACTACGGCAATAAGTTATCATTAATTATTGGAACATGATAACTGCTTTAGAGCTTATGGTTCTGGCAGCAAAATTTAATGCTGTTTCTTTTAATAATAGTTAAGCCATATCATCAAAGGTTTCTGGCTTGAGATGTGAATTTGTTTTATAGATTATAAATATACCTATATAGTGTATGTATAAAGCAGAATGCCTGTCCTTACTGATTATTTTTTTGTACCATATTGTAAATTATATTATTTATTCTTTACCAATTTTGGAAAAAGGTGTTTTGGTTATTTAATATAATATACAAAAGCTGTTAAACTTCCTCTGTTTAAATTTCCAATTCAACTTGTAAAGCTGTTTTTATTCTTGTGCATAAATACATACTAATACTTGGTCTAACTTACGTCCAGCGTGTTACTTGCTGTTCGTGCCCTGTCAGATTTTTGCATTTAACCTTTCTTTACGTAACAATAGCCCCTTGGGGGGAGGGGCTAAAAATTTGTCCATAAGGCCAAGCCTTCCAAGGCGACACTCTTTTCAGTGAAATCAGTGGCATAACTTCCATTGACATCTCCCAGCCCAGAATTTTCACAATTTTCACCATGGCGAGAGAAGGTTGGGTTGGGCTTGGTTTGTTTTGTTTTCTTCTAGCTTGACAGCTTCTGTTCCTAGTGGTGTCCAGTAATTCTGAGTGTCAGAAATGGGTCAAACCAGAGGGCAGGCTGTCCTGAATGGCCTGTATTTGACAATGAGTACCAGTAACAAGGGGAAGAGAGGGAAAAAAAAAACCAACACCAAACAAACAAACAAAAACCCAAACAAAACATAACACCTTGAAAAAACCCACCAAGCAAAGGGTACTGTATATCTTTTTTATTTTTTTTCCCCTATTTTTTTTCTTTCACAGCTTCAGATAAGCAGGAACTTGGACGTCAAGGTTGTATTCAGGCCACCATGTTTTACATAGCCACTACCAGAAAAATTTTTTCACCCTGAGGACGATCGGGAAGAGAAACAGGTTGCCCAGAGAGGTGGTGCAGTGTCTGTCTTTGGAGCTTTCCATGACAAACCTGGATGAAGCTCAGAGGAAGCTGGTCTGATCCAGCTCACCATGCTTTATGCAGGAGGTTGAACTAGAGGCCTGAGGTTCCTTTCAGGTTGAATTATCCTGTGATCTGTCATTAACTAATTCCTTTTTGTACACATTTAGGATTTTGGTCTCTGCAATATGCAACAGCAGCTTTAGTTTAATTCTGCATTAAGGAAGTGCAGGAGTGTTCTTCAGCTATATGGTAATAAGTGAACGTTTTAAAAAGCTCAGCAAAAACCTTATTAGTAGTATTCTTTGATGCTTCCTTTGCATCCAAAGAGCGAGGACTCATCTCTGCCACTGTGTACTGAGAACACTGGACTATATGACCAAGGTAGAGCTCTCTTTCTGTGCAGCTTCCCACCGCCACCGTGCTGTGACAAAGGCTCCCAGCCAAGAGAGACCTTTAACTCTTTTCCATCTTACATCAAAGCTGGTACTGATTCCTACTGCTCTATCACAGATTATCTAATTTAGCCCTTAATGACCGAAACTTAACACTGTGAAAACATAAGGAATGAGTCAGAAGTAAAGAATTATTATTAGCAAAGCAAGAAATGAAACAAAGCAAGATGTTACAGTTCGAGTACGTATTGTTGGTGTGTTGGGTTTTTTGCTTGGCCTTGTTTTGCTTTTTTTTCACTCGTATCAAGACAAAAGCAGCACTATGGCTGCCTGTAAGTTTACTCCTTGCCACGTGGGAAGCTGTGGAGCCATGAAATCAAGCCTTCAGCTGGAACGTTGTTACCATCCATCAGAACTGTTTGGTTACAAAAGCCATGCAAGTGCTGGCTCCTTGAGCGTGGCTGTACCAGCCTCCCCAAGCCCAGATGCTCCAGGAAACCGGCGGCTTTCCCGTGGCAGGTGCCCGGTGCTGTTCAGCCGCAGCCTGCGGGCGACTGATGGACCCGTTTCCTGCGGCAGGAGCGAGGCGAGCCGCGGCGCGGGGGTCGTGGCGAGCGGCCGTGAGCACATGGCGCCCCGCCCGCGGTGCTCCGGACCGAGGTGCAGCCCGCTCCTCTGCCACGGCTGGGCGACTCCGCAGGGCTCCTGAGGGACATGATGGCCGAGTCATCCGGTCACAAAGTCAGCCGTGAGGTTACTGCTCATGGTGCTCTTCCTCCTGACCTTCGCTTCACGCTGACGTTCCGGGGTGAGAAGCCCTCATGAGGCCCCCGGGGCTGGCTGCTGAGCACGGAGCGGAGCCGGCCCGGGTCGGGGCTGCGGCGGCCGCTGGCCCCAGGGAGCCGCTCCTCTGCCGGCAGCCCGGCCGGGCTCGGCCGTGGGGAGCGCACTGCCCGCGCCACATCTCGCCCTCAGAGCCGGCGCTGCGCAGCGATGGCTGCCGGGCTGCCCCCTCAGCGGGCAGGCAACCAGCCCTGCTGCCACCCGCCCTTTAAATACCCTCCCGCTGCTCGTCTTCCCCCTCCTCCTCTCAGCCAATGGCTCTGCCGTCCCTTCTGACGGACATCCAGTCTTACCAATGGGAAGCGGTGAGAGTGAGTGACGACGCGAGCCCTTTTCAAGCTTCCCTCCCTCTCCGCGGCTCGCCGGACGGGCGGGATATCGAGAGGGCGGGCTGCGTTCGATAGGCTGCTCGAGTGATGGGCAGGTGGCTCAGCCAACGAGAGGGGAGGGCGCGCCCGCCGGGGCTACCTGCGGTGCAGGCAGCCGAGGAGGAGAGCCGCGCGCGGGGCCGTGCCGCCGAGCCCGACGTCCGTCACCATGTTCCAGGGCCCCGAGGCCGACTCGGCCAAGCCCAGCTCCAGGTGGCGCGGCGAGGGGGGACCCGCGGAGCGGGGCGAAGGGGGAGGCGGGAGGAGCCGTGTGGCGGTGCGGGGCTTTGTTCGGGGGCGGGAGGGGCGCGGGCTGCAGCCGGGGCGCGGCGCCGAGGGCGGGAGCTGCGGCTGAGGGCGGGGGGGCGGCGGGAAGGGCGCGCTGCGGCTGAGGCGAGGGAGGCAGCGGGGGCTCCGGGTGAGGCGGAGGAGGGGCAGCGGCTGCGGCGCGGCGCTGAGGAGAAGCAGAGCGGCGGCTCTGGCTGAGGGGCGGCTCTGGCTGAGGCGAGCGGGTCCCGGCCGAGGGGCCTTCTCGGCCGCGGCGGGGGGGACGCCGCCCTCCGCCGCTCCGGTAGCCGCCGGGGCAGGAGGCTGGCGCAGGACGGGGCGCTCGCCGCCCGCCCCGTGACCTCGCCGTGCCTCAGTTTACCTCTCCCGCGCCCCGGGGGTGGGGAGCGGCCGTCGCTGCCGGCGGTGCTGCCGCCCGGGGCTCGGGCCACGCGTGGGACACGCCGAGAGGGAGCGGGCAGGGCCGCTCGGCGCCGGGCGGGGGCCGAGCTCCGGCGGGGGGTCACCGAGCCGGGAGGGGGGTCTGGATCCTGAGGGATTGCCGTGCGGGGAGAAGGGCCTGGCGCTGCGCAGTCCCTGCCTGCTCCGTGTTGGCACTTCCTCGGGGAGGGAGGAGGAGCCGGGTGCGCTCTGCGAAGGACCTACAGCGCCCGCGTAAGCAGGTGCGAGCTTGTTTTCGCCTTACAAAGCTGAAATACGTTGTTGTGCTCGGACATCCTAATGAGCTGCAGTGATTAATCCATCGGCGAGGTAATCTTGTGCTGGGAGGGGAAGGAGGGAGGTGTTTCGAAATTGCGCTTTAAGTTTGCCTTTTATTGCAGTTTCTCTAAGCCGTGACCTGGTTTTAAAAGACTTCTGAGGGTGCTCTGCCCTTAGTGTAGTTCTGAGAAGCTTCTGTTCTCATGGTAACTCCGAAACCATGTTTAACTCATAAACAGAGAGACCATCATAACATTTTAGTCAGCAGCAAGCAAAGGTGGCCTTGTTGCAGCTTGTTCTGTGGCATTTTGGCAGTGTTTCCGTTGTGCCGGAGAACAGACGGCGGCGGTGCACACAGCTGTGCGAGCAGCCCTGGCGTAGCAAGCATGCATGCTGCAGCACGGTACGTTCTTGCATTTTGCAGAGCGGTCTCTGAGGTGGTGGCTAGTGACATAGGGCCTGTGCTGGCAAAAGCAAAAAGTACTTGGTTTAAGGACGCTTCTCCCAGAGCTTATTCTGCTTGTTCCCTAAACACAACTTCGTTTGGTGATAATGCAAATGCTTTTACAGTTCTCGATGTGTGGAGATTTCTCTGATTAAAACTGAGCCTAATTTGAAATCCCTGCGGCAGCCATCAACAGCCGTGGAAGCGAGAAAAAATAACTCTTCCTAATGTGAAAAATCTCGGTGAGAAAACTATAAACAAATGCCTTGCATTTTGAGAACTTCGTAATGCAGGGGTATTACTGTTAATGTAATAATATTTTATTAAATTATTAAATTCTACATTAAATTATTATTGTATTAATAGCTTATTAAATTATTAATGAATAATGCTAAAATATTTTAAATGGAAGCTTCCACTTAAAGAATTGTCCAGTGAGACGTATCTCTAGTGATCCAGTTAATGTATACAGTGACATAGCAAACAACTAGTTTGCTGAATGAAATTAACGGACTAGTTTTATTTTATTAAGCTTTAATAACGACACTTTCTATTTTTAAGGAAGTTTTACTTTTCCAAAATAAAGCAAGGAATTGCATGTCCGAAGAGTTGCTGTTGCCCTGAAAGTAAGGCAGGACAGAATCCTGTTGTCCTGCTGTTGGTGCACATTATCAAGATGCATTGCTTTCATGTCTCCTCAGCCCATCTTTTGTATGAGCAGTTTCACAGCTGCTGTGTAGAGCGGAAAGTGTTAAAAAGCCATCTTGGCAATGTAACACACGTATTCCCTCCCTCCCTCCCTCCCTCAGCGTTACTGCAGAATGCTGCAGAGCTTTCAGATCAAGAGCGTAACTGACTTAAGGAAACTTGCTCTTTGTTTGTGAGCGAGCTGTTTAATGAGCCAGCCATTGGACAGCAGGGTCACCCCCAGTAACCCTCTGGTCTTTGCCTCCCAGCCTGGTGTTCCAAACCTTAATGCCTGCTTTCTGGTTGGCTTTCTGCTAGTCACCTTCGTGGTGCTCTCTTTTGTGTAATGCAACTTGCCCATTTTACCTGCTTTATTAGAACTTCTGAAAACTGGTACGACTTCAGTGTTCAACTTCCAGGCAGAACTAAAAAAAAAAATAAATAGCCTGCGTATGAAGCGATGGATAAGTCTTGGCACCTCTTCCATAGGTCAGCTGAAAGGTTTCATGAGGAAAGGGCATTCGGATTCAAGTGTGTCAGAGTGTAGGAAAAAAAGACCATAAGAACTAACGAAAATCCTTCAGGCTTGCCAGAATAGAGCAAAGCAATTAGGAGAGGCTTTTAAACTTGCGGGGTAGGGTTCTTAATTTGGCTGTTGTAGATTAATTGATAGACTTCTAGTCTACTGGAGGGGAGGAGAAGAGGCGAGGCAGATATAGATTGTGTAGGAAACAAAAGGGGTTTTTAATTACTGTTTAAAAGAAAAAACCACCACCTTCCCTCCCCCAGTTTCTCCACCCAAAGGAAAAACACTTGCCTGGCTAGAAGACACAAAACCATCTCCTTATGTAAACTGGCGTAATACCAACATAAACTGAACTGGCTATAAAGTGTAAACTGAACTGGCTGCAAAGTGTAAACTGAAATGCCTACAAAGTGTGTGTTGAATTCCCTTGTGCTCCGTTGAAGCAGCTCGCACTGGCTCACCAAGTTTAGCATGCTGTTTTCCACTGGTAGGATTCACAGGCTAAATCTGATTTTCTGATTTAGTGTGGGAGACCTGCACATCTCACTCCGATCTAGCACGGAGTGGCGCGAGAGTACGAGGAGGTCAGCAATGCTCTGGAGGCTGCACAGCAAGAAAATAGCTCTCTGTTCTGCCCAGTTTTTTGCTGAAGTGAAGGAGTGCAAAACTCTTTGCTGTCGTGAGCTGGGACACCTTGTTGCTCTACTTCGATGCTATTTTTGGCCATTTCTGTGAGTGACTTAGTTATCCGACTTTGCATTAGTTAGAATTTTATGGACCTGGCGTCACAGTCACTTGGAAGTTTATGGAATGTTTGGAAGGTTCGTAGCAATTAGAAGTTCCTAAAATTGAGGAGGCAAATTCACTTTGTGTATGTAGGGTCAAGATGTTCTTCTGGGTGATGCTGGCAGAAAAGGTCACCTGTTACGTACCTGGTCAGCACCTCCGTTGGTGCCTCTGACTTACTCATTGCAGCAGTCGTGTTCTCTTGGCGTGTGTGCTGAGCTGAAAATGGAGGGCAGTGTAAGGTTAGTCAGTGCTGGGCTGCTTTTGATGCTTAATCAAGTTTAACTGAACAATCGAGACCTTCAATCTTAAAGTGAGGTTTCTCCAGAATTTTTTTCTGCAGTGGATCTTAAGTCCAGTTGCAGGAATGAGAAGTAATTTGATTCTTATGACTGGTTGTTTTTCTTAAAACCCCAAAACATCTGCACATAGTTATTTTGTTCTTCCCTCCTGCGCTTGTAGGCATGTGTTAAGAAAACATCATGGTAAATGGGGTAAATCTATAGTATCAGAAACTCCATCTGTGTAAACTACGTTTCTCTTCCTTTCAATCTCTGATAGTATACTTAGATTAGTATGCTTAGAACTCAAGAAAGACTAGATCTGTTAAAAAAATAGCTGGAAAGAATGGGTAAAGTCAGAAGTCACTTAAATTATATGACGGATGCTAGCAGACCTACTTTTTTAACAGGAGCCCCTTCCCAAACTCCTCTAGGTTTTTTTTTCGGTTGTTCCCATTTCTCTCATATCATCTCCCAGGTGTAAAAGCTTAAACTGCCTCGTGGTTTCTGGACCATTGTGAAAGATCAAAATACGTAATTTGCCTGTATGACGTCTGTTTTAATGGCAGTTCTAGATCTTCTGAGACACGTGGAAAGCCTGTAGCACAGTTGGATCTGTGGTCTGATGAACACTAAATTGTAAATAGGCTTTCTGCTCACATCTTACCTGTGCAGTGAACAAGACAGTTGTCCTGTCTACTGAAGTTCTAGTTACTCGAGCTAAAGGGGTTCATTAAATCCACAGTCATACTGAGGATTAAAATATTGAAATTAGCCAGTAAAGACAGTCTCCCTGAGGCTGGTTCTGACTGTATGCTACTCCCAGGCTAAAAGAGGAAATTTTCTCCTTCCTCCCAAAGAGGATGGACTGCGTTCTGCATCCTGAGATCCGAAATGCTGACAAAGCTCGTTTTCTGACAGGGCAGCTCTCATGATAAGGTACGATGTTGGATCGATAGAGGACAGAGATGGGAACAACCTTGAGCCCTTTTCCATCTGACCAGTCTACTGGTTTCCCAAGACAGACAAGACCCTTGTACCTGACCCACCTGCCCCCCCCCCCCCCCCCCCCTCCCCGTTTGAGGAGAAGGGGGGTCACCTTGAGCCCTTTACAATGTGACCAGTCCGTCAGGCTCACGCTGACAGTGTCACTGGGACTGATCCCTCTGGGCAGCCCGCTGAGTCGGAGGGTGTTTGTCTGACCTGCTCAGGGACCCTCACGGGCAGTGACACCAGGACAAATCCCTTATATCATCTGTACCATTTATCAAAGTTTCTGGAAACTTAATATTTATAGATAAACTGACTTTATTATATATTTTCATGGCAGGAGACAGGTTTGAGGAGAGCCGGTGGTAAGATACTAACTGCGAAAGCGGATTTGGAACAATATGCAAACAGGACTGATCAGCGATGGTTTTCAATAGTGAGCAAGGTGTTAGTAACTAAGCACAGATAACACAAGAGTTCTTACCCAACAGGCGTCCCTGTGCGGGGGGAGAAGAGGGGTCCAGCCTGTCAGCTGTTCCCAGACGTTCCGATGGAGGTCTTCCTCCAACACCCCCTTCTCTTAAGCCATTTTTATACTGTGTTTTACTTTCAGGTGGAGCTCGAGTGACTCTAGTTGTACGTACCCTTGTTAGGGTTGGTGTAAATTTTCCTCCCTTTGGTTTAAAGGCATAGGCTGGAAGAATTTCGGAGCGCGTGCTCAGTGAGGGGTGGTCGCAGCCTGGAGGCAAGTGGCTTTTGAGATGGAGGTGTGTTTTGGTATTCTAATGATATTATAATGAGCAAAGTTCAGCTTCAGGACACAATTTCACCATCATTGCTGAGGCAGCAGTTGCAATCCGTCTTCCTTGATGGTAACTATGCGGTTATCTTTACCAGACATTCTTTATCCCCGATAACAGAGATGAGCCAAGGTGCCTCCGTACCGCTCTACTCCTCGTTCCAAGGATATTGTACGTTCTGTTTGGCCAGATGCAGGCCTTGTCCGTTCCAACTGCATTGTGTTCCTGGGAGCGGCAACTGTGTGTCACCTCAAGGCTACTCTAATATTACAGTTTGTTACGATGTAAGCTGAACTTTGGGGGACAGTGTTCTCCCATTGCCCCCAGTTTCTATTGTTTTTCCATATAATCCACCCTGTGACTATAGTGACTCAAGCTTCACAATATTCAAATAGATTTGGGAATGTCTGTATCACGTGGGACATCAAGTGTGCTGTGTGTGTTACATATGGGTATCAGATAAGTTAGGCTTTTCATTGTTTTCCAGCTTTTTGCATACGGTGCTACTAACAAAACAAAACATACTGAGGTTAGTATTAGAAGAACAACAACAGGGTGAAGCATTCTGTTAAGAACTCCTGTGGCAGTTGGTGACCATCCAAAAAGGGTGTCTGACCATTGGCGTTCCACATCTTTCTTCGCTCGCTCTAGGACGTGGTGTACCTCATCCGTGTCATGATGGACGGTAGTCAGGGTCCGCTTCCCACTGTCCTGAACTCGTCTCAGCAGTCCCTTCACACTCTGGTGTTGTAGTAACTTCTTTGTTATGGCGAGATTCATTCCAGTAGGCACAGGTAACAGTTCGGGAATCGGAGTGTGATTTGATCACAACAGTTGAGAGGATATGACAGATGTAAGTAAAATCACATCCTACAATTTCAATGAAGTTACAGACACAAAAGTTTGAATAGTTTCTTGCATCTACAATAACATTGTCAATGGACATGGAACCACAACAAGTTCTGAGACACACACAACCTTTGCCAATACGTGAGAGTGTTGTTTCAGAGCTCTTATCTGGATGGATTTCAAAATGACAAACACTTTGGTCTGTATCAGGACAAATGTCTTGAGCCTGGATGGTGTTACCTTCACAAATGAATCCTCGTTGCCCTCACGCGATGCGTGAATCAGCACTGGTTGTTGACCATTTGTTGCCATTTTTGGGGCCCATGCTCTGTGCTCTAAGGGACAGAGTGTAGTTGGTTGTGATTTAACCCAAACACAGTGACTGGCTGTATTGTGAATACTGAAGCATTGTATGTGGTTAGCGCAAAGGCTGTGGCTGTGCTGGTGGTGGAATCATAAGGAAAGTTTACCAAATACCACCAGGATTGGAATTTCCTTTCAAAGTCAATTGCATTGTCCCAGATTATTTTTCTAATGGTGAGGTGCCTTCTTCACCTTCTCTTATAATTGTGGCTGTTGTTGATTGCATCCAGAATTGAGCTTGGATACAACTAAGAGCCAAGGAGACATTTTGGACTGCACCAAGTGCGTCTACGATCAGTTCGTGGTCCTTTCCTTTCACCTTTTCCCACTTTGGTAATATATCCATTAAGAGCCCTTGGTTAGTTCCAAAGCCAATAGGGAAGATCATAAAGGATGTTTCAGTTTGTTCAGGTCACTGGTGGTGGTGATGACTTTGTCCATCAATATTTCCAAATCGATGCTGTTTAGAATTCCCAATCCCATTCCCAGGATACCAGTTAGGTCTCTCTTTATTCGCCTTGGGGTCCGTTTCAGCAGCCAGGTTGTCCACCCTTCGTAAGAGGTGTTTAGAAATGGTGAGCAGGCTGGCTGGACTCCTGCAACGTTATTTTGCATCAATAATTCAACTCGTTTGAGGGACCATGATGGGTTAAACAGCGTTTGTTGCTGACCTGTGTTTCTGATCGCATATGGTCCAGTTTCAGAAATTTTTGGGTTGGTTATGATGGATGATTTGGTACAAGGTGCTGTAACACTTATTTTGAATTCTCCCCAGTGTTTTGTGTGGCTTTTGTTACACGTGACCCTATAAGGATCTTGTACGGAGGTCGAATTTAACCAGCAATCTCGTTTTTGGTCTTCCCATAATGTGATGGAACCTTGTGGTCCAGTCCCATAGCTGTTTACAGGTTCAACGAGGGATTCACTAATAATCTACATCGTCCAGAAGCATCACTACCATGTACTGTAGTAAAAAGGGTGTAATTCCATCACCATTCATGAATTCACCATTCCGGGTGGTGGGGTGTCCGTGCCATGATGTGTGGTCACTGCACAAGCGTCGTTAAGGGTCACAGCGTTTGTTTTAAATTCAGATGTTCGACCCAGCGGATCAGTGTGCTCTTGCTGCCAGTGCCATGCCACATAGACAGGTTTAATCAAGGTAAAATTGACCAAGCTTGTTTCTGACAGGCAGCCAAGTATCTCTGCTTTTGTGAAATTAAATCTTAGATTCTAGGAGCTCTTGTCTCGAGAAGAAGCTCTTTTTTTGCCTGTGAGATAGCTAACCTGAAATGGCTTGCTTCTGCCGCAGATCTGTGCGCACGTGTTGTGTGAATCCACCCCCACTCCAATTCTGCTCAGGCAAAGCGAGGCAAAGGTCCTGCAGTTTGTCATTGCTCTCTTTGGGAGAAAGTCAGGGTTAGTTTAGTCCCAGATCAAGTACTCAGCTGAGAAGAGGTAGAATTCAGCTACTGCTTTTGCCCAGCTGCTAGGATGGTGGGTAACTGATCAAGTAGCCGTAACTATACAGATTACTTTTGGTACCTAGGTATCCGTCGCTTTCCCATGCTTTTCAGTTAATTTTCCAATTAATTCCACTGATTCCACTCCCACGTAGTGGTTCAGTTCCTTTTCAGGACAGGACCTGAAGTTTGTTGAACAAGGCATAGGTATTAATGCTAACTGTGGGCTTATCACTCAAGGACGAGCATGACTTTTAGGTTTTCAAGAGGTCAGTCCGTTTCTATTGGAACCTCCAATTTTCATGAGTATCTGTCTGATATATCTCTAGTGCAGGGCTTTGGTCTTAATGGATTTGCGTCTTGACCACTAAAAATTTGACTTCTTGTCATCCCACCTTTCCAGTCTGAACTCTACAGCAGCTGATAGGATAACTGGTGGTTGAAACTAGCAAGCTTTTTAGTAGTTATGAAACGTCTGCTTTTATTTAAAAGTCGATAGGCTTGAATGGGATCACAGATGCAAAGTTGGTACGTGCAGTTTAGCAGAAAGTCTGGTTCTGTAACGGTTATTTTAAAAATACTGACCAGTATGTCTTCTCTTAATCTCCTGTTGCTTCTGGAGCACCACGGATAGCCTAGGCATTGGTACTGGTGCTCTGTGAAGGACGATTCCAGGTAATCGGAGCTAGCATAAGGATCAAGTTGACTGACTAGGATGCTGGCAATATTTACGCCGAACTTGAGAATGTTTTATTAGAACAGCTCTGGAAAAGTAGATAATTCATGGACAGAGTGGAATTACCTGAAGGAAGTTTCTGTCAGAAGAGGTATTCATAACATACAGGGGAGAATGGGGAGGAGGCATCAAATATGTTGAATGCTGTAAATTTCAAACAAAGTTTTGTCTCTTGCTTCTCTCATTCTGCAATGTAGGGTATTGAAGCCGCCAGGAGGGGGTTCCAGTAATCTCTTCGGGAGTACAGAAGAAGTCTCCTCTTCATGCAGGCCACACCGGATGGCATCTAATATCTTTGGAGCATCAGAAGAACCTCAAAACATTCCAAAAAGAACAAACCCTCCAGGTAAGAGCAACCGCCTCTTTCAGCACAATTGGGCTCTGAATTGCAACGCAGAACTGGTGTTGTGTTCCTAAAGCGGGGCGCTGTGATCGGTCTGTCTTTTGATGTTGTGTTTTTACAAACTGAGTGGGCTCGAGCAATAAATCTGTTCAGGCTTCTGAATATATGAATGTTTCAGTGGTCTGCGCGTTCACAGACTTTTTAGCACATCTTCCAAGTCTAATTCTTTCCAAGTTGAGGTCTAAGAAATGTTGAAAGGAAACTGCACCATTCTAGACCTGTCTCATCAGTTAGCTGCAGTGGGTCCGGGTCTGAAGTGGACATCCTCTACTAAGTTCTTGTAACAGAGGATTTCATCTTCAGGCAAGCAAAAGTAGGCAATAGGGTTCTAGAAGTTTTTGAATTCTTACATTTAAAAAAATTTTTTAATATAATATGGTGAAACCAGGTCATCTAGAAAAAAAAAAAAAACACAATTTAACAACTGCCTTGCAGGGGGAAAAGGAAGTGGTATTTTTGAGGATTCTAGTTCTGCTCAGCCTCGTCCACGCCTGAATCCACCTGGTGGGAAGACAAGTGATATCTTTGGGTCTCCTGTGTCCGCCAGCGTTGTACGAGCACACCCGAACAAGCCGAAGGTACTGACACTTCTTTCGCTGTCAGACATGATGCTGGCAGCGCCGCGAGTCGTCTTACAGCCTTGCCATGGTGCCGTGCCCGTGGGTTTTTTGAGAGGAGAGACCCAAATCATGCGTAGTGTCACTTCCATTGGACAGTTACTCCTGAAGTCTCTTTGATAGCTTGTTATCTTTGGTACATCAGATCTCAGTGCGCTCTGTAGTTTGCAATAAAACTATTCATTAGGCTGTGGATGTGTGGTTTAAAAAAAAAAAGAGAAAGGAAAGGAGAAAAAATGCTTCTGCAGCCTTTGGTCTTTCTTGTAAGTGAGGTACAGCTGGAGTTCTTGGCACACAGTCAAGAGGTGTTCAAGCTAGATAGGGAGAAGATTTTTCTTTGTCCTGCAGTTTGGCAGATGTGATCTTGATACCAGCTCTGGAAACTGGTGAACACCGGTGAGCTACAGTCAGAAATGTTCATGTGGCCATCACCTCTCCTAAATGTATGTACCTTCAGCAGGAGATGAAGCCGAAGTGATCAGCAGTGAAAAAGCTAACTCTAGATCATCTTTGAGTGTCAGCTCCAGCATCTACTTGATTTTATGGTGCCAAACAGAAGTGTGTCTTGCTATATCAGTTGTTATTTTTTGATCTTAAAGCTAGAATGTGTAATAGTTGGAAAGGCTTGTAGTTATGACCAAATCTGGTTTTGGAAAAAAGCAGGATACATTGCCAGTTGCTTTATTTCTGTATTTAAGTGCCCTGCATTTGGATTTACAACCTTCTGTGTTACTCTGAGTAGATACTATTAAATGAGTAGCTACTGTGTTGGCAATGTTTTTGACATGTAAGGTAGCACGGAAACTTAACATCCCATGAAACGCAGCTCACTGTGCTGAAAAAGTAGTAGCAGACTCATTTTTTCTGGGACCTTAGGAAGAAAAGATTAGTCCAATTTAACTCTTTTTCCCCTCCTTTTTTACCGTTAAATTTAGAGGTACTGGTAGTGTGCTTTTGCCTGACTTTTTGTGCAGACTCCAAAGTGTATTTTGGGGGATTTGGGTCATAAGAAAGGAGGAGGAAAAAGACTGGGAGCTAGGTTTTGTCAGGAGTAGTGCTGTTGGTGTAGGAGAGGGCTTGGTTTTGTTCCTCTGTACCCCATTATCGGGCTGGTCTCTGAGTCTTTTTAGTTGCTTTTTAAAAAATATAGCATTAAATTCTGTGAATTCTTGACTAAATGGAGGACAACACTTCAGAAATTCCTATGTCTTGAATTAGGGAACTGGAATTGTAGAGAATCCTGGGATGGAAAGGAGATAGCGTACTTGCAAAATTAGTGCAGGTTGGGTTGTGTGGGTGGGAAACACGCAAGCGTTGCTGAGGTGTTGCTGTGTATTTCTGACGATGAATTGGGATTCCTGGGGAAATGATCTTAAAAGGTTTTGTTAGTGACCGGGTCACTCTCTAATGACCCAGTGTAGCATCTTCACCTGTGTGTCAGTGAACTGTCTGAGATGTGCACCTTGATGCAGCGTAGGAGCTGTCTCCTACCACTGTTGGGCGATGTAGCGGTGGAGGGGATGCGGGGCTGCACACCGTGTCTGCAGCTTTTAGCATGATAGGGGTTTTAGATCGGAAACAAAGCAAAACTTTCTGAAGGATTCTGTGACAGTTACTGTTTGGAAACGACAGTGTGCTAAGGTAGTTTTTGGTTTCTTTGCAGGATCACATTGTCTTGAAAGAAGATGAAACACCAAAGAAGCTGGAAGGTCAGCAAAAGCAATTTCTTTCTCTGTTTTCTTTGAGAAGTTAAGCACTGAGGAACGGTTTCTTATGCTTCCTTTTGAAAACATGAGTTTTCCTTCTGTTAGTCAGGAATTTAATGACTTTTCTCAGGGACAAGGTTCTCTTCTTATCGAGGAGAACACCACGGGCCTAAGTCTTGATTCTCTGTGTGTGTGTGCATACTTTGCTTGATACTGGGTGTGTATGTAGGTAGATATGGAATCTATATATATAGTTTCTATCTATATCTCTCTATACATAGATAGAAAAGCATCCTGTCAGATTGATTCTTCCTCCCTTGCCAAATCCTTCAAGTGTGTAATGTTGGCCTCCTGTAGTTGTAAATAACAAGCAGCTGGCCGAGTATATTATTGCTCAGCTAGTTATTGTTCAAGGGTGATGGGAGCATTGCTCTCAAGCTCAGTGTGAAAGAATTCATTGGTATGTTGCATCTCGTTTGCCTGAAACTGCCAAAATAATTCTGAAAATAATTCTGAAAATAATTCTTAGCCTACACATCCTTGTTAGTAAGATTGCAGAAGGAAGAGGAATTGCTGTGAGAAGTGAAATTCTGCCTCAGCACCTGTTTCCTTCAGGAAAAATGAACAGACACAGGGAAACTTTAGATGGACACACAGGAAATACCGGAGCCTACAGACATGAGGCACTTTGTGCGTTGCGGAATGGCGAGTCGATCTAATCCTGTTTCTTTTCGTTTAGCTGCAGAAAATGTCAAACCGCAGCTGGAAGACGGAGGCGAGAAGAAAGATGTGTGCAAAGAGGAGCGATGCAAGGACCCAGAACCCAAGATAGACAATCACGAGCCCCGGTTAGGGCCGAGGCCACGCTCACACAACAAAGTTCTCAATCCGCCCGGGGGGAAGTCCAGCATTGCCTTCTATTAGCAGCATCCGGTCACGTCCACTAACGGAGTCTGCACAGAAACTCTTGCCTTGGGTTGCGAGGTCAATTTAGAGCCTATTGTTTGTGGATAGATTCGTAGGCAGGTGGGTAAGGGTTGTGCTAAAGTGTGTAGGAAGGATAACCTGATGATTTGGGAAGGGAGGGCTGGGGAGGGAAAGGGTGCTCTGTGGAAAACATTGGTCTGCCGAGGTGGGTGGCAGAGAGGGACATTGGTGTAACTTTGTGAAAGATCAGTGCTACTTTGTGGTGAGTTGATCAGCCTCTTAGGTTCTTGGCTAGCTAGTGGCTCAGGACACTCTTGTGGAGTCAGGCGTACCCAGTCACCAGGTGGAACCTTGTGAGTGGGTAGCGACCTGGAGTCACCTCGGGAAGCTTCGGAAGCACGGCAGGGAGGCTGTGCTCCCCTCTGGGCAATGGGGTGTAGCTTCACAGTGTGAGTTGCCTTGCGGTCACCTGAATGTAAATTCGTTCCACTGGAACCAGTAGTGCTACCGTGGCTTTGAGTGTCTTCAGTCTTTGGGTCTCTTTTTCTCCCTTCTTGCTTTGCAGCACATGATTGCTAATACAGGGACAAGACATGCTGAAAGTTTCTTTTATACTCACAGACCATCATAGCTTAATAAACATCGTGGTCTTCCTCTCCCTGGAGGATTCAGGCCTTTCTGATGCCTTCAGCAATGGGCTGTTTCCTATGGCTAGCTCTTGACAAGTGATAATACCAGTCTGACATACTGGTTTGTGTAGGTGCTTCTAGAAGACTTTTATTTCAGGTATCCTGCTTGAGTGCTTGCACATTTTCTGGAAAAACATGGGTGCAAACAATAGCTTTGTGGTACTCTTTGAACAGAAGCAGCTGGAAGTGCACAGTTACCTCGGAGATACACCGAGGTGCCCAGCCAGCTGGCTTTGACTCAACCTGCACAGAAAGGCCTTAGCTTCTGCAAAGGTTTCCACTTCGTACCCTGCAGAAACCAGGGCTGTGCTGCTGTCTTCGCCACAGTGCTTTTTTTTTTTTTGTTTGTCTGTGCTGACTTTGTTAGTGAATTCCCTTGGGTTCGGCCAGCCTTACGTTTGCCTTTGACTGCCTCAGATTTTTATGGGTTGGGTTGGGAGAACAGTGTGGCTTCTCCCGAGCCACAGCTGTAGTTGTTCTGAGACATGCTGTAGGCTATCCTAGTTGGAGAAACCAAGCCTTTAGCAATACAAACCTTTCGATTGTGCTGGCTGTCTTAAATCATGTTTGGAAGAAGTGCATGTTTTGCACAGACGGTTGCTGGGGAGGGTGGCTCCCGTCATTTGTTCTCTGAATGGACTTTCTTATCTTATCCAGAGCTTTGATGTGAGTGTTAACGTTAGGTGCTCACTGCTCAGTGTGTTTAATAGTGACTTTTTAAATCTGCCATAGTGAGACAGGAGCTGTTCAGGTACACCAAAGAACAAGTGGCCTTATCTGCGTGTATCCACTGCTGTTCCTGCCCAGGTTTCCTGGGAACTGCCGCTGTTGAGAGGGGCCAGCCCTGGGCCAGGTGCTAAAACACTCCCATTACAGTGCTTACTAGGCTGCCCGGTTCAGTTATCTCAGGAGTGCTGGATGACTGCACAAAGACCTCGTTGCCTTTTCAGATAGTGAAAGCGAAATACACGGGGCAGTGCTCAGGGCAGAAACAGCCATGGAAAGTAGGGGACCTTTCAGACAGATGCCTTTGAACCTTTCAGACAGATGTGGAGCTCGCTGTTATGTGGCCCTCTAGGAAAAGAATAGAGTGATTCCAACTGCAGCCCTGGAACAGATTTTTGTTACTTCCAAACATGTATTTCCTAGCAGCTGTTGAGCCTGTGCTGTCATGCCTCTGGCTGCCTCTCAGATGCATCTATCTGTTTCAGTTCCTTGCTCCAGTTCTTGACAGGGTTTTAGGAGGCTGCCATGTGGGAAAGTCAGCCAGAGGCTGCTCTCTGCACCGAAGGGTCTGGTCCAATTGCTGCTGCCCGTAATACTGAGCTTAGACTTGGCACCTTGCAGTACTGATGTGCGTTGGCTCCAGTGCCTGGCTTTTAAACAGCAGCTTCCAACTGGGCCTTAAAGCAGTTAAACTGTGTTCATTTTCTTGCGTTTCTTTCTTGGGAATCCAAACTATGTTTTCAACTCATCGAGTAAGAATGATAAGAGCATTTCTCCGGGACAGAAGGGGATTGGAAATCAAATGAGAAATCATGCAATTGTCAATAAACTTGAGTATTTTGTTACTTCATTGTGTGCTGTGGATGTCTGCTTTTACAATCGGTAATCACACTGGTGGATTTTGTTATCTGAAACTGGAAAAACTGCACAAATGTTTTCGGGCCTTCTGCAGTGGGGAGTATGCCTTAGAGAGGTGACATCCTGCTCAGGCCGCTCGTGAGACCTCACACCCTGGGGAGTGTGAGGGGACGGGCTGTTTAGGTCAGTGCCTTCTGTGGGCAGCCAGCGTTCCGTGGTGTTCTGTACAACGCAGAGATGCTCTTGTGCTCTCCAGCAACATTATAAATACACTTAAATATCCCAGTATTATAAATGTTTAAGTCTGTTTGTAGAATGGTGTAGAAATTTCCCTTGAGCAAGGGATGCTGCTCATGCGGTCAAGTCATACCCCCACTTCTACACTTTTGGTGAGTGCACAAAACTGTCCTCGTGGGCCAAAGTGTCTGGGCTGAGACAGTGGAGGTAGCTACGGAGATTCCAGTTCTGGATGAGCTGGACATGCTGGCTTCTCAGCCAGGGTGTTGTAAATCTGCTGTGTTCATCCCTGAGCTTGCAGACTGTGATGCCCACGGAGCCTCTCAGTCAGTACTCGTTTCTGCAGTGGCTTCTGTCTTCTGCACAGAGAGTTTTGCCATTCGTAGTTCGGAATTCTTCTCTTGAGCAGGCACAGTGCTTTGGGTGGGATCTGCTTAGTATGGGAACTGGTGAATATCCTTGATAGATGAGCGACAAAGGGTGGTCCTTCCTTGGAACTGCTGCCAACTAGTAGACTACAACATAGTTTCGCTTTGCAACTCTATACATTACCTCATTCCTTTCTCCCTAAAATGAAGGTTTGTATCTTAAACACTTAGGATAGAATATTATCCAGGTTACTCCTTCAGTCTTGGACGGAAGTGATGGTATATGTAGCAAGTTGGGAAGTGGTTAGGGGCTGCTTGCATGCTTTCCTAAGCCATGCGTACGATTCTGGGCAAAGCCACTGCTTATAAATGTGTCACTGCCCACCCGGTACGAGACAGTGCTGTTCTGAGCAGCCCAGCTGCAGCATGTCCTCCCTCCTGGTCCCCTGTGAGCCCATTAACCCAGCTCTGGGCATGTTTTGCCCTGGGAAGACTCCTGGCTTCCGTGCAACACCTCTCAAGCCAGCACTGTGATCCTTGTGTCGCATCACTGCACAACCGGTGCCGAACAGCCCGCTTTGCGCTCTTGACGAGGAGAATTCATTAACGTCGTCTCTGTCAGCGCCCTAAGTAGCATTGCTGTGAGGCTTCGAAGGGTGAAGCGGGCTGAAGCGGGCCTTGTTCGGTGAGAGGGGATGTGTAAAGCCATGCTGTGTGGACACAACTATTAAGCACTCAGCAAGCAACAGCTGTGGTGTGTTCCTGGAAGCATTCCCACAGTCGCTGTGGTAGCCCCTTTGGGCAATGCCAACTGAATCAGTATTTGCAATATACATCATGGCACCCCATCCACAAGTACATGTCGGATCGCATCCAGAGGAGAACAATAAAAGTGATCAGAACCCTAACGACTGAAATGAAAAGCCTGGGTGAATTGAAATCAGGGCTGTCTGGGATAAAGAGGAGACGCCTGGAGGGGACAGGTGATAAGAGCCTTCAAATACAGAAACGTATCCGGCAATCCCGGATGAGCAAGAGGCCCAAAAATAGAGAGCGAGACAGAGACAGCACTCTGAGAGTCCAAGAGTGAGAGCCCCGGAAGAGCAAAGGCTGAAGGTGCTGTGCCTGCCTCCCTTCTCCGCGATGACCCTGCTGATTGACATAGTCCTGCCCCCCGGAATCTTGGGCAGAGTCCTTCTGTTAGTTTTAGTAGTTATCGCAATGGTTCTCTTAATAATTTCTTGTCTGTTGCGCTTGCTGATGAAAACGACTGAACGGGCTGTAAAACAAGTCTGGATTGTTCAAAAACAAGAAGGGGGATGTGTGGAAGGATACCTGAGAATCAACGGACGTGAACAATCCAGCCTTTCCTGAGAGCACGTGCCTGGATGCGGAACAGGAAATGGACACCATGATGATGTTGCTTCCGGGATGCAACCAATCATACTGGGGGGTGGGCTATTGTTTGTGTTGTAACCAATCATAGATTGCCAAGTCTTGTTTAGAAAGCTCTAAAGCACGCTGAGTGTGTGCAAATAAAGGTTCACTTGTTTGATCACATTGATCGTGTCAGGTGTCCTCACTCATCTCCCGCAGTTACACAAAACTTTAACCCCTTTATTGTTGGGTAACAATTCCCCCCCTTTTCTTTATCCTTGCGAATTCTTTCACAAAAATTCATATTGTTCGTGTTTAAGAATTGTGAGTAGCACCCAAACATGGACGTCCATGTGTCTTGGCTGCCTGTGCGGTCGTGTGGTGCCCGGTTTGATGCTTGCCTGGCAGCACGTGGGGCGTGCCCACTTGGCATCTTCACAGGCTGCAAGCCAGCTGGCCGCTCAGTGTTTTGTTCAACCCCCTGATGTGTCTCCTGTTGAATTTCAGCTGGAAGCGCTGCTGAAATCCTTTGTCCCTTGCCCGAGTGAGGGTTAGGGTTGAACAAACACTGAGCGGCCAGCTGGCTTGCAGTGAACGCAGCACTGCAGGGGGGTCAGGAGAGCAGAGCAGAGGGGCAGAATCCCCTCCCTCGCCCTGCTGCCCACGCTGCTCTGGGTGCAGCCCAGGGCACGGTTGGCTTTCTGGGCTGCCAGCGCACATTGCCGGCTCATGTTGAGCTTCTCACCCACCAGCACTCCCAAGTCCTTCTCCTCAGAGCTGCTCTCAATCCATTCTCCGCCCAGCCTGTGCTTGTGCTTGGGATTGCCCCGACCCACGTGCAGGACCTTGCCCTTGGCCTTGTTGAACTTCATGAGGTTCTCACAGACCTCTCCAGTCTGTCCAGGTCGCTCTGGATGCCATCCCTTCCTTCCAACATGTCTACCACACCACACAGCTTGGTGTCATCTGCAAACATGCTGAGGGTGCACTGGATCCCACTGTCCATGTCACCAACAAAGATGTTAAATAGCACTGGCCCCAGAACCGACCCCTGAGGAACACCACTCGTCACTGGTCTCCACTTGGACATCGAGCCGTTGACACCAACTCTTTGAATGCGACCATCCAGCCAATTCCTTATCCACCAAGTGGTCCATCCATCAAATCCATGTCTCTCCAGTTTAGAGACAAGGATGTCGTGTGGGACAGTAGCAAATGCTACTTTGTCAAGAGTAATGGCATGGCTCTCTACTTGTCATGAAAACGATAGGGTGGCATTCACAGAGGCCAACCTGCTGCCAGAAATGGAGAGAAACAACCAGCTGGTTTTGTTTAATTTTGGTCGTGTTGCACTCATCATGTGTACAGGTAACAAACCCCCCACCCCTCGCCCTGGGCACCCCTGGAACCAGTAAGCTCTTTTCAGCAGTGTTCTTGGGCAGGACATTCCCCTTGTGTAAGGCACAACGGATTGCAACTCTTAAAGCATCAACTGTGAAACCTGAAAGTGGACTTCAGTTCAGGCAACTCACACTGAGGTGGATTTTTTGTTTTGCTCATGATGCTCCAGAACATGCTCTCGGAAGCCAGAACGTACATGGTGGAGCACACGTTTGTGTAAGTTCGTGGGAGGTGGCAGTGGAGGAAAAGCCATCATCTTCATGAAGAAACTGGGACATTGTCAAGTTCCTGGTTACTCCTGATAGACCTCTGTGCTTCCGATACTTCCACACAGAGCTGTGTTTTTGGCTCAAGCGGCGTACGGCGTGTGCCCAGCAGTAGCGTGGGAGGGACGATCGAGAGGCCAAGGGCAGCACAGCTACTCTTTAAACCACGTGTATGTGTGGGAGAGAGGAGGGAAGTGGCAGGGGTAAGAGACCAGGATTAGAAGCTGGCTGGAGCTAGAGAGGCTGATGGGTAAGCTACTGCCTTCTTGTCGGTTATGGCCAGCATTTTCATAGAATCATAGAATCACAGAATGGTTTGGGTTGGAAGGGACCTCAAAGATGGTCTAGTTCCAACCCCCCTGCCATGGGCAGGGACACCTCCCACTACACCAGGTTGCCCAAAACCTCATCCAACCTGGCCTTGAAAACTTCCAGGGATGGGGCAGCCACAGCTTCTCTGGGCAACCTGTGCCAGTGCCTCACCACCCTCAGAGGGAAGAATTTCCTCCTTAGATCTCATCGAAATCTCCCCTCTTTCAGTTCAAAGCCATTGCCCCGTGTCCTGTCACTACACACCCTTGTCCAAAGCCCCTCTCCAGCTTCCTTGTAGCCCCTTTAGGTAATGGAAGGTGCTGGAAGGTCTCCCTGGAGCCTTCTCTTCTCCAGGCTGAACAGCCCCAACTCTCTCAGCCTGTCTCCAGAGCAGAGGTGCTCCAGCCCTCGGATCGTCTTCATGGTCTCCTCTGGAGCCGCTCCAGGAGCTCCATGGCCTTCTTGTGTTGAGGACTCCAGAACACAAGGAAGCACTTTTTTACTGTGAGGGTGGCCAAACACTGGGACAGGTTGCCCAGAGAGGTTGTAGTCTCCATCTGTGGAGATGCTCAAACTCTGATTGGACACAGTTCTGGGCACCCTGCACCATCTGACCCTGCCTGAGCTGAGGGTGTTGGACTAGATGATCTCAGGAGGTCACCACCAAACTAAAGTAGTCTCTGATTTTGCAGTTCTGTGACTTCTCACCCCACCCTCAATTTTTCACTGTGCCAGACTCTATCACAGAAATCCTCTAATTGTGTGGTGTGAAATGAATCCAGTGTAACTTAAAAGTCAGAAGATGTTGCTCTCTGAACATGTCCTCATAGAATCATAGAATCACAGAATGGTTTGGGTTGGAAGGGACCTCAAAGATCATCCAGTTCCAACCCCCTGCCATGGACAGGGACACCCTCCACTACACCAGGTTGCCCAAAGCCCCATCCCACCTGGCCTTGAACACTGCCAGGGATGGGGCAGCCACAGCTTCTCTGGGCAACCTGTGCCAGTACCTCACCACCCTCATCGTAAAAAATTTCTTCCTTATATCCAATCTAAATCTCCCGTCTTCCAGTTTAAAGCCATTGCCCTGTGTCCTGTCACTACACGCCCGTGTCCAAAGCCCCTCTCCAGCTTTCCTGTAGCCCCTTTAGGCACTGGAAGGTGCTGGAAGGTCTCCCCGGAGCCTTCTCTTCTCCAGGCTGAACAGCCCCAACTCTCTCAACCTGTTTCCATAGCAGAGGTGCTCCAGCCCTCGGATCATCTTCATGACCCTCCTCTGGACCCGCTCCAGTAGCTCCATGTGCTTCTTGTGTTGGGGACCCCAGAGCTGAACGCAGCACTGCAGGGGAGTCTCACGAGAGCAGAGCAGAGGGGCAGAATCCCCTCCCTCAACCTGCTGCCCACACTTCTTTTGATACAGCCCAGGACACGGTTGGCTTTCTGGGCTGCCAGCACACGGTGCCGGCTCATGTTGAGCTTCTCATCCACCAGCACTCCCAAGTCCATTTCCTCAGGGCTGCTCTCCATCTATTCTCCACCCAGCCTGTGCTTGTGCTTGGGATTGCCCCAACCCACATGCAGGACCTTGCACTTGGCCTTGTTGAACTTCATGAGGTTCTTTACAGGCCCACACCTCTCCAGCCTGTCAAGGTCCCTCTGGATGGCAATCATCAGTAAATCCGTTTAAGAAAACTTTACTTTGATGGGTGGATTAGTCTTCTGTGACATCTACTTAAAATATGACTTTACTGGATGCTGTCAGCGCCTGAATTGCTTTCAATCTACTAGAATTCATGTTGAATGCAACTTGAGCAGAGCTGCTCGTTCTCCTAAAGACGTGTCATAATTTGCGTGGCTCACTTCGGCATGCCTTGTGCTTGGCTGAGTGAAAGTTTAGTTTGCTCTGCAAGCATCCCTTGTGCTTTCCCAGCAAACCCTGGGTGAGCGTTTGCGAGTGGTTTGCATCGTGAAGAGGGCAGCTGGCTGGGTCACACAAGGCTCCAGCACTCGGGAGCAAAAGCACCCTTGGTCAAAGGACAGAATTTCGGGTCGAAACCTTTCATGCTTTTGAAGGCAAATGAACAGGCACAGCTGAGGGAAGCACTTCTGGCGAGGTAATTAGCAATTAAGCTAGGCCTGCGTGCCAAAGGTGATCAGTTTGATTAATTCTGGCTCCCGACTGAAGAATAATGATGGTGTCGCTTGCACAGCTGTGCAATTTGTGGCTGTTGCGTGCTGATCTCGAGCAGGAACCGAAGCAGCAGGCCTGCCGAGGTGTGTGCGTTAGCAAGTGCCGGGGGACGGGATTCTCGTGGTGGACCAGGGAGGCACAGCTGCTGCGGGCAGTTTGGATGCCAGAGGAAAAGCAGCAGCTGTCTCAGGGCTCAGGGACAGGCTGCAGCTACGCTCGTTCTGCGTTCTGTAGGGCAGCTCTTAGTGAGCCGGCAGGTTTCTGTACCGGGGAGCGCCCAAGAGCCATACAGCAGGCGCCTTTCACGTGTGTGCCAGGCACAAGGAAGGGAAACATTCTCTTTCTGTGGACAATTCCCTTCAAGATTCCCTTTAAAGATGTTTAACATGCGCAGGCTAAAACCCTCCTTTGGAACAGAACTGGTCGATGCTGTGCCTGGCAGCCCTCGTTCTCACGCTGCAAAGGTTCAGCTGACGGAGCCGTCGTTCCCGGTTCCATCATCACGGAGCGGTGCTGCACCCGCAGGGTCGCTGTCCTCTGGCTCCACGGGTGCCCCCTTCCTTGTTCCGTCCAGCATCCCACCCTAGGAATTCAAAGCAGCAATCAGTGGCAAAAAGGATCCTGTTCTTCCTGTACACATCTATTGCCACAGCTGTGTCCCGGCCCTTCCCCTCACCTTCCTGCAGAAAAACAGCCCCCAGCAGCTTGGCACCAGGTGACACTACCACGCACTGCCTCCGTATTTTCCCAGACAGTTCTCTTTTTATGCTGTCCCATTTTTACGCCAGGGGAATTACCTACATGCACACCCAACAGCTACTACAGCAATAAAAGCAACAGCAATTCTTCGCCTTTTATCACACTTACCTCTTTCTCACCCACAACATTAAGGCTCACGGAGGCAACAATGCAGGCAATAGTGTTTGCCAACATAAAGATCATCATCTGTTGCCAGCGCCACAGGCGGATCTTGAATTCACTGGGAAAGGCCAAAACAGGACAGAACAACTAGTCACTTGGAGATGTTGAAGGCACCTCTATAGTTCCTTGCAGCATCAGGCTGCAAAGACACTGATTTCTGTTCACACTGCTCTGCTAAAGCACTGTTGATGTCTCTGCTTGAAAAAGAAAATTAAAAAGCATTCTCCCCTGGACTTTGTTCCTAGAACGTGTCCAACAATCAGATTCAAAAGGCCAACTCCATCATCTGCACAGAAGTTGCGAGCCCCATAGTGGTCCCCAGAGTTGCTTGAGAGACCACAAGAGGTATGGATGGCCACATACTAGCCTGGCAGGAGTAGTGAGAGGAGGAATTAACTCAAAGCCTTGTTTAAAGGTGTTAGATGGTCATGGGTTTAAAAAGGAATTATTCCCACTAAAGAAATATTTATTTCTCTTCAAAGGATCTGGTATTTATCCCTCCCTGCCTACTGGCTGGTTCTGGACTGTTCCCCACGCTTTTCAAGCAGCTTGAGACAGCACAGACAACACATGTTACTGGAACTGGAATAACCTGACTCCAGGTTTCGGAAGGGGAGTTAGAGCTGGTGATTGAGCTCCTAAGACTCAAAGGAGATGCAGGTGTTACGTTCAAGGTAAAAAGCCACTAAGGGAAGCAGAGACAGATTCATGCTTCACGCTGTATCAAATGGTCCCTTACTCTGCTTTGCATTTTGCTCCATGTTGATTCTTTGGGTTATTTGTTAGTGACCAAAGTCTTCAGGATTGGGGAGCCAGTGGCTTCAAACTGCGGCTGCTAAACCTGCTCATCAGGACACAAGAGCAGTGCCGTGCCATCCGGGATGCGGAAGGAGCACAGCCACGGAACACCCAGCTGCAGCAGTGGGGTCAGGATCTTACAGCAGCAAAGGAGGGAGTAATTCCCAACCAGGTGGCAGAGACTGACGGAGGAACAGACGTAAATGCCAGGGGAGCAAAGGCTGGCAGAGTCAATGTGGCACAGCCAGCAGCAAAGATGCCTCTCGGGCCAACGTAGTCCTGGTAGCGGAAACAAACAGAAGGCGTTTTACAAGGGATCCTTGCTTCCCACAGATCCCAGTGACGCGAGCGGCTGCACAAACTGGGCTGGCGGGGGTGGCAGAAACACGTCGTTCCCAGCTGTCAGTGTTGTAGCTGGCTCCCTATTGCTCGTCCCTCTTGCACGCGCCTGAGCCGAGAGCGAAACGCCCGTCAGAGAACCAGTGTCCAGCACTCACGGGGCACGGCAGGCTTCGGCACAGCGGGAGGAAAGCCACACCGTTATGCCCTGACGGATACGGAAATACGGAAAGGGAGAGTCAGGGACTGTCCCGTCCCATCTACTCGCAAAGCTCATCCTGATCCTCTCTGTTCCAGTCTCAGACCTCAAACCACACAGCCATTAGCCCTGGTTTGATGGTGCCATAGCACAATTCAGGGACAGAGGGAAAAACGGGTTAACATTCTTTTTTGTAATTTAATTCAGACTGAAGTGCATCTTGCAGTTTGCAAGGAATTAAAGGACTGCTTGTTCAGCGACGACAGGCTGAATTCTGGTTGGGGGGGTTGTAACAAAGACATTTCAAAAAATTAGGAAAAAGTGATCAGCAAGTGTTTCTGGTCTTGGGTACTCACAATTAATATGCCAACTGCTGCAGAGAGAACGAGGGAGCCGTCGTGCGCTGCCCCAGCGATGTAAGCGGCTGCCTGCTGATGTAACTGGAATATTTATCCTGGATAAACTTGCTAAAAATAAAATGAAGGGGAGGGAAAAATTACATAATTAGGATTCTTGATCTGGTTATTTTGACAGAAAGAAAGTCTGAGCACAAACACATGGGCAGAAAGGGTTTTAATGAGGACTTTTAAGCATGTTTGATTCCATCTGGTTTGTAGTGCCAAGCCTTTGTTGGTTTATTTTCTTTCTAATTGGTGCACTCCATAAAGAAGCTGGCAGCTTAAATGGCCACTTTCAAGACACTTCTGCAAGCCCAGAGTAAAACTGCGAGTTGGGCGTATGTTCCATTACATCAGCACAGCTCACAAGCAGCCATTCGCCATCACTGTCCAAAACATGCAGGTGAATTTTCTACATTCCCTTTGAAGAGGCAGAAAGCGTTATCAGTCCAAGGGTGAGAATGCTGAGGGTCAGGAAGAGTATTTTAAAATAATCCAGCAGCAAAGACCAGCATTTAAAACGAACACCTGCATTTTGGAAGTTCTAGGAATTCCCCCTTGGCATCTTTAAGGAGACTTCTGGCTAAAGCAGAAAACATAGAAGCCAAGTTTTGTTCTCATGGCCAGAGGTCAGCCTCTCACCTTCGTTAGGGATGCGCCAAAAGAGCATTAAAACTTACTCAAATTCTGTACAGAATTTACAGTCATCCAGTGGCAACAGCTTAGGAAGACTAATTTATTTAGAGATCTTGTAGCTACTTAAACCTGGGTTGGCTACTTGCGTGGCTACTTACCTTTAGTAATAACGAGCCTTTACAGCCCGTGCTGTCAGTAAAGCACGAAACAAGACACTGTTCCCTGAAGATTCACTGCAGTAGAGTTCACCGAGGAGCAGTGGCCTTGGGACCATTATTAGCACTGTTTGCAGTCAAAATGAGAGGGCAACGATGGAAAGCCCATCTTACCAAGGCCGTGACGACCCTTGCCATCTTGAATGTCTTTATTTTACTAAGAAGAGGTCATTTGTGCATTTTTTGTGACAACGTTGATGACATTTCTTCACTCCCAATTTCACAGCGGCTTATTCTACATCACTAATAAAACACTGCCAAAATAATTTTCTTTTTTTTTTTTTTTACTGCAGGCCTTTGCTAATATAAAAGTGCATACTCATGATGTGCTAGAAGCCACATCATCCACAAACAGGAAAAAAGCAGCAAAATGACATGTCTGTGGCAAAGCAGGAGTGACTCTTCGTTTTAAGCAAATGAAGGCATGAAAAAGGAAGTCTGCAAGCCTCCCACTGGGACGCAGGGCGCTCCTCATTTACAAGCCCTGGCTGATGCAAGCTTAGCTTTGTTCCACACACAGCAGACAACATGCAGAGACTGCAGGACATGACTGCCGCAGGCTAACACTGCCCAGCTCAAGAGACAGCCACTTTGCTGGACTGTCACAAAGGTGAAATGTCTACAGGCTATTTTTTAAAGAAAGTATTTCTTCCCCTTCTCCCAAATCCTTCTCATCCTCTTGTGTCAGTGTTCCAAGCTTTAACTATTGGATGAATCATTTCCATGTAAGTTATTTTTGATTTCCTTCAGAAGCCTCCCTCATCTTTGAAGGGAAAGAAAGGTTAAAGAATCCTCATATGGTTCTGGAGGCACTGGCACAGGTTGCCCAGAGAAGCTGTGGCTGCCCTGTCCCTGGAAGTGTTCAAGGCCAGGTTGGATGGGGCTCTGAGCAATCTGGTGTAGTGGAGGGTGTCCCTGCCCATGGCAGGGGGGTTGGAACTAGATGATCTTTGAGGTCCCTTCCAACCTGAACCATTCTATGGTGATTCTATGACTCTATGATCTATTAAAGTGCCATAAAAATTGCAACCCATTGTCTGTAATGCTTCTTCCTAGATAGAAGAATGCAAGGAGGACCGGAAGAGAAGCACTGGCAAAAGATAGTTCAGTACTGACCAGAGTAGCTATTTTCTATCCTGGACCCTGCGAGCCAGAAAGCCGTTCCAGAGAGGCTAGTATCTAGTTTTACGCACAAAATCCTCCTCTGAGCCACCTACAGACAAGAAGTAACTCAGAGAAGTAATCAGAGTGCTAACTCAGCTCTCGGGAAGGCTGCAAACACATGGTATTTCTGCAAACAGGACATTTAGACTTTGGTGGCTCGCAGGTGCGATATCTCAGGTGTACCTGGAGGACTACTCTGCGAGGTTTCACCAGGTGGTGTCAATGCCCTCTTCTGACCAGGAGCAGCTCTTACTGCTGCAGCTTCCCTGCTCTGCAGAAGCAGGGCTCACACACCCCAGGCTTTCAGGATGGAGATGGAAAAGCTGGCTGTGCACCACGTACCACTTTTTTGGATTCTTGCTGGATAACGCCATCCAAGCCCAGTTGCTTCATGCCCACTTTATCCAGCACGCTGACTGCAAGAGCTGAAACAAAACCAAGCACACAGAGCAGGGTACCTGGAAAAGACACAAGAGGTGTCAGAAATTCCTGTGTGGAGACAGCTGGATGACAAAACCAACTGCCTGTATTATGCAGAATTCTCTGACTCCTATTCCTGGCTTAACATGAACAGCTTTCCCTACTGCAGCCATAGAGTAGGACCATTTACCTCGTACCACCCTGTCAGAGTCCTTCAGCTCTTTGTCCACTACCCTTCCAATGGCTGCAGAACTGCCTGAGGCCAGGGAAGTGAAAACCCCACCAGTCTCTAAAGACAGCCACCTGGTTGGACTATGGCCAGAATGCTTTCTGAACTGCAGCAGGGCTGTGCGCAACAAACCCGAGGTTAAAACAAGCCAGACATGAAGAAACTTAGAATCACAGAATGGTTTGGGTTGGAAGGGACCTCAAAGATCATCCAATTCCAACCCCCCTGCCATGGGCAGGGACACCCTCCACTACACCAGGTTGCCCAAAGCCTCATCTAACCTGGCCTTGAACACTGCCAGGGATGGGGCAGCCACAGCTTCTCTGGGCAACCTGTGCCAGTGCCTCACCACCCTCAGAGGGAAGAATTTCTTTCTTATATCTAACCTAAATCTCCCCTCTTTCAGTTTAAAGCCATTGCCCCGTGTCCTGTCACTACACGCCCTTGTAAAAAGTCCCTCTCCAGCTTTCCTGTAGGCCCCCTTTAGGTACTGGAAAGCTGCTATAAGGTCACCCTGGAGCCTTCTCTTCTCCAGGCTGAACAGCCCCAACTCTCTCAGCCTGTCTCCAGAGCAGAGGTGCTCCAGCCCTCGGATCATCTTCGTGGCCTCCTCTAGACCTGCTCCAACAGCTCCATGTACTTCTGATGTTGGGGACCCCAGAGCTGAACGCAGCACTGCAGGGGGGGTCAGGAGAGCAGAGCAGAGGGGCAGAATCCCCTCCCTCGCCCTGCTGCCCACGCTGCTTTGGGTGCAGCCCAGGGCACGGTTGGCTTTCTGGGCTGCCAGCACACGGTGCCGGCTCATGTTGAGCTTCTCATCCACCAGCACTCCCAAGTCCATTTCCTCAGGGCTGCTCTCAATCTATTCTCCACCCAGCCTGTGCTTGTGCTTGGGATTGCCCCAACCCACATGCAGGACCTTGCACTTGGCCTTGTTGAACTTCATGAGGTTCTCACAGGCCCACACCTCTCCAGCCTGTCAAAGTCCCTCTGGATGGCATCCCTTCCCTCCAGCGTGCCCACAACACCACACAGCTTGGTGTCATCTGCAAACATGCTGAGGGTGCACTCGATCCCACTGTCCATGTCTCCAACAAGGATGTTAAATAGCACTGGCCCCAGTACCAACCCCTGAGGAACACCACTCGTCACTGGCCTCCACATGGACATTGAACTGTTGACCACAACTCTTTGAGTGCGACCATCCAGCCAATTCCTTATCCACCGAGCGGTCGATCCATCAAAACCATGTCTTTCCAGTTTAGAGACAAGGATGTCGTGTGGGACAGTATCAAATGCTTTGGATAAGTCCAGGTAGACAATGTCAGTTGCTCTTCCCCAATCCATCAGTGCTGTAACCTCATCATAGAAGGCCACCAAATTAGTCAGGCAGGATTTGCACTTAGTGAAGCCATGTTGGCTGTCACCAGTCACCTCCTTATTTTCCATGTGTCTTAGCATAGTCGCCAGGAGGATGTGCTCCATGATCTTGCTAGGCACAGAGGTGAGACTGACGGGCCTGTAGTTCCCTGGGTCTTCTTTTTTCCCCTTTTTAAAGATGGGGCTGCGTTTCCCTTTTTCCAGTCAGTGGGAACTTCACCAGATTGCCACGACTTCTGAAATATGATGGACAGTGGCTTAGCAACTTCATCTGCCAGTTCCCTCAGGACCCATGGATGTACCTCATCCAGTCCCATGGACTTGTCCACCTTCAGGTTCCTTAGATGGTCTCGAACCTGATCTTCTCCTACAGTGGGCCTCCTTCATTCTCCCAGTCCCTGCCTTTGCCTTCTGTGGCTTGGGCTGTGCAGCTGGAGCTCTTGCCAGTGAAGGCTGAGGCAAAGAAGTCATTTAGAACCTCAGCCTTCTCCATATCCTGGGTGGCCAGGTCCCCCGTTTCCTTCCGGAGAGGGCCCACGTTTTCCCTAGATCTCTTTTTATCACTGACATATCTATAGAAGCCTTTCTTGTCGCCCTTGATGGCCCTGGCCAGATTTAACTCTATCAGGGCTTTGGCTTTCCTAACCTGATCTCTGGTTACTCGGACAATTTCTCTGTATTCTTCCCAGGCTACGTGTCCTTGCTTCCACCCCCTATAGGCTTTCTTTTTGTGCCTGAGTTGGTCCAGGAGCTCCTTATTCATCCATGCAGACCTCCTGGTGTTCCTACTGACTTTCTCTTTATTGCGATGCACTGCTCCTGATCTTGGAGGAGGTGATCCTTGAATATTAACCTGGTCCTTATTAACCAGGACCAGTAACTTCCATGGTCCTCTGAGCAGGACAGGTGCCACGCAGAGGCTGGTACTGGAAGCCAAGTTGTACCTCTTCATTTCTGTGATCTACTGCAGTTATTGCAGCGATCTGACCTGTTAGCACACTCCAGAGAAGCGAGTCAGGTTATGCTGGATGTGCCAGAAGGAAGTTTGGCAATGGGCATCAGCTGCAGACATCCTTCTCTCAGGCAGAGATCTGTATCCAGTTTGTTTTGCAGAGAGCCAGAACAATCTCTGTGACGCGTACACACTTTGTCTGATGTATTTATCTCTTCACAGGCTACTGAAGTTGCTGTGCTGTGCTTGCAAATGCTGCCTGAGCACAAACTAGTAGTGTCAGATGTGATGCAACACGTCATGACTGTCCCAGTTTCTTCTCTGAGAACCGGAATCAGAGGAGAGCAACGGGTTTCAAATTCTGCAAGAGACTGATCTCATATAGCATTCTTTTTTCCATGGGTGATAGCCCATACTGCCTTGTTGTTTGGGAAATAAGCTTCCCTATAACCACCCAGTCTTTGTACACAAAGGATGCCCTGAGGCAGGTCTCCCTAACATCACCATCCCAGCACACCAGAGGACCTGCATGCCACTACTCAACTGCACTGTAGAACAGATCATCCCTTCCACTAGAGACAGATCCCATCTCACTGCACCAAGGAGACAACAGAAACTCCAATCTTCTAAAGAGATGAGCTCTAGAACAGACTCACACTAAGAAACGTGATTCAGGCTCTGCTTCTCGCGCTAATTTAAACCTACAGTTTTGATCAGTCCATGCGTGAGGCATCTTGCACGGAGACAAATACAGATCCTACTCCAGAAGGAGCATGTTCTGCCAGCTAAAACACACACCAGCAAACACATTAGGTTCCTCTTTTGTTTCACCCTGTGAAGCTTCCATTCCATGGAGCAAACCTACAGTAAGTACTGACTACCTGTGACTGCGGATGTTAAAATACTTCAAGAAAACTGCAGGCAAAACTGTCAGGCTGACAATACAGCTTTAGAGAGGGTTTCCAGGGAAAAAAACGCCACTCCATTGCATACAGAAAGCAACAGGAAAAACTGAAAAATAATGTGCCTCCTTGTGGTAACTTCACTCTCTCTTTCGGGTACTTTTCGTAACTGGACAAAACAGGCTAGCCTCAGGTCTAGAGAACAAAAGGCCAAAGCCCCAAAGAAACTCACCCCCACAGAGCGTCCACTGCATCCCAAATTGTGCCCCAAACTGCTGAGTGAAGAAGAAGTTGAGGACACTCCCAAGACAGGAGAAAGACAGAGTCAGTCCAAAAGCCAGTGCCAGTTCCTTCCCCATGAACCAGAAGGCTGTGATATGATTCTGCCCAACTTGCAGACGACAAAAATCCTCTCTTGAACAGACAGACTTGGCCAAAAGCATTGCACAGAAGCAAAAAACACACCTCTCAAGCTGGAGAGCTTGAGCTGGGATAAGAAACTTCTATGAATCCCAAGTGGTGGTAGTGTGTGTCAACTTCGCAGTCTGTTGTAAAACATACTGAACCATGCTGGGACGTGGGAGATGAACTTATCCCTCAAATAAGGTAAGCAAAAATAATCTCAAAAGCGTAGCAATCGCATGTCAGTCCCCACCCTTGGGAGAGGCACAAACTTGTTAGAGGGAAAAGCTTTTAAACTTTCAGCACACGTGAAATCCATGCAACCCTTCGAGGAGCACTGTTCTTCTGTTAGCAATGTAGGTCCCTGGTGCAGAGCAGGTGAAGGTGTCACTAGTAGGACAGGGGTCTAGGAGGCAAAATAAAAAGTATCATGACCCTCTGGTGAGGTGTAACTACGAATGTGAATTCCTTACTAGCAAGTGACCCATTCCCAGAGCCAAAGAGCAGTCTTGCTGTTAGCATCATTGGTAGGAAGTATGGCGACCCCTTGAAATGTGAGCCTAGAGCAAAGACCGATGATCCCAGCACAGTCAGAAGAGAGAAAACAAAGACACCAACTAGGAAGAAACAGAAAAAAAATAACACAAACCTCAACAGACAGGCTGAGATCGGGACGAAAGCATTCTTTGTCAAAAAGCAAAACAGCAACCTCAAAACAGGCCAGTAAACCAGTGGGCTTCCATCAGATTACTAGTTTTATTTTAATTTTGTAAAGACTTTATAAAATGATCTGGGAATCCTCAAAATAACGACAATATTATCATGGTGGAAGGTTGGAGAGGCAGAATAAGTGAGACAGAGGACTCTGAACTCTATAGAGCCCCTGTTCCTATCTTGAGCTCCACTACAGACTACGGCCTGGAGCAAGGCATCTCCTTCTCTGTGCCTCTGCTCATCTGCCAGGTGTCTACCTCTGTGATGCAGAGAAAGAGCATAACTGCATTTGCTGGGGCTGCTGGGCCTTAGACTATGGCACACGCCAGAACAAACGTCGGAGCAGGGAACGTAACACTGTATGAGTTTGTCCCTCTGAAACAGATGACACTGTTCCCTGTTGCATGCGTGTCAGAGGAAAGCACATTTACTGCACTGCTGTGTAAATTCAGGTGAGTCATAGAATCATAGAATGGTTTGGGTTGGAAGGGACCTCAAAGATCATTTAGTTCCAACCCCCTTGCCATGGGCAGGGACACCCTCCACTACACCAGGTTGCCCAAAGCCTCATCCAACCTGGTCTTGAATACCTCCAGGGATGGGGCAGCCACAACTTCTCTGGGCAACCTGTTCCAGTACCTCACCCCCCTCAATGTAAAGAATTTCTTTCTTATATCTAACCTAAATCTCCCCCCTTTCAGTTTAAATCCATTGCCCCTTGTCCCATCACTACACACCCTTGTAAAAAGCCCCTCTCCAGCTTTCCTGTAGGCCCCCTTTAGGTACTGGAAGGCTGCAATAAGATCACCCCGGAGCCTTCTCTTCTCCAGGCTGAACAGCCCCAACTCTCTCAGCCTGTCTCCATAGCAGAGATGCTCCAGCCCTCGGATCATCTTCGTGGCCTCCTCTGGACTCGTTCCAGTAGCTCCATGTCCTTCTTGTGTTGGGGACTCCAGAGCTGAACACAGTACTGAAGTCAGCGGTCAAAGGTTGAAAACGTCTCAGTTGCCTTCACAGAGCTGTTCAACTGTCCATCATGCACTCTGCACACAGAGCTGGCCCTCCTCTCCCATCCCTCTGATCTTACTGAAGTGGAACCTTTGATCATCCCCTTGCATTGAAAGAACAGCCTGAAATCCCACTTCGGTTCAAGAATAAATTAATTGATCCTCAGAATTTACAGCAATTTCCTAGTTTATCAGTCAGGAATCCAGCCAGAATAACCACTGCTGCATTTCCAGGAGAAAACAAGAACAGAAACATTCGTGTCTTGCTGCTGTGAAGCAATTAGCAAACCACCTCGCCCCCCCGAGGCAAGGGCAAAGTGACTCACGTCCAAGCACAGACCACATACAGCAAGTTGTATTGTGCAGGTGTCATTCCCAAGCCTCCAACACAGTCCAGCGTGCCCTTGTGCCCAGTGCTGTTATGATGGGTTCCACTGGGGCAAGTGAAGTTCTGCGTAACAAGTCACAGCCTGCACTAGGCAGCAGACACAGATGAAAACCTACGTATTCCTTTAAAAATGAAGTTAAGTTCTTGCCTACTAGATTTCTGCTTCTCTTACTCAGTTCTCAGGAATTAGAGGACTTGTGTCTTCTCCCGGGAAGCCAGCCCGTGCCAAATGAGAAACAACTGGCCATCGGCACAGCACTTCTTCCCTTTCCCTTTCTGTGGCAGGAGTGGCAGGGGCTCAGCGCTTTCACACACGGTTCAGTCAAAAAGAAATGCCAGGAGACTGCACCACGAGGTTTCTTGGATCCTTCAGTTTCTTAGCTATAGTTTGGCTTGATCTGACTGCCCCATCCCTGGAAGTGTTCAAGGCCAGGCTGGATGAGGCTTTGGGTGACCTGGTGTAGTAGAGGGTGTCCCTGCCCATGGCAGGGGGTTGGAAATGGATGATCTTTGAGGTCTGGATGGTCTTGAAGGTCCCTTCCAACCCAAACCATTCTATGATTCTATGATTACATACTATAAAGTCTTAAGCAGTCGGTAAATACGACACTTAGCAGCAGCCCATATTAATTCACAGCTATAAAGCATTTGCTGAACAGTAGGAATCTGGTAGTCCTGACGTGATTTAATAACATCATTTTTGCTACTAAAAGGCAACATCTTCTCAACACCACGTGATCAGGACAAAAACTCCATCTTCCAACTACTAAAAATCTACCTGCATTAGGAAACAGACGCCAGGTCTTCCACACCAGCAGGCACAAGTGTAACGTCTTGAATAAGCCCACGGAAAGTGTGATTTTAACCACATGATTTTTACAGAGCCATCGTATTTACAAACCCCTCAGAGCTGCTGTAGCAAAAAAGTCTGAGGCTGTGGGGAAGCAGTTCTCTAGAACAAAGGGTTTTCACTGCAAGCTCTGGTCCTAGAGGCTCTGACGACCTCCATTCCACATGTGTAAGGCAGGCAGAGGCTGAAGTCACCAGAGTAAAAACACGATGAGAGTGTCACAGATAAAAACGCTGTTTGCACGGTACCTAACGCAGAAAAATATGGCTTGGTTTCACTACCCAACAAAGTTACCTAGGCAACAAAATATAGAATCACAGAAGGGTTTGGGTTGGAAGGGACCTCAAAGATGACCCAGCTCCAACCCCTCTGCCATGGGCAGGGACACCCTCCACTACACCAGGTTGCTCAAAGCCCCATCCAACCTGGCCTTGAACACTTCCAGGGATGGGGCAGGCCACAAATTCTCTGGGCAACCTGGTCCAGTGCTTCTCTATCCAGTGAAGAATTTCTTCCTTAGACCTAATCTAAATCTCCCCTCTTTCAGTTTAAAGCCATTGCCCCGTGTCCTGTCACTACACGTCCTTGACAAAGCCCCTCTCCAGCTTTCCTGTAGCCCCTTCAGGTACTGGAAGGTGCTGGAAGGTCTCCCCGGAGCCTTCTCCAGGCTGAACAGCCCCAACTCTCTCAGCCTGTCTTCATAGCAGAGGTGCTCCAGCCCAAAGCATCATCTTCATGGCCTTTCTCATATGACATAACTTTTCCTTTACTCCATAAATTAATAATTTTATTTTCTCCCATAGACCTACAGCAGTTGTGGAGGATCAAGGAACAAATATTGACCTATTTTTTCTTCTTACTCCTATTTGCAATGAGAAACTGCACCCAATTTAGCCTGGAGTTCACCATCTGAATGTCATGGATGAACTGCATTTAAAAAAAAATAGTTACATGCAAGCTATATATGTTTCTGCCCTTGCTACTGGGGCAAAGAGCAGGACAGCGACGCTCAGCCTGCACATGGCGAGGTACCAGCAGATGGCACACGAGTAAAATCGTCTCTCAAAAGATGATGAAACAAACGCAATAATGACAGGTACATGAGTCAAGTAAGGATTTCTGTCAGGCATTCAGGAATTCAGGTAAGAACTTGGGGACTCGGCATCCCTGGAGAAATCCCAGAAATCAGCTGAGATATCAGTTTGAACCCTGGCCAATACCATTTTCTAACATTTGAGAATGTGACCAGTTTTCACATGACAAGAGTTGTCCCGTGGTCTCCCTGCATGGCTGTCTTTTGGGCACCAACCAAACGCATGATGTGACACCTGCAATACCAGCAGGTTTGGAGCTTAAGACCCAGAAAGTCTTTTCTATTCTCCCACCTCCAACACCGCTGGTGTTCCAGAGCAGTGTGGGCACTGACGGTCAATTCTATGTATCTTCCATGTGCTGAGTGCTGCGAACGCTCTTCCAATCCCCATGTCAGGGGGGGTTGGAACTGGATGATCTTTGAGGTCCCTTCCAACCCAAACCATTCTGTGATTCCATGATCCTGGTCTAACTCTGAACTCCATTAGTGCAGCAAACGGACGTTTGGACGGAGCGCTGTCGATCACAGCACAGACAGGTTTTGGACCAGACCTCGGGGCACGGCTCCTGCGCTGACAGCGTAGCAAAAGGCTTTGAACCCCCACCGGGACCGTGGGCCCTGTTCTGCTGGTGCCACCCGTGTGTGCCCAGCTGGGCGCTGGGCCAAGGCCGGCCACCAGCACTCACCCCCTGGAGCTGCTCCTGCAGCACGCCGGGGATGTCGAAGCAGAAGTAGGGCGGAAGGTGAGGAGGCAGCTGACGAGGAGCACTGCGAACCGGTGGGAAGCTGCGCAGCGGAGTGGACTGTGAGAAACGAGCCCACGTAAACGGTTTTCATGTAGTTTATTCGGGGATGAAGTCAGCGGAGCAAAGATGGCAGCGCTGGGCGCAGTGTGACCGTAGCCAGCGGCGCCGACGCCATCGTCAGCGGGTGATTTATACCGTAATTCGTTACATACTCATAAATGTTTTTACATATTCATCATTATCTCGGGGGCCAGGGAGGAGATATTACAATTAGCATTTCCATAAGTCCGCCTTACTCCTCCCTCCCACCAGTCATGCGCAGTTTGTTCTGGTGGTTGTCCCGGGGGTCGGTGTGGGTGAAGTCAGGGTCTTCATCAGGGTGAGCTTTTCACCATGGATGAAGTCAGGAGTCTTCATCAGGATGAACTCTCCCCGCCCCGGTTCCAGCTGGCTTCAGTCCGTCAGTTTCTTACCTGGAGTAGGGAGTTTTCCCGCTCAAAGATTTGCAATGTACTTTCCGCCGCTCTGGGGGATTGTGTCTGTATTTTTAACCACAAGTGGCCTCGTTCCGCCTTCTCCATCAGCTCCACCTGAAAGGACCCACCTCGCCCGCTGCGCCTCCCGGCGCGGCCCCGCCCGGCCCCGGCTGCGCTCAGCGCGGCGGGACCGGGGCACGGCGGGACACGGCGGAACACGGCCCGGGACACGGCCCGGGACACGGGGGGACACGGCCCGGGACACGGCCCGGGACACGGGGGGACACGGCGGGACACGGCGGGACACGACGGGACACGGCCCGGGACACGGGGGGACACGGGGGGACACGGCGGGACACGGCGGGACGGCGGGACACGACGGGACACGGCCCGGGACACGGGGGGACACGGCGGGACACGGCGGGACACGGCCCGGGACACGGGGGGACACGGCCGCCTGCGGGCCCCGCGCCCCCGGATCGCGCCGCCCCCCGCCCCGCGGGCGCTCCCCCCGCTCCGCCGCGGTACGGCCCCGGGCCGGGGTTGCGCCGCCGCGGGAGCCCGCGCGGGGCGGTGCTCGAGGGGCTCTGGAGGGACAGGGTCCGGTCTGAACAGCGGCGTGAGGAGCTGGAGGAATCATGGAATCACAGAATGGTTTGGGCTGGAAGGGACCTCAGAGACCATCCAGTTCCAACCCCCCTGCCATGGGCAGGGACACCCTCCATTGCACCAGGTTGCCCAAAGCCTCATCCAGCCTGGCCTTGAACACTTCCAGGGATGGGGCAGCCACAGCTTCTCTGGGCAACCTGTTCCAGTGCCTCACCACCCTCAGAGGGAAGAATTTCTTCCTTAGATCTGATATCTTCCGTATATCATCCTCAGTTCAAACAAGGAAATTCAGTAAAGAGAATTCAAACTGGTACATACGAAAGGAAGAAGGCAAATGGGCAAAGCTAAGGTGGGCCATAGCTGACTGGGGAACAGCAGCACGGAAGAAACTGGTTTGTAATGCTTCATAAACTGAACAGAATTCGAAAACATGATGTTTTCTGGGGAAAAAATGTGTATCTTTTAGATATATTAATAGAACTGTCACGTGTAAGAACTGGAGGAAGCAGTTACTTGAGCTAGTAACAGAGAGATAGAAACCAGCCAGGCACAAACCAGAGCTTTCTAGTTATCACAAGAGCAGAGTTCTGTAAGGAAAAGAAGAAAAACAAGGAAAGAGGAAGGAAAAAAAACCGACACAAAAAATCTCAAAACCCCTATATGATTGAAACAGTAAGTGTATTTCTCTTCCTGTGTGAAGAATGATTTCTGCCCAAACAAGGCACCAAGAGCCACCAAGAAAGGGAAGGCTCACAGCAGCACCAGCAAGGGCCAGTGCCTCACCGGATTTTAGAACGTACCTCGATGGATACATGAGCGAGGCTGTGTGCGTGGCTGTCCTTCACAGCGAGCAGCGGCACTTCAGGATCCAGAAGTTTCTTCCTGCTGGTGTGTCGGCGGGTCAAAGGTACACACACAGCAGGGAAAAGGTGCAGGATGAAGAAATAACCTTGAGCAACCTGGATACGTGTCGTGAAATTTTCTGTGCTCATGTTATACGTTCAGTCAGACAAAGTTTAGTCAGGTAGCCAAGGTGTTAAAAAGCTTTTCAACAGTGGTGTGTACTGGAAACAGTTCAATAATTAACCATTTTAGGAGCACTCGACTTGTGAACAGAGCCAGACTACAAGATATCCTTAAAGTCTGTTTTTATGAATGCAGATGTTTTAGACATCACTTGTGCAGCTGTGTAGAAGGTTTTTATTTTGTCCTACCCTATAATTTCTCACTTCCTTTCTTCGCCACCTTTCTCACTGCAAGTGTGGAGAACGCTGAAACAGCATTGTTTCCTTACGTGCAGAGGATGTTTCTCATTGCTGATCCATGTTGGCCTTACCTGGCTTTGGTGGGCTGATCCCCACCAGCAGGTGAGCCCCCACCCTGGCTGCTCACTCCCTTTCCTCAGTGGCATGGAGGAGAGAATCAGAAGGGTAAAAAACCACAAAGCCTTGTGGGCAGCTTAATAAGTGAACAGGAAAAAAACCCCTCCAAGTGATGCACAATCACTCACCATCAACAGACCGATGCCCACCCAGCCCTCAAGCAACTGTTACTATGGAAAAAAAATTCCCCCAGCTTTCTTACTGAACGTGATGCTACATGGCATGGGGCACCTCTTTGGTCAGCTAAAACATGGTTGTGTTACCAACAGTGTGTTCCTCCCCAGCCTGAAGCACAGCACCGTGTCAACTGCTATGAAGAAAATTAACTCCTTCCCAGCTAAACCCAGTATACTAACTAAGAACCAGCTGCTGAAAGGAACTCTTTCGACCAAATAAAATGTTTTATAGAAGCATCTAGCAAAATCAAAAATGTCTGGGCAGTGGTAACATTTATATATACATGTGTGTGTATGTATGTATATGTGTGTGCATATAAAACGTAAACGATCGTGTGTGATTGGTTTGAAAACTAGGGTTAGACCTTTCCTAATGATTTGAAACCAGCTGAGTTTTGACTCTAGGTGCTTTCTTACCAAAGCTATGGAATGTTCCCGAGTCCAGTTCTTCCTAACTGTGCTGCCCCTCGTTTAATTTCTGATTTATGTCTTCGTGAAGGACGCCTGCTGCCAAGTTCTCGTTCAAATGGCATCTGGGAGAGCTTTTCAGCTACCAGCATACTGTGACAGCACTACTTTTTAAAGTCAAAGAATGAATCTAAGATTCCAGGCTTGCAGTAATACATCCTACAGCCCTCAGATTCTCAGCTTTCCCATCAGGCTACAACGGTCACTAGCAGCGGCAGGGACATGCACCAGCACTGCTGGGAGCAGCAGCAGGTTCCTGCTCTGTACAAAGCTTTGTCGCACGTCTAAGACCAGTGATATTCGTATCACACTTCAGGAACCCGTGTTGCACTCACGGTGCTTATGAAAAATACTACTATGCCGGAAAAAATTCACCGTGGTGTCAAAGGGACAGAAATGAAAAATAGGTATCAGCATCCTACTACGTAAATAACAGGTTGAAGAGAACTGGATTCCTTTGCGCAGTGAGTCTGGACACACACTTCCAATTTTTCTCTGGAATTGTTTTGTTTTCCATATATATAACAGAAATATTTTCTGTATGTATATATATGCATGTGTATATATGGAAATATATATATATTTCATAGTATTCCATGTTGTATATATGGAAATAGATAATATATATTTTCCACACATATTCAATATTTCCCCCTCCCTCCTTCCAGTCTTTGGCTAACAGGCTATGTGACTATCGTGTGTTACAATTAATTCACCTTTTGAACTTTACTCTTATTTTCACTCTTTTAACTCCAGCTCTTAAAAGATCTGGAGCAGAGATTGGAAGGGCGTTTGATTCATAAGAACTGGTATGTAGGACTAACGATGGTGAGGTCAGCTACTGGTGAGGGATTTGCAATGGAGGCATGAATGTTTGTCCAGACTCACGTTACTGCATGTCTAGAAGACCCTTTAGGCTGTCTTTAGGGAGGAAAGGGACAGGCATCAAAATACTTCCGATGTCTCACCAGTAAAAGATAACTTTCTGAGCATGGCCAGATGAAATACTTTCCTGCTGAATCTGTATGTCAGCAGCTCTGGGGTGTCTGCTGTGTCTCAGAGCTTCCTAGAAAAGAATCAGAACTAATAGACACAACTGATTAAAAATCTATGATCCAGAAATCATTTGGAAACACTGAACCTGAAGACTGCTGTTATTTCCACCTTCTATCCAGTAAAAATCATAGAATCATGGAATGGTTTGGGCTGGAAGGGACCTTCAAGATCATCTCATTCCAACCCCACTGCCATGGACAGGGACACTTTCCCCTAGTTCAGGTTGCTCAAAGCCTCATCCAACCTGGCCTTGAACATTTCCAGGGATGGGGCAGCCACAGCTTCTCTGGGCAACCTGGTCCAGTGCCTCACCACCCTCTGAGGGAAGAATTTCTTCCTTAGATTTCATTGAAATCTGCCCTCTTCCAGTTTAAATCCATTGCCCCATGTCCTGTCACTACACAACCGTGTCCAAAGCCCCTCTCCAGCTTTCCTGTAGCCCCTTTAGGCACTGGAAGGAGCTGGAAGGTCTCCCCAGAGCCTTCTCTTCTCCAGGCTGAACAGCCCCAACTCTCCCAGCCTGTCTCCATAGCAGAGGTGCTCCAGCTCTCGCATCATCTCTGTGGCCTCCTCTGGCCCCGCTCCAACAGCTCCATGTCCTTCTGATGTTGGGGACCCCAGAGCTGAACGCAGCACTGCAGGGGGGGTCTCAGGAGAGCAGAGCAGAGGGGCAGAATCACTTCCCTCGACCTGCTGGACACACTCCTTTTGATACAGCCCAGGACACTGTTGGCTCTCTGGGCTGCCAGCGCACATTGCCAGCTCGTGGTGAGCTTCTCTTCAACCAACACCCCCAAGTCCTTCTCCTCAGGGCTGCTCTCCAGCCATTCTCTGTCCAGCCTGTATTTGTGCTTGGGATTGCCCTGACCCGTGTGCAGGACCGTGCACTTGACCTTGTTGAACTTCATGAGATTCTCACAGGCCCACCTCTCCAGCCTGTCAAAGTTCCTCTGGATGGCATCCCTTCCCTCCAGTGTGTCCACCACACCACACAACTTGGTGTCATCTGTAAACTTGCTGAGGGTGCACTCGATCCCACTGTCCATGTCTCCAACAAAGATGTTAAATAGCACTGGTCCCAGTACCGACCCCTGAGGAACACCATTGCCACTGGCCTCCGCTCGGACATCAAGCCGTTGACCACAACTCTTTGAGTGTGACCATCCAGACAATTCCTTATCCACCGAGTGGTCCTTCCATCAAAACCATGTCTCTCCAGTTTAGAGACAAGGATGTTGTGCAGGACAGTGTCAAATGCTTTGGAAGACCAGGTAGATGATGTCAGTTGCTCCTCCCTCTTTCCTTATCCACTAACGCTGTAACCCCAGCGTAGAAGGCCACCAGATTAGTCAGACAGGATTTGCACTTAGTGAAGCCATGTTGGCTGTCACCAGTCACCTTCTTATTTTCCATGTGCCTTAGCATAGTCGCCAGGAGGATCTGCTCCATGATCTTGCAGGGCACAGAGGTGAGACTGACTGGCCTGTAGTTCCTTGAGTCTTCCTTTTTTTCCCTTTTTAGAGATGGGGGCTATGTTTCCCCTTTTCCAGTCATTGGGAACTTCACCAGATTGCCACGACTTCTGAAATATGATGGACAGTGGCTTGGCAACTTCATCTGCCAGTTCCCTCAGGACCCGCGAATGCACCTCATCAGGTCCCATGGACTTGTCCACCTTCAGGTTCCTTAGATGGTCTTGAACCTGGTCTTCTCCTACAGTGGGCAGTTCTTCATTCTCCCAGTCCCTGCCTTTGCCTTCTGTGGCTTGGGCTGTGCAGCTGGAGCTCTTGCCAGTGAAGGCTGAGGCCAAAATTCATTGAGTACCTCAGCCTCCTCCATATTCTGGCTAACCAGGTCTCCCGTTTCCTTCCGGAGAGGGCCCACGTTTTCCCTAGATCTCTTTTTATCACTGACATATCTATAGAAGTTTTTCTTGTTGCCCTCGATGTCCCTGGCCAGATTTAACTCTACCAGGGCTTTGTCTTTCCTAACCTGATCTCTGGTTACTCGGACAATTTCTCTGTATTCTTCCCAGGCTACCTGTCCTTGCTTCCACCCTCTGTAGGCCTTCTTTTTGTGTCTGAGTTGGTCCAGGAGCTCCTTGTTCATCCATGCGGGCTCCTGGTGTTCCTGCCTGACTTCCTCTTTGTTGGGATGCACCACTGCTGAGCTTGGAGGAGGTGATCTTTGAATATTAACCAGCTTTCTTGGGCCCCTCTTCCCTCCAGGGCTTCATCCCATGGTACTCTACCAAGCAGATCCCTGAAAAGGCTGCAGTCTGCTCTCCTGAAATCCAGGGTAGTGAGCTTGCTTAGCACCCTCCTCACTGCCCTAAGGCTCTTGAACTCCCCCATTTCATGGTCACTGCAGCTAAGGCTGCCCTTGAGCATCACGTTTCTCACCAGCCCCTTCTTATTGGTGAGAACAAAGTCCAGCAAAGTACCTCTCCTCGTTGGTTCCTCTACCTCTTGGAGAAGGAAGTTATCATCCATGCATTCCAGGAACCTCCTGGATTGCCTATGCCCTGCTGTGTTGTCCCTCCAACAGATATCGGGGTGGTTGAAGTCTTCCGTGAGGACCTGGGCTTGTGAACGTGAGGCAGCTCCTATCTCTCTGTAGAGGGCCTCATCCACTCGGTCGTTCTGGTCAGCTGGCCTGCAGTAGACCCCCACTACTATGTCCCCTGTCCCTGCTCTCCCTTTAATCCTGACCCATAAGCTCTCAGTTGGCTCCTCATCCATCCCCAGGTGCAGCTCCATGCACTGCAGCTGCTCTTTGACACAGAAGGCAAGCCCTCCTCCTCATCTGCCCTGCCTGTCCTTCCTAAAGAGCCTGTACCCTTCCATACCCATACTGACGCTCCAGTCATAGGATTCATCCCACCACGTCTCTGTGATGCCAATAACATCATAAGAAGTCTTTACATAGTAGAAGAGGCTTACATCTCAAACGGAGTAGGAGGATCAAAAAAATTTGAAACTGAAGAAGTAGCAGTGTGTCAGAAACCTCATCTACTCACAACTCACAACACTTATGGGGCAAGAGCCAGACCATTTCAGACAGAGGAGAGAAGGAGGAGAGCTCTTTTTCCATTACTGCCTCAAGGAAGGGAATTAATATTTGGCAAGAAAAATCAGTTAGGTGGCAAATAAGATGGAGATTCTGAACAGAACCTACGGAGACCATCCTCAAAGAAAACCTTTAATGTAGAGCATCCATGATGGCTTTATAAGGTCTGGAGCACAGTAGTGGGTAGCTGGTTGACTCAGAGTTTGCCTTAGGTTCTACCTTGTAAGTATATGTATGATTTTGATATTGTCTCCTGTCTATTAGTTCTCTTATGTTCTGTCAAATTCCATTCATCTTAACTCAAATTTGTAGGTTTTCAGTCATTCTGATTTTTATTTGAAACATTACCTGGTTCCTACACCTGTGCATCCATAAATGCATCATTGTAATATTTTGCCTTGACTGTAAATTACTTCCAAAACTGCCGAGTTGTTACGCTGTTATTTCCTGAAGCTTTCAGAAGTCCTGGTTTTAGTCCTCTCATAAAAACCTACACAGCTAATTGTAATTAAGTTTTACAGAAAGCTTACTGAAAGTAGGATCAAGTCCTTCTCCTGCCCTTGAAGTCCTTGTGCCAGTTTTCCTGATTTTGTAGCTCCAATTTCTTATGTTAAAACGGGCAGTCTCTTCTGCTATGTGTTTCCTCTTGTTCACCTGGATTTTTCACCACCAAGATCTCAGTCTCGGGGATGCCTCATGGACAGTCCTTCAAGTTTAATGCTTAACTAATTAAGGCATGTGTCATTACTTGCGTTCTGATTGCAAGTGATTGGTGAGAGAAACACACTTGGCTTCGTGATAAGTTGTGTTAAATGTTTGTGAAAAGACAAGACACTGTCTTTTTTGCTGTCTCTTCAGTCGTAAACAGTCAGGCAAAAGTATAGCTGTAGTCAGTACATTTTCAGGCAGGTGAGTGATTTTAATTTGTCAGGTGTTATACTTCCTTTTGCAATGAATTGTGTATTTCTTCCGAAAGCAGCGGAAGCAGGAGCATGAACACGTAAGCATTTAACACGTTGTGCCACATCCTGCTCATGACTGCGCGTTTTTCTTACGGAGCAGCCAGTGCCTTCCCTCAGGCTCGCTGGGTTTGCAGAGCTTGTTCTCCTGCCAAGCTCCGAAACGCCTGTTTGCTGCTGATGCTGTCAGAGGCTCCGTCACCAGATGTTGGGTGCTGCTCGCGGCCGAGGCTGAGTGGCTGGGAGGGAGGAAAATCCCCAACGCACGGGGCGAGCTGGGGCGGGGAGGGGGGTCTGCAGCCGCAGGAAGATCCATGCTTGTGTGTGTTTGCTTGCTGCAGTCTGAGGGATGAGCTATTCCTGTTCTCCTGTAAGGTCCTGCTGTTGCAAGAGAGCTTTTTAACGTGGTTAATAATGTAGCCTGCCCTAGCATTGCTGCTCCATTCGCTGGTGCTCATTCCGGCTGGCTTAGAAGCCGTCCCTCCCACAGGCTCAGGATCTTAAAACCCACCATGGATTTAATATGGCACTAAACTAAGGAGTCCTGTCAGTTAATTATATTCTTTGCCCTTGTCACAGAGGCAGAATTTTCCCTCTTTGCTGAACCACTGATAAAGGCAACCTGACTCTTTCGGTACTTGTACTGCATCCCTTCTTGCCGTACCTGAGCATCTGTCTGTCACCTTAGATTTGTACTGAAGGTCTCTTAAATGTAGCGTAGGTTTCTAGAGGCTCTGCAAGAGTCTCTCTCCTACCTTATAAAAAGCAAATGGAAAGAATGGGGGAGTTGATGCAAATCTTCCAGGCACCAAGGTGTGTGCAGCTGCCCCTTTCTTCTTGAAAAGATTGTCCCTAGCCAGGCATGTCCCTGTACCTGCAGCTTGCCAGCTGAGAGCACAGGAGTGAAAGTGAGGAGGCAGGGGAAGAAGGCCGCATGCTGTGCAGGATCTGTGTGTCAAAGCTGGCATCTGAAACCTCCCGTCCTGCTCCCGTCGTGTTTGTCTCTCACTGGTGTGGAAGGGTATCAGGTGCAAAAGGGCTACTGTAAAACATCTAATGGCAGCCAGTGTTTCTGAAAACATCGTGAGCTTCTGCACATTTTACTACACTTCTACTCTTCTATGTTTCTTAATTTGCCATGAGATACCTTTCTGGCAGAGGCCGTGGTTTTCATATAACGTAGCTTGCTTGGGGTTTTGTTTGTTTTTCTTTCCTCTCTATACTTTATAGGACAGGGAGTAAAAGGGCTGAGATCAGGAGGCCAGGACATCCTGACCTTCTTCAAGAAATCTTTTTTGCCTTCAGTTCAAGATCTATTCATCGATTTAATAGGAAAGAAAAAAAAAAGTTCACATAGAAGTTATTAAAAAAACCCAACCTGAACTTACAGTTTGCGTGCATTTTTGGTGTTAATATTCACCGTGAATGTAACTATCATCTGCCCTGAAAAGCACACTTGGATGTCAATAACGAAGCAATAAGAACACAGTTGGGCTCAATGATCCTAAAGGTCTTTTCCAACCTAAATGATTCCATAAGGATTAATAAAATACAGAGATGGAAGATGGAACTCTGATCCTGCCCATCCTCAGGGCAGATCACCACCGCAGTCAGTGGTCTGGTAATTAGCACAATACCATCTGAAGGAAATACTGTACCATTTGCACAGAAATTCCTGATGTATTGTGGAGCTCTCAGGTGAACTTCAGCTGTGAGCCCTGGGGATGAGTTACCTAGTGCATAAATTGAGCCTTTTTTTTGACAGATCAAAAGATACAAAATGACTGGGTGTACACTAGCTTTGGAGAACCACGTCAAAAACCCATTTGCTTTGGGCAAGGATGCCATCTTTAAAACTATGTCCACTAAACACTTCTGAAGTGCATTGAAGAGAGGTAGAGGAGGAAGTGACTTTCCTGTTGCTGAATCGTATCATTGCAGCACTTTAAAATCTAGCAAACCAGCGGATAGGAAGAAAATTGCACCAGAATTTATAAATCCGTGTTTCAATCAAAATATTGTTAACGATACAATCACTTGGAGCATTTCAAAGGCAGAATCGCAGTGCTAATGGTGATTTAATCTCTACTTTCTTACATTCTTTAAAGAACTCAAATAAAACAGATTACAAAAACGACGGGGAATTGCCTTCAGGGATGCAGATAATCCGTGTTTGCGGATCTTGGGGATTTCACCCAGAATGGAAGTTGCTTTTACTAATATTTTGTGAACGCTAAACAAAGTCTGCTGAGCTTTCCTGCAAGGCCTGACTTCCTCCTCTTCTCTCCACCATCCTTTGAAGACTAAGGCTCCAGTTACAGTTCTGCCAGAACCTTCAAAATGCCTCCTTGATTAGCCAGTAGGGTCGGGTAGGGAATGGATCTCATCACATGGCCCCTAACAACTGTTTGAGATTTTGTTAGGTGTTTGCACGATCTTACCTACTGCTCCTTGATTGAAAATGCTTTTTTTGTTGGTTCGTTTGTTGTGCATATTGTACCAGTGCCATTCACACGACTGAAGAAACGTCAAAGATTAGAGAGGATGAACTGGTGTGCCTGTTTCTCCATTGGTTCCAGAAAGCAAAGTGCTACATCAAAGCAGTTAATTAAATTTTGACTAAATGAGAGTATTATTTGCAAAACAATGATGGAGTTCTCAGCAGGGTGAGTAGACGCTATACAAAAATTTCATAATTGTGAAGGTATCCAAAATGTAGTTCCATCTTTTTTTTTTACAGCCCATTTAACTAATAGAAGCTCTGTATAACAATGTAGAAAACTACACACAGTTTTCTTCAGTCAGAAGAGAATTGAACAGAAATGTGAGGGTCTGTGGTCTGTAAGTACCTTCCAAGGAATGACGTCTGATTCAAGCCAACTCCTCAGTACTCTAGAAGGTATATTAAAATCTCGTGGCTGTAAAATTAAAAATAAAGAACTTCAAGCTGGGACCACCGCTAAGGATTTTCAAGAGAGATGGTAGATTGTCTATTTAAAAATGAAGTCTGCATATCTCTGTAACATATGTTCTCTAGCCAAAGCACAAATCATGGCCACATGTGGTGGTTTAGCCCCAGGCAGCAACTAAGCACCACGCAGCCGATCGCTCACTTGTCCTGCCAGTAGGATGGAGAGGAAAAAATATAACAAAAGGCTCGAGGGTTGAGATAAGCAAAGGAAGGGACCAGCCACCAACTGTGGTCACAGGCAGAACAGACTCGACTTGGGGACAAATCAGTTTAATTCATTACCAATCGCATCAGAGAGGATAATGAGGAACAAAGCTAGATCTTAAAAATACCTCCCCCCACCCCTCCCTTCTTCCCAGCTCCACCTCCTTCCCCAGCGGTGCAGGGAGACAGGGAATGGGCGTTGTGGTCAGTTTGTCACATGTTGTTTCTGCTGCTTCTTCCTCCCTAGGGGGAGGGCTCCTTCCACTCTTCCCCTGCTCCAACGTGGGGTCCTTTCCCACAGGAGACAGCTCTCCACGAACTTCTCTGACATGAGTTCTTCCTGCGGAATCCCATCCTAACCCATCAGACTGTCCCGGGAACACCCCTACGCAGTTTTTATGTTGGACAGAGATAAACCTCTTTAAAAAAGTTTTATACAATCCCTTTCCTGTAGCTGAATTTTTCCAGTCAACCCTCTTATAGAGAAGAAGCACGAGTATTTTCTGCTGTACTGGTATTTTTGAACAAGAATAGTCACTCGTAAAGAATGCCTGGTTTGCAGAAACCCTGCCTCTGCCACAACTGTCATATTGGTACTATGATGCCGTAACTTTCTGCGGAAACACCACCTTGGATTTCAGCTGAGTATTATCTGAAGGTAAGTTCCAGCCACTACAAACGAGTCAATATTTTCCTTGGCTGTGTGCCAGCAAGATAAAAACCTAAAATGTTTGTTCTTTCACACAGCAAAGTTTCAACTCTTCAAAGTGAAAAAAAAAAAAAAGGCCAATTGGAGCTAGCGTGGTTATTCCAAAACAATCCTGATTTTACTTGCTTAGCCTCAGTGTTTCTACCCATTTGTCACTCCTTGTGTGTTGCCTCTGTATGATCCACTGGGAGAAGTAAGCTCTGTAGGAAAGGGGCCTCGCAGCCATATCTACCCAACACTTAGTTTCAGCGTATTGTCAGTGCTAAGCTCGAAACAATTTGAATCGTGTGCAAGTTCCTACGCTAGATCCAATAAAAAAAAACACAAAAGGGGTAAAATAAGCAAATATTTTTCCTGCCAATTTTCATTCTGAAGTCGTAATTTTAACTCTCACACGTGGCAGCACCTAGCATTGCTACAGTTTCTTGACTCATCTCTAGACTTTAAATTATTTATGGATTTATAAATACAGGAATGTATATTTTGATGTATCGTGTAACTTAAGGCAATCAGCTGTCTTTCTCAGCAGGAGCTTTAACAACGTCATAGCACTTGTGCAAGTTGTCTTTTGCAGAAAGGAGAGTGTAACTAAGCTCACATCACCACACCTCAGGGATGCCTGCTGGACCTTTCGAGATGACAGTCAAGAAGTGTGGGTAATGCCACGAACTCATCATGCAATTTAATGGGTTTTAATTCATGTCAGTCCCATTGTTATAGTTTCTTATGTATGTGGGCGAAACGTAAGACAACTTCATAAATTTTTTTTACATACCCTCTATATTACATGAAATTAGAAGTTCAATGTAATGAGGAATGAACCAAAATAAATTGGCAAATAAGCCTTCTCTCACCCTTCACCTGCCTTCTTTCTCTCTTCTCACCTGATCTTGTAAGTTTTTCTCATAATATTTTAAATGCAATCAGGCATTTAATCCAGCATGCAATGAGGTTTGCTGGCATGCCATTCTTCTTGTGCGTGGCAGTACAATTTTTTGTCCACATAGTTTCCCAAGCAAGGCAGTGCAGATCCAGGCCCAACACGTTGGTCAACTTTTTGAGTTTTACATTTCTCCGCGGGATTTTTGGCATCCACATTTACTGTTTATATGTATACACCCACCGCCTCCGCTGCGCTCACCTGGACCTGCTCTGTGTGGAGAACGTTTATTACATTCAGACGCCTCATGATTTATTGGTGATCCATCCCATAACTAATTACACCCCAGACTCTATCATTGTACATCCCTTCCAAGTGAACTACTTCTATTCTATTCTATTCTATTCTATTCTATTCTATTCTATTCTATTCTATTCTATTCTATTCTATTCTATTCTTCCTCAGTCAATTCTCCTTTTTTTTGGGGGAGACAAACAGGTTTTTTTGCTATAAATGCAGCAGTCTCCAAAAGCTGTCATACAATGGATCTATAGTATCCTAGCGATGTAGTTAGCAATAATCCTACAACATAGGATGAAACAGTCCTAGGACTTAAACCTGTTAATTACTGGTGAGATGCAATATTCCCATTGCAATTATGCTTTCTGGGTAGGTTTAAAGTTCTTTCCCTTTGTGTAATATGAAGCTTTTAGGGCCATTCTTAATGATGACTTTGGAATTACACTCTTCTTCAAGATCTCTAAATCAAATGTGTATGTTGGGAGCCTTTTCACAAGTGAACACCTCATTCCTCTACCCTGCCAGGCTGGATTCAGTACAGAGAAGATGGCTTTCTGCTGCCCTCCTGCTTGAGCTCCACAGTAAGATCAGCTATGCTCAAGATCTGGGTAACTGCCCCAAGGTTTGCCTGCAGTGGTTTTCTGTAGCTGTGCTGCAGAAGGGAACAGCCGGTCCCTATCCCAGTACAACCCTTTCGGCATTTCCCTCACCGTGGTAACTCCATTACAGCCAGGAAGCACCAGTGCAGACTGTCAGCCAGTGCTTCACACTGCCGTAGAAAGACAAAACCACAGGTCAAATGCAGACTCCAGATCTGCATTTAGCCCTCAAAAGCTCCTCTGCTCTACTCCCAGCTCTAGGAGTCTTTCCCTGTGTGGTCTTTATGGGTTCGTTTAATGCTTCTGCCTCAGTTTCTTCCATCTCTAAACCAGAGAAAATATTCACAAGAAGGTGTGAGACCTGATCAGCGTTTGTAAAATGGGAGTTACTGAGTGTGTTGCTGTGGATCTGTGGACTCATACATACCAAAGACACGTATTTCTTAAATAAATGGTTAATACACATACCAGTGCAATCCCACTCAGTTCTGTATTACTTCTGCTTGCAGGATATAGAACCATAGAATCACGTAGGTTGACAACGACCTGCAAGGTCATCGAGTCCAACTGTTAACCTAACACTGCCAAGCCCACCACTAACCCTGTCCCTCAGCACCACATCTACACCTCTTTTAAACACCTCCAGCGATGGTGACTCCACCACTTCCCTGGGCAGTCTGTTCCAATGCTTGACAACCCTTCTAGTGAAGGAATTTTTCCTCATATCCAACCTAAACCTCCCCTGGTGCAACTTGAGGCCGTTTCCTCTCGTCCCATCGCTTGTTACTTGGGAGAAGAGCCCGACCCCACCTTGCTACAACCTCCTTTCAGGCAGCTGTAGAGCGATAAGCTCTGCCCTCAGCCTCCTCTTCTCCAGGCTGAACAGCCCCAGTTCCCCCAGCTGCTGCTCACAAGACTTGTGCTCCAGACCCTTCACCAGCTCCGTTGCCCGTCTCTGGACACGCTCCAGCCCCTCAGTGTCTTTCTTGTAGTGAGGGGCCCAAAACTGGACACGGTGTTCGAGATGTGGTCGAATACACCCCCACACACGCTGCTATGTACAACCGACTGCCTTAGTATTTAGCTTCCGTTTGTTGCAGGAGAAAATTCCCAGTTGCCTGTGTTTCTGCCAGACTTTTTTCTAGATTTTGCTTCCCAGATGACAAGATTTTTCTGGATAGGACCATTTTTCACCTTACTGCCTGTGTTTGCCTAGTGTTTAGCATGCTGCTGCTGTGGCTGGTACTCGGAGTTTCAGATGCTACCTTATTTACAATGAATGATACAAAAATGACCCTGTTAAAGTGAAAAGAATTTCATCCACCTTAAGCTCTGTTCTGTTTGGGCTACAGAAACATTTTCCAGTTGGTACTGTGGACAATTCTTTGATTACATTACGACTAGGATGATCTCATTTCTCTTCTGTGAAAGTAAGCAAATCACTTTAATCTTCTGTTTCACTTTTTTCCTCCCAGCATGCTAACTCAACAGATTTATCTATAAATTCTGATGAAAGGAACATCTTTCATAAAACTATGTTAAATTGGACTGTTCACAAAAACATGAGTGCACTTATTTATGCAATTTAAGAATTTTTTTTCCAGAAAAAGTTTGAGATCTGACTTATACTACTATATCTTTTTAAATGAGGGCTTGTTTGAAAGCAGTACAAATTTCTTCACTACATCTGACACAGCGTCTGAAAAAACAATTTATCTGGTTTATTACCTATGGCATGCATGCAGGGGAAATAGCTACATATAAGCACTAGCATACAGGCTTGGTGGATATTTCTTTGCTAGGTATTTAATAAGCAAGTTGGAGATTCAGATCAAACATAATTTTCCCGTGTTTAGGGGACAATATGAGTCACCAGAACCAGAAGGTCACATTGGATATGCTTATTTGGCGTTGTTAGATAGAGAAACTTGTTTTATGATATGCCTGTAGAAATGGAAGTGGGCGTCTCAGCTCATCTGTGAGTAAAATGTTGCACTTTGTTTCCTATCATGCAGATTTTACTCCCATGCCTAATAATATCTGGGATGATATTCTAGCTGACCAAACCGTTGGATTTCCCTCTGAACAACACAATCATATATAACTTTGGGGTATATCCCTTTTTTTGTTACGGTGTTTACACTGTTGTAGCCTTGTCCAGCTGAAATTCAGAAAGACTACATATACTTTGGCTTGTTCAGTTTGTCTAACAAAATCCAGTATTTGGGACTTTAGTGCTGTGAACTACTTAAAGGCAGCTAGAAAGACACAAGCAACTCGTCACTGCTGTCAAGTATTGCTTACCCACAAACGCAGACTTATTAAATTATCTTGTTTTACTCTACACAAAGCTTATATTGCAAAATGCAGATTTCAATGGTGATGTAAAACAGGTATGGCTTTTTTGTCCAAGTTTTTCAGCCTTCAATAACAACACCAAATCTGAAAACCTATTTCTGATTTTAAGCTGTTAATTTAAGCAGCCATTTGGTCTCCTTTTTACCACCCAAACTGAAAATGTCTCCTTATCGTGAATGGGCTGTAGAGTTCTCAGCCTCTCTTTGGCCATTTTTCTTTTTTTTTTTTTTTTTAAATTGTACAAAAAATGAATTGATTCTTCAGGAAAAGCTCTGTAGTTATAGAGCTTTTTAAAGGGACAGTAAAATGTGTACCTTCCAAGAACCTAAACACCTAAGTTGTCCAATAATTGGGTTTATTTAAGTGTTTATTCTTGAACTGTAGAAATCTGAGGAAGAAAAAGTAAGACTGGACTTGGATGAATGGCACCTGAAATGTAGCCACGCTGTAGTTTCCTGGGTGTAAACATATATGCAACTAGAACAAATGAGCACAATTAGCCTGAAGCCCTGCATATGCTCATTAGGCTCAGGCTGAAGCGTTGCCCCAGTGATGAACAAATGCACCCCTAATATCCGAAATCTTACTCCAGTATCAGGTTGGCCATTCGTGCTTCCTGGCTGACATGTTCTTGGGGGCTGTTCTGCACTCCTAAAAGAGACAAAAGTAAACACTGGGGAAAGGTGGTTGAGTATCTGAGTGGCATTTGGGTTGCTAAAAAGGAAAGTTTAACTCTTGAAGAATAATTTGGTCATATTTCCTGCACATAAATTTGCCCTGTAACTTTGAAATATGCTGGTTAGAGCATTAGAAATGGCAACTATCACCAAAGTTGAAAAAAAAGCAACAGCTTTGGTTTAGACTTAAATTTCAATTTGGGTTTGGTTTGGTTTCAATTTCAGGTTGGAAACCCTCTGAAAGTGGAAGAAAGAATCCTTCAGAGAACGTTAGAGATACTTTAATATTTCTGATCATAAAGTGATTGAACAGTTATTTTGCATATAATAAAATCTTTTTTAGGGCTTGATTTTTAATTTTTTTTTTTGAGATAATAACAGCTTGCTAATTAATAAATCTCTTTTTGTCTTTTGCCTATGCTTGTTTCTTCCAATGATGCAAATCCCTTACCTAGCTTGTAAAAAAATTTTATTTCTAATTAGAACTCCTAATGAGAAGCTTTTTTTTTTTTTTCAGATATATGTAAAGAATTTAATTTATTTCATAGAATCATAGAATGGTTTGGGTTGGAAAGGACCTCAAAGATCATCCAGTTTCAACCCCCTTGCCATGGGCAGGGACACCCTCCACTACACCAGGTCGCTCAAAGCCCCATCCAACCTGGCCTTGAACACTTCCAGGGATGGGGCATCCACAATTTCTTTTGCTGAAGGCAAGAAAATTTGCCTTTTCTTTGTTAAGAGTCGTAAAGTACGTCCCTGGTATTTCATGATCTCTCTGCTTTCTCAGCTGAGAAGGCAAACAGCAGTATCCCTCCCAAGCAGGTTATTCGCAAGGCTGTTTTGCGGAAGGACATCGAGATGAGTACCAACGTAATGAAATGTTCTCCTCACAGTGGTGAGAACTGGGGGTTGCTGATAACATAGGCATTTCGGAGCACTATTTCCCATTTCCAGCCCGTTTTTAGGCTCTGTACAAATGTATTACGTCAATGAGTATCGTATGCATTGATGAGACTTTGGCAATACAGGCCGTGGGTGCTGGAGGCTGCCTCCCGTACCTGGGAGCGTGCTGCTGCTCATGGAACTCTGCCGACGAGGTTCTGCGCCTGTGCTGCTGCTTTCAAGGGCTCAGGTGCCGGATGTTTTTCAGGACTTCAGATGGCCTCTGGTGTCATCTGTCAGTTCATCCCTGCCTGAACAGGTCCTTGTCTCCTTTCACTGTAGTAACTACGGCTGGCTCACCGTGGAAAAATAATGGAGTAACTAAACTGAAACAACTGACATGTATGGAGCCAAGGGGTGCCCTGGTTTTCATGGGTACTGGGAAGAGACTTGCAAGTCTTAAGGTGTTTGGAGGTTTTCAGTTAATAATTAGGTTGCAAAATTAGGTTCTAACGATCTTTTGGCTAGAAGTTGTCCCCATCCCTCAAATAAGAGTCCTTCTAGATCTGGCCTCAGACTGAACAACATCCAGTTTAGGTAACACTTCTTACGTTCTTGTCAGACCACGGAGAATTTGAGAGTGTGAATAGGAAAGAATTGACTCGTTTGTGACCTTTGGACCATCTACTTTGAAGGCCTCTCCAGTTTGTAGCTTGCTGACATACCCAGGCCTAGGACAACTTATTTTCCCTGAATCCTTTGGGTTTGGGGTCCGGAGCAGGACGTGGGCACTCAGGTTTAGATGTTGGTGAGGATGAACTGGACAGCCCAAAGCACAGCGCTACATGTGCCGAGCGGTTCACGCGGGTCCCTCCGCGGGTGGCCTTCCGGCACGCAGGGGGATGTGCAGCTTCCCCGCGTTCTGCCCGCGCCCCGCGTCCCCCCGCTGCGCGCCGCCCTGCAGCGCTGCCGTGCCCCGCGGGAGGATGCCGTGCGCCGTGCAGCTGGCGCTCCGCTGCCAGCCTTTGTCCGACCGGGGCCCGGGGGCAAGAAACCGGCGGCGGCTGGGAAAACGCCGAGCGGCGAGTGCCACGCGTGGGGGACGGCCCGGTGCTGCTCGCGGCGGCGCCCATCTCCCCGGTGGGAACGGCACCGACGTGCCGGGAGCTGCTCCCCGCACGGCCCCGGCTGCAGCCGCCCCGCAGCCCCGCGCTGCCGGCCCCGGCCCCTCCCGCGGCCCCGGCTGCGGGGGGCACTGCGGGGGGCACTGCGGGCTGCCGGCGCTCCGCCCCGGCCGGGCCCCGCGGCCCGTGACGCGGCGGGCGGGGCGGGGGCGGAGCGGAGCCCGGCGGCGGCGGCGGCGGCGGCGGCCTCGGCAGCGGCGGAGCGGAGCGGAGCGGCGGCTGTCGCGCCGGCAGGATGCTGGAGATCCAGCTGGACGATGGCGGCGTGGGGGGGTACCCGGGCGACGATTACTGCTCGGGGTCGGTGATGTCGGAGCGGGTCTCGGGCCTCGCCAGCAGCATCTACCGCGAGTTCGAGCGGCTCATCCACTGCTACGACGAGGAGGTGGTGAAGGAGCTGATGCCGCTGGTGGTGACGGTGCTGGAGAACCTGGACTCGGTGCTCACCGACAACCAGGAGCACGAGGTGGAGCTGGAGCTGCTGCGGGAGGACAACGAGCAGCTGCTCACGCAGTACGAGCGGGAGAAGGCGCTGCGCAAGCAGGCCGAGGAGGTGAGCGAGCGCCGCCGCCCCGCGACCATCTTGGCCGCCCGCGGGGCGGGAGCAGCGCCGCGGCCCCGCTGCGGCGGAGGCGGGCAGGGCCCGGCGGGGCGCGGCGGGGCCCGGGGCGGGCGGGGGCGGCGGGGCCGCCCACCCGCGGGCCGCGGTTCGGGCTCCTCGACCGGCCGCCGCCGGCGGGTTCCCCCTCCCGGGCCCTCCCGGTGGGCGCGGGGCGGGCGGGGGCGGGGGAGCCCCGGGACGGCGCCGGAGGGACCTTCCAGAAGGGGGATGCGGGCCCGGGCCCCGCGGGACGTGTCCCTCCCTGCGGGGGGGCGCGGGGCCGCCGCTGCCCGCCCGGGCGGGACCCCCTCCCCGGCCCGGCCCGGAGCCCCGCGGGCCGGTGCCCCTGCGGCGGATCCGCCTCTGGGGAAGCAGGGGGGAAAAAAACAAACCCAGCTGCAATCCTATGGATTTGAAGAATTCACTTTGGAATTCACTTGACGTTTATGCTAATTTGGGGTTTATAAAATACTTTTTAAAATGGATAATTTCCGTGCAGCCGTACAGCTGTTTAATGTCAGCAGTAAGCTGTTTAGTTGGAGCAAGAAATTACCTTTAGGGTACACCATCTGATTTTTGAAACTTGTTTTTACCAAAACTCCGCCTTGAAACTTAATAAAATAGTTTCCCAAGTTGGCATCTGCAGCTTCCTGGAGTATGGATGTGCTCCTGCGGGAGCCATGTCAGCGCTGCTCAGCTGGGAGCGGGATTTGAAAGTAGATCATGAGAAGAGCAAACCCCTCTGATGGGAAGAAACCAAATTCCGTGGGTTACAAAGACTCAGGTTAGACAGAACAGAGAGGACGTGACTCGCGTTCTGTATTCTTCCTACATCTGCACCTGTCCTTGCTGAAATCAAGAGCATCTTTTCAGCCATAAATGAGACTGAACCATGGAGTCTGCTGTTCAGCCTCTTCAAGTGATAATCTGGAATAAAGCATTGGTGGTGGAAAAGGTCCATCACCACCATGTCATCCCCGTTTCACTACACAGCATCTTTAAAGGCCTTTTTTTTCCCCCCATCTTTTAGTCTGAGAAAGAGCAAAAGATTTAAGATTCAGTAGCCTTACTAGGAGTCAAGCTCTGATTTGATAAGAGGGAATTAATGAAATAGCTTTTGAACTGGAGAACAGTGTAAAGCACCATGCAGTTTTTTTGCCAGATGTGTGCTTGTTCCTTGATAATCAGGTGCAAGAATCTGGCTGACTTCATGAGGAGGGTCTGTTACTAATTCTGAAAGCGAGAGCCAGTCAATTAAAGTTTTAATCCTGAGTTTTAGTTACGTATTGATGGACTAATAAATAATCTTTTAAAATTCTTTTGAATGCATATAGGGATTGAAAAATTCTGAGTACATGAGACCTTACTTACTAAATGTGTAGAGACAGTATTGCAGCTTCTGAGAAATAAAATTTTTTAAAAGGACACTATTTATGGGTAAAAAAAAGGGACTACAAATGGGGAATGGAACAGTCTAATTGGAACAATCTTGCATCTTTGGACTTGGGCGTATTTCTGTTCTTGACTTACTAGATACAGAATGTGTTTTCTGGAAGCAAATGCAGTGACAAGTTACGTTCCCTGCAAGGAAACTCAGGAACCATGGCAAAATACCGATTGCTGAGATTTAAAAAGCACTGATGATAGTGATAGTCTGTCACACTTACGAGCAGCTCAATGTAAGTGTGGAAAAAAGTGTCTGCAAGGAGACTTGCTACCAGAAAGGGATAGATAATGTGCTTTTTATGGGAACAAGTGAGTTTTCTGCCTCTACATAATCCTTGTTGCAAGGTCATATATGGAATATATATGACTGTTATTTCCCTCTGCATATAACAAAAAGTACATTATTTATCTGCACCTATTTCCCATACGCCACTTACTATGCAGTAAATTACATGTTATGGAGATGAAAATCTGCGTATGATGGAGAATTCTGCTGTCTACCAGATGATTGTAAATGACTGAAAAATAGAAAAATATTTTTCCCACCAGAGTGTGCCTTGCTGTTCTGCAGCAGTGCCCGCAGTAGCCGGGGAGGTCTGTCCCACATCTGGAGCAGCGTTCAGCCGCCTGTGCTGCGCCTCAGGTCGTGGGGTCAGATCTTCACTTCTGAGGGGGAAGATCTTCCTCTGGGAACAAGATTTGACCCCAGTCTCGATTTCTCTCTGCATAGAAGTGGTGATTACAACAATTAAAGTGACACTGAGAGTTTGGGAGCTGGAGATGAAAAACTGCTCTGTTCTTCTCTTGCAATATCGTGTCCAAAGACCCTGAGTTGTAATTACTTTGTATTAGCTTATTAATTTCAAAGTAGCTGAAACCACAAGTGGGCATTGTTCTCTGGCATGAAAACACTTGTTGTATTGTCTTGTCACCACCGCAGCAGAACCATCAACTCTTGCTGTTCCGTCTTTATGCAGAAATTGTGCACAGACAGACTCTGTAGGTATGTTTTGTTAAATTAGGGTTGTTTCGAACTTTCATTTCACTTTTGCTAAATGCCAGAAAGGACGGCTTTCCCTCTCAATACTCTTCTGTCTCTTTCTCTAAGATGATTCTATGTATTACTGTTTAAAACAGTCTTTGCCAAAAGCAAGTTACTAAGCACTGGGGCTGCAGTGACTCTGTATTTTCCACTTGTCCTAAAACAAGACAGCAGAAGCACCTAGGCAAGTAGATTGAAAGCAGAAGTTCCTTGAAATGAGGTGGTGCTGTCAGTCGCTGTAGGGCTCAGTACCAAAGTTTCAGTTTTCCATGACTTCCAAGCTACTGAAGATACGGGATTGTACCAGATTCTTGATGCTTTTGTTTTCTTCCATCTGTTTTGTGTTATGTATGAACATAGAGTAGTTATTGCCTATGTGATATGTTGTTTTATGGAATCACAGCATTGTCTAGTTTGGTGGTGACCTCCTGAGATCATCTAATCCAACACCCTCAGCTCAGGCAGGGTCAGCTGGAGCAGGGTGCCCAGGACTGTGTCCAGTCAGAGTTTGAGCATCTCCACAGATGGAGACTCTACAACCTCTCTGGGCAACCTGTCCCAGTGTTTGGCCACCCTCACAGTAAAAAAGTGCTTCCTTGTGTTCCGATGGAATTTCGTGTGGTTCAATTTGTGCCTCTTGTCTGGAGAAGAGCCTGGCTCCCTTATCCTGACTCCCTCCCAGGAGGTGCTTCAACAAGCTGGTAAGATGTCCCTGAGCTGTCTCTTGTCCATGCTGAACAGCCCCAGTGCTCTCAGCCTCCTTCCTATGAAAGATGCTCCAGGCCATTCAGCACCTTTGTGGCCCCGGGATTTGCGGTGGTGTACACTAACACATGGTATTTATTTACTTTTTCTGGTTAAGTGTTGTTTTTAGCTTGATTTCTTAAGGAAATGAAGCTTACATGATTGCTCTGTTAGGCAGTCACCCAGAAGAACTTAGGAAGCTGGTGGTTAGTTTGAGCCATATTTGTTTAATAAAAAAAAAGGGCTAGTTATAATTTTTTTTTTTTTTTTTGTGAAAAACAAAAGAGGCCAAGTGAAAGTCCTGCCTGGAGGAGAAACAGGCAGAGCTTGCCAGCGTGCAGGTCAGTAGCGGGTGGCAGGACAATCGGCATGTGGGTCTAGGGCAGGTGGGCCCAGCACTCGTTGGCCTGTGCAAACACCATCTCTTCCTGGTGTCTGCCCAGAAGACCTGTTGGGGTAGAGCTGGGATGGGGAAAGGGACACCAGAACTCCCCAGGGGAAAAAGGCTTTATTGGGTCCACTCTTAATGAGACATTTTATGTAAGCTGCTTTCCTAATGTTCTGGCTTCTTCTGCTCTTGAAGAAAACCACCACTGTGTGCCCTAAATGCTGGTTTCTGTAGAGATTGGTGGTCACGTTTGGGCACTCATTCCAAGATGAGCGTGCATGCGGAAATGCATGTAAAAGCTTTCATGGACGGGAAGCCCGGAAGCACGGCGCCGGTTGCTGTACTTGGAGGTCAGAAGAGCGAGGTGGATCTCTGCCAGGCGTGGAGGTGGCCTTCTGACCTCTCCTTGCATGAAAACTGCTTCCAGTGAAATTTCGTACATCGCAAGGGAATGGTGGTGGCTGTCCAAAGACACAAGAGTGCATTAATAGCAAAGTAAGATCTCGGTGGATTGATTTTCGACATCAGTTAATGCTTGTTAGAACTTTTAAAATGAACGCTCGTTTAACGTGCATGTACGTATGGTCCAGAGATACGTACCTGATGCTGGCTAGGAGGTCTGACGCCCCCTGTGAAAGGCTTTTGTAGCTTGTGTTCTGAGCTTCGGCAGTCCGGCACCTGGAAGCAGCCTGCGTTGCAAAGTGGGTAAAGAGACCTCTGTCTCAGCAAACGTGGCCGTTGTTTCTAGACAATGACTCTTCTGCCTGTGGCGATAGATCTAGTGTTTCTGGGCTGCAGGCACTGCAGAGCAGGTGACGCTGCCTGCATCAGCGTGGTTGGGCCTTTGCTCAGCTCCGGGAGTGAGGAGCTGGCATGTGACCATGTGGCAGAGCCTGCTGGGCTCTGATTCTCAAAGTCTTGTTGTTGGACCTGGCCAAGAGGTGAGCAGTGCTGCTCTGAGCTGCCCAGTGATGTGACGTGAGGTTTGGCAGCGCAGGGACCCCTGAAGCAGTGTGCACTGCTGCTTGTGGTGTTCCCAGTGGTCTGTCTTTCGTGTTGTCATCTTGTGGGCTTCCCCACGGGTGTATCCGTGCTCTGAGTACTTTCACAGAATCACAGACTGGTTGAAGTTGAAAGGCATCTCTGGAGGTCATCTGGCCCAACCACTCTGCTCAAGCAGAGTCATCCAGAGCAGGTTGCCCAGGACCGTGTCCAAGCAGCATTTGAATATCTCCAAGGATGGAGACTCCACCACCTGTCTGGGAAACCAGTGCCAGTGCTTAGTCACGCTCACAGTGAAAAGGGTTTCCTGATGTTCAGAGGGAACATCCTGTGTTCCTGTTTGTGCCCATTGCCTCTGGTCCTGTCTCTGGGCACCACTAGAAAGAGCCTGGCTCCATCCTCTCTGCACCTTCCCTTCAGGTGCTTATACACATTGGTGAGATCTCCTCTGAGCCCTCTCTTCTCCAGGTGCTCCAGCCCCATTGTCATCCTTGTGGCCCTTTACTTGACTTTCTCCAGTATGTCCCTGTCTCTCTCGTACTGGACACAGCGCCCCAGATGTGGCCTCACCAGTGCTGAATAAAGGGGAAGGGTCACCTCCTGGACCTGCTGGCGATAGCCAAGGACACCATTCGCTGCCTTTGGCGTGAGAGCACGCTGCTGGCTCATGTTCAACTTGGTGTCCACCAGGACCCCTAGTTTTCTGCCAAGCTGCTTTCCAGCTGGGTGGCCCCAGCATACCCTGGTGCCTGGGGTTGTGCTTCCCCAGGTGCAGGACCCAAAGAGGAGGTGAACTGTAAAAGCCCTTTCCTGGTGTTGCTACTGTGAGACTTGTGTTCGAGAGACACCTCGGCGTTATCCTTTTCCACTTCCAGAGAAAAAGCAACATCTCCGTCTTCTGATGGCATGTTGCCGTGGCCTTTGCTGCCTCTTTATGGCTTGCGGTTCGTGTTGTTATTGTACATGACAAGCACAGTCACTTTCCAGTATATGTAACAAGATGCCTCTGGTGTTTTAAAAGTCAGTGGGCAGTGCTGTGGGAAGAGATGGTCCTTTGCAAGAGGCACAGACTGTAGTTGCTGCAGGTTTCTCTGTGGCTTGAGGTACTTAAGGTGTTCTCCAGCTGAGTGGCAATATTGCAAGCTCACTAGCTCCTGTCTGCATCCTGAACAACAGAAAGGCTTTGGAAAATCACCCCCTCCTCGTACACTAATTCCCTTTAGGGAATGGTGAGGAATCCCAGAATGTCAGGGATTGGAAGGGACCTCAAAGGATCATCTAGTCCAATCCCCCTGCCGGAGCAGGACCACCTAGATCAGATCACACAAGAACGCGTCCAGGCGGGTTTTGAACACCTCCAGAGAAGGAGACTCCACAACCTCTCTGGGCAGCCTGTCCCAATGTTGTTACCCTTACTGGGAAGAAGTTCTTCCTCATGTTTAAGTGGAACCTCCTATGTTCCAGCTTAGATCCATTTCCCCTTGTCCTATCAGTGGATGCCACTGAGAATGATGAAGGTGATGCTTTGTGCTCCGCCCCTGGTGTTCTTCACTGGGAGTGCCTTTTCCCTTTCTGCCTTGTATTTTCTGTTTCCGTGAAATGAACTGCAGCCTGGGAAGGCACTTTCTGTTTCCCCACCCTGAAACCTGACCTCACGAATAGCTGATTAATGGGGGTTTCTGCAGCTTGGTGGTGACCTCATAGCAGCGAAGGAGAAAAGCGTTGGGGAACAGCAGATACCAGAAAAAGAAAAGCTTTGCTTATCATGTGGATCCTTTCCAGTATCTGCAGTCAAAAGTAACTGGCAAGCATGAAATGCAGGCGTAGCAGCACAGCCAACTGTGTACAAGATCTGTCTCATATTCTTCAGACCGCTCTTCGTCTGTTCTTGGGGCCGCGGGCACTGCCAGATTTCACCAACAGAATGGGCAGCAGAATCCATGTCATTATTAGAGGCTTCTACCAATTTACCTTGCGTCTGCTTTTGCAATTGTCTTGATTTACAAAAGCTTTTGGGCCCAGAGAAACTAGGTTCTTCGTTTTCGTGAAAAGTACTTTGATAGTTGCAATGATTTTTTTCTGCTGAGCGTGCAAATGTTAGTTTTCATACGTATGATACCTTGCTCCTCACTTGTTGTAAGTATCTAAAATATATGCGTTTAGTTGTTCAGAAGTAAGAAGCAACACAAGTGTGTGAGTGTCTGTAAAGTGATCACATATCTTCTGGGTAAGACAAACCTTAAATCGTTAGGATATTAATAATCTTTTCTCATTTTTCTCTTTATGTCCTTCGTCAGTGATATCACTTGAACATGGTTCAGGATTGATCACAGTATCGCAGGTAGTGATTGAAACTCAACAACTGAAGATAAAAAAATTCACTCCGTGTATTTGAAGAGTAAGGAACAACAAAAAACGTTGCTGGAGACCCCGTATTTCAAATTAATATCTAAGTAGGCAGCGTTCGTTATAATGATTCTGCTTTCCCTCTGAAATGGTAAAATAAACTTAGTAGCCATCCTTACCAGTAGTGACAGCCTTACAACTGCTTTGGCCGGTGACCAGCACATCCGCTGCGCGAAGGATGGTCAGCTTTAGTCCCTGAGCATGCCTTTCCTTACAGAAAAATGTAGCAATAAAACTGAACGGGATTGGGAGCCAAAGATTTAACATCCCGTTGCGTGTCTCCTGATGCAGGACTGCGGTCGATGTTAATGCAAGTAACGGTGAGAGAAATAATTCTTTCCTTCCCCCGAAAGGGAAGGAGGGGCATTTGCTGGGAAATAATTCAATGAAGCCTTTTCTCTGCTCAGATGTGAGGGTCGAGAGCTGCCCCTGCGAGTGGAAGGGGGTTTGCTGCAGTGCTGGATTGGTTTCTGCCCTGCCTGCCCCGACCCCTGCCAACGCGACTCCACGGGGGAGATTGTCAGCAGCCACTCTCTTCCCTCTCCATTGGGATTTGGAATCCTTCCCAGTCCAGTATGATTTTAGTACTGTGGCAGTCTGCCCGTTTTTATTTGCTTCCTTCTTTGTGCATCACTCCATCGAGAGTAGAGCGAGTCGGCATGTGATGGGGTGTGGACCGGGGACGACAGCGGGCACAGAACCCAGGCTGGCAGCCGTACCGTGTCCCGAATGCTGCGGAATGTGCTGCTCTGTTCCCGGGACCGTGTCTCCCACAGGATCTGTCTTGGTGGGGACTGGTCAGTGCTGGTTTTGAGATGCGGGAGAGAGATGGGTTCTCCTGCTGGTGCAAAGCCAAGCTGGTCTGATGGAGGGGTACCACGTGGAACAAACGCAGACCAAGAGCTAAAATACAAGATGTAAAGCTTTGGGGTTAGGCAGAGAAGATGCTCTTAGAAATGCAGAAGCAGCTCGTCCTTCCCTTTACGTTTTTGATCTTCTTGCCCTAAAAAGTCTGTATGCAGAATGCTTTTTTTGTGTAAAAACTAGATTTTTTTTCAGTATTTTAGAGATGTCGTTATAGGACAAACAGTTGTTGGAAAGTCATGTGCTAAAAACGCATGATTAGTTATTCTGATTTTTTCTAATAAATGGTATGAAGTCTACACTGATCAGATGAAACAAATCTGGTGACTCATCAGTTTACAAGTTTTATTAGTTTCAAGAAAGCTAACAAAATCCATTTGTGACGGGCAGTAGAAACTGACCGTACGAATCATATTTCTAAATCACTTCTTTATGAGGAATCAGGCTTTCCCAATGTAATGTCCATCAGTTCTTGCCATCTGGTAACCTTACTTTATTCTCACTAATCTTGGAGGAAAAAAATCTATATCCATACATAGATCCTTCATACAAATCCTGTTTATGTCACTCAAGCTTATGGCACTTATTAATATTCATAAATACCAGTGTGTGTTATTAAAATTGCCGTTAAAATTAATCTGGGTGAGCACTAGGAGCTGTTACTTTTTTTAAAGAGCAATTCAAGATAATCTGGATGTTGGCAATGATCTGAGGTGATGGCCAGGTTTCTCCTCAACAGGTTTACTAACATAATTCAGATTTTAATCTCCAAGTGGGCTTTGATGAGAAGATTTTGGGGTTTTTTTGTTGTTTTTTTTTTTTTCTCTTGATGAAATGGAGCAGGCTGCTTCATGGACGCTTTCTGTTTATGACTCTGGAGGTGGATTTTTCAAGGATGTTGTTGGGGTGTGCTAAGTATATGAAGGCAGAACTTTGCATTTGCATTGGGGTTTCGGGAGGTAGAATTAAAAGAGAAAAGCAAAGAAGGTCTGGGAAGATTCAGACTTATGACCGTTGCAAATGAATTTAAATAACTGTGGTGACTGATGTTTCAAGAAGAATCCCTAGCCAGGCTTCACTTTTCTGAGAATGATGCAACCTTTCATCTACCTAAGGTACCCCGGCACCTTTGTTCATTCTCTTGCCCGCTGAGGAGGATGAAGATGGTGCACATCTCCATCATCATCAGTTGTCATGGTTCCTCTGACAGTTGTAGGAGGCTAGAACCTTCCATGCTGCTGAGGAGGAAGCGTGGGGTGTTCCAGGTGAGATGAGCTGCTCTATTCCTCCTCTTACCTCCTCATGCATAGTCTTCCTGCGTGGTTCTGGAGCTCACATGGGGAGTGGTGGCCGGGCAGTGGCTGCTCTGTGTTGACTTCAGGTGGTGAAGTGATGTCTGAGCAGCCAACTGGGCCCCTTCCTGCCCTTCCCTGTGGGAACCTGCTTGGCATTTCCAGGAGACTGCACCAGTGTTTGACTGGGACTCAAATACTTACATGACCTTTTGCGTGTGAGCCTCATAGGCTCAGCCTGTGTCGTGTTGACCGTGTCCAGCCTGTGCTTGCCGTGGCGTGAGCACCTGCAGGTGTGTGCAGGGCTGCCCTTTCGTTATCCGCTTCTCTGTCAACGGAGACTTCAGTTCTAGTCCAGTCTTTCAGTTAGATAGATCATCAGCCTGAGGTTGCACATGGATGTCGGGAGCATTGACAGCCAACCTGCATGTCCAGGGGTGCCACATATGGGCTGTGACAAACACTGCGATTCTTCTCTAGTATGTGGTGGAAAGTCCCTTCTTTTGGGCAAGGAGGTGATCAGCCTTCAAAATTGATGCATCTCCATCCTCGGAGTTGTGTCTTGCTCTCCAGGACAGATTGCTTTAGTTCAGGTATCAACGGGAAGCATTGGACCTTTTGCTCCTGAGCTGGATGGTGATGTCTCCACTAGTCATGGACAGCTACTGGTGTCTGCTTTCTGTCCCACTGCCCCAGTCTGAAGAGACCTGCTCGAGGCAGGATGTGATGCTAAACTGGGTCTGACAAAAGCAGTTTCAGGCTCTTATTTTTCTTTCCCATTTTACCTGGGGCTTGGCCATCCCAACCTGGGCTGCCCTGCTTTGTGGCATGAGCACCAGTTGTCTCCCAGTGCTAGAGCAGACCTGCTCATCCCCCTGGAGAGGGGATGCAACGCAGCACCATCAAGACAGGCTTGCCTGGCCTTCCACCTGCAGGGTTTTCTGAAAGGTTTTCCTGTCGGACACATGCCGAGTTTCTCCCAAAAGATAATTGTACGTAGTGATTGTAAATCCTAATTTTAAACAGGAAAATCATCTAATCTGTGAATGATGGGATATTTTCAAGGTGTATGGCCCAGATGCACGTTAGCTTTTCTTTTCAGAGTCTGTCTGAAATTTTTGGTTGTGGGATTCTGTGCTTGCAAAAGAACTGAAAGGGCTCATTTGCAACACGATTATGAACAACACCTTTGAAGGGAGTACACAACATAATTTAGAAAATTTATGAAGTACATTCCCCTTCCTACTATGGAAGGAGGTGTCGTTTCAAGATATTTTACAATTTTGTTTCACCTATCAAGGATAGCTTGGGAAAATAATCCGAATATGTGAATCCTCTGTTTTTTTATTTAGTTGTTAATCATTGTAAGAAGCATTGTGTCTTGCAGAAAGTGGGACACTAGGACGTGTATTTAAAGAATGAGCAATCTAAATTCAGCGTGTCCCAGCAAAGGAGGTGGGGAGCAAGGCGAGAGGTGTGTGGTGTGTGCAGACGCGCGTGTCTGCATGCGCAGGGCTAGAAGCCTGTGAAAATGGCTAGTTACTCACGTGGCATATCTTGTACGCCAAGTTCTGGGTCTTTGTCTTTCCTTTAGAGCTGCAATTGAGAAGGCAAGTGTCTGATTTCAGGAGAAACACCTTGAGGAGCGGGTAGGCAGTTGGTGGTATCCATTGTAGAGCTGCCCATGGTGGTAAAGTGAAGAGGAACCTGATGTTCTCAGTGTTTAGTTTGGCACGTATGTTCTTCTCCAGCGTTACTTAAGGAAACTGCATAGATTGTGTTTCAGAGCATCAGAGCTAAAATCAGAGTGAGACACCCTGGGATTGCTTCCTGTGAAGATCTGAGCAGCTACCATTACGTTTATGTTTTTTCTTTTAGATCGCGAAGGTGCGATACCGTCCAGCATGACACATACCTGCTAGAAATATCCTTTCCTTTAAGATGAAGGAGAGGTTCATGGAATAAGGGTGAAAAAAAAGCATTGAGAGAAATACAGAAGGATGGCCGTGGCAGCTGGCCTCTTCACTTTTGCACACCACTTAATAGACTCTCCTTGCACAAGGAATTTGTCTTCTGCAGTTACAGCTGCATGATGAGTGTGTGGCTTGCAAGCTTTGCACACGCAAAGCTTTTGTTTTTAAGGTGTTTTGGATGTACTAGATTGGATTTGGTGTCGGTTTTATCCTTAGTATGCCAAAGTGACTGAAGATAAGCTCCAGTAACTGATGTTCATTATTGTAAATAGAGATTTCCCACTCTGAATAATCTTATTTTATTTCATTTGTCACTTTGTGCTTTTCTGTCGTCTTCTAAAGACAAGTTGTTTCTTATTGGTTGGATGGAATTTGGCTCTATGTGTATGTAAAATAAGGAGATGCAGTATTTACACACGTAAAATGGCCGTGGTGCTGAGGTTGTCCCTCTGGTGGTGGCTGTCAGCTTCATTCCTCCCTCGGTGGCTGTGGCCCAGCAGGGGCTGTACCCCTGGTCAAGGGCCCTGCCGTGGGCACGCGGGCAGCGGACCTTGCCCTTCCCACCAGCCTGCTACCCGTTCTGCCAGAGTCTTGATGGCTGCTCTGCTGCTCACTTGGATGATGGTCTTTGGCAAATCTTCTACTCGCTTTGCTACAGCTTTTTAAACCTATAGAATGATGATTAAGCACCTCTTGGGATAGTTACGTGGTTTAACACAATATTTGATCACAGCCACCTTTTGTAGCAGCATTAGGTGCAATTGCAGCATCTTGGTAATTCCAGTTATTTGAAACATTGCCTGTGTTTTACCAGCCTGGCCTTGGTCTCACCTCCTTGGTTCCTTAGTGTCACCTCTTTTTGTTCCTTCAGCTGGGTGGCTTTTATAGCCTGGGGCCTGAGTTGCATTGAAATTGCCACATAATTTGCACCATGATTCCAGATACAAAAATACATACAAATATGTTTTAGTCCTCACAAAGGAAGAAAAGGTTACATTACTTGCTTGCACAATTTTTTTTTTCCTTTTTAAAATGTTTGTTCCATTAATATTTCTTTCATTATCCATTGCTATCCATGCTCTGTTTCTTTTCAACATTTAAAAACAGTCCATCAGGGTCTTTTATGTCCCTGAATGGAGGCTAAGCTATGCAGGAAGCAAAAAACGTGACGTCAGTAACGCATGAAAAAATTTAGAAAGAAAATAAAAACAGGGAGACAAGAGTTTGGGTAGTGGTTGTTGGGTGCTCTCCACTTGATGCACTTGTAGTATGATGTTCTCTGTGATTTGGGAGAAAATTAACACCTACACTCTTGAAATAGGGAAAGTTACTTTAAACTAGTATTTACCATGTCATTTTACTGAGCATGCCTTTGTCCAGGTGCCCAGCCTGTGGTGGAAGCAGCCTGTGGAGCAGGAGCTCTGTGTGTGTTACGATGCGATGGGCGTCCAGCATCCACTCAACCTGTTGCTTTAATACTGGGTGATGTGTTACTGTCTGTTTACACACACACACACACACACACACTAGCAGTGTCAAATACGTCTGTAGCTACAGCATGTGTCGTTGCAGCCCTGGGAGTGTCTCGCTTCAAGTCGAGTTACTCCAGACTTGGTCCCTATGTACTTCTTACCGCGTGGTAATTTTTGCACCAAATCTGTAACTGTTTCCCCTCTAGCATTCTTAGAAAGACACCCACTCTTAATTAAAAGCTTGGGACAATAACACTGGCAGGAGATTCCTGAGTCAGCGTGTCCAGTCCCTTGGTATTGCAGGCAGTCGAGTTATATAATCCATTTCATAAATGTTTCAAGCTTTGTCTTAAAACCATTAGTTAAATCTCCTTCCTCTAGTCTTCTGAAAGGTAACCTTCCTGTAAACTGCAGTGGAGTTTTTTATTTTTATTCGTGGCCTGGTTTTACTGGTTTGTTCTTGTGCCAGCATTGTCCTTTAATATTCTTAAGCGTTCCCTCTATCAAGTATTTATGTCTTTGCTGTGTTGATGGAAACTGGCCTTGTGCTGTCTGTTCCCCGTTTGCTAGGTGTTGCAGCCATGCTCTTGCCTTGCCGAAGAAAGCGGGCCAGCTGGCCTGTGCTGTGCTCATGTGTCAGCTGGCCAGCCTAGTCTTGTTCACAGGTTCCCTCATCTCACTCTTCCTTGAGGAACACTTAGCCAGATCTGGTGCTTGGGCTGGTCCTCCCGGAGGGGCAGGAGGAATAATGAGTGGTTTCCCAGGTGCATTTTACCAGTGCTTTGTATGGTGGAGAGAATGCTCTCCCAGGAGTGTCCCATTGCCTTTTCAAAGTCATAGTAATAGTAATAGCATTTATCTGAAGGCTGTCGGCTTCGTTAGCGTGGTCCACTGCAGGCTGTGTGACATGGAATGGCAGGAGGCAGCAGCATCTCCATCTCCTCTCTGCCCTCCTCACGCTGCGGTTGCATCTGGTCCAGAGCATGTCACCATGGGGCCTGATTGACTAATCATTCTGTCATCAGCTCCTTCCTCTTCACCCTTCATCACAGCAGAAATGGCTGTTCCTGTGTGTGTGCCCTTGCACTTGTGTGCTGTTCAGTCCCAGTGTTGCTCTGATCTTCAGCATCATCCAGTTCTTCCCGTGATGGTCAGGTTCTCTTTAGTGCTGACTGCACCTCTTGGTCTTGTGTTACCTGCAAGACTTCAAAGACTTCACCTCTTTTCTTGTTAGCCATGCTTGCCGATGGAGATAGGGGACGAGGCTGTTCTGAAGGCAACTTGTAGAACTCCGCTAGCACCCCATTCCTTCTTTGTGCACCCCTTTCCTCCACTGCACCTCTGTCCCAAGTGAGCACGTGAGTCGCATGGGAGATGTGAGCGGCTGGACAGGTGAACTCTGTGTCTCGGGCAGAGCTGGAGCAGGGTCAAAGGTGTGGGAGGGTTCCCTCTGCCTCTCCTGACTGTGCTGTAGGACCAGACATTTGTAGTTTAACCCCAGGTGTCAACTAAGCACCCTGCAGCCGCTCGCTCCCTCGTCCTTGCCAATGGGATGTGGAGGAGAAAATGCAACAGAAGGCTTGAGGGATGGGATAAGAGCAGGGAGGGATCAGCCACCAACTGTGGTCATAGGCAAAACAGACTCGACTTGGGGCCAAATAATTTAATTAGCTACCAATCACGTCAGAGACGATAATGAGAAATAAAGCCAAATCTTAAAAAAGCACCTTCTCCCCACCCTTCCCTTCTGCCCAGCTCTGCCTCCTCCCCAGTGGCACAGGGGGACGGGGGTTGCGGTCAGTTCATCACGTGCTGGTTCTGCGGTTCCTTCTTCCTCGGGGGAGGGCTCCTCACACTCTTCCCTTGCTCCAACGTGGGGGCTCTTCCCACGGGAGACAGTTCTGCATGAACTTCTCTGACGTGAGACATTCCTTTGGGCACAGCCACCTGCTCCAGCAAGGGGCTGTCCCGGGCTGCGGGTGGGTCTCTGCCCCCCCATGTCTCTCACGGGCAGCAGTGGGGCCGCTGCCGTCTTGCCACGAGCGAGTTATTCTAAATAACTAATAAATAATAGCTTTTAAAAACTAAGTTGAAAATGAAGTTAAAATGGAGTTATAATGTATCAGAAAAAATGGGAAGGAGGAGGAGGGGGTTCTTCTCTTTTATGATGTTCTTGGCATTCTAATAAATGGCCTTGTTCACTGTCAGCTCTACTTGAGGTCAGAGACAGCACCCAAGGAAGACTGGTATTTACTTTTCCATATTAAATGCATATTTATGTGTAAGCATCTTCGTGTGAGTCAGTGTTATGTATCTTAGGTGTCCAGTATAGAGTTATTAACACGATCCTGCATTCCTGATACAAAACACCTCCTGTCCCAAGGCTGATGTGTAACGTGAGCCATACTGTGAACATGGTTCGAACTTGAGGCCAAGCTCTGCAATGAAAATGTGAGAGTTTTCATATCACAGCTGTCCCAACCGTGACCGTATAATTGCCAAATACACCACGAACACGGAACCCACACAGAGTAGAACAAGACACATCGGAGAACACCGTTGTGATTTGCTGAGTTTTGTGATAAGTGCAAGATAAAATTTGGAGCAAGCATGAAATTTGAGATGGTAAATTAATTACCGGTGAGTTTTAAAAAAGTGGTGCAGTCAGGGGTTTTATTGCTTCATTTCACTGTTGCAGCTGAACTTCTTTCCAGCTTGTGGACTGCCTGCTGTTTGTCAGTGCATTTGTGGGAATGTTAATAGTTTGGTCTTTTGAACTGTTTCTTATAAAGCTAACACTTGGAGTAGTGTCATCTTCTTTGTGGTAACTAGAGTGCTGAGATGGAGGAGGATATACGCTGTTATTGCGTATTTCCTTGTGAAACAGTTGCTGTTTGGGGTCTCTTTCACATGCGTTACAGGTGCATTGAGGTGTCGCTGCATGTCGATACCACCGGGGAGCACCGGGGCTGCAGGGGCATCTGGGGTTCGCTCTTCCGGTGCCGTGGCTGGTCTTCGGAAGGCAAGGGGCTTTCAGGAGAGAGGGTGAGCATCGCTGCGAGCACCCTCACACCCGTGGGTCTGTCACCTCAGGGCATCGAAGGACGAGATGAGTCAGTATCAGGTAAACTCAAGGAGTCCCTTTTTATGCGTTAGTGAAACTCTACTCTCAGGGAGCCAAAACGTTCTTAAAATTCCTGTCGTGTTAGATACAACATGCTGGAAATTCAGGTGTGCTTTTGTCACTGTGTGTGGGCTGATGGCCTTATTTTTCTGTGTGTAAGAGGCTACATTTCAGCTGTTGAGATCAGCGAGGGAGAACGACTCTAAATATTGGCACAAGCTTTGTTTTCACAAGGGAAACACTACATGGATCTGTATTGCCTCTCTTGGTAGGAACTGGGGATGGTTCAATGCAGCGAAGTCAAGTTAACGTTGATGTAAGGTAGACGAGACTCAATTCTTTAATCTTCTACTGCAGCTTTGCTAAATAAATTACTTTATGTAGAATACCTGTAGGGATAAAAATCTGAACATCTGTTCGTAGTTTGAGATTTTGAACTATTTGTTGATTTTTGCACGGCTCTCATGCTCTTCTAAAAAGTAGCTGCATCAATGTAGTCTGGCTCATAAAGTGGGAAGCAGAATTCCCTTGGTATCAACTATTGAAATGGAAGTTATTTCCTGAGAGAGCATGTCACTGATGACCACCAGAATTCTGAGAAGTGGCTTAATTTAAGGGTCCTTTTTCTGATTGTCAAAGCGAAAAGGTTTAACACTCCGAAGCCCTGGCATTGTTGGTGTCTGACTGTGGCCATTGCCTGCACAGGAGCTGTGATAAGAAAGTGTGACGTGATGATTTGAGTGTCAAATACGACGTGGTGGACATCTGGTTCGTAAGGAAGCAATCTCTCTTCCTCAAGCTGCTGTCGAGTGAAGTGGCTCCTGTTGAGAGAGCAGAACAAGCTCTTCACCTTGAGTAGCGTGTAAAACTCAGCAGCAGCGGTCCGACAGTGGGACTGGAGACTTAGTTTTGAATAGATCAGATTTAAATAGCCAGGAGTTCTTTGTTGTGGCTTTCTAAGAGCAAATACTGTCAACACAGCTCCCTAAATTGCCAGCCTAAGTAGGCACTGCCAAGAAGCTGGGAGGTGGGCTACAGAACCCACGGTACCTCCCTCTTCCATGGGTTCCTGCAGGTGAGGTGACCTGCCCTGGGAAGCTGCGCACAGCAGGAGCCCTTCCCACGTCACCAGCAGACCTGTTTCCTAGCGGGTGGCTCTGCCAGGCGCGTGTTCCGTGCTTCTGCACGCAGCGCTGCGTTCGCACCCGCAGCACTGCCAGCCCAGGGACAAGGGGACGGACCCTGGTGCTCCCGTGGCGTGCAGCACCATCGCATGTACCACCAGCCACCGCAGATTGAGGCCACGTCATGAGATTTCTGCATACATGTGCATCTCTCACTCTCTGCTCGATTTATCACCGATGTGATGTGATGATTTCTGATTACACGCTGCTATTTTTAGTCATTGTCTTCCTTTGCAAGAGACAGCAAAGCGGGAAGCCAAGTAATCCACGTCGTACCACTGCTTTTCAGCGGAAGAGTCATTCTTTTGCCTTAAGATGATTTTACGCTGGATATTTGCCCTGAAAGACTACAGTGTGAGCCATTGTTTGTCATCATCCTGGGTTATTACCGGCCAGTTGTCCTGCTTGTGATCTGGGGATGGAGGCTAGCAGAAAAAAAAACGTGACTAATTGTATATATAGCAGTTTCATACTCCAGTTTTCTTAGATCACTGAGGTGATTAACTGTTTCACTGTAACTGTTCATATCCAGAAATTATTATTTGAAAGCAAGTGTAGGGGCACTGGAAAAAATAATAAAAATGATAAAATATTAACGCTATGGTCAGCCTTGCTATTGAGAGCTACTGGGAGTGTGGGCTGTTTCTTCTTCTAGTGCACCCATCTACTTTGTCATAGTGAGATCCAAAAAAAAAAAGAAAAGAGTACTTTTCCTTAACTATCAGTGGAATTATCTGATCATCTTTATTTGTTTTCTAAATGTCTTTACTGCATCTCAATAAAGATGGAGCTGGGAGCTGTGAAATCACTGAGATATGGTTCTGAATGGAACTCCATGCAGTGAAACCATCAGAGAAAACCAGTTGCAGCAGCTGGCTCTGCAAGTGAGAAATGCCTTGAAATCAAGGGCAGCTCATAGCAGCAGGTTAAGCCTGTGATTCTTTGCCAGCACCGTATTTTCTTTTTGCCTCTTGGCAGCACTAAAGTGAAAGAATGCAGTCAGCAAATTTGCATTTCAGTTTTTATATGCAGTACCCTGGGCATTTTAATTCGTGGCAGATTTCTTAGTAAATAGTGTATCTCAGTTATTTTAAGATGTCTTTAAAAAGACTATAAGGCTATGCTGTTTGGGTTTGTTTTGGTTTGGGTTTTTTGGCCCACTTTTATCTTGTTAATTATATTAGTTTATAATGAAGCAAGAGTAGTATCTGCTTTCAGTAAGTCATTGGAATTTGTACTCTTTCTGAGGCCAGAAGTGTGAATTTGATTCATGTGAATACTCTTTTCCCTTCTGAGGTCTTGCTGATTTCAGTTCGCATCCACAGAGGTGTGGGACTTCATCTTTGTGCATCGCACTGCAGCATTTCGATAGGATTGGCTGTGCACAAACTTAGGTGAAAAACACAAGAAACGAGTAAACCAGAAGGATTCCTTTTCTATTGTAACTGGTTTGGTGCTTTTTGTAGCTATAGACAGAAAACGTTCCGATGGGAAGGTGACTTCAAGTTAGTGGCCCCACTGCCTGTTTATTTTTGCGGTTTAAAAGATGGGGCTGAAATCTTGGTGCTGTTTGAGTTACTGAGAACGTTCCCACAGCTTCAGTAGGGCCAGGATTGTGCCTCATCCCCCTGAAAGAAGTGGAAAATGTGAAATGCCTGTGGATGTTTGTTTACTGAGCTGCATTCACTTCATACTATGTGCTTGGTTTTAAAGCATAACTGCCTTTGTGAGTCTGGTGAATTAAAAAACCAAAACCACCAAAAAATTACTTTATTCAGTGCGTGTTCTCTGTTTCTCCTGCCCTGATAGGAGTTTCTAGCAGCGTGGGGAAGCAAGGCTTGGTGCCGAGAGCACCGCGTTGAGGGGGGATTTGCTGTGTGCTGGGGATGCGACCGGCAGGTTGGGTTGGGGCAGGAGACCCCTTGGCCAGCCTGGGCAGCCTGCGGACCACGGCACGTCGTCGTGCTGTCGGTGAAGCCCTGCTGCCTGTCCCTGGAGGCTGTTGTTCGCAAGAGTAATACAGATGTGCCTGAAGTGCCTGTTTTCCACAGACTCCTGGCACAGCTTAGTTGTGCTTGCGGATGTGCTCGTATTCCTGAGCAAGGTCATTTCAATCTCTGCTGCTCGTAATGGCTCGTAAGGCTCTTCCTTGGATGCTACAGGGAACGTCTGCTGCTGGAAAAGAGCTAGAGCCTGCCTGAACACCCTGCCGAGAGCTCACCCGTGTCGGGAAGGGTGAGCAGCAGTGACAGTGTGTGCTAAGCTATCAGGAGGAGTGCCATTTCCTTGGGGATGGCCCTGGCCATGAAACCCCTCCTCCTCATCCCACTGGTGTGGCCGTTGGCTTCTCTCTGGATCCGGGACTTTTCCTGCTGGCAGCCCTTCAGACCTTCTGATGCACAGGGAGAGCCTCAGGTGAGATGGTGTCTGATGCAGGAGCAGCTGGAAGGTGCCTCAGAGACGGGGAGAGTGAGGAGCCACAATGTTCTCGTTCCATCTCTTCAGCAGGCAGGACAGGATATACGGCAATATTTTTGTCTGAAATGTGGCTCTTGCCTGAGAACACTTAGAGTCATGTTAATTTTTAATACTTTTGTCTCCATGTCTCTTTCTTCTCCAGATGGTTAATTGATTTCTAGTTTTCTGTTTCTTTGATTACTTTGAGGTTGCAAAATAGATGGGACTGAGTAAGTATTTGTAGAAGACTTAATCTTTCAGTCAGTTTCCTCTGAATTAAACCAAAACAGCACTGACAAATCCAAGAATCCTATTAAAGATGACCTACATCATGAGAATAAAATTGGGCTTGTACCTTCTTTTGCGTCCTAATTTACTGTCAAGAAACCTGAGAATATTTTCCTTAGAGTCCATTCCTTTTTATTGCTGCTAAAACCCTCGTTCTGCCTGGCCTGGTTGGCATGCTCATGGATGGGGAACTAGGAGCAGGAGGGCATCTTGAGCTGAGAGGGTAGTGAAAGCTGAGCCAGTGTGATGTGATGGGGATTTAGCTCTTGGCTGCAATTAAAAGGGTTCATCAGCAGAGCTTTAGCACAGAGTGGTTCCAGCAAAACCCTGCGAGGAGATGGAGATTATACCAGGAAAATAGCTCTTTTGTTGGTGTAGCTTCCATCAGTCCTCCACATGGAGCAAGTTAAACCGCTGCTCTTCTCGATCTGTTGCTCAGTGTAGCTCTGTCAATGAGGATTTCTTTCCTCATTTTTACTAATCCTGAAATTGTATTTTTAGTCTGGAAAATGTTTCAAAAATAAATCTGAAAATTTATGAAGCAGATCGCTTTATAAATTTCTCAAAATCCATAAAACATTGCTGGATACTTGTGAGTGACTAAGTGATTTCGATGTTTAATTGACATCTCAGAGAAAAAATACTTACTTAAAAATCTAAACCCCTGTACAGTCTTAAAATTTAATTAAAAATTAAATGTTTAGCCTCTGAGATGACTCCTTTATAGTGGAAGAAAGGTATTGGCATTTCTGGTAGTTCTAGAAAATGCTGCTGGAAAACAGCCATAAGGAGGAAGGAAAAACCCTTATTGCAATGCATTTGGGCAGGAAGGAGAAGAAAGTTAAAAGCCCAGTTAAAGATCAAAGGCACTGCAGAAAACCGAGCGTAGGAAAATGAGACGTGGCTAAAATGCATTTGATTGTTTCTATAAATACAGGTATGTAGGAACGAAAACTGACTCATTGTTCAGATGAGTTTTCTGAACAGTTTGAACAGTCTGCAAGAATAATAAATGATGTAGCCTTTCAGTCATCTACAGAGAGATCCATTTCATGGATGTCATGATGGCACCAGTGTCACTGCTAATAATTCCAGTAAAAGCAATAGGAAACGTGCACATGGCTTATCCTGAGGATGAAATACCGTGAGTTTTGTTTCATGTGCAGAGTTTAGCAAAATAATCCTACTGTGCATTTAAATACATTTGTTTTGCTGGGAATCTTACCCAAAAACGATTTTCACCCAAGTCTGTCTCTCTTGAAGTAGAATGAGGCTTTGCCTTGTAAGATTCGAATTGCCATGCCCTCTGGAGCAGCAGGACCTGCAGAGCACAGCCCGTGCCCCCGTGCAGAGTGCCGAGGGGGTGGGAGAAGTCTCCCCTTGCCCACCATTCATACCTGCAGAAAGAGGAGAGTTCAGCAGCTGGTGTGCGTGTGCCGGGGCATCTGCCAGAGCTCGACCTGCGAGCGTTTTGTGACCAGGCGGAGAGGAACCGGCTGGGCCAGGAGCGGAGCACGTCGTGAGACCCTCATGGCCCCGAGGTGCTTCCCGCGGGCTCCTCTTGTTCGACAAACGTCTTCAAGGCAGAGCAAACTCAGCTGTATTCCTGCGCTCTTCCCTGCAGCTCTGAATCCGGGGCTGCCCCAGCCCCAGTCCCATTCTTGCCGCTCAGCTGGCAGGTTTGTGTTCTAGTTACTGAACTGGTTGGTGCAGACGACTCTTGTTTTAGCTTCCTTGGATGTCGCTGTTTAGGAGTAATGTAATGAGACTGGAATTTTTGGGTTTGTAAGGCCAGAATAGGACTTGTTTTGAAGCTAGTGGGATAGCTTCAGTGTCCTGCACCATTGTGAGCATGGTGGCACTGCACTTCAGACTTGGTTTGCTGTGGAAAGGGAGTATGTGGTTAACAGGGCAAATGTTTCCTGAGCCTTACGGACTTTTCCACAAGTTTGTGTCGGGGATGTTACTAGAACCAGCTCAGTTTCTGAGTCTGGAAGTGTGGATGTCATGATGGGTCATTATTGCATATGGCATGCGTTAGCCTTTTGCACAGCAAAACTCCCGTGACCGTGTGTCGCACAAGAACTGGCCTTGCTTAAGTACACTCAGAGATTGGAAGGTGCTGTTCACTTGCCAGGGACACTGTTTAGTTTAAATGTTTCGTGAAAGCAGCTGTGACTACAGCTCTTACCAAGAGTCCTGTGTAATATCAGTTCTCTGTAGTGGAGCTGAATCCAGCATTTCACGTGTTTCACTTTGCCGTGCGTGCCCGTGTCCGATGCAGAGGAGGAGTAAAGCTCCCTGGTCAAAAGCAACATTTTACAGAAATAATAACCTGAAATCAAGTATTTTTCTGCTGTATTTTCCTCGTGAAATGGGTATATCTAAAATTCAGCCCCATATTCTGTGCACTACTATGTGCACAGCTGCCACTTTGTTGTTGCAAGTGAGAGTTGCAGCATTGGTCCCTTCCCTCTCGTCTTTGTCCGAGCAGCTAGCCAAGCTTTTTCTTGCTGGGTGTAAATTTGCTAAATTCTGCTGCGAGAATCTCCTCCTCTGTGTTTCCCTCCTCCTTCTCTCATCTCCTGGCACAGAGGTTGCTCTTCGCTGCCCGGAGTTGTGGATGAGTTTTCCAAAAGACTTGCACATTTCTGCAAAACTTACAGGTGAAGCTTTCTAAAACTGCACAAACAGAAGAATTGGTCTGAAGGTTTCTGACATATGTACTTGCAAATATACGAAATAGAATTTGCCTTCTCTGACATCAAATTAACAGGAATCAAAATTCAGCCTGGCACAAGGAAGAACAATGTTGCTGAAGACAGTAGAGTTGGGCTGGTTTATGTAACTCATGTTGGGCCATAGTTTTTATTTTAATTATACATTAAAGATAACTAACACTTTGTCATATAAAATAATATCTTCAGCTTGATTAAATACTTATTACGGTATTTAAAAATTCTTACTTCCTGTTTTGTAATTTATATTCTCTCAATTTTTGTTTTTTTGTGAGAAGCCATACAGGGCGAACACATTTGACATTTATTCCTCATTCATGCCTCCTTCTCTGCTTCTTCCCTTTTCAGAAGTTTATAGAGTTCGAAGATGCACTGGAGCAGGAGAAGAAAGAACTACAAATCCAAGTGGAACACCTTGAATTTCAGACTCGACAGCTGGAGCTGAAGACCAAAAACTATGCAGATCAGAGTAAGCAAAGTTGTACACCCAACATGATAATACACTTTGCCCTCTGCATGCATGCACTGCTACTTTGAAAATATTTTTCATACTTTTTGTTTGGTTTAATGTAATTTACGCTGAAAAGTCTGGTTATCCTTTACTTTGGTATACGATTCTGAGCCTTCTAAAGGATGGGATGTATCCACACTGATTTGTAGAGGCTTCATTGCTTCTCGTGTGTGGGGCCTGCTCATTCTCTCCAGATGCAAGATTTGGGCCGTTGGTGGTGCTTCGGAACCTGGTTTCCAGTTTCTCCTTGTCCCTGAACAGAACCTCTCATTTTTTTTCTCATATAAACAGTCGCATTTATTTGTTTGTTCATTTGTTTTTACAAATACTTCCTTAACACGTGCAGCTGTGTTTTATTGCCTGAGGTTTCCCTCAAAATTAATTGGTGTTTTGTCCAGTACTCTTGCTCTTCAAATAGCCAGAGGCGCCCATCCCAGTGGATAATTTAGGTTGTTGTCGAACTAGGACAGTTAACAGGGCACCAGGCTGCTGCTGAAGAACTCTGCTTCCATGGTCTTATTGCACTCTCTGGTCTGCTCATTTTGGGAACATGCAGCTGTCCATGAAGTGAGTTTGTGGTGAAGACCAGATCCCACAATATACGTTATTCTGTTTCTGTTTGTTTTGTTCAGTTGGTGTAAGTTAACTTCTAACAAAATATACTTTGAGACTTCTAGTTTCTTTTGAGAGCCCGACGTGTGTTAGTTGATGGTTGGAATCTTCTCTTGGTAGTTTCACGACTGGAGGAACGTGAATCAGAAATGAAGAAAGAGTATAATGCTCTACATCAGCGTCACACAGAGGTAGGATGTCACCTCGTTATTTCTAAGTAAATAAACAAACTCTTAGCCTTTGTGTAAAGTCATGTCAGAGAATTCAGCTTTACGATACTAGTGATGACTAGAGCTTCTGAACTTTGAGAACATCAGAAATGCTTGAACGGAGAGTGTAGAGAGGATGGAGCCAGACTCTTTTCAGTGGTGCCCAGTGACAAGACCAGAAGCAACTGCCACAAGTGGGACACACAAGACTCCAATTGAACATGAGTAAAAACTTTGTTACTGTGAGGATGACGAGCACTGGCACAGGTTGCCCACAGATGTCGTGGAGTTTCTGTCTGTGGAGATGTTCAAAACCAGCTGGATGTGGTCCTGAGCTGCCTATTCTAGGTGACCCTGTTTGAGCAGGGACATTGGACTTGATGGACCCAGGAGGTTCTTCCAACCTCAGCTGTTATGTGATTCTGTGAACAGTGCTCCACTGCTTCGTCTCCTGCTGCCAGCAAGCCTCCAGGCAACGCCTTGCGTTAATTTTGGAGTGCTCTTTCATGGCTCTTCTGTTATGAGATTAAGTTTAAGTAATTTCTGACACAATTTGCTGTCAGATTAGTCTATTGACTTAGATCATCAGTTTAGAGGACAAGAGCAAAGGCAATGAGATGTGCAAAAAAAGAAAGGAAATTGGAAATGGGTGCTGGAGAAGATCAAACAAAAGCAGAAATGGAGTCTTTTCTTCTCTGGCTCATGGATTTTTCTCTCCTCACAGATGATCCAGACCTACGTGGAACACATTGAGCGATCCAAGATGCAGCAGGTTGGGGCAAATAATCAAACTGAGGGCAGTCTACCTGGGAGAAGGTATGGCCATAGCCTCTCCATGTAACGTGTGCCAGCTGGGAACTTGCACCTGAGTGCGCGTGTTTGAGAGAGAGAAACCAAGAGCAGGAGCCTTCCCTGTGGGCGTGGATTGTAGTGGGTTACGGGGGAGCTGTGGGTACGTTGTCTAAGGCTTGGTGAGGAGAATCTTTATGAGTTCTGTTACAAAGCTAAGGCTTTGTCATGCTACTACTGATGGGAGGCCCCTGGAAAAATACGTTTGTGTTCTCAGGTAGCATGTGAAAGGTTTGTCTGTAAAATGGGTGGAGGTGTCAAAGCGTTTGTGTGTGTGTGTCTTTGTGTGTGTGACAGCCAGCAAAACTGTAGCAATTAAACACGACAGCCATTATAGGATTTTTTTTTTTCTCCTGTTCCTTCAAGGGAAGCTTTCTGTAAGTCATTCACCCAATAGAATCATCCCTCTGACTCACAAGTATTGTATAGAATCATTCATTTGGTTGGAAGAGACCTTCAAGATCATCGAGTCCAGCTGTTCAGCCTGCACTGTCAGGGTCCCTAAACCATGTTCCTCAACACCAAATCCACCAAATCCATCCAGTAGACCTACTTACACCCAAGAAATTGATTTTCCTCCCACCCCCCGCTGTTTTCAAAGCACCAAACCAGTAAGAACCATCCTTTATTTAAAGAGCGCAGTGGTAGGAAAGAAGTTCAGTATATAGAAGAATTAGTCTTTTCTAGTCTTAGAACAAATTTAAAGAGCAAAACTTGCGGTTACACTGATTTCAGTACTGGTACATCTGGTTTTAACTGGTATGTGAAGGAACCACACGCTTTCTCTCTGATGATACTATATACCAGTAACGTTGCCCACAGAGTGAGAAGTAGAAGTGATGGTCCATAAATGCTGGTTAGAGAAGGAATAGATCACATAACACACAATCTACTCAGATTAAGCATAATCTAGTAAATTGCTCAGCCATAAAAAAGATGTTTTCTGTGACAATTTTTCTGCCTGGCACATTCCTATTTGTGTTAATCATCACATGCTAATGAGGTGATTAACAGAAACACTGTCTAAGCCAGCAAGTTTTAAACTAAACCAGTGTTTTCCAGGGGAACAATATTGACAAAGTAATAGCTGCAGGAGATTATATCTTTTTGTTGTCTTTGCCTGTCTTTTTAATTTTTTTTTAATTTCTTCTGGCCTTGAAGACTGTTAAAAAGTTATGCATCCATGCTGACCACAGGCTGTGGGAGCTGTTGGTCTGAAAACTAGAGAGGCAGTACCAGCTGCACAGGAGTACTTGGGAAAGACTGCCTGTCTTGTCTCTTACAAAATATGTCTCACTGATCTTGGTTGATACGTGTGAACTTCAGCTGGTTAATCTTACTGAACTTCACTTCAAAATCAAATCTTTGTGAAGCATTAGCCTAAGAAGAGGAGTGGGGAAGGCGTTAGATGACACAGGAAGGGCAGCATGGGCAAAGACATGGAGGTGAAAATACTGGGAAAACAGATAAATAGAAAGCCATGAAGGATTTTGAGCTATCATCCGGTAGGGATGATGAAATGCAGAAGAGCATTGATCAAAATTTGGAGATGAAGAAAGAGCAAGATGGTTTGAAAGTACTAATAAAGAAGTATATTAAGAATAAAGGAGGAGTAAGTCAGGATATTTTAGTAAATTGTATTTAGATCTGTAACACTTAAATATCAGAATGTCAGTTCTTTTTGGGATTATGTAATGGAAAGGAAATTTCAGGTCTTGGCATAGGACATGTAAATACCCCTGTTTGCTCTGGCTCTGTTGCTGGATTGGACTGCTCTGGAAAAGACAGAATTCAAATTGCCCAAGTTTTGACTGTGTATTGTAAGAAAGAAAAAGGGAAAGACAGAGACCTAAGCCCCTCCTGGTCAATGAAAGAGGCTTGAAGGATGGAAAGGGAGTAGTAAAAGACATGACTCTCTGGAAACTTTGGTAACTAGCTTGGGACTCCTGCCAGATTCCCTGCAGCCTTAGAGTCATACAGTATCGTGAGCTGGAAGGGACCCACGAGCATCTCAGAGTCCAGCTACTGACCCCACACATGGCAACCTAAAGGTTAAACTGTATATTTAAGAGCATTGCCCAAACACTTCTTGAACACCAACAGGCCTGGAGGTGTGACCGCTTCCCTGAGGACCTTGCTCCTGTGCTTGCCCACCTTCTCAGTGAAGAATTTTTTGCAATACTGTCTATTTTCTATTTCATTACCTCCCATAATAATTAAAGATACTTCTGTAGCCTTGTCTACAAGAATAGCTTGCAGCTGGGAGATACTGGTATCTCTAAGAAAGATCTTTTATTTATTCTGAATCGGTTGATAAGGTTTTTCTACTCTCATTTGTAAGGCCACCAAAGCCTTGCATAAAGGGAAGACAGACGCGGTTATGTGTGAATGAAGGGGAACTGTTTACTCTTCCTCTTCTGACAGTCAAATAGTCCTTTCGGACAAGAATTTCTTACAGTATTTCTTCTAGAGAGGGCTAACTAAAGGCTGTTGTAGTTGTTGAGTGGGCTATATAGTGAGTTCTCTCTGTGCTCGACTTCCTGCAAAACAGTAAATTAGTCTCACAACAGAGAGTGGTTTAGAAGAGTGAAAATAATTACAGAATAGTGTTTGGAGCCTGGCTAAAATTGGGTTGTCTAAAATACAAAAATTTGTTAGGGGAAAAAAATCAAAATATAGATGGCAGCCTTCCTAGGCAAGAGAGACAGGTGTGAGAGGTGTAGGAAGCAAGAGAAGTCATGGTGTAAAAAGAGCCAGTAGTTTGTAGGTATTCTTCTGTTCATAAAATCTCCATAATGGACTATTTTTGTTCCTTCTCCTCTCCCCCTCGCAGTCTGGAGGTCCACAGTGAGCTCTCAGAACATTGTCTGAGCCCAGTGTTGGAGCTGAAATGGGATAAGTGTGTTAGGCTTGTTTCCCTTCCCACTTACCCTTCTGTAAATAGTGCATCTGTGGAAGCACTTGCACAGTAAAATAGGAAGGTACTGTAGGCAAAAGCATGCTTCGGCCTCTCTCCTTTAAAGGGTGGTTCGTTCGTGTATGCATCTGCCAAATTTGGGTTGGACTGCATGGGAGAAATGGATTTTAATGAGATTTTCCTTCCCTTACTAATAAGCTAATATTAATTGTGGCTTTATGTTATCATTCTGAGAAGGAGATGCACAGTGAGAAGTGTTACTGGTTATATCTGCAAGACTGCCATTCTCTGGGATGAAGGGCAAAATTTTCATCAAGGATTGTGTCTTTATATTAATAGAGAAATTAGTCTTTTACCCTTCCAAGTGTGGCATATTGCTGGTCTCCTTGGAGAGAAACAAAGAGAAAGACTGTATGTCTGTCAAAGCCCTGATGAGGCTATGACCTGAGTTTGGAGGAACCACCGGTGGGAAATGAGACTTTTTCCTTCATTTCGAGCTTTGCACTGTCGGGGGGGGTGTGTGTGTGTGTGTGCAGCTCTGTCTGTACGTGCTTGTGCACCAGCACTGGGGACAGCTGGGTGTTTTGTGGTGGGGCGAGCACCAGCCGTGGTGTATCTCGGGGGACACGGGCATCGTTTCTCCCGACCTGTCGCACCAACTTGAGTGCATTTATTTGTTTTCATCCGTGGATGTGCTTGAGTGTGTCAGACTGCACAGGGGTGCGTATTTGTGTAAGACCGTAAGTAGGCTGGGGATGTTTGCCTGTCACTGGGGAGACGTTTGTGCAAGAACCGTGGGGGGGATCCGTGTGTATCTGCTGTCATCCAGGAGGGCGATGAGTACGGTGCACGCTTCCAGGTGGCGTGGGTTGCAGCGCATGCGTGCGCCGTGTGCTGTAGGGCTGCATGCCTGCATGACCTTTGCTCTCTAATGGTTGTTTTTTTTGTCTCGCTTTTGGTGCGATTGCTGCTCTGTGTTGGCTGTTACGTTTGTCACTGCAGTCATCGCCAGTCATGGAGGAAAAGGTAAATCCTATTGCTGCGTCTTCACTTTGTTAATCCTGGTTTTGGAGATTGCTGTTGAGTGGCAGCAGTGGGATGCTGGGAACATACTGTACTGGCACGTGTGCCCCCTTTGTCTGCTGGCACCTGTGTTAGGCACTTGTTCGGGTGAGGCAGAGGGAGCCGCTGAGCTGCTGGGGCAACACAGCAGGCAGAAGGTTGTGTACTCAACGCAGAAGACACACAAGTTCAGTCCCAAAACCGGGTCAGTCCTCTGTGTTTCATAAAATCATAGAATCATCTGGTTGGAAGAGACCCTCAAGATCACCGAGTCCAACCATTCACCCTGCACTGTCAGGGTCCCTAAACCGTGTTGCTCAACACCAAATCCACACTGTTTTTAGACCCCTCCAAGGGATGGGGACTCCACCACCTCCCTGGGCAGCCTGTTCCAATACTTCACAACCCTCTCTGGAAAGAAATTCTTCCTGATATCCAACCTAAATTTCCCCTGGTGTAACTTGAGGCCATTCCCTCTCTTCCTGTCATTCCTAACGTGGGAGAAGAGACCAACCCCCATGTCCCTACAACTTCCTTTCAGGGAATTGTAGAGAGCAATAAGGTCCCCCCTGAGCCCCCTCTTCTCCAGACTGACCAGTCCCAGCTCCCTCAGCCGCTCCTTATAGGACAAGTTCTCCAAACCCTTCACTAGTTTCGTTGCTCTTCTCTGAACCCACTCCAGCACCTCAACGTCCTTCTTGCAGTGAGGGGCCCAAAACTGGACCCAGTACTCAAGGTATGGCCTCACCAGTGCTGAGTACAGGGGCACAATCACCTCCCTGCTCCTGCTGGCCACACTGTTTCTGACACATGCCAGGATTCCGTTGGCTTTCTTGGCTGCTTGGGCACACTGCTGGCTCGTGTTCAATGTTTGGACATTGACACTTCACGCCCCAGAATGTTTTAAAAAACCTTCTTTTCTCTCTTATTTTACTGCAGAGCACACGGCACGCGTGCTTGCTGAGCGGGGCAGCAAAGGCATGGCACTGCTGGTGGTGCTCAGAGGCACTTCCGACTGCCGGCCGGGCAGCGAGTTCTGCGCCCGGAGCCCAAAGAGAGCAGTTCTTGTCTTTACATGCTGGCAAACAAATTGTAGTTTTGTTATGTTTTCGAAGCTTCAGGATGTTACTTGTGGAGCATCTTGATCCCAGGTTTTGGCTACTGCACACCTTTACTGGGAAATGTGCTGTTTACCTTGCAGTGCTGGGTGAGACTAAGCCAGGGTTCCAAGTCGCCCTGTACTAGGAAGCGTTGGGTGTATGGAGGTTACTCCAGCACTCAAAAGCCAGATCAGACCTGAGGATGCTCCAAATTTCTTTGAAGACTGGTAGTCAATCCCAGGACAGCAAGCTGAATTTGGCTCTGCTGGGGTGTTTGCTCTTTCCTCTTACCTTCGAGCCTCTTCTGAACCTGCCAGGGATTTCCCAAGAAACTCATCAAGGAAATTTCCTGACAATCTATGTTAAAATCCTTTCCTGAAGATCCCACAGTTTCTGATGCTGTAGAGACTTTGCACCTCAGTCCTCTGTTCAGCAGGGACTGTGAAGTTCGCGTGTTCCCTGTACATTCCGTGGAGTGCCCGTGTTGAACGTGCATGTGTTTGTGCATGAATGTAGAAATAAGCTGTGGGTTCCCGTCACAGATCTGATCCAGGTTACCGAAAGAGGAAGTAGAATTCAGCGTGTCTCTCAGCATACATTTGGAATGGCTCATATTTCTCAGTGCTGCCAATGAGTTACGTCTGGCCATCCCAGCATAGTCACAAAAGCGTTTGTATTACATCATGTTGTTAGATACTCTGACTGCACCACTTGTTTTGCAAGGAATGTTTGGAAGCTATAGGAGATTTTCTCCAGCTATTTACAGCTGTGAAGCATGACTCCCTTAGGACCATCATTCTAACCTGCAGAAGAAGATATGAAACTAATTGTTAAAGCAGCTCAAAAAATGGCCTGATTTCCCCTCCCGCCCCAAAAAGAATTATTCTTTTGAAGTAGACTCTTTGGGACCCTGGAGTTATTTCTTTAACTGTAAAACTAGGAGTTCTCTGTCTTTTTGGCATAAAATTCTAATTTCTAGTTTTGAATCCCTTCATAATCTCTAATACATAACTGACTTTTTGTGGCTTTTAGATCAGTACAGTGCCTGGGTGAAGATTTCGTATTGGGGGAACAATTTCCCTAGGATGTTACCTGGAAACTTAAAATACGGCTGTTAGAAACTTCCAGGGTCTTGGAATGATAGCAGTAGGATAAAGAAAGGTAAATGCAGGAAGAGGGACTGAGGTAAATGTACTTTGGCATGATGAGCTGTTAGGAGCAGGTGTAAACGGCAGGATAGAGGTCAGAAATCGGTGTTTAGGCAAACAGCAGTGGAATGTTTCCTGTGGACCTTCAGCAATTGTTAATATTTAAAAGTAACAAGCACCAAGATGCCTTTTAGAGTGGAAAGGCTACAAGAGATCTGATAATCCCTGTCATACATGAATCTGATTTTGAATCTGTTGAAAGATGATTGCATCTTCTCTATAAAAGAAAGTAAGGTTCGTGAGGTTGTGCCAGTGGTCTGTGTTCCTCTAAAATCCAGTTGTGTGCTGCCCTTGTGAGAGGGTTTGTCTATGAAACTTCTATGTATGAGTCTTCAGGATCTTCAGGGGAAGATTTTAATGCAGATTCTTAGGAAAAGTTCATCCCTAATCTCCTTGCTGGGCCACACTGGAAACACCTTTCTTCCCTTCTGCGTATCCAAGGTAGGGCACAGCAAGTGGTCATTCCTCAGCACCAGTGACAGTGACACAGCAGTGCGGCACGCTGTGTTGGACGAGCACTGCTGAGGATGGAAAGGTTGGGCGTTTTGGTTTTTGTCCAGAAACATTGTCTCCTCTGCTAGGCATTCCACCACCTTCCTTCAAAAATGAGCTGCACCGTCTCCGGTGTCAGTGTATTTGCATATGTCCTGGGAGACCTTAGGTCCTGCTGCGGGCGTTTTGCCCACAGTCACAGGTGAGGTAGTTGTGATCGTTACCAAGCCTGGTCATCAGACCAGTGCTGATGATGGCTAAAGAAAGGCAGGTGAAGGTCTGCTGTTCATACTGGTGTACAGAAGGGCACATTTCATCACCCCAAGCCCCGTACAGGAGTAAGCAAAGTCCCATCATTGAACCCCTTTGTGGGTGCATGTCACACAGAATATCAGCTTAGTTCATCTCTGCAGGGCTGCTGGAGCCCAGCTAGTGGAGGCTGCTGGGGATGTATCCTAAATGGATGTGTGCTCTGTCCCTGCAGGCCTGCTTCTCTGACATGAAACTAGCTGCTGGTTTCGGCACGCTGCCGCAGCCTTCTTCACCTCCACTGCTTGCTCTAGATGTTCTCCCGCTGGAACTTGGACTCAAAACCTGTGCCAGCTTTTATGCTCAGAATCAAACCCACAGCTAGCCAGTCACCTCCAATTGCCAGAAAGAGGATGAAGAAAACATAATTACATACGTCTGGCAATATGAATGATGCATTCATTTATACCTTGGTTTCATTTCTGAATTTCGAGTGCATTGTAATATGGGTATGCAGAGGGGAGCAGAGAGTACAAGTACTATTTTTCGTGCTTAGTATCGGAAGTGATCCCGAACCCCTCTGATTTCTGCGGTTGGAGCTAACCAGGTTTGGGGTGGAATGTGCAGAAGTGCCATGTAGATGACTTTTACTTAAAAGCCTCTTTCCTGTCCCAGTGATGACACCTCAAGGATCTATGGAAGGTTTTTTTTTTTGCTGTGAGAGTTGTTTGCTGTGGCTTGTTTTCCCACAGTCCCTTTGTTTCTCAGAAGATGCACAGACTTAAATTGGCTGATAATTCCCTGCACTTTTGCATTCCCCAAAAATATTCTGTACTGATGGAGAAGTCAGTTGTGCCTGTTGTGGTTACTCGACCCTCTCCATCTTAGAGTCTCACCAGGAAGACGTAAAGCTCTAGCAGTAGACACCATGGGTCTGAGTAGACAACACCATGGAAGCGTGGGAGTTGGGAGTTCATACAGCTGCTGCATGAGGGGACGGAGTGCAATTCAATTTCTAGTGACTAATATTTCACATAAGCTGGTGTACTGTTTCTTCTATGTAAGGACCTTGTAAACTGCTAACAGTCGATTCCCTCTTTTTCTGTTTCTCTGTTCAGCAGGAAGGAACGTCCCAGCTCTCTGAATGTCTTCCCGCTCGCGGATGGCATGGTACGTGGGCAGATAGGGGCCAAGATCGTCCCAACACTGGACCACTGGCACCTGAGTGACCTCGGCCAGCTGCAGTCCAACTCCAGCTACAAGGTTTTATAGACCATCACGGAGCAGGGGTTTCCCACTCTCCCACTGTCAATAGCATCCCATTTTTTCATTAAGATGGAGACCGATCTGTGTCCATAACCCTTTGCAGCCGCTCCCTGCTGTGCATCTGCTCCCTTGGTAGTTATACTGGAGGGGGGAGGAAATCCTTTTGTAGACCTGGCATATGGTACGGGAGGGATTTGACACAGCTCCTCGTGCTTCTTGCCTCAGTGATAATCATCTCCATTACTTGGCTGGCTCCAAATCGAGAGGAATGTGTGGGGAGGCAGTGAAGGATTGAGGGAATGTAAATCTTTCACTTTTTTATAGCTTATTTGGGAGAGGAAATGGTGGACCCTGTCCCCTCTCTCCACCTCTATAAGAGCAGTGCTTTTGCACCTCAGCTGGGACCAGCCATTGGGTTGCACTTGTGCTCCGGTCTTTGTCCTTTTCGACTGATTGCTGTTCTGGCCTTCCTGTCTTCTGTAGAAAGGGCTCCTAATCCTCTCTGGATGCCAAAGTCTTGCACTGTGCTTAAAGGTCTTCAGTTCCTTATGTATCTAGTCATTGCTCTAGACTTGCATTGTCTGCCTTCAGTGCACTTGTCACCTTCAGTGCGCTGCCTTCTGCTCTGCAGCTTGTTAAAAACCACGCAGCATTGCAGCTGTGCTGAAGCAGCTGCATAGTTCTGCCTCTTGCTTGGGGTGGTCTACTCTGCCATTTGGAGACTGATCTAAGCCCAAAGACCCAGATGTTGTACTCTTAGCTGACAGCTCACTGCAGTTGTTTACAGTTTAGACTACACATGTTGGCCCACGTTTCTGATGAGCTGTACCTGTAGAAATATCAAAGTTTTCATGCTCAGGGTCCCACCAAATTCCTCTCTTTGAATAGTGTTCCACAAATGCCTGATGACAGACCCGAGAGCCAGTGGTGCCTCTACCCACTGCAGCTTGCAGTATGTCCACCAGTATCTCATAGAGTTTCTGGTCTGCTTTAAAAGTGATGAAAATTTACTTTCTCTCTGCCTGGAGTTTGTGTTTCATATGTCCCATATAAGGACTGGTCTCCTTTTGAGAAGTTGTAAATCACTAATCCTGTAAAATACATTGAGGCAGTAAAGGCAAAGAGAAGGAAAAAAAGCAAAGAAAAAACCTTACTTCTTATTGTACCCGTTCTGCATGTCTCCAGATTGCATTAATGGTACTTTGGCCTGAGGGACTCTGCAGGAGTGACCTCCTTGATGAGCACAAGAAACTCAGATAAATTCAAACTTTACACGGAAAACAAAGCTTACCTTTTCTAAGATTACTTTTGTAAAGTCGCCAGGCCAAGCACAGCACAAACTGTAGCACTCCATTAGCCTTCTGCCATTATGGAAGCTGGAAATCCAAAAGCACAGTCTTTGGATAGGATGGAGACTGTTCTTGGAACCCAACCCTTGCTGTGGTGTTAGAGGCACAGAAGTTTGGGAAATGTAGCAACTTGTAGAATGCCAGTCTAGTCTTACAGTTGTTTCTGGAAAGCTTTGCCTGGAGTTGGGGGATAGCCATGCCATAGTGCGGTAACGTGATTCGGAATGGTGGAAATGAAGACAGAGCATGAGCGTGTTTCTTCAGACCAGTGCTGTGCCAGCACAACACTGCTGCAAGGACAGACAGCAACCAGAATGCACAGAGAACAGCCCGCTTCTGCTTCTGGAGCCAGTTTATTCCTTGAGATCTCCAGGCAGTGCTGCGCACCATGGCGCGCACATGCCCTCGAGCTCTCCAGCAGACAGGCGTGTGTGGCAGGGGTTAGTTCTTAGAGAAGAGCTGGGAGGACACTGGAGTTAGACCCATCTTCCACAGACTTGCTAAGGCGTGCTTCTTTAAGTGGTACCATTGCAGAACTGGTGAAAGGAGGTGAGTGGATCTCACTGACGACCTAGCGTCTGCATTGCAGGAGCATGCAACAGGGACTCGGAAAAATTGGGAGCTTTGATGTCCAAGTTCAGGTAGCAGAGGGTTACTGACTGGATCTCTTAGTGATTTGGTGGTGTCAGGCAAAAAAATGCATTTCTGGTTACAAGAAGGCTTTGTACAGAGGTAGTGCTGTGCTGCTCCAAACGTGTCTGATGGGTGGTGCTGAGATTTGCATCGGTGCTCGTCAGGGACGCTCGAAGTGGGATGGTGGGTTTAAGGAGGCTAGCCGGGAGGGTGGAGGTAGAGAACTTGGGCTGTGGAAGACTTGGATGGAGTAGTGTGTTACGGAGGATTTCCTAAGAATATGGAGCAAACCTATGAATAATTAAAGGATGTGATTGACTGACTTCCTAGATTTGCAGTTTAGAATGGAGATTTTCCTCCTGCAAGCTTCTTGCACACTCTCTGACTGAAATGCTATTTCTGAAATATTTTGCATGACTGAAATCTCAGCCGTGCTGCTCCTGCACTTCTCACCTCTTCTGCAGCAGCTCTGATATTTCACTGACAGCAACTGCACACACGACTCACCTTCCCAGTATGTATATCCTGACTTTTCCGACTAGTTTTCCTTCTTCATGGGGCCATACTATGGTTAGTCCCTCTATTAAGTGTCCTTGTATACTTATTATTAGTATTTTCTGTTTTAGTTGTTGTTGTAATACTATTTTATTTTTACATTCAGTTGTGCATTTATTTTGCATAATGTTTTGGAGATGAAAGTTCTTAACATTTTTGTTTTTATGTACTATGCTTTCAGTGTTATAACCATACAATTGTGGCTTCTCATGGTGACATATGACTGCTATGAATGTTGGGCCTTTGCAATGCATTTTGGAGGTCACTACTACACATTTGATGTTTAGGAGGTTGACAGGTATGGCTGTAGGTAAGTGGTGGTTGTGGAGAGTATTCTTTGGGTGAGCTATGGGTTATGGAGAATGCCTCCTACGCTGTAGAGGAGAGCTGAACGCTTAGTGGAATACTTAGCATTAATGAAGCACTCGAGACTGTAGAAGAAAGATTCCAGCAAAGATCGATAGAGCTTCTGGGCTGCGAAGAGGAGTGCCTTAGTAGTGTTTACGTGTGGGAGGAGTTTCTCCAATGCAGGCTGGTAGGTTGATAAAGCGTGTTTTCTAGGTAAATATAGAACTCAGATGTATAACCGAAGAGTAAGTGAAAGAGTGTGAGGGGCAGATTATGTCAATATACAAGAAGTTACAGGATATCTCTGATACGAATGTCGCCGTACAGACACTGATGATACAGGGTTTCTGAATGACATCTAGTTCCTAAGAACAAGGAATGACACGTGGTCCCACCTGGATGTCACTTTTACAGTGCTGAGATGTTCATGGACTTCGGTCATACTTACAGACTTAGAGTGGGTACAAGAACATCTCTGAATCCTTTCATCCAACAGAAGTTTTGTTTGAGGAAAGAGGTTTTATGGTCGCACTTTACACTTGATATTCTTTGTTCTTTTATACATTAGAAAGCACAGCAGGCAAACTGCAGTCAAAGTAGTACAAGGTTTACTGGATCATATTTGTTCTCAAAAACCTGGTTTGATTTTTTTTTTTCCTCTTTACATCTTAGGAAAGTAGCTCCTGAAATAGGAATATGAAGTAGAGGTGGGAAGTGTGGTTTTCATGTGCACAAGCCTAAGTGAAAAGTCCCCATCTCAGTTTTGAGTTTAAAATCAGCAAATGTGCAGGGCAATGATTTGAATATCCATGTGGGAATGTGGTTTCTGTTTGGACTGACAATACAGAAACTGTATACAACATGTGGATCCTATTTAATGGTAACGCAGTTTTAAAAAAAAATCTTAATTTCCAATATAAATGCACAGATGCAATGTAAAACCTTTGACTTCCACAGTGCAATGTACAGCAGGGTGTTTTAAGATAAGCATCTAGAGGCCAGTCTAAAGGAATATATTAGTAAGATTCCAGATTAAAAAAAAAAAAAAATGGCTGCAAAGGGTTAAATTACCATTTTTTCAGTCTTCTCTCATCTCATTTGAATTTGTCATGTTACGAAGTTATTATTAGATCAAGAGAACGAGCCTTCCGAATCAGTGAAGTGAAACAGCATCACAGCTCCAAGGCTGAGGCTCAGGGCAGGCTCTGGGCAGAGTCAGGGTCTTCCCAGTGCTTGCCCAGCAGGGAGAGGCAAGGAGCGGGGTTGAAAGCTGGGTCTGGCTGTGCAGATGCTGAATGTCTCCGCGCCCAGTTGCGACTCATTATCCCGGAGCACTCTCAGCGTTCACTTTGCCATCTCCCTGCAGGCAGCGATTAGAGCGGCTGCCGTGAAGGTCGGGGAGATCTCGTTTGGCTCTGGAGGTGATCACAGACGTTACCTGTGAAGCAGTGCTGTTTTAATTGGCAAACCAGGGCCACAGAACAAAATCCTGACAGAATCTTGGAAGCCTCCCTTGTTTTTCAAGAGGCGGTATTACAAGAAATGGGGCTGTAATGTCTGTAAAACTGAGAGCCATTTGTGTGCATTTCACACTGGGAATCCATCTTCTGTGTTAGTTTGTCAGCTTCTGATGGTCTGAATTCTTGGGTCTTGTCCTGTCATTTGGAAGTGGGGACACCACACCTGTTTCTGCTGTGCTGTAGCTGGACCCATGCCTGGCTAGCTTCTGCATAAGGTGGTATGGGGACTTCTACACTAGAAAAGTCAGACCATCCCAGCGTGGTATTATCTGCTTTGCTGCAGTTTAGCATCAAAACCATTTTGCTGTTGTTCTCATCGAGGTTGTGTTGATGGCTTGCAGTAATGGCATCATCCAAGACTTCTAAGAGGCCACTTCAGATCCTTCCCAAGCAATATCCATGTTGCTTTCCAGTCTTGGGAAACACTGGCCTGGCTTACCGCAAGTGCCAAAGCCCTTCAGCTTCCACTGCAGTCAGTGCGGGCTGCAGGGGCTTTTCGCTTACGATGAGGCCACCTTTCCTGAGCTGCATGATGAAGGCATCACGTACTGATGTGTATTGTGAAGAAAATGTTCAGTAGTAAAGGAGGAAGGATGTCAGTCCTTTCACCAGCGGGATTTGCTTGCCGAGTTCAGCACGAGAACTCACTGCTTCGTTGTGGTCGCAGTGCCTAGTGTCACCAGCAAGCGCTGGACGTGTAGCTGGTGCAGTGAGCAAGGCTCATTCTCCGTAATTCTTTAAGGCAGCCATGCACCAACAAATGGGAGATTAATTGAACTGTATAGCTGTGCTTTTCCCTTTTTGTTCTTCCCCCACCCTTGAATTGCCATAGTGCCCCCAAGATGAAATGTCTGAATCTGGGCAGTCCTCAGCAGCTGCCACACCGAGCACCACTGGAACCAAGTCCAACACTCCCACGTCATCTGTGCCCTCTGCTGCCGTCACACCCCTGAATGAGAGCATCCAGCCCATCAGCGAATACAATGGCACGACCAAGAGCAACAAGAGGGCACGAGAAAAGCGGAACAGCCGGAACATGGAAGTCCAGGTCACGCAGGAAATGAGGAATGTCAGCATAGGTATGGAAGCTGGAGCTTGGGTATTTGGTCATTAAAATAATTGACTTACCAGTGCTTGTATCCCTCTGTTGCAGGAAGAGGCTGGGAGACTGGGGGGTAATCAACTGCCTAAGTATAGGATTTGACATAGCCTTACTCAGAAGGGTACGTAAGCGAGGCAGGGCTGGTTGGATGTTAGCAGTTTTCCAGGTATCAGATTTTTCGAGTGTTGGTAATACGAATAGCATCATACAATCATCGAATCTTTTAGATTGGAAAAGACCTTTAAGATCATCAAGTCCTGTTGCTCACCAACTAGGCTGCGGCTCCACGGCAGGTTGTTGCATCTCCCACAGGCAGGAGGAAATGGCCCACCTTTTGTAGGAAGGGCCTAATCCTTAATTAATTACGTAATTACAAATTCGTAGCAGCTGGATGTATATCCATAATGTCCAACCGTTAACCCAGCACTGCCAAGTCCACCACTAACCCACGTCCCTCAGCACCACATCAACATGTCTTTTAAACACCTCCAGCGATGGTGACTCCACCACTTCCCTGGGCAGTCTGTTCGAATACTTGACAACTCTTTAATGAAAAAATTTTTCCTCATATCCAATCTAAACCTCCCCTGGTGCAACTTGAGGCCGTTTCCTCTCATCCTGTCGCTTGTTACTTGGGAGAAGAGCCCGACCCCACCTCGCTACAACCTCCTTTCAGGCAGCTGTAGAGCGATAAGCTCTGCCCTCAGCCTCCTCTTCTCCAGGCTGAACAGCCCCAGTTCCCTCAGCTGCTGCTCACAAGACTTGTGCTCCAGACCCTTCACCAGCTCCATTGCCCGTCTCTGGACACGCTCCAGCCCCTCAGTGTCTTTCTTGTAGTGAGGGGCCCAAAACTGAACACGGTGTTCCAGGTGCAGCCTCACCAGTGCTGAGTGTGGGGGGACAATCACCTCCCTGGTCCTGCTGGCCACACTGCTGCTGATACAAGCCAGGATGCTCTTGGCCCTCTCGGCCACCCGGGCGCACCGCTGGCTCATGTTCAGACGGCTGTTGACCAACACCTCCAGGTCCTTTTCCGCCAGGCAACTTTCCAGCCATCCTTCCCCAAGCCCGTAGCGTTGCAGGGGGTTGTTGTGGCCCAGGTGCCGGACCCAGCACTCAAGACGTGTTGAACCTCATACAGTTGGCCTTGGCCCATGGGTCCAGCCTGTCACCATCCCTCTGCAGAGCCTTCCTAGCCTCGAGCAGATGGACACTCCCGCCCAACTTGTTTTCGTCTGCAAGCTTACTGAGGGTGCGCTTGTCCAGGTCACTGATGAAGATACTAAACAGAACTGGTTCCTATACTGAGCCCTGGGGAACACCACGTCACCGGCCACCAACTGGATTTAACTCTGTTGGGCCTGGCCATCGAGCTGTTTTTGACCTAGTGAAGTGTGCACCTGTCTGAGCTGTGAGCAACCCGTTCTTCCGTGAGAGTGCTGTGGGGAACGGTGACAGAGGCTTAGCCCAGGTAGGTGACATCCACAGCCTTTCCCTCATCGTCTGGCAGGTCACCTTGTCATAGAAGGAGATCAGGTTTCCTAAACCTAGGCTGAGCCTGGCCACCTGGTTGTCTTGTACCTGTTGTGTGGTGGCACTCGTGGTGATCTGCTCCATAACTTTCCCTGGCACCAAGGTCAGACTGACAGGTCTCTAGTTCCCCACATCCTCCTTCCAGCCCTTCTTGTAGATGGGCGTCACATTTGCTAACCTGCTGTCAACTGGGACCTCCCTGGTTAGCCAGGACTGCTGAGAAGTGGTGGAAAGTGGCTTGGTGGGCACTTCCACTAGCTCCCTCAGTGCCCTTGGGTCGATCCCAGCCAGCTCCATAGGCTTGTGTGTGTCTAAGTGGTGCAGCAGGTCGGTAACCATTTCCTCTTGGATTATGGGGGTTTCATTCTGTTCCCTGTCCGTGTCTTCCAGCTCAGGGGCTGGCTACCCTCGGAACAACTGCTCTTACTATTAAAGACCGAGGCAAAGGCACGTTACGTACCGCAGCCTTTTCCTCAGCCTTTGTCACTGTGTTTCCCTCCAGCATCCAGTAAAGGATGGAGATTCTCCTTAGCCCTCCTTTTGTTGTTAATTCACCTTTGTCTCCAGATTTATTCGTAAGTATTTTATATCCGGTTGGTCACATGCCAGATTTGTCAGTCAGCTTAAGTAATTACTTTCTCTTCTATGTATTTATCCTACACCTCGGTGTGTTTAAAAATAGCAATTATATCCAGCTGGTTTTCTCAGCTAAATAAGCTGTTTTCTTCTAGTCTGTTTCTCATACAAGAAACCCTCCTGACTCTTCGGAAGTTACAGTTGTTTTCTCTCCGCTTCCCAGTCCTTCAGTAATTTGAGTTTGTGATTGCTTGTCAGGAAAGCCATCACCTAAGCCTTTAGCACTGTGCTGTTTTAAATAAAGAAAGTGGTGTAATAACGTGATAAAAGCCTCTTTCTGTCCTTTTTAATACTGCTACGCCAGTGTAGTGTCTGAGCAGCTCCCAGCCTGTATTGTCTTTAGACTCACAGCAGCCTTCAGAAATGAGACGTGGTCTGTTTTACAGGTCGTGAACTTATATGCAAAAAACTAGCTGAAGATCATAAGGAAAATCTGTGCAGAAGCATAGGGATGAGCGTAGATCTCAGAGGTTGGCATCTGATCCAGATGATCATCTTTTTTCCTAAGTAATGCAGAAAAAATTCCTCTGCTCTAACATTCGCAAGCTGGTTCCTAACAAATTAAAACTGTAAACCAACATGTAACATCTTTTGTTGTAGCATTTGAATGAGAATTGTCACGACTGAGTCCCATCCTGTATTTATATTAGCAGCTGAGAAGGTCCCAGGGTCACAGATGTCAGTCTGTCAGAAGCTAGTGTGGTTCTTCATAAAAGCACATGGCTTCTGCACAACCAACTGGTAAATTGTGATCTGTTTGGTGGTCCTGGCCAAGGCAAGTCAGTATAAGCATTGGAATCAGAGAAATTAAATACTTATTTTTACAGTTGCTGCTTTCCAGGCTCATTTACCATCAATAGCTTTCTTGGGTCCGAGTCTGCTCTGTTCTGTACCTGTGCAACTCTGAAATCATTATGCGTGTGAAAGCTGCTTTTTCCTTGGTGGAAGTACCATATTGTGGAATCTGCTCAAGGCAGATAGTTGTGTCTTTCCTATGTGCTCTGCATATTCAACCTTTCAGCTATTTCTCACATATGCAAAACCAGCTCTCCGTGCTGAGTGGAAACACAGATACTTGAATTTTAATTATGTATTTTATGCATCTGTAATTCAAATGTCTGTCAGCGATGCACATGCCTTAGAGTTGAACTACCAAAAAAAGATGCTCAAAGGTATTTGCAGAAAAGCTTTGCAGCTTGAAAAAATAAAGAAAAGGAAGCCTCTGTTTCTGTGAGCTTGAGAACCAGTGGTGTATGGATGCCTACTTTGGCAACAGATACACATCGTGCTTTGTCTTCAGATGTGGCATTTATTGCCAGCTGGTGCGCAGTGCCGGCCTAAAAGAATAAAATCAACGCTCAAGTTGTCATGGGCTTTGTATATTTGGCTGCTGAGGCTGTTTGGAAAGGTCAAAAATTTCACATCTAACGTCGTTGAGGGACTAATGTAGTTTGCAAATTAGGTCTTTAATCCGTTAAGAATTTCTTGTGTGAACAGACACTGTGCACGTTGCTTGTTTAGAAGAGGTGCAGGTCTGAGCTCTTGAATCGGTGGTATCAATGTGACTTGACAAGAAGATGAAGTTCCTTATTCTTTAAATAGTGGCTTCAGGCTGTAGATTATAGTGGATTTCATGTATCAGTTTTTAAGTGAAATTTCACTGCGAAGGGTATATAAACCAGTTGTAGAGTTTAGAATTTGTATTGGAAAATTATTTTTATTAAAACTACATAGTGCCAGTTCATAACTACAGTAATCTCTGTGAAGCTATACGGAAAATCACTGTGTCGTCTCTGATCTCAGCTAAAGCTGCGTGGTGACTGAAGCATTTTTACTGACAGACAAAAAGTTTATTTGAAATTTACTGAAATGGTTGAAGTATTTCTGGTTATCACATTTTAATGAGGATCTAGGCCAGTGACCTTGGTGACACTCTAGTATGGTGGGGTGGAGGGGTTGCTTATGGTCTTCCTGCTCTGGCATTGTGAGGGCACCTTCCCAGCTCTGATGCATGGGTGACTCTAGATGACCAGCTACTTTCTGTTCCTGTTTTAAGACTTTGGAAACAACACCCTGAAGTTTGAAACCTTGATATTCAAAGCTGCAGAAGTCTCTTCAAGGAACACCATCCTGTAAAAGTCCTGATTTTACAGATCATATGTATTGTCTTACCTAGGAATGGGCAGCAGTGATGAGTGGTCTGATGTTCAGGACATCATAGACTCTACCCCAGAGCTGGATATGTGTCAAGACCCCCGCCTGGAGCGCACTGGTAACAGGTATTGATTGTCACTTTGCATTGTGTGCTCTTCCGCTTGATTTTGTGAGGAGTGAGGAACGAATGCTGTGACTCACACTGAGTTCAAGATGCAGCTGTTTAAGAAAGTTCGTACATTCTGCCTGGTATGAATATGAGGGGTCCTGACCTTCCTGGGGTTCTCCAGAGAAGGCAGATGTCTGCTGGCAATCTGCAGAAGGATCTGTCCAGCTGACACAGAACTGGGCTTGTTTGCCTGGCTGGGTCAGGGAGGACGAAGAGATGGAGCAGCTAAAGGTTTAAGACAGGCACGGGGGACATGGGCTTAAGCCCATGGCAAGAGGGAAAAGATGCATTTGTCTAATAAGAGATCAGTTCTAAATTCCGTTTTAAAACCTCAAGCTTTTTTCAGGTTTAATTTTTTCAAGTGTTTGAAGAGCAGGAGCAGAGCAGCTCCACGAGGGAGGACAAGCAGGAGTAACCCCAGTGATCCCAGTCCCGCAGGTTCCGAGCAGAGAGGTCAGAGCACTGACAAAGAGCTCCACCAGCAGCCCCAGGCGAGGCCAGGGGATGGATTAGGTCCTGGTGCTACTCACAAGTGGCAGGAGACAGGGCTAAAGACACATACACCTACGGTGTAGCTCAGGCACAGGCCTGAGGCTAAAGGGAGCCCTTGGACCAGTGTGTGGGTGCAGGTCCCAGGGGAGGCTGGTCAGAGCAATTTTGACCCACCAGTGCACTCAGGACCTCAACAGAGTCCTCTGAGTTTGCAGACTTTTACTGAACTACTCTGCTGCTATGGTTCCTATCTGTCACCTCTTCTGTTTTAATCCTGTTTAGCTCCTTAAAGTCTATTAACTTTGGCACCATATTTCTGAGGCATGTATTAGTCTGGAATTGCTAGTCCTGGGTGCCATGATTCATTTTTGCTAAGGTCTGGTGGTTGATTTTACAGGGTTCATTGATTTTTACCCTTGTTCAGTGGGTAATTTGGCACTACACCAGCAAAAATAACCCCGTAGCTCCTACAGGTATGCAGAATACCCTGACAAAATTATGGCAAAATTTTCTCAGTCCAGATCTGGACCGGATTGCCTCTGTTGAGCACCCTCATGGAGAAGGGTGTGAGCAGCAATGACAGGTACGCTCGCCAGCTCTGAAAACACATGCAGTTAAGCTCCTCTCGGAATATGTACTTGAACAATTTTTAGGGTCAGGTGCAGGAGCAATCTAGGTAGCCAAAACAGCTCTGTGTGAGCAAGACAAAAGTGACTGATGAGGTCAGATCAAAAATTGGTCAAACCCAAGGAAAAGAAGGGAACAGAGAGGATTGCTGCACTGAGAGCTCTTCAGGCAGTGACCTCTGATCCAAGCAGTGAGACTGAAAGCTACAGGAAACAGAAGCGAACTCTGGAGCTGCTGAACCATATGCTTGTTGCCTTGAAAGCAGAATGCTTTTGAGACACGTGCAGCTTCTGAAAGTTGAGTACTGAGGAGGTAGGTTCAAGCTGAATTAGATCTTCAGGTCACAGGCTGAGTACTGCTTGCTTCTTGTCACTTGTGCTGTCCATTAGCCCACATGTACTGATTAATTCTGGTGCCATTAATTAAGTCATGGCACCCATTTGTAACTCCTCAGCGCCCTCAGATGTCTAGATAGCTGTGATGTTTCTGTAATTGAAAAAAAACCCACAATTTTTTTTTGCCTTTGCAATGTGCTGTAACTGCAGTATCAGAGGCAGCTACCCCACCCCATTTGTAACCTCCAGGATTGATCACCAAGGTTTGATTTATCTAAGAATGAAGCCATGCAACTTGAGATAATCTTCAGTGGTGCTGACATTTCTGTTAGACTGCTGGAAAAACTGCATGGTGTCTCTTCGTGCTGACTGATTCCCCTCGTACAAGGCAGGGAACTTAGAAATGCTTATATCCACATTCAGACTGTAGTTTAGAGAGAATCCCAGAGGCTGCCTCACCTTCACCTCCCGTAACAGCCATTGTCAGTTTGAGCCATGAGTGTGTCACAAAAGGCAAGGAGATTCCTGATGGTACCATGTCACCAAGAGGTGGACGCGTGCTCCGTGTGATGCGATTAGGAAGCATTAACTTCGATGTACCTTAACGGCGATACATTTTGCTGACACGTGAAGCAGCATTTCGGTGCATAGACTCACCCAAAGAGGAGACTAACCCTTGAACAAAGAAGGCTATTGCTGTTTTCACCATTTGAATCCTCATCTGATCTTACTGCTATCTAAGTTGCCATCTAAGTGGATAGAAGTGTGGGAATCCTTGCGGAGTCTGGAAAGTCAGAGCTGAGAGCTCCTGCGAGTTGAAATTTTTCTGTCAAATATTGAATAGTCATTGACTATATGTTTAAAAGGAAGTCAGCTGGGCGAGCTGTGAGTGTGATAGGTACTCGACCTTGATATGGGGAGCAAAACGTACTTTTTTGTTAACTCAGTGTGTTCCCTGAACCAGCCCATGGGAACAGTTGGAATGCGCTCTCAGGGTTTTGATCGCAATAGTCTGGGATGCTCAGAATTGCAGAGAGAAATGTTCTAGCTTAAATATCACCAAGTAACAAGACTCCTTGTGGTTTTTTTTTTCCTCCCAACAACAGCCCAACACAGGGGATTGTGAACAAAGCATTTGGCATCAACACAGACTCTCTGTATCATGAACTTTCCACAGCAGGGTCTGAAGTTATCGGAGATGTTGATGAAGGAGCAGATCTGCTAGGTAAAAACTTGTTTATAACTATTCTGTTTCTCTGATACAATGACAACTATATTAAGCTTCTAGAAGCACTTAAATTATCTCTTTTTTCCAGAACTTGGATGTTTAGCTTTTCAAAAAATGGCATAGAAATTGAGACATTATGTGACTGAAATATGTACCTGCACTACAGTAATGCTTACTTAGAGAACAGCTCAAACTGTTGGGTAACTTCTGTTTGGGTTTTCTTTATGTGCATAAGTTATTTTTCTGTAGGATTCTCCTACACAAACAGTTCAAAGCAAAACGTGCTCCTTCTACTTCCTCGCCCGAATTTCCTCTCCTAGTAATTTTACACACTAGCAGTTTCACTTGGAATAAAGAGTTTGTTTGAAATTTGCAAGAAAGTAACTCCTTTTGTTAAGTTTTTGAAGGTTAAATCAAGGGGAAGTACTGTGGTCTGTATTGCAGTTTTTACCCATTTCTAGTCAGTCTAAGAGAGGTAGTAATTCACTTTTTAGGCTGATTCTGGAGGAGCTGGTAATACCTGAAGTCTCGTTATATTCCATATTCCTGACTAGGACTTTGGAGGAATCAGAGAAGCAGCTTTGCCTCAGGTAGCCGTCTGAGCCCTGGCCATACTTTTTGGTGTGGGACTCTTGAGTATCTAGACCTTAATTCATGACAGAATTTTTGCATGTTCGTAAGTCCTGCTGACTGTTTTCCTCAATCAGGACAATATGAGTGGTCTTCAGATACGTGGACATGGGCTCACATTCCATTTTACTGCTGGATTTAAGAAGCCCTAGGAGACCTGAGGATTCCAAAAATATGCCTTTTATTTTATGCATTTAGTAGCACGTGATCTGATCTGAAAGTGTACATTTCCTTTCTGGTGATTACTGATATAAGAGCTGCTTATGGATAATCTTGTAAGTTTGGTTCTGTCCACAACAGGATGAGCTGGATTCTGTCACAGGTTTTCAGCCGCTCACCTTTGCAGAAATTAAATTAGGAAGATACTTGTATTACCTGCGAGTAGAGTCTTGTATCAGGACCCTCTAAAAAGGTGTGTTTCTGCAGAGAGGATAGATTTTGCCCTATTCACCAAAGACTTAACCATGAAGATGTGGACTGAAGACTGGAAAGGAGGTTAATGCAATACTTCTTGCTTTATCCAAGACAAAAATCTGTGAAATTGTTGCTATTATAGGCAATAGTGTGACTGGAATGCAAGAACAAGATCCAGTCTATCAATAATCAGAACACTTGCAATACCTTTTTGACGTGGATAGGGATTTTCTTTCTGTAGAAGCATGGTACTAGCCCTGCGACATGCAAGAGAGCGCTCATGTGGGTCGATGACCATTGCTTGAAGTGTTAAAACATTTATTGTTTCGCCTCCAACTCAAGATTGCCGGAAGAAAAAATCTACAGAAAAGTCAATATGAAAGCACAGGCTTTCTCTGCCTGCATCTGGAGCCAGTGTGGGCAGATGCTTACAAAATTAAGAATTTAGACGGGAAAGCAAGATCTTCAGGTTTGAGAATTACCTGGGTGTTAGCAGCCATTGCAGAAGGACTGAGACTCCTGCTTAAAGTGAAGATGACAGTAGGGACTACATGTGACAGTTGAAACTTCATCTCCCTGCTGTGGAATGAGTTTTAGTTAGCCAGCCCCATATGTTCCTGGGAACTCTCTTCCTAGCAGAATCAAAGCATTACAAATTCTGACAATCTTGCCATTGTCAATCTATATTATCTTGGTCCTCAGGTGCTTCCTGACCTAGGAGGGCGTGTATGGATATGGCTGTCTTCCACTAATCACTGTGCCGACTGCTGCTTTCCTTCTCTCCCCAGAATGGCTGGGGCGTCAGAGATTGTCACCTCCTAAGAGTTACTGTTCAGGAAAATTATTTGCTTGGTGCATGAACTGCTTCAGACAACCCGTTTGTCACTTCTTGAAGCCTGCGTTCTGGGAATCCGCTTCCCCTGTGGATTACCCTGTAGTCCGACCCAGTGATCAGTGAGAGATGCAGACTCCTGTTTACGAAGGGCCAAAGATTTTAGTTGCCCAAACCTTGCAAGATTGATGACCACAGTTTCAGTTAAAGGTGTGTCACCTCCTCAAGTAATAAGGCTGCTTGAAGACCAGCGATCGATTTTGGGTTGTGAGCCATCTGTTGTTGGGCCATTACCACTTGTAATAAGAATGCACAGAGGCTCCGTTGAACAGTGCCCGTGTAAGTGTGGCTTGTGAGGAGTACGTTTCTGTGCTGGGACAATTTTCTGGTTCGAGCAGAGCAGCAAAGCTCTTGCAGGTGATAGCACAGCAGGCTAGCAGAATAGGAAGGCTTCTTCTGGTTCCTTTTCAAACCTGAGAGATGGACTGTGATGAAATCAGATAGTTCTATGCGTTTCCTGTGAAAAATGTTAATCTAGTTAATGCTTTGTTGAGTTCTGACTACTGACTCTGGCCACATACAAGTGTTCTTTAAAGTGAACACACACGGTGCCAGGAATGTACGAAGAAATAAGATGTGTACTCTTCTTTTTTTTTTTTGGCTTTGCACAATAAAAAGCACTAAGAAAGTCTGGTAAAGGTGGAAACAAAAGGCCAGATCTTAGTACTGACAAAGCTGTCAGCATCATTCAAAATTTTGCCTTTTTTGTTAGATAAATCATTCTCTCTTCTTGCAGTACCTTTGGGTGCCCCAGAAGAAATTGTGCTTTACGGATGTGATGTAAGAAACAAGATTCACAAGCTGAAAGAGTTCTCTCTCTTTCTGAGTCATGTTTGGCGCTCGCTTCTCTCTGTAAATCAAAAGAATTAATGAAGTTTACCCCACCTAAGTGGAATTTGAATACTTCCTCTAGTCTCTTTCAAAACTTGGCAATCAATCTTCCAATAATATTCTCTTCTTTTGGACTCCATTTCTTGAAGAGAGAGAAATCTCATTAAAGAGGACTTCAAAACAGAAGGATCTTACAGAAATTACCCGTGAGCAGCAGCTGGCAGGCAGGTCTGTTTCTTGAATGGAAAATCTCAGTCATTCCTTCTGGATATCTGCAAAGCGACCAACATCTCTTGGTACAAAATGGGCACTCTTCATGGCAATTTTTGAATATAAAATAATAAAAAAAAATGTTTTTTTCCCCCCTGCCTCTAATACTACTTTACATACATGAGCTTGTATAGGAATTATTCTGGAGAAAAATGCGGAGTGAGAACAGTTATTTACTAGTGGTAATCGTAGACCGAATTCCTTCCTTTCACACTGCAGCCTTAGGAACACGAGGTGTCTGTTTTCCCACATGCTCACTTGGTAATCGCAGGTTCTGCCTCCCAGTTCTGGGTAGGCTCCCCCTTCTCCCATCTCCCTCTCCCTGCTCTTCCCTATCCCGAGAGTTTCTGGACACGAAGGAGCACTAGCAGTTTGGTTGTGCGCTACGGGCAGGTCCTAACTTTCCGTTTTAGGATGCTCAGCTGTGTTTGCTTTGGAGATTAAAACCTCCCTTCAAATAGCAGGGGTTTGTGGTGAAGACAGAAGTGCAGCCGTGCTCGCGGTAAGTTTGCGTGTAGCTTTTTATACAGAAGTTGAAATGGGATTATCAAACTGAGTGCCAGCACTGCACTGTAAAAAATTTAAAAAAAAAGGGTTTTAAATGCAACTTCTTGTCTTTTGCAAGTTGAAGTATCACTGAAGAGCACATTTATTATCAGAAGAGCGAGTTGCTAAAATCACAAGGGGAGGGGAGATGAGAAGGTAGTGAGAGGTAGCTGTTGTGCATTTAGTGGTACATGACTAAATAAAGAAAAAATAAAAGCTTATCCAGTCCAAGAAGACACGATTGCCTGAGATTTATGTCTGGAAAACTGAGGGTAGCTCAGGCATGTGGTTGCAATTGTACCACGGGTTGCCTTCCCTTGATTTTTTTTATGTCCTGTATGTAGAGTCACGCCATCTACAGTCATGGCAGATCCTGTCCTTACTATTTCATGCCTTTTGACATTGAAATGGCTGAATCATTGTTAATTTTTTTTGAACAAAATTTTTATTTTGTTAGTTTCAGTCACTGATTGATCCTTTTTTTCACTTCCTTTTTTCCCTTGTCTCTCTGTGCTTCGCTGGACATGGCCCATAGGGGAGTTCTCAGGTGTGTATCTCCGCTGCTCAGTTTCCTTTCTCGTTTCTTTTTTCCTTGTTGAGGTCGAATGACGTGGTATACACGTGTGATACTCCCCTGCTCTTGTCCAAACACGGTTGGCTTTGCGGACCTCTCCCACCTTCGCCTCGCTTGGTTGCCTTGTGCCGGTGGTGCCCGCCGGTGGTCCCCGGGCGGCGGGACACCCCGCGCTGTGCTCACGTGCCTGCTGCCTTCCAATAAGCTTTTGTGTGGCTCTCTGCAGGGCTGCTCCACCGTGTTGCACTGGCCTGTCACTCAAGGTCCAGGGGTCAAAGTGCTGCTTTTTTCTGGCAGGACGGGTGCCGTGCTCGGAGCAGAGCCGGGCGGGCACAGGACGGAGTCAGGGTCCCGCTCTCCTCTCAGCAGACCACGCTGTGAGGGATCCCTCCATGGGCACGATGGCCACTGTGGGTTGGTTGATCCATAGTGGCCCTCCTCTGGAATAGCTGTAGTGACATTATAGACGTTTCTTGATGGATTAGATTGCCAAAGCCTCTGTCTTTTGTTAAAGCTTTGCCTTTCTGGCAGGAGTGGAAGCGATAGCTCTATCTTTTGTTTCGGTGAAGGAGGTTCCCTGCCTTACGGCCACGCTCTGTCGTCAGAAGGTTTGCACCTTTCCGTAGAATGCACTGAGGCCCTGATGCAAGGTCAGATGAAGTCAAGGGGATCTCTTGATTTCAGTGCAAACTGGATGAAGTTTCCCTTGTCATAGCAGCGGATGACTTAGGCAGACGCGATGGCGTAATGCTGTGCGGCGATGAGCTCTGTCCCGTTCCTTTGCCCAGCACCTCTTGGTGTTGGCTCCGTCACCTTACCGAAGAAAGGGATGGCGTCATCCTTTCTTTTAGTTCAAACTGCTTTTTACTGTAAGCCCATTTTTTTGTGGTCCTTCCTCAGAAAACCTCCTGCTGAAGCTGAGTTGGAGCTTGCCACAGTGCGAAGGTGGCTTTAGGCGTGTGCTAAAAGACCAAACGAGAGCTTTGATGTCCACCCCCCCATTTCGTTTTTCCCCCTTCCCTCACCCTATTCATAATGTCTGTTGAACTACCTTTTTGTGGGGATGGGAGACCCAAAGACACGTAGTCCAGGGGAGATTATGAAGGTGGAAGAAACAGTTGAGGTCATCTCGAGCTTGTGGTGACCTCTGAGCTGTAAGTCCCTGTTAGACCAGGCTGCAGCAGGACAAGGTACAGATTAGTTACTGCTGAGCATCACCTGTACTGGCACCACTCACAGATGTGCACATGCTGATGAGCTGCTCTGTTTGCTATTTACAGACTGGTACTTAATGGCTGCTTTTTTTCTCTTCCTTTCTTCCCCTTTGTCCCCATCTCTTTCTGTTCCCTTTCTCGTATGGGATGGCTCTCATAGTACGGGATGATTTCTTTGGTAAGGCGAAGGCCTTTTTTCTTTTTTTTTTCTTTCTTTTTTTTTTAATGTGCATTTTTTTCTAAATTTTTCCATTCACTCAACATCCCTCCATATGTCTTGCATTCCTTTGGTTTGTTGTGGGTTTTTTTTTGTGATGGTGGTATCACCTCTCAAGAAGCAGGACGCAGCTGGTCAGTAGTGGTGGTTTGAGGATTCTCCTCTGTCTCTTGTAGTTGATTATCCACTTTGATGCTTCACACTGTTTGCCTGGGTATGGGAGGTGGACAGTGTAGGCTGGGCTCTGTTAGACAGGGCTCTGTCCAGACCTCTCTTCCCTTTGCTCCGCACCACAAAAAGGTGAAGAGATCTCCTTTTAGTCACTCCACAGTGGTACTTTTTTCCCATGAGCAGGACTTTCCCTTACAACCTGCATAAGTGTCAGTTCTGTGGCTCTGGGTTGGCCTCATCCGTTTCTTTATTGCAAGACCAGCCTTTCATACCTCTCGCTGGTTGAAGCATTGGGCTGAGACTGTCACACACAAATAAGGTAGAAGCTATGGAGAGGACACTGATGGTTGAGACGCTGTATCATAAAATCATAGAATGGTTTGGGTTGGAAGGGACCTTAAAGATCATCCAGTTCCAACCCCCCTGCCATGGGTAGGGACACCATCCACTACACTGTATGGCTTTTAGTTCTGGCATGATAGCTCACCCTCTTCACCAGAGTTCCTTTCTGTCCCCAAAACAGTCGCAGAGAGGGATAGATGACTCAAGGGTGGGAAGGAAAAAGATTTAGTAAAAAAAACCCTGGAGGTGAACTCTTTTCACTCAATGTCCCTCAGCACCTTTAATGTCCTTGTGCCATTTTAATGACTTACTGGCTAAATATTTGTTTGATCATTTGTAAGATCACTAAAAAGGAACAAGAAAATGATTGAATAAACAGATGACTTCTTAGTCTTCCAATCAACATATGGCATGCCACAAAAGAAAGGGCTATAGGTCCTTCACCTCACCAAACCAAAAATATACTTCAGTTAACACTGAGTGTTAGACACAGTTAGTGTCTCTAACTTTTTTACCGTTTGCAATATTCTTTGACACAGCATCCAAAGAACACATTGCCTGAAACATCAAAGTGATTAATTATCTGTCTGCTAATTTTTCAAAAGTTATTTGAAAATGCTGCTTCTTACTCATTCTTGCTGGGAATTTGCTTTTGCTATCATAAATTCATCCCATTTAACTGTGGGAAGAGGATCTGTATGTTGGAGTGTTGTGATGTGTTCTCACTTCTTGTATGCTACCATGTTTCTCTAACTTCCATGTACTTCAAGTCTGTGTTGTTTTTGTTTTATTGCAAATATTAATTAATCAGCAAATAACAGATCATGAAAACTGTTGATGTCTTTGCGGTAAAGGAAGAGGTAGTTCAGAGGGCAGGACAAGGAGCACTTCAACACAAACACTGATGGTTGTGAGACTTCTTCATGCTCTGGGACCTGTGGTGAGAAATGAGCTGCAACTCTCAGCACTTCCCCTGACAGGGAGAGGTTTCTTTTGCCTTTAGTTCTCAGTCGGCGGCTGTTCCCTGCTGTAAGGTAGAAGCTGACCTTGGGAGCCAGCAAGTTTCCTGGCAGCAGGAAACAATCCAGATGTACTTTTGGTCCCTAAATTCCTTTCAGTTTGGTTTTATGAAATGCTGAATTCGACCTTCACTCTTAGCCCCAGATTTTTCAAAGTGCTTGCAGCCCAGTCTGCATATGGCAGTCATCGTATGTTGACTCCCAAGTGCAAGTGCAGTGTGTCTGACGTAGATGTTTTCTTGAGTGTGAGTCTTAAGTGATGGGACTGATACTTCAGATTTTAAACATCTGTGAGAAAACTGTTAAGGGCAGATAGAGAAATGGACAATCTAAAGTCCTGTTAAAATTGCTCTGGCAGAAGACTGATAATGGGAAGCCTTTCATGTGCATGAAACTGGTCACAGCCGTGATCTCAAATCTGTACTGAGAAACAGAAAATTTGGCTTGTACTAAGAAAGAAAGAAAATCACCGATACGCTGATCTGGCCAGCAGTTTGGACAGTGTTGTGCTGTCCTCTGTGAAAAACCCGTGAACCTCTACCTTCTTTCTGTATGAGTGATGATGAAAAATGGTCGCAATAGCTCATGCGTGAACCAGGAGTTACTGACGTGACTTCCCCTAGCTGATGTTAGTGAAGCTCTCCTCTCTCTCCTTCTCGAGGGAATCTGGGAACATTAGGTCTGCATTTGGGCTCTTTACGGAAGGACACATGGGTGTCTTTGCTTGTGCTGCATGGTCTTCAGCAAGAGGCACTCGGCTCTCCACAGCAGGACACAGAAGCCTAGGGAAGCCTAACAAAAGTGATTTCTCTTCCTTAACCATGAGTCAGGCAGTGCCGTGCAAGCTTCGTATTTCTAGGAAAGCAGGTGAAAACTGCCTGGCCTTTCTTTTCAGGAATGGGCAAAGAAGTGGGGAATCTGCTGTTGGAGAACTCGCAGCTCCTGGAGACCAAGTAAGGAACCGTTGCGTGCTCTGAACTGCCTGCCTGGTCATAAATGAGGTGTTGTCTGGAAGTAGGGCTTGGCCAGAACTCCTGTCTCACAGGAGTTCATTAACATGTTCTCTTGAATACTTGTCGTTCCTTCAGTTGTGGAAGAGGAATTGCTCTTCTGAGCAACTTTCCTGTTTCCTTTCTGCAGGCACTTGGGTGAAGTCTCTGGGCATGTGCTGGTAGGGTCTGATCCCAGCTGAAATCACTGGCAAGCTTTTGATTAACCTCAGTGCAAACCTAGATGTGGGTCTGAGCCTCCGTGAGGATATTGCTGTTCATAAGGTTTTATTTGCAAGGGTTGCTATTTGGAAAGAAAATTTTCTTGCTATTGAGGAGAGTTTTCAAAGATTTAATGGTAAAGGAGAAGCAGATAATGTAATTTTTTGATTAATTATTTAATTTATTTTTATTAATTATTTTTTGAGAAAAGCTGGCAGGCTAGATACTAAAGCTAAGCAGCTAGGAAGGGGAAGGCAAAGTACTCTCAGGAGAGAGTTGGAGAACTTACTATGATAGGAAGCTGCTGGTTTTAAAGATTTTAAGATATTTCAGAGCTGATTGGAAATTCTTATTTATATCACCATCATCCACGATTATCCGCAATTACAGATAATAGCGGTTCTGAAAGACGTGTTTCAGATCCTCATTCTGTTAAAAATAGATTTGAACTGTATGCAGGTGGTAGGTTACCCTACACCTATTTTCTGCAGTATTCTGCTGGCTTCTTAAGGAGATGTTGGTTTGTTAGTCAGGATACAGGACTGGACAAACCTCATCCTGACCAATTATGGTAATTTCTGTGTTCTTCTGCAGCTCTTTCTTGCCAAAATTTACTTTTCAATGAGTTGTGGCTGGATTGAGTTGTTTAAATACACTCATTCAAACTCTCCTTGTAGTGCCTGTGGCTTTAGGTACAGGTCTCTCTTATGGGCAGCTACTGGATTTGGGCATTTTTGTTTATTATCCCTTTCGCACCTTTAAGAAATGCTTTGAACGTTGTGAAGAATGATTTGATTGCCAAGGTGGACCAACTGTCTGGAGAGCAAGAAGTGCTGAAGGGAGAGCTTGAAGCAACAAAGCAGGCCAAAGCCAAAATGGAAACCAGAGTCAAGGAGCTGGAGGAAGAGCTGAAAAGGTGAGTGATTCCCACCCTGCCCCAGGGGGCTGGGGGGACATGAGTGATAAACCCACCTCTGTTTCCCTCATGGAAGTTAGCACTGGAATTCAGAGGGACCTTACAGAGCACTTCAAGGCTGATGGTAGGTGGCTGGCATATTTGTAGTGTTACCGTGTTTTTATTTGCTTGAAATGGATTATTGAACCTTAAAAAACCCGCAGAATTTTCCTCCCCAGGACTACGATTCTGTAGCAGCAACTGCAAATCCAGGTTCTCTGGAGTGAAGCATTCAGAATTTCAATTTGCAAAAAAAAAGAGAGTTTCAAAACGAGTGATTTTGAAGGAAACTATCAAGAGCTTGATCCTCACTGCAGCCAAGAGGGCTAATACAGATTCCCACAAACAATATTTAGATGCCAGTATTGTTAATTGTTTTGTCGCTTGTGTTAAGAATGAGAAGAAGAGGCAGAAGGGATTTTAAAGTCCTATGCAGGTAGCATTTGGAGAGATCTCTCTTCTTCTTTTCCACTCAAACTAGAGGAGCTGAAGGCTGGATGCCTAGCAAAGCCTGTGATGATGTCACATCCTTAACACTGAAGATGGCCCCCAGGACTCAAAGCAGCATAATCACATTTGGACTAGCCGTCCATTGCACTGTGGTTTCCCAGTTCAGAGGACAGTGTTTATTTTGCAGCTGGAATCTGGGAGGTTGCCTCTGTCACCTGAGCACAGAATGACCAAGAATAACAGACTCGCATCTTCGCTGTTAGAAGTGTCCGGAATTAAAGTAGTCTCACGAGCAGTGAAAACAGGGCTGATTTTTTTAAATGCCTTTTTGGGTCTTTCATAATATATTCAATATATTATGCAGTAGGGACATGGACTTTTAACTGACAAGTGTGCCTTTTTAGGAGATGGAGACAGCCATTTTTTCCCACAGTGTCTTTGCTGTTAGTAAAAGTGCGTGTAATTCCAGGGGGACTGCACGGCTGCGCCTCAGCGTGGAGTTCAAAGGAATTAAAAGCACTCAGAAAAATACCTGAAGTATTTTGGTGTTCTCTTTAGCATTACGGCAGGCTGTCCTTCACATTAGAGGCTCTTTTCACTGCATTGAAAACAGAAGCAACCCAGAAGAACTTAAGTCAGCATTTTCGCTGCTGATAATGGTGCGGTTTTCCCGTGGTTAAGAGCTCCTAAAACATTTGAACACAGCTCAGGACTCTGAAATCGAAATTGGCTGGGCTGTTCCAGTGGCCAGTGTTTTGTTGCTTGCATCATGTTCCAGAGAAGCGGGGTGATGCCAGGGAAGCTGTTTCAGAGTAACGTGCTACAAGAGGGAGGGAAAAGTGCCAGAGAAGCTTCTCCTAGTCTGGACACTTAGCTCACAGTTTGAAAACGTTCCCTTGTGATGCGTGCAGAATGACCCTCCCATAGGTGGTTCTCCTCCCAGAACACCTCAGGGACAGGTACGATATCACTTGCTGGTTTGATGCCTTTCTTCCTGTTTCCTAGAGTGAAATCTGAAGCGATTGTTGCCCGACGAGAACCCAAAGAGGAGGTGGAGGATGTAAGCAGCTATCTCTGTACAGAATTGGTATATTACATTACTAAAATGCCTGCGGGGAAAGGGGGTTTATGTACTTACTCTATATTACTTCATATATATGAGTCCTGAGATGTAGATTGGTCTGCCCTCATTAACGATGAGGGCAAAGCTGGTCGTCTCCAAGGTCCCTTCCAACCCACATAATTCTGTGGTTCTGTGAACTGTGGGTTGTTGCTGATGAGAATTGCCAATAGACAGATGCCATGAGATTACCTCTTCCTGTGCCAATCAAACCACCGTTTGGCGGATGAGCAGCCAGCACAACGGCAACGCTGTGCGTGGTGCAGTTCCTACGGAACGGCGCTAGAGCGGTGCCCTGCACAGCTCCTTCCTGTTGCAGCTGCTTCTCCCGAATTTTCAGTTACAGACCAGCGTGCAGCGTGGTTTCTCTCGGAGTCTTGTGATAGTCAGGCTTCTCCAGGAGAGCTTGTCTCCACATTGGCAGTGAAACTAAGCTGCGAGGAATTGAGCAGTGAAATCCCGGTTACGCAGACGGCTTTGTAGCAGTAACTGCCGTCTTTTATTTGTTCTGCAACCTCAATCTTGTGGCATTTTTTTCCTCATTATTTCTTTTGCCTAAGCCAGTACTGCCTGTTACAGGATACAGGCAGAGAAGGCTCTTGGACTGTTCTTTGACAGCTCTTCAAACTGTTTGTCTGAGAGAGAGGCTTTTCAACAAAGACACCTATAGCAAAAAAAAACCCCACCAGACCAGCACGGTGACAGAGATTTTCCTTGTAAATGTCACTCTGTGGGACAGGGAATTCGATGCACTTCTTTTCAATATTACTGTATTCTTACTTTGTGAAAGGTATTGGACAGGTTCACTTCTAGGTAATTCTCTTCGCTTAAGCGGAGTGAACTTGGTGTGTTGAGAATTTACGTAAATAGGCAAATTTTCGAGTTACGCTTGTGAAATGGTGGAGACAACTGGATTTCTTTTAAGCAGAACTGACAGGAGATGTAGGTTTTTAAACTGAAAAAAAAGGTTTGTGAAATTCCTTTTCATTTGTGCACTTCTCGTTTTGATGAGTCATAGAGGTTTATTCCAAGTCCAAGGAGGCTGGAGAGGGACTTGGTTATTTTGTGCTATTCCAGCTCTCAGCAGTACTCACCAGGCGAGCTGAGCTTGGGCATTGCCACAGCCTAGGCACAACCCAGTGCCACTTCCTAGTAATAAATTCCCCAAATCCTTATGATTTCTTTTTGGGCAGATATTTTCTCCAACTTAGCCATGTTGTTCCTGTTTTCCACTCCTCAAAAGAGACAAACAGAATCTCATTCCCATCACCTCCTAACCCAGAGCCGCGTGAGCCCTCAGCAGAAGGCCAAGTTGTGTCACCAAAGAGGAAAAGGCCTTTCTTTAGTTTCCTGTGCCCTGCACCTGTATCAGTGTGTACTAACAGAACGCCTCTTTCCTACTCCTGTTGAGGGCACAGGTGGCATTACATGGGGCTCCCTGCTGCTTGTGACTTGGTTTGCTAATGAACTAAAACTTCGATTTCCAAACTTTCCGGACCAGTACACTGCTGTCAACTCTCATAATGCCTTGCAGACTATCAAAGCACCCTGCGTGCGATTTTCAGTTTGATGGTGGTTCTAATTCCAATTTCCACGGGTTTGCAGAACACCCCAGAGGTCCGTGGGCCATAGTTTGGAGATCGTTTGTCTAGAATGAGCACCTCAAACTGGGAAATCGAAGGGGTAATCAAACAGAACTGGAGGAGAACTACCAATCAAACAGAACAGGAGGAGAACTAACAAATATGTTTTTCTGTCTCCTGATTTGTCCTTTACTAACATCAATCCCCTTCCATCTTTTGTTGGCTGAAGCAGTGCTCCTCCCCCCTGCAGGACAACATTCCCATAGCTCAGCGGCGCCGCTTCACCCGTGTGGAAATGGCCCGGGTTCTGATGGAGCGCAATCAATACAAAGAGAGGTTGATGGAGCTCCAGGAGGCTGTCAGGTGGACAGAGATGATCAGGTGAGACTGGGTGTTGGTGAACATTCCTGTTTAGGACAGAACTTGGCTATGTTTGACCTTGTGGTGAATGGAAGTCCTACCAAGATACAGATTGAGAAGTGCTGGAAGTTTTCCACACTGTAGATGCTTCTCTCCTAATACCTGGTTCTTTCTCCCTTACTCCTGAACCTGGACTGCAAACCTTGAGTTGCCATTGTTGTTTGGAGACACTGGGCAGTTGTTTGTTTTGCTTGTTTTTTGTATGATAATTAAGGTAGGAGAAGCTGTAGGGAAGAGGGTTGCTTCTAATTAATGAATTCTAAAGGCTGTGGCTTGAAGTGAATATAATGCTGGGTTTTGTAGTTACCAGACTAGTACTGTGGCAAAGGTAATGGGGCTGATAAAATTGAACACACTTGCACTTCGTGTCAACATTGAAACATAAAGTGATCGAGTGTGCTTACATTAAAGACCAGTGCATTTGACTTCCTCGGTTGTGTTTTGAAACATGTTAGAATGAATTCTGAGTTTTGACATGGCTTCCTTGATGGAAGTGGCAGAAACTTGGGTAAAAGATGCTGAGATTAACTTGCTTCTGCTGCGTTTGTCCTTAGAGCTTCCCGTGAGCACCCATCCGTCCAGGAGAAGAAGAAATCTACCATTTGGCAGTTGTAAGTACTTTGGTGGTTTGTGTAAGATTAAGAAGAGGGGAAGCATTGCTGTTTTGTCTTCAGACAGCAACTTAATAGTCTCTGACATTAATGAGATGTCAACTAAAAGCGTCGTTAACCAAACCCTTTTGCCTTCAAGGGCTTCCTTTGTTCTTAGTGAAGTTGAAATCAGATCTGAACATCTGCATTAGTTTGGGTTTACAAGCTGAAAAAGGTCACAAGTAACCTGGAGTGGAAACATATGTACGCTCACAATCAGTTTTAATAAAGGGCTGTTTTGAGAAGGTGTCTGTTTCTGGAAGCTAAAAACACCTTATGTCAATCAAACTGAAGACTTAGCTCTGTGTTTGAGACAGCCCCTGATTATGTACCTCTTGCTTCCCTTGTTGTGAATCTATGGTGTGTTGTCTCCCCAGGCACCTTTTCTCATATTTGTTGGCCTTTTTTGTCCCTAGCTTCAGCCGTCTGTTCAGCTCTTCCTCGAGTCCCCCACCAGCAAAGAGGACCTACCCATCTGTGAACATCCACTACAAGTCTCCAACAACAGCAGGGTTCAGCCAGCGGCGCAGTCACACCATGTGCCAGATCTCCTCCGGCAGCCGCACACTGGAGTTCTTCCCCGAAGAGTGAGTTGTGTGCTGTGTGCTAAGCCAGGTCCCACTGCTCTTTTCTTAAAATAAGCTGGTTTCCACTTATGTCTATGTGGTGCTAATGTTTCTTGTCGTTTATCTCCCTGATCTTTCACTCACCAGTTACCATGTGGATGGATTCAGCAAAATTTGTCCTCCGAAACATATTGCTGCCGTGGCTTTCCAGGCCATGGTGGTTCCTTTCGGCATCTTAAGTTGGCCACAGCCCTTGTTCTGCACTCGTGTTTGCAGACCGTGTGATAGAATGAAGTAGGACTTCTGTGGTAGAATGTGATGGCAGCACTGGGACAGTGGGATGGGATGTGTTGTCCAACCCTGTTGACAGGGTGTTTAGGTGAAGACGAAGGTTGTCTCAACAGCACATTTAGGTTGCAATATTTGGTTTTAATCTTACCCATGCTGAAAAAGAGCCTCTAAGTGTTGCTACTTGCAGAGTCTTCTCCCTATCCTTTATGTCTCTGACATGAAGGGAGAAAAGTCTTCTGTGTTTTACCTGACTTCAAAATGCATATGTTCTACCACTGTGAGGTTGTACAGTTGCATATGCAGTATGTTTTTGTGGAAGGACTTTGGAGAATGTGATGATAAAGTACTATAGCTTCTGCAATAAGGAGGATTTGTTGGAAAGACACTAGATCAGGAGAAGAGAGATTGTCTTTAGAAGGGTGAATTTGTATTTTATAGATACTGCCTTTATTCTGTTCTTTTTATCGGATTATGATATCATAGTCATTGTGTGGTGTCTGAGGGCTTTTCAGCAGTCAGGAAATGATGTGACTAACCACTGTCAGAAGCTGTTTGTTCTCTCATCCTATCCCCAGGGGAGGAACCATGTGCAGGGAAGTGTTTTGTTTTAGCAGGGGGTTGTTTTTGTTTTAAGTATTGTATGTCATCAGTTTGCGCTGATGTTGTTCCTACCTTGGAATGATACTTTAAAAACCTACTGAGAGCTGGAACTGGTATTCAAACAGTCTTTGCTTATATTAAAACATCTCTTAAGAGCTTGCAGATCAGTTTTTCTTTTAACCTTTGCCAGTGAAAAGCTGGAATTGTTCTGTTGAAACCAGCAGTTTCAACAGCAGTTAGTGCATATTTTCCTTGTCAGCAGAGAAAGCTTTAGAATGGACAGAAAAATAAATAGTTGACTGTAGTGAAGAAGGGAAGAACTCAAAATGTCTTCCTGATGGAGACACTAGATCCGTAAATTGTAACAGCAAAGCAAAATTGGTGTAATCTCATAGATTCATAGGTCTTATGGAAGGTTGCTTCCTTGTTTCTGAAGGGCTTTTGGAACACCGAAGTGGCAGTGACAGTGGCTTGGCCTGCCACGTCACTTGGGTAACCGGGCGTTAGAGATTAGGAATGCCTGTCTGCTTCTGAACGAGGTTTTTCTCTCCCCGTTTTCCTGCGTCTGTTTTCCAAGCTGGGTTTGAATTGCTTTATGTTTCCTCCCCCTGCTATGGCGACACTCCCTTAGCCTTCAGCTTCTGTTTTCAACCACAGATTGAGCAGTAACGCTGTCGCTCCTCTCCTCAGTGACTGCACGTCCTCGGCACGTCGCGAGCAGAAGCGGGAGCAGTACCGCCAGGTCCGCGAGCACGTGCGCAACGACGACGGGCGGTTGCAGGCCTGCGGCTGGAGCCTCCCTGCCAAGTACAAACAGGTAGGGGCCACTCTCCAGACAGGCCGAGGGGACATCAGTCCCTCACCAGTAATTGCGCTTACAGCTATCATGTGGGTGTTCTGTTTGTATGCTAATTGGAGGCACAGATTAAATTAATCTTTTCTGTATCTCCACCAAAGTCAATGGAAGGTCCATTCCTCTGCATGCAGGCGCTGAAAGAACCTACCCTAAACCAAAAGTAATTAATCTTCTTTGTCCAGAGCCCAGTACTTGTTTTTATTTCCTTTGTTATTATAATTGGACTTGAACATTAGATATTTCATTTGTACTCTTGAGAACTTTACGGATGGTTTAGTGTAAAAACCAATGCAGTGTGGTTTGCTTCCACTTCTCCCCAGCAGTAACAGAAAGTCAAATGTCATCAGTCTCATTTGTTGGCCTATGGCTCATTTAACTGGTCAAAGACCACCTGAAAGGAAGGAGTCTTGCAGTGTGACTTGGAAGTGGACAAGTGTCAGGCCATGGTGAGAGGGAACGCCGGTGTTCTGACTTCTTTGCAGGGAGCATCCGTTAACAGCCCTTCCTCTGTCAGCAGTGCAGCGTATAGCCTCTCTTGACCATAAGCGGGGCACTGTATCATGGTGGGAGAGGCAGTCCTTTGGTGGGCTGCTCCCATCCCTGTAGGGACTCGGTTTCATCCGAGCTGTGAGGTGAAGCCTCAGCGGCGCCCGCCTCTGCGGCCCATCAGTTCGGTTCTGCCGTATTGGGTACAGCTCTCTCACCGCAGCCTGGTGTTTATGGCTTTGCACTGTCTGTTGCGTCTTCTCTCCCCCCACAGCTGAGTCCCAACGGTGGTCAGGAAGACACTCGCATGAAGAACGTCCCTGTGCCTGTGTATTGCCGCCCCTTAGTAGAGAAGGACCCAACCATGAAGGTACGTTGTCTCTGCACACCATTCCGGTCCAGAAAGGGGACGTAAAATAAGCGGAGAGTTTTGGTCGCTAAATGTGCAATTTTTACAAAAATCTGTATTTTTTTTTACATTATCTATTCCAAATTCTATCTTCCACTTCCTTTTTTTGAATGGTGGTTTCTAGTGTATGTAGAGAGAAGAACCCTCTCCGTAAGGACATCATTCTCAGGTGATTCTGGTTGCCAGGTCCTATTGCTTCTGTCTTGCATCTTACGCTTTTTTGAGACAGCTCTTATATAAGTACCGACAGCATTTTGTGCTTATAAGGCTTGTGCTGAGACTCCTTAGGGTGTAATACAAAACAACATAAAAATTCGTGAAAACAAGCAGGTGAAAGTAAAAATGCATTTCATCACGTTTTTAGCTTCCACTGTTGACTGGGATTCACTGGTAACAGGTGAAAATTATTAGAGCATATTTCTGCGAAGCTGTGTCTGTCAACACTAGAATGTTTTGAGTAGAATTGTGGTTGAGAATAGATGGCCCTCTCTCTGCAGTAGCATAGTTTTCTGCTACAGCTAGTTCCGAAACAGGCAGTTTGTCACTGACTCCGTTCAGAGCGGAGTTTGAGGTGTCATTCTGATGGTTGAGTTGTAAGGAAATTCTTACACTGTTAGTTGTTCCTAGAAGGTTGGCGCGATCTTTGTATAACACTCCATTCAGCATCTTTCCTTTATGATTTTGGATAAATCCAGTATTTGCTTCTGTAGTCCTGTTCCCGGCATTCTCCTAAAAAACTGTCTGGCAATAGCTCCTAGGAAGTTAGCTAAATTTGATTTCAGAAGATACGGTGTGCTGCTTTCACTCTACGCTCATTACGTAGGGAGCTAAACCAGCAGATTTTTTTTTTCTTTTCCATTTTTTTTTTGGTGACTTCATTTTTTGCTGTCTTAGTTCTTTAAATAGCTCTCTCAGATCAAGCAGGCACTGATTTTTGGACGACGGAGTGTATGAGGAAGCAGAAGAGTGCCAGGAGTGGGAGGGGGACTAGGGGACAGAAGTGCACTGAATGCGTGTCCTCAGCCAAGCAGCCACTGTCAGGTTTGGTTAAGCAGTCATGCTCGTGGTGCCCCGAGCTAGTAACACCTGCCACGTCCTGCTTGCTTTGCCACAGTGACTTGGGAACCCCAGAGTCAGAAAAACTGAGGACATTTCAGAAACCTGTTTTCAGTTATGCACCTGATTTACTATCTTTATTTTTTTAAAATCTGTTAAAAAAAGAACCGTGATTTTTGCTGGGTTACAGAGAACCTTTATCTTACCTCCATCAAATCTGACTGTGTCTTCTAGCAGAAATTACTGAGATCTGTTGTTTCCAGGTGTTTGACATGTGTCCACAGTTCTCTACAAAGGTGCCTGAGTCTCAAGCGACCCTGGAGCCTCCAGAATTCTTAGTTTAAGATTCCTGTTTCTGTTATTTAGCTGTGGTGTGCAGCTGGAGTCAATCTCACGGGATGGAGACCTTTGGAGCAAGAGTCTGGGAATGGGCAGAAACTAGATCCTGGGCGTGATCCTCTCACCTGTGATAGGGAGGTGGAAGGCGAGAACAACAGGAGTAACCATACATCTCCTGAAAAGAAAAAGGTCAGAAAAGAAAATGTCTTTTTCTTTCTCCTCACCTCTGGTGTATTTTCTTATTCCATCCCTGACATGCTCCTCCCTCAGTACCTTTGTACTATGCTACATAATGCTCTAACTTGTACTTCTGGGGCATCTTCTTGTGGGTTGTGGTTTTCTAGCTCTTCAGTAACTTTCTGTGTAATTTGGGATAAATTATCCAGGATAAAATTTTCCAAGTTCTGCTTTTGAAACATTGGGAATTTTTAAAAACTTCCTAATAATAAGTGTAATTAAGCACTTGCTGAGGTTGCTAAGAAGATGATGGAGTCCTCATCATTGTAAACTGAAAAATAAAATTAAATAATTCAGGCAAAGCTTTGTTAAAAAGAATGTAGATGTAGCAGAGTCCATGAGTCCTTTGGTTCAGAGTATTATTCCATCTCTGTTTTTTAATAGTCTTAAGTGATTTTTTTTGTTAAGAACCAAGCTGTAATTTGCAGATAATAATACAACATTTTATCCTTTGTGGGTTTTTCCCACAGCTATCTTACACTGCTGCCCTGTAGTCTTCTGTGATCAGCTTGCTCAAGCTCGTAGGTTGAGCACATCCCAGCTCCATGGTGTTCTGTCTCAAGTGAATGTTCAGTGATACTTTAGTCAGATATCTCAAGAGAAATTAGTGGCCAAACTCCTCTTGCCCTAAGGAGCCAGGCTGGCTCTTTGGCCGGTGTTCCAGATACCAGGGTGGCAACGTGAACGAAATTTGCACAGCTCATATTGTTTGTTTGTGCCAGCTAGGAAGGGACTTCACTCTTGGAAGCCGAGATTGTGGTATTTCCATGTGTAAATGTTGCCAAGCGCTACTGTGCTCAGTCTGATCTGAGAGGAGCACTCATTCTACCCATGTGTTTGCTCTCTTGAAGGCAAAGGAGCTCCATGAAATGGATGCCACGTCCAGTCGTGTCTGGATCCTCACAAGTACACTGTCAACAAGTAAAGTTGTGATTATTGATGCCAATCAGCCTGGCACAGTGGTGGACCAGTTCACTGTCTGCAATGCTCACGTGCTCTGCATCTCCAGCATCCCTGGTGAGTAGGGCTCAGGCACTGGCTGCGATCTGCACAGGGTCCCCTGCTCCACTGAGGAGTGACAAGCGTAGCGTACTCATTTCGGAACTAACCCTTGGACCCTGCTGTGTTCCATAAAACAAAAAATCCCTCAAAACCGTATCTCGGACCTTGCCTACTTCTAGGACCTTTCTGTGGAGATCCCTCACTGTTGAACGTTTAGTCAGTGGTTCCTTTGGCACATAAAGGATGGTTCTTGGGAGCAAGAGTGAGCCTTGCCCAGGTTTGGGAGGGCTCTGTAGCTGGCCTGGATGTTGATGCTGGGGCTGAGGGGATTCACCATGGTGCTGACTGATGCTGTGATACCTCCCTAGAGTAGTGAACTCTGAGGGTCAGCATCTTCCATCTGTATGGTTATCTCAGGAGTACTGCTACATTTAAATTAGCAGTGACAGCTAGACTTATGGGAGAATCTGTTCTTTGCCCCTCAGCGGCCAGTGAGAGTGATTATCCTCCAGGCGAGATCTTTCTGGAGGGAGATGTAAATCCTGAAGAGTCGTCTGGAACGGATGGTGTCTTGGCAGGAATCACTCTGGTGGGCTGTGCAACCCGCTGCAATGTGCCACGAAGCAACTGTTCCTCGCGTGGTGACACACCTGTGCTGGACAAGGGACAGAGTGAGTTCGGGGACAAAAAACTTAATGGCCATCCAGCTATAGCAAGTCCCGCATCAGCTTACGGGAAGCATCCTTCTATCTCTGAATTAACTGCTTCACACGCCTCAAGGAGTTTCTTAAGGTGGTACAGGAAGACCAAAGGCCCTTTTGGTGCATTTCTCTTTAGATCCCTCCTTTTGTCTCTTAGTGATCCACATCCTGCATCCTGTTGTGGGGTTCATATAGCAGAGTATTTTGGACGGGTGCTATGTTTGCCCTGCTACAATGGCTTCTGTTCTCATTGCTTTCTCCTCTGATCCATGTCTTCTTGTGAAGTCAGTTAAGTCCATATGAAAATCATAATGATGCCTTTGCTGACATCATTCTGCAGTGGGCCACCCTGCAGAACTACTAAGGTTTTGCTCGTAGCAGATTGTGCCTCACTTTAAAATAGCCTCTATTTCCCATCCAAGGAGAAAACACTGGATGAGCTGCTGTCTGTGGTGCAGGCTCAGGGTTTGACTGAATTTGGCACGAAAGGATAAATTAAAAAATTGACAGCCTGATTTCTGTTTAGTTAACTTACCAGCTCATTCTCCATTATGTCTCACGCTGTTCTTTGTCTTTTAGGTGAGGTGGCTGCTGTCTGCAATGGGAAGATGAACCAGTCCCAGTCTACCGAGGAGGCAACAGAAGCTACGGAGGTACCAGAGAGTGGTACAAGCGAGGCAGAGCCTGCTCAGGCTCGCCCGGGGCCTCTCACGGAGCACGTGTTCACAGATCCAGTTCCTGCACAGGCACCTCTTAGACAGAATGGGTAGGCAGTCTGCTGAGACAGATCTTCCAAAGTACACGTACACTTAATAATCTTACTGAAAGAAGCTATTGATTCGTGTGTAAAAATGGTGATTGATTTATTGTGGTAATACCTCTGATGTGCTACGAAGAAAGCATATTCACCACCCAAAAATTCTTAAGACAAATGAGTCTGATGTAACCTGAGGAGCAAGTGGAAGTCTTGGATAGAAATTGTTCCTAAATGACCAAGTTGTTCTAAGTTGTTTCTGTTGAAGTTGGAAACGAACAGAGAAAATATCGTTTTTATAATAGTACTTCCAAACACTGAGTTAAGTTCCATAGGTTTGATGCACTTGCTATTTGTATTGGCAGGAAAAAAGTAAGTTTTGCACATTGCAGATCCAGGAGTCAAGCAATTCAAAAACACTGAAGAGAAGGAAGCAATTTTTGCATCCAAGTGCCCTGATGTGCCTGTGAATGCCACACTGCGAGTGCAGAGCGGGCATTCTGTGCATTGCTGCTAACAAAAGCCTCCAACAATGTTCTTGTGCCTCTTCAGGGAGAACGGGCAGCTGAAGACTGAGTCAAGCACAACACTGCCAGATCAGGAGTTGAACGGGGATGCTGCTGGGGCTTGCACCAGTGCTGCCCCCACCATGTGGCTGGGAGCACAGAATGGCTGGTGGGTTTCCCTTGGGCTGGCAAATCTGTCACCTCTGTTCTCTTTCGGGCTCCACTTTTCGTGTCCTCACACTTCTTGTTTCTGGAGTAGGTTTTCATTGCTAGTTGTTGTTCTGAGCCCTCAGCTCATCACAGGCACTGGGATTTAACCTCACTTTCCACCTTTCCTAACAGAAGAAAAGACTCGAGGCCACTCAGGCTGAAGGTGTGGGGCCTTGCTGCTAACCCTCCCGCATTTGTCCTTTCTTGCAGGCTTTACGTGCACTCGGCGGTATCCAACTGGAAGAAGTGCCTGCACTCGATAAAGCTGAAGGACTCTGTACTGAGTCTCGTGTAAGTGTGCGTGCCAAGGGGCGCTGGAGGAGGAGGGTCAGTGCCTAAGCAATATTTTAGATGGGCGTAGAAGCTCTTTGTTAGTCACCTTTTGCTTTGCTCTTCTAAGTGCACTGGTTTGTGAAGAAAGTTTTCCGAGGTTCTTGTTATTGGAGAGCCTCATACTGAGCCATTTTCCTGCTCAGCTGCAGACCTGACCCAGTTCAGTGAATAAGGTACTAAATGATAATAGCGGTATCAGAAGGAGATAAGTGGGGAGGAGAAAGCCAAAATTTCACGGGGGTGTAAATTAGGTGGAATTTGTTGAAATTGATGAGAGTTTGTAGTGTGAAGTTAACCTCAACAGGACATTTATGGATGATCTTACTACAATGAAGACAAGAGTTATGACCCTTGGCCCTTGCAGGATGTTCCTGCAAGTGCTAAACTGAATGAGAATTGTAGAGAGAGCATAAAGATAGTGTGGATGGATGTCAGAAAGGATTTGTTAGTCTCTTACTTCTACAGATTTTTGTAAGTATTTACTTTTCTGTGATTTCAGGCATGTGAAAGGGAGGGTTCTTGTTGCTCTGGCAGATGGAACACTAGCCATATTCCACCGGGGAGAAGGTGAGAATCAGTGTAATAAGAGAAAACCAAACTTGGGCCAAAAGTGTAGCAATGGATTAAAGGCTATTCTGAGTTGAGAAGGACAGGTGCTGGCTTGCCAGAGCACAAACACAGAATTAAAATGCATGGCTATTATACACATGTAATCCTCATCCTAAACCACCTAAGGCATACCTTAACACCATTTCCTGAGCTTTTCTGAACAAAAACATATGATCTGCGTAGCACATGCAGAGTAAATGCAAGACTTTCAGGAATACATATGCTGTGCAGTTGTTTGGGGCATGCCTGGTGAAGTTTAATGCCTTTGGGCCATACCGGTTACTGTGCATTCACCATCAGCTGTAACGGGGCATGCACAGGGAGCTGCACGTGGCTCAGGCTGTACCTGAGCAGACCATCTGTGCAGTTGCAAATAGGCCTGCTGCTTCCTAGAGAAGTTGAACTCTCTGCAAGTAGTGGAATTGATCACTGCATACACAGCGGGCAGAGCTGGGATTCTCTGGAAGTCTGGAAATCCCAAATAAATGGAGCCTTTGCTTTACACTTGGTCATTTTTTCTTGTTGCAGAAAAGAGATGTCTGAGTAATCTGATGTGCCTTAATCTTGTCACCTCAAGATATTTTTTGAATTCTATATCTTGTCCTCTTCATTATTGTAGGTTTTGTTTCCCTATGACTTGAGCAGTTCCTGAGCTGTGTTCATACCTGCAAGCACATGGGGATTGGCTAACTGTAACTCATGTTTGCATATTAAGAACTTGGTTATCCACTGAGTAGCAGTTTATCCAGCAAGCTGAAACGTAGAGATTTTTGGCTTTGTGCAGTCTAAATTTTGATTCAGCCATCGTCATGAGTTCAGGCCTGACCATTGACACATAAAAATTGTTCCCATCAGAAACAGGATAAAGCTTCATGACATAGAGGCTACCTGTCTGTGAAGGACACAGGATCTACCTGGTTAGTTAGAAAATAAGTGTTAGAGAGGGGAGATTGATTCCTTTTCCTGGATTTGACACTTCGGGGAAATTATGTTGTCCGTCTGTGATATGAGGAAGCCCCACCACAAGGTCCGTTTCCTTTTAAGTTTCCACATAGTCTTGTTAGGCTGTCTTTCTTCTTCCCCTGCTGTTTTTGTTGTACTTGTTGAAGAAGCCTGTTCACTTCATTACAATAAAAGGATGTTTTAATTAGCCTCATTTGGAGAGCTTTCAGCCCACCAGACTAAACTTTATTGTCTTGTGTTTTTTAAATATAAGGCTATGCCCAAAGTAGTAGCATGGATTCACGAGCAGTTCACAGACATAAGCAAACTGAGCATTTGGGTGTTAGTTAAGCCTGTGTACTTAGAAAGGTACATGATTCTATTGTATGCTGACGTGTCATGAATGAGATGTGTCTTTCCACACGTGTTCTTCGCCTTAGACGGTCAGTGGGATCTCAGCAATTACCACCTGATGGACCTTGGTCACACTCACCATTCCATCCGCTGCATGGCTGTTGTGTACGATAGAGTATGGTGTGGCTACAAGAACAAAATCCACGTTATCCAGCCTAAGACAATGCAGATTGAGGTAAGAGAGAACACGTGGGTGTATGCACACACATGCTTGTGTTATGGGTATTCTTACAGCTGTTTTCTGCTGTAGCATTCGGAAATGCAGAACCTTTCTGTTGTCATTGCTGATTGCAGGACCCAAACTGTCAGTCTGGATCAAGTTATGACCCAGTCTGCCAGGGGGATATTTAATTCTTCCTCCCTTTGTAGAGCTTAAATCTTTAGATAAGTCTAAACTGAGCACTCCCTTTGTCTTTACTAGTGAGTCTGCGAGGCCACGTACTGTGCAAACGTACGTGCGTGCTTTACAGCTGCCCTTCACGTCTGGTCTAAGACTTCTCCACCCGTAGGCATTGTGGTGCAAAGGAAGGGTAGAGTTAGCGAGCCCCAGTGATCCCACTTGCCTAAGAAAAAAATGACATTTAGAGCCTTCTGGTGGAAATTCAATACAGTGGTGTTGGTACAAACCTGTTTGACAGTGCTTGGGATGAGTCTAATCAAATGGAGAAGTGCCGAATCTGAAATTCACATCAACGAGCCAAGGCAGTTTGATCTTTGGAATTTGTATTGGAGTTGTATGTTTTCCTTTCTACCAAGCACATTGAAAGCTTTTGGTTTCTAAATGTTCTTGCTCCTGAAGTGGTCTGCAAAGACCACCATAATCTCTGCAGAGCTGCTATACAATCTATCATTTCAAGCAAGGGATTTTCTGTATACTCTAGTGAACTTCTGAGGTCAGCTGGCATTAACACATTTTCTCCAAGAGCTTTGAAACCCAAGCAAGTGATCTCAGTTGAGGAAAATGGAGTATATGTGTAGATAATTGCAAATCTTTTGGGAACTCATGTTGGTCCACCTATTTGGCTTTTCAGAAATCCTTTGATGCCCACCCTCGGCGGGAGAGTCAGGTGCGACAGCTGGCATGGATTGGAGATGGAGTATGGGTTTCTATCCGCCTGGACTCCACTCTGAGGCTTTACCATGCCCACAGCCATCAACATCTGCAGGATGTCGACATTGAGCCTTATGTCAGCAAGATGCTAGGTGAGGCAGTAGGCACTGTAATAAATGGTCTGTTGCTTACTAAGATCAGAGAGAAATCAAAATTCAGTAGCAGACCTTGCCCAAAGTCGTAACTGACTCTTCAATTCTTCTGCATGCTTACTAGGCACCGGAAAGCTGGGCTTCTCGTTCGTGCGGATTACAGCCCTGCTCATTGCTGGCAACCGCCTCTGGGTAGGGACAGGGAACGGTGTCGTCATCTCCATTCCATTGACTGAGAGTAAGTGACGTTTATTGGAGATACTTCTGCGTGTCCCCCCTAAAAAAACTACACTTTTGCATGTTGTTTGTGCAGCATGGCAGGCTTTAGCTCTGGCAGGCTAATGCTTTCTGCACATTTTTACTCTGAACCTGACACACTTTTGATCATAGCAGCGTTCAGAGAAGAGCCCTGGGTATGAGCAACCCTGAATTTGGTTTAACTCTTCCTTATTAAGGAATTAAGTGTTCAGTTGAATGGATTTAACTTGTTGAAAATCAAATAGGTATTTGTTACTGCCCCGTTCAGTTCAGTTGAAGACATTTCCTTCTTCAGAGACCAATGAGGTTTGTACCATCCATAGTCGTCTTTTTTGAGTGGACTGATGTGAACTGATTCTGTAGCTACTGGAAAGCAGGAGAAACAAAGCTTTGGGAACTGTAGTAAGCCACAGAAAGGAGGCCATGGGATGAGAAGTCACCAGGAAGATCTCCCTGTAAATTTTGTTTTGACATAGACATCTAAACGGCTCCATGACAGTATTTTCCAGAAACTAATGTTAGTAAAGCTTCATTTACTCAAATTAGGGCTCAGCTTTATCAGTCAAGTAGAAATCAGTATCCTATGCCAAATCCAACCTGGTGAGGAGACCCAGCAGCAGTAGTTGCTAGGTGCATCTCTGGAGCTGGAAATTTAGTTGAAGCTCTTAGTAATCCTGTTCCATACCTGCCAGTCAGCATCTAATCTTGAAAGTCTGTTCCAGATTATAATGGAGGAGGATTTGAGAGTGGTTACAGTTGCTTTCAAGAGAAAGCAGCTAAATTTACGTTTTCTCACCACTGCTATCAGGAAATCTGAGAAGCAAATGGCTCTTTATAAGAGGAGCAAACCTATTGTAACGTTGCTGGAAGTCAGGGCTGAGACGGTCTCCTCTAAGGCGGATGTGCCTGGGGCTGGCACCAGGAAGCCAGTGACACAGTCATCTTTGCGCATCCTTGTTCTCATTTCTGAGTCCCTGTTTTAAAGCCTCTTCTTTCTTGAGGCTGCTGTCCTGATTCTGCGTTAAGCTTTTTCTCTGCTGTAAACCAGTTGCGTTATCTTTTGGTGTTCCTATAAAGATGTGGTAAGGAGTAAGGTCTCACTAGAAACTTCAGCAATGGATCCTTGTGACTGTGGGCCCTCTCCCGTCGCAGATGTTACATTTGTCATTGCAAGATAAGAGCAAAGTGAGCAAGAACAATGTTGGTATAAACTCATCCAAGCCTGTAGCTCCTGTTGCAGTTTCTCTAGATTTTGTACTTTTCTGTTGCTCCCTGAATTTGCTCCCAGTAATCACCTTTTTCTTCTCTCCCCTCCTGCCTGTCTCTTCCCGTGCCCCTCTGTGTTCCCACTCCTTGCCTGTGCCTAGCTGTAGTCCTCCACCGAGGCCAACTCCTTGGGCTCCGGGGTAAGTCCATCGCCTCCTTCCTTCAGCTTTCACTCCTTTTGCACCCATTCACCTTTGCAGTCACTCTCCCACCCTTCCATCCTGCCATTCAGCTCTCTCCATCCATTTTTCCTCATCACTCTTTCATTTTAAATTGCATCTGAGAAAAGTGACCGGAGACAGCAATGCAAATATTGCCATTTCCCATGGCTAAAAACATTTTCATCCATCTCATCAGCCATTGCTCTGCTTTTTTATGTCAAAAGTACTTTATTCTTCATCGGTAGTTCCCTTATTGTGGTAGACCAGGTCTGAGATGGGGACTGTAAATGAATCCAATCAGAGAGTTCCAGGAAGCAGGAGTAGACTGTTCTTCCAAGGTCTTCCTTGGTCATCCTTGTTTCTCCAAGGATGCTTCTCTTGTCAGTGCCAGGCCAATGGCAGCAGGTGCTGTGGCACCTGCCAGCTGCAAGAAATCAGCTAATACTTCTAACCATAGGGGACTTTGATAAACATGAAGAGTTGTTTTGGGTTTGTGTCAGTTAAGGCAGGGTCTGAGTTCAAATTTATGCTTACCTTAGCCTTTCCAGCGTCAGAAAGGAGTATTTTTTTCTCATCGTAAGACATTTCTGTGGCTGTCTAGAAGCATTATCAACATATGTCTCCTCCTTTTAAAGCATCTGATACTGGTTGTGGTAAGAAGCCAGATACTGAGCAAGAAGTGCTAGTACCAGCTCTGTCTGTCAATCACAGGAGCTCATCCAGTTGTTGCTGCTCACAGCAAACTGAAGCACAGAGGTGCAGAGAGAGCCTTCATCTTGGAGATCTTCCCACTGCACACACTGATTCTCATTCTTCCATCAAAATATTTGTACCGTCCTGGCTTGAGCCTGATAGGTAAAAGTGAAGTCTCGTTTTTCCAAGTCACTTAATAATTGAAATCCAGCCCAAGCCAAAATACAGAACTGCAGATAACTAAGCAAGCAATTCATTTCTCTCACAGGAAGAGAAAGCCTTCTGATTGTAGTACTGTTTCTGTTTTACTGACGCGAGTGCCTACGGAAGAAGAGCATCTCCCATCCTGCGCTCTGAGTGTTGGTCGCTGTTCCTTGGCGAGTGGAAGTGTTCACATTCTCAGAGCCTGGACATGAAGGATGCAGGCCCCAATTGAAGTCCTTGGAAGCTGTGGCTGGTGAACATCTTTCAGATGTTCATTGCTTGAGTAGCGGAGCTTCAGGTGTCACAGCTAAATCAAGGACTAAGGAAGGACCTCACTCCACTGCCGTGGTATTTACTGGGCGGAGACACCTTCACCAGACCCAGAGACTGCTTTCGGCAGCCTGTGTTCTCATGGCTTGGCATGAGCAAAGGACTTGACTTGGAAACTGAGCAACTTCTCTAATCCAGAAAATAGCAGTAATTCTCCTCCAAGTGCCCTTAATGTCTCATGAGTACAGCAGACACCTTTGGATACCCTGGCAGATACAAAAGAACAAGGTTGATCCTAGGACTGTAGGCTATTTCTTGAAGCTGGACAGGATTGCTGCTGGGGAAGAGGCCTTTGTTGCTCACCAGCCTGGGCTGCAGCACCAAGGACACTGTTGCATCTTCCCACAGCCAGGAGGAAATGGCCTGCCTCTTGTAGGCAGGGTCGGTACCTTGAGTTGATTAGTTAATTAGTAGTTCATTATATTCAACTCAATCCAGCTGGCTAATAATGACTGGATGCCATAGCCTTCACTGGGACACCTCAGAGACCTTCTCTAGCTTGCCCTAAGGTCACTCTTGCCCAGCACCTCCAAGGAGGTGTGCCTCATTAGTAGACAAATACTAGATTTGATGAGAAAATGTAGTTTGTTATCCTGAGGGGATTGTTACCAGATCTAAGAGGGAGGGACTGTGTAATCTAGTGTGGTCTCCTTCATCACAGCCTTTACATAAGCCCTTTAAAGAGATCTGCGCTTTTAAAAGGTTTCCTCCAAGGCTCGTGAGTTTTCTCTTTGATTGAGTTCCGCTTCTGTAAATGGGACTCAAAGCTATTGCTGACAATATTCCTCCTCCCTGTCCCCAGCCAACAAGACTTCACCAACCTCTGGAGAGGGAAGCCGCTCTGGCGGGGTCATCCACGTGTACGGTGATGACAACAGTGACAAATCTGCCAGCAGTTTCATCCCCTACTGCTCCATGGCTCAGGCACAGCTCTGTTTCCACGGCCACCGCGATGCTGTCAAGTTCTTCGTCTCTGTGCCTGGTAAGGATGAGCACAGCCCTTACTTGTCAGGGTCTTGGCCCACCGTCTGTCCTGCGGCTGGAGCTTGAGCTGATCTGCAGCAGACGGCTGCCCGTGCCATGTCTGGTGCCTGCAGATCACTGTGGCTCAGACACCAGCAGTTCAGACTGCAGTGACTTCCAGACTTCATCAGCAGAAGGCGTTGGCCTGCCCCATCGTGTTTGTGTGTGTTAGCTGCAGGGGCGCTGAGCAGCGGCACTGACGGCGCCTCTGTCCTCTCCCAGGCAATGTTCTAGCAACCCTGAATGGGAGCGTGTTGGACAGTCCTTCGGAGAACCCTGGCACAGCGGCCACAGAGACTGAGGGGCAGAAGCTGAAGAACGTCCTGGTGTTGAGTGGAGGAGAGGGGTACATCGATTTCCGGATTGGTGAGTGCCTGTGGTGGGAGGCATCTGGAATGGGAGGGGGTGCAGGGCTGTGGTTGTAGATCACTGCTGTGGGGAGCGAAATCTGAAAAGCACTGCTCTTTTCTCCTGCCTCCGGCAGGATAGCAAGGGGCAGATAGCAAGCACTTTCCTTGCACAGCACAAGGCTGCCAAACAGTGCCACGCCGTCTGCGTTAACAGCCCTGGGAAGAATAAAACCACCTGTGCCACTGGCTCCAAACATCGCTGCCCCACTGCGGTGCTGCGCAAGGGCGCTCTGTGTTGTAAACGTTGGCTTCCCCAGAAGGAAGGGTGGTTTTCCCTGCTGCTGGAGATGGTTTGTTACATCCATACAGTCCTGCTTCAGAAAAGCACCGAGTTGCTGAAACGTTCTCCAGGCATAAAGGAAGTTCTCAGCTCCTGCTGTCTGTTGTCAGACTGCCGAGGCTGTAGCAAAGATACTGGTGTCTTTGGAAGCATTCCAGAGCAGTGCAATTTGGGATTTTTCTTCTTGCCTTCTTTACTCTCTCGTTTTCTCTCTTCAGGGGATGGAGAAGATGACGAGACAGAGGAGAATGCAGGAGATGCCACCCAGGTGAAGCCAGTACTTTCCAAGGCTGAAAGGAGCCACATTATTGTGTGGCAGGTATCATATATCCCTGAGTGAGAATTTCTCCTCCTTTCCCACCGATGTAAGTGTCCCTCCTCCCGCCTGAATGGCAAGATGTACATACAGAACGCCTGCATTATACCTACTGCTGGAAACCAACCCCAGACAACTGCAGTGGCTCCTGCCTCGGACTCTGACCCCCTTCTAACCTCTGAACTTGCAGCTTTCATCTCGGGCCTGTGCGCTTTCTGCGTGGTTGGAGTATTGTTCTTCTCTGGAGCTGGCATCTACAAGGAGAGAAATGGCAGTGCATCGACGAAGTGAAGCTTGGAGCTAGAACCGTGCAAAGCCTTTGCCCAGTGCTCGGGAGCTGACAGCTGGATGGGTGGTGGCTCAGGTTCTCCAGCAGGTTGCCTCACTCCCACCTGCATGAGAAGCACATCCCCCTGTCGTCCCCTGCCAAAGCAGTGATGGTGAATCACGACTTCAGCAGCACCCTAGCAGAAATCCTTTCTAATTCACCAGTGGGCTCTCCACCTTACCCACCTTTAAGCACAGAATAACGTCCCGTGGACTGAGAGCAGCCAGCTTCAAGGAACCCTCAATAGAAAGGAGTGCCAGGGTTTGGGCAGCACATCTGCTGTTTGGCTGGAGAAGGCAGCAGTGCCATTGCTGTGGGGAACACATCCTCCATACTCACAGATGGAAGGTCTTCCTCCTCTGCTGCTGTTGTTGTCTCAGCAGTTGTGTACTGGGTGACTGTGTGTGTCCAGAGAAGATTGTTCAGTAGCCTCAGATGGGAGATGGGTGTTTGATCGTGGATGCCGTAGGGCCTTGGGAAACTGTGGTAGCAAAGGGGTACTGGAACCTTGCTTTTTTAAGAGCAGAAAAGGCAGGAAAACTTTTAATTCCCCCTTCCAAAAATGCCAGGCAGAAAACAACTCTCGAGTTCCTTCTGAAAGTTTGAGGAGAAAGCTATCTCTGCATAGCATCTGTTGGCTTTTAAAACCCAGGCGAGGGCAGATGATGTTGGTCTGCTGTGAATTCTGCATTAACACATTGAGATTACCTTGACTCATAAGGTCGTGTCCCCATCCCGGGAACTGCTGGAAGGAGATGGCTGTTTTCCTTCACACTGTGGCTGTTGGTTAGGAAAGACTGTGGAGGTTCAGCCAAGGTATAGAAAGGCTGTGTCTCGCCTGAGGTCCCACAGAAAAAGGAATTGACAGATCTCCTGACCTCTTTTACCTAACGTCGCGAGCACTGACTGCGTTACTAAGTAGTTTGAAAAGCTAGAAGTTTCTGACTCCTGAAAAGAATTGGCAACTCCCAAGAAAAATTCTGATGGCCCTCCTTGTGTAAGCAGTGCTGGGCGATTGCAAAGGTGTGTCCTGCTTATAGGAGAAGTAGCAAAAAATGGGGCCAGGGAGAGTGGTTTTGAGCTCCAGATGCAGAACATGGCAGCTCGAGATGTAGAGGCAATGGTTTGTCCTCCCTTTCTGACAGTGGAAACAGTCCTGTTGCCACGAGAACAAGTTTTGGTTCCTTTGAACACTCCCTCCTAGATGTGCAGGACTGGAACGAGTAGCAGTTGTTAGCAGTGAATTTCATCTAGTTTGTCCCCTGAGCTGTGCAGCACTCCAGGGTTCCTCGGGATGTCCTTGTGCCAGTGCAGTGATATTGGGACAGCTGGGCAAAGCCTCCATCTCCTGGAAAGCTCCCAGTTGTGTCCTGGGCTTGTTGCCATGGATCAGGCTGCCCCTAAGGCTGGTGGTCTAAAGCTATTCATGTGCTGCAGGGATGCGGTATTCCCAGGGGAAGCTCTAACATGTGGCATCTGTCCTGATGCAGCAGCACTGAAATGCTTTTTGGATCCACATTTCGGAAGAGGCTGGGGCGAGCATTTCCCCTGCAAGGAGGCAAGAGGACATCTCTGGAGAACAGAGGTCTGAGGCACAGTGGTGCCCATGGTGCCTGTGAGCCGTGCTGGTGATGTGCACACCCAGGTAGGAAACCAGCTGGACAGCGTCCTCCAGCCATGGCACACTGGGCTCTGTGGCTGGCATTTGGCTGAGGGGTGCTTGGAGCTGCCACCTGCCTGCGGGGGAACATTTCACGGGGCGCTGCTGACCGTGGCAGACTTCTCATTCGCTGTCCCAAAATGCTTTCTGCTAGGAAGAGCTCTTTGGGTCCCAACACAGCGTGCACTAAGGTTAACAAGATCAACGTTTAGACCACATATTCCCCAGACGTGTAACAGTTCATCAGTTGGGGCCAGGTGAACTTCGTAATTTGGGCTAATTGAAAGGAAAAGGAAAAGACAAAAAGCCCCAATACGCCCAGTTCCTTCGCTCTGTCGACTCTTCCGTAGGAAAATACGGAACTGCAACGCTCTTACCTCGTACTGTTTGTTTTCCATCTGGTTTTAGCAGTACTCAGTCTCCTGTCACCCACTGGGCCCTGGCAACATAAGGAAACCGGTCTCGGGCCTCTACCACCAGGTTCCTTCCCAGCTCCGTGCATGATTTGCTCCGAGAGCACGTGTCCGAGAGGGGCAGCTACGGCTGAGTAGAACCAGCCGCTGCTGTCAGCTCCCGCGGGCATTTGGTGGCTGCTGGGCAGCGAGGTGAGAACTGACTGGCTTCAACACGCTTCCCTGTCATATCTCCACTGTGATGTATGTAAAGTATCCTGTATGTTACAAAAGGATTTTAAAAAGTGTCTTAAGGCCTGTAAACTCCGCTGTTTGGTCTGAAGATGGCATTCTGTAAAGAGACCGCTGTACGAATACGTTCCCTCGCTTTGTCCCCTATGCTATCAAACAACAAACCGTATCTGTTCTGTATGTAATAAATGTGTTAACATCAGCAGGTGCAGCACGTCTCCTTCCTCCAGGGGCACTGGGACTTCTGCTCCGTGGTTAATAACAGCAGGACACGTGAGGAGGTGGGAATGGCAGCTCCCGTGTTCACCGCTGAGCAGTTCAGTGGCAAGACAGGAGATGTGGAGTGCTCACTGGGTCAGAGCAGAAGGGGCTGCTCCTGCAAGCTGCAGTGCAATCTGGAGCTTCTCCCAGCGTCAGAAATAAAAGGCTGAGAAGACAATGCCAGCTGCTGGCTGGCTGCAGCCATCCTGGTGGTGTGCCCTTCGGGTGAGCTGCCAGGGTTGGTTACACATGGGGCTCAGTTTTCACCACTCAGTTTGCCAGTGTCCTCTGTCAGCACAGGGTGGTACTTCAGCCCCATAGGAATTGGCAACATTCAGCACCGCAGGAAATGAGTTACTCTTAGTCCCAGCAGCCCTTAGACATGTTCATGTTTATTTTGTAGAACTGCATCACACAGCAATGATAGACAAGGGAGCCACCTCCGTACGCCAGGAGCGGCTTCTGCCCTGACAGCGATCCCCAAGGCGAGTCACCTCCATGGCTGACACTGGCACTGTGGTCCCGTGCAGGCCAGGGTGGCATAAGACAGGCAGTGCCTCCTGGGTTAACAGAAGCATCTCAGGAACGAGGTTTGGAGACAGGCCCTGGGACCCATCCTGCACCCCTGGGGCTGCACCCTTCGCTATGGCCAGGTGCAGTTTGAGCAGGGCACTGGGTGAAGTGCAGTCACATCCAGTTCTCACCTGGGTGCCTGAGCATGGGGCTGACTACCATTGTCCTTCAGATGACTACTCCCATTCTGATCTAGGAGATTAATGCACAGGCTTGGGAGTCCTGGCAGAGCTCATAGCATGTTCTAGGCACTGAATCCACCACATGGCAAACTAGGGCTGTGCAGTTTTCCAGCAGGGGACCTTCCCAAGGCTCTGGGTGAAGACGCTCCCTTGGCCTCTCTAGTGTGAAGGCCCTGAGGTCACCAGCAAGCTGTGATTGTCCTGGTTAGCCCCATCTGGGCACCTACCCATACATGGGCCCCTTCGACCCATGGCCCAGGAGCCTCATTTAAGCATGGGCTGAGGCCTTCAGCCTTTGCCTGGGCAATGCTGTAGCCATGCCTATCTCCAGCAGCTCCTAGAGGGACTCCCTTGGACTTGGGGGTTTGGACTAGATGATCTTGAAAGGTCCCTTCCAGCTCAAACCATTGTATGATTCTATGCCTTATGGTGTATTATCTCCTTCTGCTTTTGCTCCTGGCTGGGCTCCCTGGATGGACCCTGGTCATGGGTCACTTCTTGCCTTGTCTGGGGCTGTTGGTGGACCCTGTTAACAGCACTTGGCTTTTCTCACTGCTGTCAGGCTCCATGGGCCTGCACCCTGTCAGCACACCACCTCTGCTGGGGTGTTCTGTGTTCAACTCCTAGCTGTGCAGGACAGAGGACTAGATTGTGCTACTCTTCTCATCTAACTCCTATCTACACCTCCTGCCCCCCCTCACTCATGCTCAGTTTGTGTGCTGGCTCTGTAGCACCTCAGTCACAGTAAGGCACTAGCTCAGCCCAGCACCTGGCAGTGGAGGCTCTGGAAACCAGAGCAGCTGTTCTCCATCCACAGCAGCTGCAGCAGGAAGTCCCAAACTGTTTGTGCCTTTAGCCACACTAAGGGCTTTCCCCTCCCTTTAGATTCTCCCGTTGCTTCTGAAACCAGTGAACCAGCCCTGGCATGTGCCCTGCAGTGCTCCTGCCACAGCAGAGGGTCCCTGCTCTTCCCAGCCTTTGCGCCATGGCACAGGACCACCTTCTAACTCGGGAGAGAAGCCTTCCCACTTATCCCATAGCACCTTAATCCTTCAGGAGCCTCTGGTGAGGAACCCCATGGAAGCCCAGGTAGCTGATGTCAAGCTGTTTGCTCCTGCCTGACGACAGCCTTTTTCCTGGTGGCTGGGGACATGTGTTCCTCTGTCCCATCTGGGCCTGCCATGCACACTGGGCAGGGCACAGAGTCCAGTTTTTGCTTTCCCTCAGTAAATCCCTTCAGGCTTCTTGGGATTTCAGGATGCTGCAGCAAATGGAACACCACCTCTTGACTACCTGCTATAGCAGACCAAAGAACTAAATCGCTGTTTTCGCAGGGAGCTGCTCTGTAAGGTTACAAACCAGAACAGCTCCTGTGCCCCTGCCACTCACACCCACACTCACACCCCCCAACAGTTCCTGACACAGCAGCAGAACCCACGGCCACCACAAGAGAAAACGAAACGTTACGAACTGCACTAAGGAGCTGAATGTTTTAACGTTCACCACAACATGCTGCACTGGAACAGGTGATAATTTGCAATCGGCTTCAAATATTAAGAGCCAATCCTGTATGCTTTGCATCACCAGAACAAAAATGATTTCTCCTATCTCCTGACAGCCATCTCTGGGAATAAGGGGTGGATAGCTTTGGATAAGCTTAGTATCTAAAGTCGTGTTCCCCTCATGTTGTTCATTGCCATCGTACGTCAGTAACTCAGGTGATTCTGCAGCAGTTAAGAGGAATCCGATGCTGGGCCTGTATTTGGTGAGCTAATGGCTCTGCATTTGGACCTCATGATCATCTCCATGCACTGAAAAAAAACCACCAAGTTTTCTTAGGACTGTGCTGCAGAAATAAGAAAACATTTATTTTCCTTAGTAGATCCATTTGTACACAGCTCTGTGAAATGTTACATTCTCAGTCATTTTTCTGTGATTTATGTAGGACCCAAATTCCCTGAAAAATGTTCTTAAAACTCTAATTTTCAGGCTGTAAAGGAAATTGTGCTCCAAAGAACTGTAGCTGGGTGACAGGAGCTATGCATTCAGAGACTATAAAGGGAACCAAGAAGGTTCCTTGGCTGATTGAGACCAAAGTTAAGGGAAAAAAAATCTGAATGCATCTGCATCTTCCCTTTCAGATGAGGTGACTGTCAGTATGGCTGGGGAAAAAGCTAGGAAACTTGGATACACCATACCACAGTGGACAAGGGGGTCTTCTGTAAGATGATGTGCTTCCAACACACAGTGAGAGCATGTGGGAAGCTCAGGGCATAGAACGAGTCTTTATACTGGCGTCCCTGTAGATTTTTTATTTGCAGCCTGAAGGGAAGAGGCCCTGATGACCTTCTCCAGATTAATCATTGGCTCCTCTGTGGTTGGTTTTCCCTCTTTCTGCCACTGCGCAAGGATCATGGCTCGGAGCAGAGGTGGGTACGGAACGTACTGAATGGTCTCCTCCGGCACTGGGGTGAACTTCTTGAAGGCCTCCTCCTCATGCTTGGGCACCACACGCCAGTCATGGTACATGGCTTTGTCAATCTCTCTCACTTCTTCTTCAGTTTTGCCTGAGAAAAGATGACCAACACCAGTGGACAACGCTACCGACAACCTCCAGGAAATCCAGCAAGTGTCAACTCTCTGCTATGAAAAAATGCTACAACAGGCAATAGCAAAGGAAGTTTTCAAAGATTTGGACAGTATCTTCCCTGCTATACTCGGGGTTCCATGGTTGACTCTCCCTCTTAATTTATAACATCACTTCATCTCTCTCTGCTTCAGTTTCCACGGCTAAGGAACAAAAGTATTTTCTTTCTACACTGCTGGAAGTTCCCCGGGAAATTTAACATTAAAAATACTCAACAATTTTTAAACCTTGGAATGAGAAATGTGTCAGAAACAATCATATGCCTAATACATATTAGCTTCAAACGCAGCTTTGAAAAGGTCACTCAATTCCAAGCGTTAATTTAAAATCCCAGTAACAAGTTTACTTGCCACCACTCCTGGGAATACCCTCATGTTCATTCTGTCTCTTGCTTTCGAAGTCTCAAAACAAACTGTCACCTCGTCTAATCCCCTGTTAGCGCGCTGTCTTTCCCCACGGTCAGCCTACACTGGCTCTCCCACCACGCTCCTTCTTGTGAGGGCTAGATCCCAACGTTTGAACCTAAAAAAGGGGGAACTTCTTTTCTGATTAGCATATCTGAGCGAAACGAATTTCCCCAGGACGAGGGCTGCGGTGCTCCTGCGGCCATCCCGCTCCCCTCGTGCGCCCAGATGCTCTCTCCAGACCTGGTCCGCAGGGAAACACGCAGGCTTTACCTCTGAAGGTCAGGTAGCCCCAGGCTCTTCCATGATCCATGTTCTGCAAGGAAAGCAAGAACCCGTTGAGGGCCGCAGGCGGCGGGGCGGGGGCGGGGTCCGGGCCCGGTGCCCGCAGCCGCTGCCGTGCGTTACCTCGGCCGTGTAGTCCGCCCGCACCCTGGCGATGACCCAGTAGCACGGCTCGTCGTACGCCCACAGCCACGACTTGCGGGTGACCGTGCGGCCCACGCCGAAGCGCGGCAGGCGGCAGAGCAGCGAGAAGAGCCGGTTCTCGTTCCGCACGTCCTCCCAGGCCCGCACCGGCAGCCGCTTCTGCGTCAGCGGCCGCCGCATGGTCTCGTAGTCCAGGGCGAAGCGCTGCGACTCCCGCGGCCGGTTCTTCAGCGCCCGGTACTCGCGGATCTTCTTGGCCATGGCGGCGATGGGCCGGTGTAGCTTCTTGCGGGCCATGGCGCCGGCCTGCAGCGCGGAGCGCTCCGCCGGGACCGGGGCCGCGCCGCCCGCCGCTTCCCGTCTGCCCCGGAAGCCGCCCCGCCCCGCCCGGCGCCGGCGCCGCGGCGGAACGCTCGTGCGGCGGCGGAACGCTCGTGCCGCGGCCCAGCCGCCCCGGGAGTCCTCGCCGCGGGCGGACGAAGCGGCCCCGCGCCCCGCCGCCGCCCTCGGGACGGGCTCCGAGCCGCCAGCGGCCCGGCCGCGCTCAAACAGCTCCGCGGGGCGCGGCCCGGGGGGCCGCCCCGCCCCGCCCCGCCGGCAAAGCCGCCGCCCGTCCCGGGGCGCGGGCGTGAGCCGCGGCGGCAGCGCCCGGGCGGTCGGGAGGCGCCGCCGAGCAGCACCCTGCCCCTTTAACGGGCCGGGCAGGATCCGAACCTCTTCGGACCGGCACGGTGTGCTTGTCGGGATGGATCTTAACAACCGAAAGTCTGGGGCGGGAAAATCTGTTGGAACAGATTCGCCCGTTTCAGGCCCTGGAGAAGGGCGCGCTCAAAGCCCGGGAGGAACTCACTCGGGCTGGTTTTAGGGAAGATGAAGGCGACGCTGAAGGTCTGCCCGAGGTCAGAGTCAAGGGCAGAGGCTGGAGCTCCTGACTTTGTTCCCCGGGATGAGACAAACTCCCCTGGCACGAACTGCTTCGGCTGCAGAGTGTCCGTGTGGGCAGGAACTGCTGCCTGCAGCACGGATTTAAGGAATACAAAACTGCATAGTCTGGCTGTGTCAGCCCCTGGGTTTTCGATACAGACTGGTAAATTAAACCTGTCAGCAGAAAGGTGGTAGTTTTTTTCTTTTTAAACCCATATTTTGAAGGAAATGCATCCATTCCAGTGTTGCTGTAGAGTCCTTTACTGAAGGCGTTCAGGCACACGGAGACTGGTTTCTGTCAGCAGCCAGGATCCATGCATGGAGGAACAGTGGGGGCGGGGTGCGCCTGTTACACGACACGCAAAACACCCATTGTAGAAGCTGTTAATGCTCTTCAAATAGGACATTTTCCTCCTAATATGGTGCATCTCTCTGGAGAAAGGGGAGTTGTGACAAGGACATACCCTATTAAGTTGACAAATACCGATTTAGAATAAAATACTCGCCCTCAGTCCACCTAAATTTGGGAGAAAAAGCAGAGCAATGAAACCACTTACCACAGGGTGCAGAGTGGGCAGCGCGTACCTAGGGCTACGCAGCACGTGTATCGAGCTCGTGCCCTTTCAGGCACCCACAGGCTTCCGAGGGGGCACAGAACGGAAGAGGACACCAGAATACTTGGCAAAACGCGAAATTGGCTTAGTCAGCTGCACAGAAAGGAAGGGCAACACCAAACAGGGCAAGTCATCAGGAAAAACTGAAGTCACTCCCCTATAGCCGGCTACAGACAGCATCTCCTTCCTGGCTGCTGGAGCCGGAGAGCGAGCCCGAATCATGTTCAGAACCCTCCACCTCCTCACCCGGCATAACGGCGGCCACTGGGAGATGCGAGCGCAGGTCCCGAGTGTTTCCTGGTACCCAGAGGAGCGGGCATGCTGGCAGCAAGACGTCTTGGGCAGCGACGGGATCATTCCTTTATTTTTCCGTAAGGAGAAACCTCCTAGTAAAGGAAACCCTGTTACTCCGCAGGCGCTGCAGACGCTCCAGGAGCAGCGCGCTGCGCTACGGACAGACAGAACCCCCCGGCACACACGGGCACCGCCGGGGCGGGGACGGCGGCCCGGGCGGGGCGGCGCGGCAGAGCAGCGGCAGAGCAGCGGCAGAGCAGCGGCAGAGCAGCGGCCCCGCGCTGCCGGCCGCGGCCCCTTCCCCCGCCGTGCTCAGCGGCGGGCAGGGCGAACCGGCGGGGTCCCCCCCGGCACCGGCGCCCCGCGCGCGCCGCATGTCATCACCGCCCCGCGCACCCAATCGGCGCCGCCGCCGCAGTCACGCCTCGGGGGAGCGGTCGGTGACAGCCCGCCCGCCCACGTGACGGCGGCTGTCCAATCGCCGCCGCCGTGCTGCTTCCCCCGCCGCCCCCCCCTCCCCACCCCCCCGGCGGGTGCCGTCCTGTCCCGGCAGGCCTTGCGCGGTGCGGCTGGGGGCTCTGTCGGTAAGATGGCGGCCGTGAGTCTGAGGCTCGGAGACCTGGTGTGGTGAGTGGCGGCGCGGGCCGGGCGGCGGCGGGCCGGGCACTTCCTGCGCAACGGGACCGGGGCCGTGCCTGTGGCGGCGGAGGCGCAGGCGAGGCGGCGGCGGGGCTGCGCCGGGCCCGTCGGAGCGCGGCGCGGCGGCAGCCGAGGCGGGCTGGGCCGAGCGCTGTCACCCGCTGGTCGCGGGGGGCTCCGGGGTGCGGCCGCGGGCAGGGAGCGGCTCGCGGGGCTGGCGGGGCCGCGGCCCGGGCGGCGGGTCTCGCCGCGGCTGTCTCGGGAGCGGTGTGAGGAGGGGCGGCGGCAGGGGGGGCAGTCGGGGGCCGCGGGACCGGGCCGGCGGGGCCGGGGGAAGGCAGGCGCGGCTCTCGGGCTGCCATCGGGGGCTACCGGGAGGCGGTGCGTGAGAGAACCTGTGTAAAATGGAGGGAGCAGGACAGGAGCTGTCGTTGCGGGGTGGGTGGAAGCGTGGTCTCCTCCCAAGGCGATGAGAAGGGGCGTACGGCAGTGTTTGGGGAGAGCAACGATGCCGTTTCTTGGCAGTGCTTTCTTTAACGAAGCAACACCACAATCCGTGAAAACGGCGCTTTTTTGCAGGCTAGTGTGTCACTGTCGAAGCCCACAGAAGCCATTTCCTCTTGTCACTCCAGTTTTACACTCAAATAAAAAGCTGCGATTTCGTATTTCCTGCTCAGGAGAGCTGAGGGGGTTCCGGCGAGCCCTGTAAGCGCGGATTGAAGTGCATAGGCTGGAGTGTCCTGCTAGGGCTTGCAAGAAACAGCTAATCCCCAGCACACGAGTGCGTGCATTTATATTTATATCCCAGATAAAAAGAAGCGCGTGCTCCAAGCTGTGACAACTGCAGCTTCTCATCTGAAAAACTGACAGTGCTGTGAAGTTGTCTAATTTGTATAGCAAAGTAAGTAAAGATTGGTTCTTTAGCAAATTTTTTTTTCTCAGATGAGGATCTGGGGAGTGCACTGCACTCAGTGTTGGAAAGCAGGTTATCCTGCTTTGGTTTTGTCCATGACAACCTAGATGGATGCTGTTCCTAGAGCCGCTGCAGAAGAACGGTAACAATAAGACAGTAATGTGTAAAAGGCTTTGATGGACGTGGTGTTCAGTACAGGAGCGGAAGCATGGAATGTGAGACATGGTCACGGTTACAGCTCTTGGCAGTGTCCTGCCCGACCGTCACCGCTGGATCATCTGTGTAGCATTGCCATCTCATGAGGGCCTGCAGTGCTGTTTGCTGAGAAGTTTTGGTTCAGGAACTGGTGGCCTCCACAGGTTCTTCACCAGTCTCTTGCAAGACAATGATTGATAAGGTTTTGTGAAAGTGCTGTAGCCTGAGGAAGTGACAAGGCTAAGATAATGATAAAGCCACTATGCCGAGGACTGCTGAGTCTCTCTTCCTCCTCTGTGAAGAAATAGTTTTGTGTAGTTTCCATACTAGAAACATTTGCAGTGTAGGAAATAACCTTTTCTGCCTTTCTTATGGCTCTTTTATATCTTTAGCACATCTTACTGTGGTGGCGAGCACCTGAAGAAGGTGGGAAAGGAACAGCTGTTCAGGGGATCCTGCCTTTAATGCTTTTCTGGGAGAACTCCTAAGAACGCCAGCTCTCCGAGCTGGAAATTGGTGGCTGCTCTGCTCGTTAGACTGTTCTGTCCAGGTGGATATAAGTTACCAACCTGAGCGAGGGAGCATCAGTCCCACGAGAGTGCCAAGTGCTGGAGCATGGTACCCTCAAGGCGGCAGCTGTGCTGCTGTTCTGCTCACGTACATTCTGAGAGCCCAGCGAGTCTGCGCAGACTGGTCAGAGGCTGCGTGTAGGTGCAGGTGTCCAACAGTAGAACGCTTGTGTGGCGCGTCTTTCACGGGAGGTTTCATCTCTAAGTTGTAACTCTCTTTCGTGTGAAAAATACGATGTAATGCAGAGGTAGACATGGGATAGTTGTTTTCTCTGGTTCTAGTGCTTAATACTTTTTTTTTTTTTCTCTAGGGGGAAGCTGGGCCGGTATCCTCCATGGCCAGGAAAGGTGAGATTTGTTTAGGGTTTGCTTTTATTGTTGCTTTCTTGGTTTTTGTTCGTTTTTACTGTTTCCTTCTGCACAGAGAAAGCTTTGCCTGAAAGCAAGTTAAAGATTAATGTTGAGATTTACTTTTTTTTTTTTTTTTTAAAATACCTACCCCATAAATCTAAACTGAACTAGTTCAGGGCTTTTTTTATCTAGAAGCTCAGTCTGTTACTAACAGCTGTTAGTTCAGGTGGAATGAAAAGCAACAGAGAGCAGTTCATCCAACTCTGGAACTGACTGTGTTTCCCAGATTTAGTTATTTAGCCCCTACGACTTTCTGCCAGACAGGTTTCTTTCCTCCCATAGTAAACTGGTTAAATGCGCTGTGTTAAATAATAGAAATAGAGAGTCTGGCTTCTCAAGATACTGCTTTTGAGCTGTGGTTTTTTACTAATAATTTTGGAGGTAGGGAGTAATGAAACTTTCTCTTCTGATTTGGCTGTTTTTTTTTCTGAGGAAAGGCCAAAAAGATATTTTTTTTTTAAATTAAATTATATGTGCCATTTTTATTATTTCTACTTGCCTGAAAGAATTTTGTTTTTATTTTTGGTGTAGGTTTGAGGACTAGGCATGTTTAGATAACAGCGTGTGGCAGGGAAAAGTGTTGTCAATGTGGCTGACAACCATAAACATTTGATTATTGGATCAAGTTAAGTCCAGGCTCCCCTGCTGTCTTTCAGGTGTCACCCGTGTGACTGAATGACTACTTTTCTCTTTACTAATGTTTAAACTTTATAAGCGATCTATTCTGGGAGTAAAGACAAAGCTTTAAATGTAAATTTTAAAAGTTACCCAAGTGGAACAAACTTTTACAAATGCCATTTAGCTTTCTGAATTTTAAAAAAGCTTGCTAGCTGGTCTATTGGGGATAGGGAGAAGAAAGTCTCACTAAGAATGTAATGATATGTCAGTGGAGTTTGGGTTCTTTTTCATTCTGCTGCAGCATACCTATATCTGAGGAAATACAGGGCTTACATATTGACTTGAAAGACTTACAACAGATTCAAGTTCTCTTCCTAGTCAGGGTGAAAAAATAAATCTGCAATAGCTGTTAACACACAATGGTAAAATCAAAGTGTAGATTTTCATTATGTGCTTTTTAACTTTCATTTCTCATCACCTTCAGATTGTTAATCCACCTAAAGATCTGAAGAAACCCCGTGGGAAAAAGTGCTTCTTTGTGAAGTTTTTTGGAACGGAAGATCAGTATGTACCTGCTTGTTCTCATCTGGTGAAAATGCTGTGCCATATAGCATGAATCTTTTGTGGCAGAAAGACACCGACACAGTGTAGTGGGGCTTTGCAAAGGGTTGTCTTTGGTCCACATGCATAAAAATTCAGCTATTATTGCGTGCTGTAGCCGCTCACGTGGGTGTGGAGACTGTCAAGACTTACGTACTCAGTCATGTTAGGATGTGAGTTGCCACTGTGAAGGCAAGTTCTTGGTGGCTTGCTGGTTTTGGGGGAGTAGGTGCGACAGACAGGGTTAGATTTTTAGCACGTAACCACGTATGAGAAAGGTGCAGCTAAGAGTATTCATTGGTTTTTCTGCCAGAAAAATAACACAGCTGTATACTTGCCGTTTGTAAAAGAAAATACGGTCGTACCTGATGACTGAAAACATTCTTTCTCTGCTTCGAGGAGACTTTACGGTATAGGAAAGCCAAAACTTGCAGACTGCCTTCTTGCAAGGCAGAGTTTATAGATTCCAAACGTGCATGCAAAATTGTATTTGTCTTAGACTTAATACTTACAAACTGGAAAAAAACCCCAAAAGCTGAGAACTTGGGTATTTCATGAAACTGAAAACTATTTTGCTGATTTTTTCAGTCTTTCCCTTTATTCTCTGCTATTTTGCTTTAAGTCACGAAGTAAGGGAGAAAATTGCAAATGTCTGCGGAAGACTAGAAAACCCTTTACTTTCTGGAAAAAAGGTAACAAGAACTGAGACCATTTAATGGCCGTTTCTTAAGGAAATTACTTTCAAATGCTAAATTATTTTTGCTCAAAATTTAAAAATCATTTTCCATTAAAAGCCAAGCACTGAACTTGATGGAGTAGAAGTGAACGGTGCATACAAATAGGAAGGTTTGTTGGATCTCTAGTAAACGTAAAGCAGGTGAAGGTTGATTTGAGGGCAGAGGGTACTTTTTGGTGGTGGCATTGTTGTTAAACATGATTATTTGAGCTAATCAAGTTCTAAAAGTTGAGGAGATTGGCTTTTTCTGTCCCGACCGTTCTCGATTCTTGTATTTCATGTTATTGAATCAAATACAGAGGTGTTTTGTAGTAATACAAGTTTGGAAAAAGTGGCCATATGTCTGGGGTGCTGTAGCTGAAATTAGCAGCATGATTGCAAACGAAGAGTTCAGAGCTGCAAAATGATTGGGATTTATTACCTGATTGTAGAGCCCTGGCCAGGCAAAATCCAAGAGTGTGTTCGTTGTTGTGTCTCCCCCTACCCCCCACCATCTCCAGCTCGTGAAACTTAATCATAACCAGTGTGCTGCTTGAGAAAATCTGTGGTTTTGAGTACAGTCAATGAACTACATCAGGAAAAATTTGAATGATTTCATGTAAAACGTGAGCACGGAGAGAAAAATCTCTGTACTTATTTTGTGCAAGGAAACTATTGTGTTTTGCAAACACTTTTTTCTAGATGTGTATGAACAGTAAGTGGAAATCCATAGCTGACAAAATGTCACTACTCTGCATAGTGAACAGCACGATGGATAGGAGGATGCAGAGCTCCGTCACTGCCTGTGGTGTGATGAGTACACTTACTCATTCTGGTGTTCTAGTGCATGTTGCTTCTGATTTCTAGCACTTCACTCTTTCTGCCACTTTCATGTACGTAGGGTGACGTTACTATACCACTGATCCATTTTTACAGCTCTTCTGTCATTGCCGTGCTCTGTCAGGGTGTGACAGGTGAGGATCTGAACATCAGCTGTGTGCCTGTTGCCCAGGGTGTGGAAGGTGAAGGGGTGCCAGTTGCTGGGTAGAATCCCTCTCACAAACTTCTGAGGGTGATTGCCAGCCACTTGTCGATGGGTAGGCAATCTCAGACTTGATAGTCTTGTTTTCTTCTGAGGATTCCCGGGTGACTGCTTTGGCCGGAAATGCTACTGGGCGTGTAGTGATAGGACACAGGGCAATATATTTAAACTGAAAGAGGAGAGATTTAGATTAGATATAAGGAAAAATTTTTTCACTCGGAGGGAGGGTGCTGAGGCAGTGGACCAGGTTGCCCAGAGAAGCTGTGGCTGCCCCATCCCTGGCAGTGTTCAAGGCCAGGTTGGATGAGGCTTTGAGCAACCTGGTGTAGTGGAGGGTGTCCCTGCCCACAGCAGGGGGGTGGGAACTAGATGATCTTTGAGGTCCCTTCCAACTCTAACCATTCTATGATTCTATGATAATTGTTTCCTCCTGACTTACGTGGCTCCAGTTTGCCATTCCAAAGATTAAGGAGAAAGCTGCTTTTAAGAAAGAACTGGTGTGCATGCATCTGAGCAGAGTGGGCGAGTGAATAGAATCATAGTGGTGAGTTTGGAAGTTGTTTTGGTGTAGTGTACAGATAGGTTTTGGTTATTTGGAAATCTTGAACAGCTTAGGATACAGCACAGAAGAAAATACACTTTTCTTTACCAGTGAATTGAATACCATTGCTTCCTGGACCAGTGCGACGCTGCAGGAACTAACGAACTACCTTAACTGGAAGGCTCTAAGTAGTTTTGGCCAAAGACATAAAAGTGAGAGCACGAGTGCGTTGAGACCGTGCTCTAAGGCCTAGCTCTTGATAAGGTTTCTACTGAGCTCTGTGCTCCTTACGTTTGTTGTGACAGAAGCAGCTAACTCCACCAACACTTTTAAAGTCATAGTTTTTCTGGAAGATAAGGATTCTCCACCCATGGAGGAGGAATTTGCTTATTTGTTTAAACTATGAAGTACACTTCACAGTGAAAGCCACCTTGATGCTCATAGCAGTAATATAATATCCATATTCTGTTCTAAGTGATTGCCTTAAACGTGATGCAGATACTCATGTGAGGTCTCTTGTTAACTCGTTCTCCACATTGGTAAGGAGATTTTTCTAGTCTGCCTAGGAGTTCTTTTTCTGAGTGTCACTTCTCAGAGTAAGTCACATTAAAAGAATTCTTCATCCAAAATCAAGGAGAGTTGATGTTTCCTGCTCATAGGCCTGGCAAGTGTGTAACAACACCCAATTATGGCAGTGTGAACAACAATTTAAATTCAGTCTTTCTAAATAGCAGTGGAATGTTGACTTCTTACCTGTGTTTCTGACTGTGCTTTCCAAGTATTTTTTAAGATCCCCTTCTATTTCCCAAGCGACAGTCTTTTCATAGGAGATATTTGTAGTGCGTTTCAGTAGTCAAGTACTGCAGCGTAAGAACGTGTACATTGCCATATATGTGCATTTATTGCTTTTAGGAGTTAGAACTAATGGCAGGGCCGTAGCCTAGAAGTCTTGGTGTACTTCATCCAGTTCAAAATCCTGCTTGGGAATTCACTGACATTGTCAAAACTAAAAAAATCCTTGCTTTGAAGGTAGAATTCTACTCTGTTTCACAGAAGTACGAGGGAGGGTCCTGCAGTCATCAGATGTGTGTACAAACACGTGCACGTTCACCTCCCATCCCACCCTCTTCCCCTCTCCGATGTTTTGTAATAGCCAAACAGTCTCACAGGTCACGTGTAACAGCGTCGTAACAGGAAGCCGGGGCAGTCCATTCTCACTCCTAGCACCTTTCTGAAGCAGCAGTCCAAAACTACACAGTCTCACTGAATGTGGTGGGGTCAAGGGGCACTTCCTGACTTGATATGTTCAGGAAAAATTGGAGGAAGCTTGCAATCCAAGAGAAGTATGATAATCTGCAGCAGCCTGTTTCCATCAAGCACAGTGATTTTAGCACAGCGCTCGTTGCCTTCTATCCTCCATGTCCTGTTGGGGTGCAAACACCCTGCTGTCTTCTGCCAGTGTTCCGGCCGGTGTTCAAGGAGGGAGAAATTGCTGGGTGCAGTCTTTCTAAAACGTTCTGTCAGGTCCTGACATCAGAAAACACTTACTTAAAGTGTGCCAGGTGTTGGACGTGGCACTCTGGCAGTCTGAGGAGCCAGAGGGTGCCGGCTGAGCTGACAAGGGGCTCAGCTTACCCTGCTGGTGTTTCTCCGTTAGCCAGATCAGCCCGTGCGGAGCTTTGTGTTGCTGCAGCCAGGCTCTGGGTAGCAGAGCCAGCTGGAATGTTGTTAGACATCTCTGCAGGCAGAGTGCCATAGCTGAAAATTACTGTAGTCAGAACTTACGGATGTCTTTGGGTGTGTCAGTCCTCTTCAAAATTTTTTTTATTGCACAAATTTGAAAAATTTAGTACTCACCATTTCTTTCAGTATTACCCTGCTGCTTGTTTTTTTAGTGCTAAGTATCCCCTCCTTTTAACTACATGGATGTTTATTCTAATTTAGTGTGGCCATTTTCGTATTTTTTTTTCTCAGTTAAGAAGTTTACATACCAAAGTCCAGAGTTCAGCTATTTGAGTTGTTTCACCAATGAAAACTGGGACATTCCCTTTTAACAGCAGGAAGCCCATCTTGATTTCTCTGCTGTGTGCTCGCACACACTGGGCTTGTAAATAACCAAGCAATTGGTTTGACTTTCAAAATTGGTTGTGTGGGCATCTAAACTGCTGCAGTGTAAAACTTTATGAAATTTTTCCCAGACTGTAGTAAGTCATTAAAATTTGGAGATACAGTGCCACTGTTTTCTGTCCCTAACTATAAGGCTTGCTAAAAGCAAGTATTTGTGGACATTTCTTCACTTTCATTTCTCCAGTTTATCATTAGGAGTTGATATATTTGGACTGGAAGAGAGTGGCTAGAAAGCTGGAGGTTTTAAGGTCTCCTTGCCTGTGCTAAGCTCGTATTGTGGATTTAATCTGATATCTGTCTGCATCTCCTCTGTGCCACTGTTTTCCGTGCCACTCCAGGTCACATTCGTACTTGCCTCTGCTTTACAAGCATTCAAAGTTGTGATTATTGTTCTTGAATATACTGTGGGTTTTACATGAGTGTTAGTTTTACAAGAATGGTGTTTTGCAGGAGATGAGGAAAGATATGGAGAAATGAGCAGAGAAACCCATCGCTAACGTGTATCTTTTTTTACATCTTTTCATTTTCCGTTCAGCTCATTCTTTACAGATACCAGATGACTCTGTGCAACAGTATGAACACAATTTCATCTTAAATATGACATCTTCAGTAATGTAGTGTCACTAATGCTTTGCTAGGGCATGAATTCATTGCTGAGTCAGGAGAGAAATAGTGGTTCCTTTTAAATGTTGCATCCTGGAGGCCTCTCACCTAAATATTGGCCTCCGTTGGCTTTGAGGCCGTTGCTTAACAGAGAGAGATGTTGTGTGTAAACATGAATGGTTTTGCTTGGTGTTTGAAACATTGCACACAAATGCTTTGTGGACATCTGGTGTCAGAAGACGTGTTCGTGTCTTATAGAAGATTGTCCAGGTAGGTGACACACAAAGGATGAACTTGAGAGGCAGCATTTAAGACTGTTTTTCATTCATTAGTTTGTCTGTGAGAGCTAGCTCTTTGTCCTGGGGGATCACCAGTGCCAAGATACACCTTCGACGCCAGGAGCCAGAAAGCTTTGTGCTTCAGACTTGATCCACACCAAAGGAAAGTAGTGAGAAGGGGAGCTAATGAACATGCGCGGTGAGGAGGGACAGGGTGTGCAGAAACCTAGGAGAATGCCTTGATAGCAAAAAAGTTATTTTTATTTAGAAATCCAAAACTGGCAACAATGTTTAACATACTTTATTATAATGTACACCAGAATTTTGTTTCGTTTTTATATGTAATGGAAAGGCTTCTTCTTATGAGCTGGTGTTGTCTAGTACCTGGGGATGCTTTGTCATTGAGGGCTGCACAGAAGAGCTTCACAGTGTAAGAGGATTTTAAGATGTGTTTCACTGTAATGTCTGGGAGCTAGGGGCGATTCCCTGAATAGCTGCTGGATGGCAGGCTCTGGTCTGAAAGTAACGATTTGGCTCGTTATATTACGTTAAGTCAGTCATTATGAAGAAAATGTAAACCAAGCAAAAGGATTCAGCTTTGTGTGCAAAAGAGTACTGGGTTCTGCTTCCAGGCCTTGGTGGAATCATGCTGTAGGCTATACTGGCAGTGTGGAAAGGATGCTAGCGTTTTTTTCAGTCAGTTCTAGCAGTGCAATCCAAAAAGTTTTAGTCCACCTCAGGTAAATTGGTTCCTGACTACAAGCAATGGTTAAAGCCAGCGAAGAGAAAGATCTCCATTAAGTCTTAAAGAGTTTACTGGGCTTTACTGCTTTGTGAAGAGAGGACAAGCAAGATCCAGCAAAGCATTGTTGTTATTTATTATTTTCATCTTTTATGTTCAGTTTAGCTGTATGACGTGATGCTTAATTACAGTGTCTGAAAAGGCAGCTATTAAACCACTTCACCTGCTTGCAGGAGCTGGACTGAGCTGGACTGTGCTGGAGAATATCTAAAACCTATAGTCGTGGCTAGTCAGTGTTTGTAACGTGAGATGTTTTGGGACCAGAGGAGATCAGTTTGGCTGGTTTTTACTGTGTGCTGGGCTGCTGTACCCTGAGAAGCACTGTTGACCATCCTAGCTCAGGAGCAGCTTTTCTAAAACTTATGCAGGTCCGTTTTCAGGAGGCTGGAAAAAGCTTTTTAACAGTGTGGCTGATAAGCCTGGTCTAGAATTCGGGGAGAGAGGAAGGTACTCGAATCCCTGCGAGAGCCACAAGGAACATTGAAAGCAAAGGCGTTCCCCTGAGCCGTGGGGAAGGAGTGGTAGAAGAGCTTGTCGGCCTGAAGGAAAGTGGAGTTGTCACCCTGTACTTGACCACTTAACCGTTTGGTAAATGTCAAAAAGTCGTATTTAGCAGCAGTGGAAACATTTGAATTTCCTCACAGGACTAAGTCAAGTTAATACTCTGCTGCTGTACGAGTTTATCTTAAAATATCAACAGTGAAGAAAATGTTTCTTTTTCCTCAAAAGTGAAAAATGTTGGTTTTTGCAGAATATCAAGGTACATCAGAAATACGTTCAGCAACGAGCTGTGGTGTTTGTGCTCACTTTATTTGTGGTCAGCTGGATTGTGAGATACGGAGTTTTGCTTTTTTCCTTCCGGTTTTTACAGTCATTTATGTGTGCACAGTATGTTTGAACAGGGGATTGGTGGCGTAGAATTGTTATGTGGCTTCTGCTTTCAACAACCTCTTGAGCAGATAATATTATTGGCTACCTTAATGGAGGCATCTGGCTGTGAGTGTCCCTCCTGGTGATACAAGAGCAGTCACTAGGCAGCCTTTGCTCTAAACAAGTACCTGTGATCGCCTCCAAAACCTGTCCTGCTGATAGAGAATATGAATAACACTCAGAGCGGAGCACTCCTAGCATGAGAAGATGTAAAACTGGAGAGAGAAACCAACTAAAAGTGCCAGAAGAAAGTTCTCAGTGAATGCAGAAATCAGCCCCTCAGGGTGTAGAGAGCAAGTGAGATCAGGCTGCTGTCATCTGCCATCATCGGGCTGCTCTGGAGAAAACGTGCCTCTGTGTGTTTCTAAAAGTGGTGTGCTTGAGAAAGTTGCTGTCTGGAGAATATAACTAACTCTTTTTTTTGTTTCTAGTGCTTGGATCAAAGTGGAGCAGCTGAAGCCTTATCACCCTCACAAAGAGGAAATGATAAAGATTAACAAGGGTAAGCGCTTCCAGCAAGCTGTGGATGCTGTAGAGGAGTTTCTTAGAAAAACCAAAGGCAAGGACCAGGTGAGTAGGTTCTTTTTCACTGGGAGCATCAAAACAAGTCACGGCATGAATGATGGTCAGATACATTTTTATGTGAAAGGAGTTTGTTGCATCTGGCAAGTTGAGGGGACGTTCTGTTGTGTGGTTTGGTTGTGTTCTGTGTTTTTTTTCCTGTCCTCTCCTTCCCCATTCAGTCTTGTTTGGTGGGGAAAAAGTGTTGTTAAACTGATGGAGAAACTGAAGAAGCTGATTGATCTGCTTATGATAAATCAATCTGAAGTCTTGGGCTAGAATTTGATGTCTACTAATCCTGTCTTTAGAAAATTGGAAGTGCATATACGTGCACGTGCTCCCAGCAAGTCTTCAAGTGGCCTGTTCTGTTACTCGCTCACTTAAACTGGTGTGTTTTTGCAGGACAACTAACCAGGAACTTCACTCACCGACTTCAAAGGGCTAACAAATATCTAGTTTTCAAGTCACTGTGCTGTTGTTTTGCTCGGTAGTAATCAGCACAGGGTCCTTCACATCCTTGGTTTTGCATGAAAATCGCTCCAGCTCTTCTCTTCTTTCCTTACCATCTTCTATTCTATAATCTCTCAGGCGTCTTCCCATAACTCCAATGAGGAGAAGAATCGGCGTAATTCCAGTGAAGAAAGAGGCAAGCAATCCGCTGGCGAAGAGAAACGCAAAGCCAGTTTGTCTGAAGGGAAGTTGAAGAAGGGCACAGGGGAAGGAAAAAAGAGGGTCTCTTCCGTATCGTCAGAGAGAGGATCAAAATCACCTTTGAAAAGAGCCCAGGATCAGAGCCCCCGAAAGCGGGGGCGTCCACCCAAGGATGAGAAGGTTTGTGTTGTGCATGTCCGCCAGTGCCCTGTGGACTTTGCAGATGGACTCTAGGTTTGACTGGCACCTTGACTAACAGGCCAGCAGGAAGAGTCACTTCAGTATCAGGTTTTCTTAAGCTGTTCCATGTTACTACTTCTAGACCATTTAGCTGCCTGATACGTTTGACAAGCATATTGTGAATCAACAATCATTATAATTTTTACTAGTTAGTTATTTTGAGCAGTTCTAGTCATATCTTTGAGAGGGCTTTGAGAGCTGTATCATGAGACACCAGCTCTCATCTTGCCATCCCTCAAGTTCAGTTTGTGAGGGAAGGGTTAGCGAAGAAATGTGGGTCTTCATCTGATTCCTGACTTCTTCCATCTCATCTGCCTTGTATCATTAAGTGACGAGTAGTCACTCAACTTCCCCCTCAGTACTTGCAGAGGGTGGGGTGTTCTTAAGGGCTAGGGCTTAAAGAAGAAACTCTTGTAGCCTGGGAAATCTGCCAGAAGATGTAATTGTATTCCTTTCAGCTTCTATGTTATAGGATATATTTCCATCCTCTATTATAAAGGTCCAGCCTTGGAGCGTTATTATTTTATCCTCATTACTTCCCTGTTATTTCTGGATGCTGTGACAGCAATGATAGCCACCAGTACCTTGTCTACCCTCATCCAGAGTTCCAGCCTTTTTATTTATCGTGGAACTCTCTGTTGTGGTCCAGATCTTCCTTTTCCAAACGGATAACTATTTCAGTGGATTATTACAATGCACATACTCCATCGGAAACTACGCCTGAAGACCACTGGGAGACTTCAGCTGATACACCGTGCGGCAGCCTGCTTGCTCACCTGTGCTTCAAAGGGATCTTGTTACGCTGTGCTTCACAGTCTTTGCTTCCAGTGCACTTCAGGATGCAAGTCAACACGGTAGTCTTGGATCTCCAGAGTTGTAAATGGATTGGCCTTCACTGGTTGAACAGCAAACTCTTTCTTGATGTAGTAAAATGAAGCTGATCATCTCAGGTATTAGCTATGAAGGAAATACCAGCTTTTTTTCAGAGCCATCTTCTGTTAAATCAGGCTATACAACAGAGCCCATCAGTTTCTCCTTGTGGGGGGAGTGGGAGGAGGAGAGAAATGGATGCATATTTGTGAATTCTTACTAATAGTTAAAGAACTTGACTGACGCAGGAAAACACTTTACTGGCAATGTACTTTCACTTCAAAGTCTCTTGCTGTGAGCGTGTTGTATCTTCACGTATTTCTGTTACAATAAGCCACGGGGCCTTTTTGTCCACTTGCAAAATGTTTTTGTGGTTTGGACCCAGATTCATTCCAAAATTGGTCAAAACTAGTGGCTGGGAGAATTCTGGTTGCATTGATGCATTGCATGTGTTAGCTACCTCAGGGCACCAGAGTACTCTGAGTGAGTTAATTGTGGTAGTAGAAATTATTTTTCTGGCAAATTGCAAGCAGAGTGGTTTTAAACAGCTTATCACAAAGAGGTGGCCAGCTGTGGGATAAATATCTGGCCACAGACTGTGAAAATAAGCGGGCTAACATAGGAAAGTAGCCTTAGAGCTTCTGGAAAGTTATGTACTGACAATTAAAACAAATTGCCTTGAAAATGTAACAGTACTGCCTAAATTCTGTATTTTCACCTGTGAAATAATTTTAAAATCTTATCTTCTTCTTGCCTGATTCTCATAATTTCCTCAAATTCTTAGCCCTAGGGTAGAAAACATTTGTGTCACTGTCCTGAGTTACTGCAGTGTCAGGACTTGGGGGTTTTTGCCCTGTCAACGATCCACGTTCTGGCTTTCTAAGTAATAAGGATGCACAAAACTTAAGGATCCAGTTGTTGCTGAAGTGTGCTCTCTCTAGAAGTGCTCTGTAGGTATACATGATCATTAAAATATTCTCATTTTTAAGCTTTCATGAATATTTTTGAAAGACCAGCATGACTTCATAGTATCACAGTAGGTTTCATCCACCAGTTTACCAGTTGAAACAGCAGCGTGGTCTCTAAGGAGAGAATTTTAGTGTGCAAGGCTCTCCCTAGGCTGAAATGGCACTTCAAGGTTGGAGACTGATGTCTAAATTGTCCCTGCTAACAGATGAAACAGTTGCATCAATCCCACTTGTTTCCAGTAGTCTTGCTTTTACCTTTTTCTGCAAACTGTGCTCTTCTCTTACGGTTCTGCGTGACAGTAAGGTATATTGTGCGTTTTCAGGAAGTAATTTTGGCGGGGAGATAATGTAATTCCACTTGTGAACCCTAATTTCAGGAAGATAACACATGCTGTGCAGAAGTCCTGCACACTCTCTTCATACAGCATTAAGACCTATATGGCTGTAGCACATGTCTATAACCTATAGCATAAAGACTTATTTTAACCTATATATCTTGGGGAATTAAGAAAGATAAATTTTAATCTGCTCAACAGTAAAAAACCTGATGCATTGAGTATTATCATGACATTACAAATCAGAACCTGTTCAGCGAATGGGGCAGTCCACATACCAGTTTGTTTCATGGATTCTGCAAAGTTGAGCAGATGTGACTATCAGCCTCATGCTTTGAAAGTTCTCCTCTTAACAGGTAGGCTATTTTTTTATGACAGTGGAGGATTAGAAGAGTTCAGACTGTGGTGATGTTCTTCACCCATTTGTTTAGCTTTTTGCATCCCCCAGAGCAAAATGCTGGATCAAGTATGTTCATTTGCTTCTCCGTTCATTGCATGATCACACAAGTGCAGTGATTCCTCTTCCATGTGAAGAATGGATTTTCCAGAAGCCGTAACTGTGGTTGAATTCCTTCGTTGACAGTTCATGTTTTCATCTCGCTGTGTGTTTTAAATACGAGCACTTCATGGAAAGGCATGTGAAACGGAAGGCACCGGTAGTGCTTTTCAAAACTCTGTGTTTGCTGATGTGATCAATGTGCTGTGGCCAGCCATGGAGGTTGTGAGCTCTTTCTGATCGGCCTTCTGTCTCCTCAGGACCTCACAATTCCAGAGTCAAGTACAGTGAAGAGAGTGATGACTGGAACAGTTGCTGGATTTAAATGGCCACCAAGCGTCAGTGAGGTGAGAAACTTTACAACATATGCGATCTAGGAACTGAGTTTGTGAAAGCAAATCTAGAACCTTTTGTCTGGGCTATAAGATAGTGAGATCTTCTCTTCCTCCTGGAGGAACAAAATAAGATGCTCTCTTTCTGTCATTCTGTGGTGTTCCAAAGCTAGACAATATCCTGGGAAATCAAGGAGTATGCTGGGAAATGAGATTTCAGTCTGTGGAACCATTTGTGGATTCACACTTAACTTGCTGCACTCATTTTTGCACTTTTTGTTTCAAAAGTATTTCTGGGACTGTGTCGTGGGTTAGGCTGCTCCGGCAACTAAACCCTACACAGTCCCTCTCTCACCCTCCCCCACCCCCAGGGATGAGGGAGAGAATCAAAGAGGAAAAAGAAAAGAGACCCGAGGGTTGAGATAAGAACAATTTACTACTACCGCTACCAATACGTATATATACGGATATGTACAAGGATAAACATGTACGAACGAGTGATGCACGGTGTGATTGCTCACCACCCCTTGACCGAGGCCCGTGTCGTCACAAAGCTGCAATCCCGAAACAGATAAATCCCGATACCGCGATCCCGGATGAACGGGAGGCCCTGAGACAGAGAGCGAGAGAGAGAGAAAGCACTCTGAGAGTCTTTTGGCTTCCCAAAACTGGAGGAGATTATGTGGGTAGTCTCTACCTGTCTGGATACGATTGTATGAGGTGGTTTCATTTGATTTCCCTGCTGAGCAACTTTTGGAAAGCTTTCTTTTTTGTACATAAATAAGCAATCAGTAAAGCTGAGGAAGAGCAGCGTGACTAGGCTAGTGCCTGTAACGCTCGTCGGGAACGTGGGATACCTGGGCCCTTGTTGCTGTTAGTGTGGGTTTGCCTGGCATGTGACAATGCTAGGTGTGATCTCCAGCCAATTCCCAGAATTCTGTAAGGAATTCCTCAGAAGCTGGAAAGTGAGTGTTTTAATTCCCTTGGGAAGAGGAAGAAGCAGTATATGAGATCTCTTCCTCCCATGTTAATCTTGCTCGTAATCTTCTTTGGTTTTCCTACAGATGTCCAAAAGTGCGGAATTCTACTTGAATGGCATTGGCTTCGAGAATGAAGCACAATGTAAACTGCTTGATTGAAACAGACTACTTGATATGGCTGATACATTTTGTATTTTCCACCTGAAGCTGCTGTTCTTGTGCAGCTTGGGAGAACGAGGGAATTGTGCTATGGTTGCTCGGTGATTCTCTGGGAACGTTTGTGAGCCTGTGCTTTCTCTCTTTGTAGCCTGTGAAGGACAGTGACCCACACTTTCATCACTTCCTGCTGAGCCAGACAGAGAAGGTGAGGATTTGGCAGTCAAGATCATTCTGCTGGTCTGCCTAGCTTGGCATCCTGCCCTTTGCTGGGACTAAGCACAAGGAGTATGCGTAAAGAACTATGAAATGCTGTTCTGTGGGAGCTAGCAGCAATTAGATTCTCACGTGAAATCTGGTAGTTCAGTTACTACATAACCTTAAAGTTTAGAATGATTTAGCATTGAGTACAGTAAATAGTTGAAGTAATTAAAGATTATTTAGCACTAGGATTTGACAAATCCGTTGTAGTAAATTCTGTAGATTCGACATTGAGGGGTTGGAAAAGCTGTTTTTCTGTTTTAAAAACCCTGTTGTTTGATTGTCTTTGGTTGTCCTATGAGTCCCTTCACCTGGATGAATCCTTGGAGGATTTTATCTTCAGTGACCATCAGGAGGAAATGGAGAGATCAAATTAAATGAAAAAGGGTTTATATCTAGCTCAGGATCTGGGCAGAGCCAGAAGGATTAAGAACAGCTAACAGTTTTAATCTAGACAAGCTTACAATAAGCAACATGGGAAGAAGCAGCCTTCACCTTAATGTTTGTTGAAAGCCATGTACCTTCTCCTTAGTAAGAAGGTTTTGCTTCCACAGCTGCATTGACATACTGAGCATGGATATGACGCAAGGTACTCTATGGCAGGCTTTGGAGATCCCTCTTTTCTGTGGGCCAAATGCGAGAATAGGGATGCTCTGGATCCTTGTCTCTATAGGAGCCTGTCCTGTAAACTACAGAAAGGAGTTTGCAGTACCTGTATCAAAAGACAGGCTGAATCGCTGGGACAGGGTGGGAGAGGAAGAGCTTAGTGTGTTGCAATAGGTTTTTCTTTTTATTTTCTCCCATTGAGTGAACCTGACAGTTTTCCTGCTTTGCAAATGGTGGTGGGTGGGTGAGCTGCCTGTTTCTGTGTAGCAAGGATATGGTCTCTTTGCTCAGTGGAGCAAATTAGCACGTCCTTCTGAGTGCTTTGTCTTCTCCATACAGCCAGCTGTCTGCTATCAAGCCATCACAAAAAAGCTGAAGGTTTGTGAAGAGGTAAGGCAGATCTTGGTTTTGGTGGATTTTCCCTGTTGTCATGAGGACTTGCAGTTCCTCCAGAGCTGTGCACTCTATTTTTTTTTTTTTTTCCTTCCCTCCCTCTTCCCCCTGCCTACCTCCTCCCAGGAAACAGGATCCACTTCCATCCAGGCAGCAGACAGTACAGCAGTCAATGGCAGTATCACGCCTACAGACAAAAAGTAAGATCTCCAACGCACTTCAGCCATTTCCCTTCCTCCTTCTCCTTCCCAGCTCATACATGCAGCCATTATCCACCTTGTCACTGAGAATAAATAAACCTAACGTTTCCCTCTAACTACAGATCTCCTCTGTCCTTGTGTGAAACTGATTCGTGGGCAGGGGGGGAGGGAGGCAGCTAAAACCAAGCAGGGGCTGTACACTAGAAAAATCCGGAGTAAAGCCTGGCGCGGATACATGTGCAATTCAAGGATTTTCTGCCTTGAGTTGCCCTTTTCCTGTAGGGCGTACTGTGGAACACTGAGCAGCAGTATTTCTGAGTGCTGTGTGAAGCAGAAAGATAAAAGGATATCTTTCTCCAGTAGTGCCTGGCAGTTGACTGGGGTTATTTAACTGCTCTCCTGAGCACGTAGAAGACAAGAGGAAGAGGGAGGCGTGTTCTCCCAGCACAAGAGCTTTGCTGTGTAGCACGTGAGCTTTCTGGTTTCTTCTAACGTACTCCTTCTGCTTTCTAGAGTGAGAGAAGCCTAGCTTGAGCTTCCTGTTTCGCTCTAACTTCCGCTCTGTTCAAATTGAGTTCAGGCCAGAGCTTGCTGTTTACTGTTGGGGTCGTTCTCATAGGATGTCAGTTCTCAACTGTACTCCAGGAGAGCCAAAATAACAATGAAGCTGTTCAGGTAAAACAGTCTCTCAGGAAAGTGTGGCTCAGAGGTGGGTTGGGAGAGAAAGAATATCCCCTCTATTTCAGAGACTTGAAAATAGATGGATCTCGTTTGGATTGTTTAAGGAGTCTGTAGTGACTTGCTCTGACCTGCCTAAATTAGCTTGCTCTAACAAAAGGCAGCGTGGCTAGCTGGGAGAGTGCAGGTGGCTGGTGAAAGCCACAGTGCATCTGTAGCGTGGCTAATTCTGCAGAATGAACTGGGGAATTGGCAGGCAGGTTTTGTCATGAAGTTACATCAGAGGTGTAACTGCAGAATCTCGGGCTGGAGTTGTGGTTTTGGTATGAAGCTAGCCGCTTGATGTACAAAAGGATCCTTGCAGCAACGACTGCAAAGGAATTCCAACTGTAGGGATGGAACTCGTTAGTCCAGTGTCTTTTTCTTGAAGAGAGGGAGCAAAACTCTTACCAGCTTGGAGGGGGCGGGGTAGGGATGGGGAGGCATATGGGAAGGCAGCTTATGTCTAGTAGTGTTGTGTTGTCACTCCTGGTGACCTGTACTGCGTATGACTTCCTGTCTCTCCGTGTTTGTCCAAAATTGCAGCTGTAGAGCAGGGACTAGGTCTTTGGTCCCTGCGTGATGCTTAGCCCTTGCTGGGCTTTATTAAAATAAAAGATTGTAACGTATCATTCAATAGTATGAGCAAGTCATTCTATATGTGACTTAGTTTAAAAATCAGAAGTTTAATTCAAGAAGCACCTGCTGATCTTCAGTAAGGCAGTGGATGGCAACAGGAAGCAGCAATTTTATTAAAACAAACCAAACAACAGCAACAAAAAAAAACCAAACCCAAACAAACCCAGAGTACCCAGACTTTTAATATTTAGGTGCTTTTCTGAAGCAGACTAAAAACTTTCTTCAGGAAGTTGTTGGGGATGCTTCATAAGCAAAATAAACACCAGTTTGCTTTTAAAGCTCAATATCTGCCCATTCTAGCTGTGGCCACAGTGGAACATGTTTGGTTGTGTTGTGGTTTTGGGATTTTTTTTTGACTAGCAATGCTCCAGGGTTTGCTCTTTTATCATTTCCAAGACCGTGAGAGGCTGACAGTAATTGCTTTCTGTTATATTAATGTTTATCTCTTCCCCTCAGGATAGGATTTCTGGGACTTGGCCTGATGGGAAGTGGCATTGTCTCTAACTTACTGAAGATGGGTCACACTGTCACTGTCTGGAACCGGACTGCTGAGAAGGTAGGCATGTGCTTAAGGTACAGGTGATACTTACACACGTACTTACCACCTCTAGCTCAGGGAGGCCCGGAATCACCAGTCAGTGGTGCCTGGGAGAGGGTGACAAAGAAACACAAGTGTGTGGTTGCCACCTTGTTCTATTACTATTTCCTGGGTGCTCGTTGGTGGCCACGTTTGACTAGATGAAGCTGTAATCTGTCCTAGTATGGTCACTTTTGCGTGAACAGTCCCCACTCCATTGTCATTTTGTATGAGATGAGAGAGTTGTCAGAAAAACTACAACTGTATATGTGGTGAGGGATGCAATGTAAAGTGCTTCTGGAAATACTGCTGATGTAAATAGCCAAGTCATTGCGTCATGGAGCCGGACAAAAAGACCAGGCATTTGGGAGCTGATCCTAGGAGTGATGTGGTAAGATGTACTGCTTGGCCACCGCTTCATCTACACATCCATTGTGCTGTTCAGGTTGTGATATCAAGGGTTCTGTTGAAAACCTGCTGTGTCGTAAGAGCAGGATGAGAAGGGTTTACAGGTGTATTCAAAGTGAAAACGGAGCTTGTGTTACACCTGTGTTCTAGTCAGTGTTATTCTTTGTAGTGGAGGAGGAAAAGTGGGTAACTGGGGCGTGTGTGGTACTGGGATGACACTGAAATATCGAAGGCAGGAAGGGCACTGTGGTTACTTTGTTAAAAGGGATTAAAAGATTTTTTATTTTTTTTTTAACTGCAAAACATGGGTGGTATGAGGGGATAGGATAAGAAGGGGCTAAGATTTTGGAGCAGCTGCCCACTAAAACTCACGTCAGTCTCCGCTGTGCATATTCCTGTTTACTGTCCAGCAGTACCTTTTGCTATGTCTGTTTAACAATTTTAGCCCTCATCTCTTCTCCAAAAACCACAACATTCGATCTCTTATTATTTCACCTAAGCGTTCTCTTTTCCTGTGTCTGTCTTCTGAAGTTTTTCACTGGGGAGTTCAGAAGAGTTGCCTCTGTGTGTGAGTGTTGGGGACAAGCCAACAGAAGACAACCCAGTTGCTGTGTGATTCATACACCTGACTCCTTTTGAGTTGGGTCCAGCAGCAGAGTTTGTTTCAGCAAAATGCTAGGGAACTCATTTCTCTGTATTTAATTTTTCTTATGTTTGGATTTGTGACTTTTGCAGTGTGATTTGTTCATCCAGGAGGGAGCACGGCTGGGAAGAACCCCTGCTGAAGTTGTCTCCACCTGTGATATCACCTTTGCCTGTGTATCAGATCCGAAAGCAGCAAAGGATGTAAGGATTAGCTCTTATTTTTCCTCCACCAGCTACACTACAAGATACAGTCACTGAATGCCAGTTCTGGTTCCTGCTAACCGCGGCAGCCTGGGTCATTGTAGATGCCGGGCAGTGCAGCTATGTAAAAATAAATGTCCCAACAAAAATCATACTTTTAAAAAAATAATCCCTGGGGGATTGGTGTTGATATCCCTCTAGGAGTCTACCACTGCTGTGCCAGGCTCACTTGAACTGCTGTCCTGCAGGACTGGAGTTTCTTGGCAGACACCCTATTGCTTTACCGCTCTTCTGTTCCCCACAGCTGGTGCTTGGTCCGAGTGGAGTGTTGCAGGGGATTCGCCCGGGGAAGTGTTACGTGGATATGTCCACTGTGGATGCAGATACAGTCACAGAGTTGGCCCAGGTAATTGCACTGAACTGAACTTCTGACGTCTGTGATTCAGCAGCAGTATTGCAGTCCTGGTTGCTTCAGACAGTAAGCTGTTGATAATAAAGATGGTTCTGAAGATTTTGGGGCTTCTTTTAGGAGATGCTCAAGTCCCAGGCAAATAAGACAAAATAAACTGTCAAATCTTGACCACCAAACAAAATTGGATGAGATGTTCTGTGATGATGACAGCAAAGCCTGTAGATGGGGCAGGGCAGTTAGCTGGCAGTAGTTCAAACAGACAGCCAAATTTTGATCCCTTAAGAAGTGTTTATAGCCAGATTGGTGTTCTGTAGCAAACTGGAGAAGAAAGCACTGTCTGGATAAATAACTGTCCTTAAGCTTATTTAAATGTTCTAGTTGGGGAAAAAGAATGCCTTCATGTTTCATTCAGAAGTATGATTATAGAGAAGATTTCTGTAGAAGTGTTCTGATTGTTTCTGATATGGTATCTTTGATTTCCTCTCGTGTTGTTGCACGAGGAAGGGGAGCTAGTTCTGGTGAAGTTTTAAGCAGACATATTGGTGATGCAGTAGTGTGTAACACAAATTCGGAGAATGAAGAGTCGTACCTATTAGTAAACCTCTGGCTGAAGAGATCCATCAGAGGCCTTTTCTCTTTGGGGAGAGGCAGGAAAATATCGTCACAGTCCGTCTTCTAAGATCCGTACACACATGTGCAACTTCAGCACTGGTTCCTTGGCTGTTAAAGGGTGCCATGACAAAAGCATGTAAGTTCAGCTGCTTAAGACATGCACAGTAGTGATGGGTGCAGGAAAGCCTTGCTGGAGTGCGAGGGCAACTTTTGATGGATGCAGCACATCACGTGTTAGTGCTTTCCTCTCCTGTTTGTGTGTCTGAGCTGTTTATTCTGCTTTGAAATTCTGTCCTCAGGGACAGGAATGCCCTAAACAATGTTCTGTCTGTGCTGCCTACTCGGCATCAGGGCGTGCTGTTCATGCACAGCTAACCAGAGGTGCTCTTTTTCCAGGTGATAGTGTCCCGGGGTGGTCGCTTTTTGGAAGCACCGGTCTCAGGAAATCAGCAGCTCTCTAATGATGGGATGCTTGTGATCCTGGCAGCTGGCGACAGGGGTTTATATGAGGACTGCAGTAGCTGTTTCCAGGCGATGGGGAAGACCTCTTTTTTTCTAGGTAATTCAAACCCAAAGGGCCTCATAGCAGTTTCTTAGTCACTGCAAGGACTGGGAATTCCATCAAGGAGTCTGAGGCATGTATGTCATCTATTTCTTGTCTCCTTGGGCAGTATGGGAAATGGCCTGCTCTCCTGGAACTTTGCCAGTTTCAGAGCCTCCAGCCTAAGTTTTGTTCTTGAATACTGGCTTGCTTTGGAGGATCCGTAATGCTTTTTATTTTACGTCATACTTTGTTATGGTTTCTCCCCTCCTTTGAGTGTTTGGAAAATGGGTAAGTTTTCTGAAGTCTTTGAGGGGAAGGGAGAGCTGCCAAGTGCTTCTTGTGAAGAGTCTAGTAGCATTAATACTGTGTTGGATGGGGGAGCAAGGCTGCTGTTTCTCTTCTGGAGGAATGCCCAATGGTATGTCTCGCTCCCAGGTGAAGTAGGCAATGCTGCCAAGATGATGCTGATTGTGAACATGGTCCAAGGCAGCTTCATGGCAACGATAGCAGAAGGACTGACTTTGGCTCAAGTGACTGGCCAGTCCCAACAGACCCTTCTGGATATCCTCAATCAGGGACAACTTGCCAGCATCTTCCTGGACCAGAAGTGCCAAAGTAAAGTTCTCTTACGTTGTTTTTTTATAGGACATATGCTACAACCTAGCAGCGTTTCAGATAGTGGCAGAAGGGAGAAAATAACCATCCCATCTTCATCAGCCTGGGATTCTGGGTGTTCTAAGCATTCTGGAAATGAGCTGACTTCCATTCCTTCCCCTTAATAGCCAGGACTTCTGAGAATACGCCCCAAGCTCTGCATTGTCTACAGCCTGCTTGGGACTTGAGTTCACAGTGAGGGTTTCATGGGGGCAATGGGTAGTAAGTGAAATAGTGGGCAGCAAGCTGCTTAGAAGTCCAAGCTCGCGTCGTCAGTGGGCAATAGTGACATTATCTGCCGTGGCCAGATGAAGATAGAGAGCAGAGAAACAGAAGAGCTAAAAGTAGTGTTGTTCCTAGTGATCAGCATGGGAAAGGGAAGTGTGGTGTTGAATTGCATGTCCTTGCAGTGTGGGCTTGATTAACTTCTGTCATACTTATTTTTTGCACGCGTTCCTCTCGACAGATATCTTGCAAGGAAACTTTAAACCTGATTTCTACCTGAAATACATACAGAAGGATCTTAGATTAGCTATTGCACTGGGCGATTCTGTCAATCACCCAACTCCCATGGCAGCTGCTGCCAATGAGGTAAGAGCTGTTCAGCGTTCAGATAAGTGTTACTCAACGATTCTTCAATAGAGCCGTTTGTCAACAAGAGACAAAAATCTAAGAATTACATCATCTCTAAGACAGGGGAGCAGCGATTGAGATATACTTTGACTAGGATGGGATTGGATTTGTTTTGGTTGTAGAAGCCCTTAGAATGTCACATCACTAAACAGATGGCCTCAACAAGACCTAGTGTGTTCTGATCTGCGCTGCTTTTATTACTTGGCGTACTGTGCCGTTCTCTGGTGTGCAATGGTCGGCAAAGTAATTTTTCTGCTAGGGAAAGGCTTCGCGCAAGAGCAGTCACTGATCCTCTTCTGATTTCTCTTCCCTAGGTCTATAAACGAGCAAAAGCATTGGACCAATCAGACAACGACATGTCTGCAGTGTACAGGGCCTACATCCACTAGGCTGCACCGTTCTTACTGTTAATACTATGATTATTGATTAATATTATTATGATACTGGGTTTTAACTCTGGACCAGTCCATCTCTGTCTCTCCATTTCCTTTTATACACAGACTTTTGAGATCTGCCACGGAGGCAGCTGCTGCGGTGAGCCTTCCCCTGGTGGCAGAAGGGGGGGAGGAGGGGGCTCGGATTGTTGCAGTCTAAATAGAAAAATCCATGCCATGCACTGACAGTCATGGAACAGAACAGTGGCGGCTTGTTCAGAAGCTCTGAGGCAACTCTGCCAGAAATCTGCTGCTTGGCTGCTTTTATTTTCCTCTTTGTATGCTTGTCCAAGATGCTGTTTCTAACGATCCCTTTTCTCCTTTGCTGTGAAATAATGTGTGTGTTGGACTCTGTACATCAAGGGGACAGGTGACATACATCCCATCTACCTGTGAGTATCACTAAAGTCCTTGGTCCCAAGTAAGGTGAGGAGCATTCCTGTTACTCAGCCACTGTTAGAGCAAAAAGCACCTCCCATGGAGGAGAATGGCAGTTCAGAAGGTAATGGGGTTGCATGCAACACTGTCTTGATTCTGTTTCTTTTTAAACTTCCACCTCCCCAGCACCTTGATGGAGGAATTCCTTGTACTGTTAAGAAGAACAGATTGCATCCATGTCTTCCCCTGTACAGACAAGTGTAGCTCAGAGAACACACATCTCACTGAAAATGAGAGAATGCCAGTGTAAACGAGTCTCCTAAAAGGCTAATCACAGCTGCCCATCCCACAAACAGCGTCGGAGATCAACACGTTTGCATAGAAAACTGCAAGAGAAACATACAGCCTAAAAGTAGGCCAGAGAGATTTTATTTGGGGAAAGAACAAACCTTAGGGTTGCTCCTGGCCTTAGCTTACCTTGCTTTACTTCTTGTTTTGTTTTTTTTCACCCTCATAGTCAGTAATTACAGAGGTCTCTTGGGTTGTAGCGGTGTCAGAAGCAGAGCGGTGAGTCTGAAAGGGGCAAGAAGAATGATCGTAGAGCCAGGAGGCTGAGGATCCTGAGCGCCTTTCCACGCTCTCTGGCCTTTGCATGGTCATTGTGTCTCAGCCTGTTTGCCCATCTTTAGAGGTGGGTGGTGATTACCTACCTCACAGGGATGTTTTGTGTACTTACTGGTGATCGTTATACACGTCGGATTTTCCGTATGTGTTCTTAGCGTTACTGCTCTGGGTGCAACACTAGCGCAGCACGAGGCTTTTCCCTGTACCTGTCACTCTGCTTGTGGCCAGATACCGAATTCTAGAAAGATTTAGTAGGGAGACTGAGACCGCTGCTGAGCTTTAGTCCAGAAACATGAGACTTGAACTGCAGATGCCAAGGCTAGAGAGCAGAGATGCTCTCAGTGTTGATTGCAGAGCAACCCAGAGTCCAAAGGATGCCTGTCTCTGAAAACACACAGAGCAGGATTTGTTGTTTTTTGGGTTGTGGGTTTTTTTATCTCTCACTTGTTCTCAGTATTAGCCTTTTAGGAGTGTTCTTGCATTTTAGATTCGGAAGTTAGTGAAATGCCAGCAATAAACTTTATTGGCCAAAATAACTTCTCTGTGGCACAATCTCCTCCCTTGGGATGGGATTCTAAAAGGAAAGAAAGCAAATTCAGGTTAGACCATGTTCCTTTAAATCCGTGAGGTCTGCCCCTCCCACCATCCTACTTTTCTAGGAACTTGATGGCTGTGTAGGGAAATTTTCCTGTGGGTTAGGATTTCTTAACAATCCTGCTTTGTGCAGCACGTGCATATATGGTTCAGGGGCACCTTGTGAAGAAGTAGAGAAAGTATCAGATGCTCGTTAGGAATCGTAACATCTAATGCTGTAAACATTTCTTTGTTGAACATTTCGTCTCCTGTGCTCACTGTTGTTTGTGGGCTGATGTCGTGTTACACATTATGTCCCGTGGTGACCATCTCCTAGTAGGAGATCTGTTAGCCATTGCTCTGCGCGTCGGTCGGTGGTACATGTGAACACGTTCCTTTGGCAGTGCAACTGTCATCCTGCATGTAGATATTCATACGAAAGGCACAAAAATCTACCCGGGAGAACCAGCCATTAGCCTGCTTCTGACACACTTGTGCATCCCTCATCCCGAAGAACTTGGCTATTAGCATCAGGTGAAACACCCCGCAGTTACGGAATCGGTTACATGAATTGTGTCTCAAGGGCATCTGGGGGAAATTGTGTCTTGGGGGGCAGGAGCTGCAACCACAGGTTTTATAGTGTGAGAAATCTTTTGGAGGAAGAGGGAAGTACTGTCTCAGGTCCCGTTGAGAGCGGACCTGTGCTGAGCCGGTGCAGCAGTGTCCCTGAGCTGTCCCTGCGGAGGTCTCTTGGGCTGGAGAGAAGGTGAATGAGGATCTCCCTCTTTTTTACCTTGTGGTGCCTCTGGAGAGAGTAAGAATACGAAAGGAGCTCTCAAGTCCCATGATGTGCGTTTCACTGTGAATTCAAAGAACCGGCTTTGTGAGAGGGAGAACCACCCCCTAGGGAACTCTCTGCTGCAGCTTGTTTTTCAGAAATACTGCAGTTCTCAACGTGGAGATGGTTATTTAGGTGGGAGTGGCAGGTGCAGACTAGTTAAACACTGTAATTTATCCTGGGAAGCCTGAGTGCAGCGTTCTGGTGAGGTGGGTGGATACAGAGCAACTGGAGGGAGTGGTGCTGCTCAGCCAGTTGTACCATCACACATATGCCAGGGAGGAGCAGAAGGAGACTGGGAGCTCTGAAGTGGCTGTGAAGTGAGCAGGAAGGAAGGAGATGGTGAAAACCGGACTGCTTCAGATGCCGTTTGTAATTGACTCGTCAGTCTCACTCGGATTCTTGTATTTATGTCTGTAGCCTCTGAACATGGATCTTTGTTCCTGGGCCTGAGGTTTGGGGGAGGTAAGGGGGGGAAGCTATGGATTGAGAGATGCTCTAATAAAACTGGCTAGTCAATGTTGTCTTAATATTGTTGACAGTTCTGTAAAGTTCCTTTTTATGAGAATTTCTGTTTTAGCAATTTGCTTTTTTTGACTCCCTCCTTTTTAAAGAGAAAATGTGACACTTGTGAAAAGCTTGTAAGAAAAAGTTTCTTTTTTCCTCAATGATCGATCTTATAGTTAATTAAGGTTGTGAATTTTTATTTTTTTGCCTCGTTTTTAATTAACGTTTGTCATTCAGAATAGGATGTGTGAAAATGTTTAAATGGCAAAACAGATTTTTTTTTTTTTTGTGCAATTAACAAAGCTACTGGCAAAAAGAATAAAACCTTTCTTGGTAACACAATGTTCTTGTGGCAGTTTCTAAAGTATATCAAACCTGTATTCTGGCATTAAGGAAGTATGTGCATTCCTCAAAGCATTCTGAAATCAGAGTTCCCAAAAAGCGGCACTATGTCTGAAAGCATTTTGGTCACTGCAGAATGGTCCTGTCCTGAGGCACGACAGAGGATGAATTTGGATAAATTCCAGCCTCCGCATGCAAAGGGGCTGCATGTGCGTCTGGACTGGGAGGAGGATGAAGTCCTAGTTCCAGAGCTCAGAGGTGGGGGTCCAGGAACTCTCTGGCGTGGGAAGCAACAGCAGTAGTCAAAGTGGCGGAAGCGTGGTGGCCCAGTTGCTCCATCTGGAGTTTCCTTCCTGCTGGTGTTTGGGGTTGTTTGAGCACCAGCTCTTAACGAACGCTAACTCTGCAGCCAGTGGGCTTTTCTAAGACAAGGTCCTGAAGTGTTGGGAAGCTCCAGAATATTGCTTAGTGATCATCCAGGCACTGTTTGCTGTTGAACAGCAGTAGATGTTCGTGCACTGAGGGATAATGGTAATCATGTACTGATTAATGGTTATTAAAATTAATTACAGGTGTTTCAGGTAAAAGTGTTTTAGCAGGGTGATTAAAAGCAATGCAGAAAGTGATGAAGGCCACTGAGTGAGGAGTTGTGCTCGCAGCAGACACTGCCAGTACTGGGAGCTTTTTTTCCACCCCAGAGCCCACCTTGCTGCTGCGGTGAAGACGACCACAGCACGCGCGTGGCCACCCCTCGCCTGCAGCGCGTCCCGTGAGAAAGAAACTGGGTTGAAGCTGGCCAGGACTTCAGCGCCAGTGTATTTCAATTCCAACGTTTCGAGAAGCAGCAGCTGGTGGGGCTTCCATGTCTTCACCCGTTCGAGGATGCTTGCACGTAGCGGAGCTGAACTTAATGGGCATGCAGTCAGCGACAGGGTCTGAACCGATTCATGTCGCGATGGTGGCTTCAGCACCTGCTCGGTAAACACCAGCCGGCGCGGGAATGACGGCCGGGCAGCGCCGGGCTCCCCTGGCACGGCCGGGCAGAGCTGGGCTCCCCGGCCCCGCCCAGCGCCCCCTGCCCCGCCACCCCCCGCCCCGCTCCCGCCCGCCTGACGTCACGCCCGCCTGGTACCGCCCTGGCCACGCCCAGACGCGACAGGCGAGCGCTGCTGCCCAATCAGATGCCGTCTCGGCCGCGTTGCCGGGCAGAGGCCGCGCAGGCGCGCGGCGGCGTGGGCGGGCTGGGGCGGGCGCGGGGGCGGGGCCGGCGGCAGGATGGCGGCGGCGATGGCGAGCGCGGCGGAGCGGGCGGTGCTGGTGAGGCGCGGGGGGCGCGGGTCGCCGTTGCCGCGGCGGCCGGCGAGACGCAGCGGTCTGGCGCCGGGCGGGGTGGCCCTGCCGGGACCCCCGCGGGCCCGTTCTGGCCCCAGGCGGCCGTTCCTTCCCGCGGCGCCCCGTGAGGGCCGTCCCGGCCCCGCGGGGCCCGGCGGTGCCGAGGTGCGGGCCGTGCGGCCGGGACAGCCTCTCGGGCCGGCGCCGCGCTCCGCTGCCGTGCTGCTCGCGGCCTCCTCCGGCCCCCCCTTTAGCTTCGTTAATGGCCGCCGCTCTGGCGTTGTCCCCTGCGCGGCACGGCGGTGGCACGGCGGTGAGTCGCGGTGGGCGTCGGTCGGCGCCGCGGCGGTGCCGCTGACGGCAGACGCCGAGTGCGGTACGCGCCCCTGAGCTTCCCCGTCAGTCCGACGCGTTCCCTGGCGGGAGAGCAGCCCCAGCAGACGGCGGGCACCCGGAGCAGCCCTGCGCTCCGGGGAAACTGGGAACGACAGAGCGGCTGGCACTGCAGGCAGCGCCGGGCGCGTGCGCTGCGGAAGCAGGGAAAGGTCCCCGCCTAGGGAGGGAATCTGGGAGAGACCGCCGGGCTGGGCAGAAAGCCGCTTGTGAAAACCAGATTTTTCTAAAATTAATGTGCACATACTCTATCGTATCTAGCCGTACCATTCTCTGGCCTGCACAAAACTAGTGTTTCTATCTGGCAGTTACTTTCTGTCTATACAAATTATTGTCTTCAAAGCCTTTTCTGTAACCAAAGGTAAAAGGAGGGGCAGAGCAGAGGTGGCAACATTTGCACACACCGCAACGCACAAACTAGAAGTACAGAAACTGTTTAGCAGAATCTTGTCAGAAAGCTAAAAACAGTAACAGGAGTTAGACAAAATGCCAAAGTAAAATTAACCTGTGATACCGTACAACCTTTCAAAATCTGCTGTAAGCAACTAAAGAACTGCTGTGAGAAAACCATTTCCTGAAAAACCCTCAAACACTGTCAAAACGCACACATACCAAGAATGGTGTGGCTAGCACGCCTCAAAAATACAGGTGTGTGGCACACAGACACGGTGAACCAACCTGGCTGAGTCTGAAATTAACACAGAGGAGAAGGTCTTTTACTGTCATTAGAGGGATAAAAGGCGCCAATGATGGTTCGAAGTAGAAGTATCTGTGTGGTGACAGTGGGGTGGTGGAGGCACTGAAGCTGTCTGCTTTGCCTACGTGATTCCTTTGGGAATCCAGAGGAGAGTGAGTGTTACAGAGCACAAAGGAACAAAGAATCTGATATGTCAGTATGATGCCCAGAAACCCAAAACAGGATTAAATGGTCAAAGTCAGTGGTCCTGTACCCACACTGGTTTGAAGGAGAACAGAGAATCCTGCCTAGGTTAGTCGGGTGTACTGGCTTTGGGTGAAGCTCCGTTAAAACAACACTGCCCCTGTCCTACTCTTTGTTCAGACAACTTCTGCGTAAAGTGACAACACATCAGTGAGTAGTTATTTTGTTTTCCCATGATGAACAGGAACTGCCTAGGAGGAAACCACAGGCTTAAATTTCTGAGTTGACCACACTTTTCCGGTTTTTCGGTAGGCAACCTGCTCAATTCATTCCCTTCCAGTACTTTCCACGTGGAAGATTTCTCCTCTCTTAGAAGGCGGCAAGCATCAATCTCTTCTGTGTCCCTTGCTGGCTTCTGTCCCCTCTTCACTGATGATCTTCTGTCTGGGGTCTTGTGCTTTAACAGGAATGCTTAGCTGTGGTTTGATGATCTGCTTCCTACCGGCATTTCTATAGCAGACAGCTGATTGAGGCCTGAGGCTGTGTGTCATCAGATCTGAACTTGTTTGTTACTGAATTTGCCCAAATGCTTGGGAGTTCTCAGCCTTCCTCTCCCCCCACCCACTTTTTAGTTTAGCTTGCTTTATTTTTAGGCTGCTGTTGCTTGGTAAAATGCCACTGGGAGGGAGGGAGGAGGAGCATTTTAGGTTTTGTCTTTGTTTATCACCATCTAATTGGCAGCAGATTTGTCCCCAAGTTTAGTCTGTTTTGCCTGTGATGGTAGTTGGTAAGGGATCTCCCTGTCTTTATCTTGACCCACAAGCTTTTCATCTTGTTTCCCCCTCCCTCCCCCACCGTCCTTTTGAGGAGGAGTGGGAGAGGCTGGGTGGGTGTTTGGCAGCTGGCCAGCTGAGGTCAGCCCACCCTAGCAGCTTAAAAAGATGCCCCAGATTTTGAAGCAGCAGGATCTGAAATTCGCATCCCGTGCTGCCTGTTCTCTGCTAATTCTGTGATTATTGGTACAGTGAGTTGTGTGAATGCTGTTTTGTTAAATGAAGGCAAGACAGGATGAGGACAATTCATTTGCCTGGGGCAGAGAAGTGGAGAGTAAGGCCTTTTAACAAATCAGGAAGAAATCTTTTTCTTCACCTAGCAGGTGATGTAAACTGCATGGACATAGCAGTATACTTACAAGTTCAGCAATTTTCATATGTGTCTTGAGAGATTTATTTCCAGTGCTTGACTTCTAATGATTCCACTGCTATCTTTCTGCAATGTAGGAAGAAGAATTTAAATGGCTTTTACAAGAAGAGGTCCATGCTGTTTTGAAACAGCTGCAGGATATTTTGAAGGTAATGTTAATTTACTTCATCTCTTTTTTGTGTTCTGGGAAATAAACCTTGTTAGAGGGTGCACGTTAAGGTCCTTAATGCATGTCCAGTTCTGCCCCGAGTGTTTGCTTGCCCTCTGGTCTCGAGGACTTAAAGCTGATTTCCTCTCGATTGCGCTGTTCTCGACCCTCCTTCCTGAGAGAGGGCTGCTTTGAAAATGCAGCTGGAGGCAGCCCAACCTGTCTGCCAGGCGCTTGCCTGAGATGTGACTGTTTCTGGAACAGAAGAATCTGGATCTGCCTGTAACTCTGTCATGTGATGGTGGAAATGAGTGTGATAGCCTTTAGCTGACAAGCCACTGCTTGTGTAATAATTGTTAGCTTGCACTCTCCTCGTTCAAACCCATCCTCTCCTCGGTGTACCCATTTCTTCGCCGGTACCTGCCCCTTTCAGAGGTGTGAAGTGTTCAGCTGAAGCAGGTCTGCAGCACCTTTCACCGGCCTGAGCGTGGGCTGCCGTGTTCGGCTCTTCCCGGGGAGCCAGGTGGGGAATTGACCAAAAGAGGTTGTGTGCACGAGAGTTCTCCGCTCTCCTGCTGGGTTGGTTTGCAGCAGGGCCAGCTCCTTCACGCTCCGAGGCTTAGTGAGTGGTGCAAGAGCAGGAGCAGTGCTGTGGAGGCGAGGGGTGGGTGCCAGAGGAGGTGGGAGTGCTGGAGTGCTGAACCAGGACGTGACTCAGGAGTGGGTGACAATCACTTGCAGCGTCTGTATATATAGTACCTGTTTTGAAGAGTTTGTTACAGTTTTAAGGGTGAAGTGCGATTAGAGGACAGTCACCAGCCCGTATAGCCAGGCTGTGCGGAGCGCCGCTCCTGCTCCCGACAGCTCAGCGACCGCGCTGGGTGCTGGCTGCCTCGCCTGGCGCCCAGGCATGGGGCTGGAGCGCAGGTTTTCCATCACCTTTCACCGTGAGCGGGATGGACTGAGCCTTTCTCGGGCTGTGCCTGTCCTGCAGGAGGATGAGGGAAAATGCGTGTGCTCTGCTGGGTGGGTTGTGGGAGGCCTGCAAAGGTGACCGTGCTGTGTTCCGCCGCTCGACGGCATCTGCGTTTCTGCTCTCGCCTTGTCTTTGTTCCTGGCTTGTGGTGGACACGCCAGCGTTCACGATGTCCTCTCTTGGGCAGGAGGCCGCACACCGGTTCGCCCTGCCCGCCAGCAGCGCAGGAGGGGCCATCCGGCAGGAGAGCTTCGTGCTAAGCACGGCGGGGTAAGTGGCCGCGGCCGGCAGCCACCCCGGCGGTGCCCGTGTGTGCCGGGGGGTTCTGTCTGTCCGTAGCGCAGCGCGCCGCTCCTGGAGCGTCTGCAGCGCCTGCGGAGTAACAGGGTTTCCTTTACTAGGAGGTTTCTCCTTACGGAAAACGAACGGACAGACTCTCGTGGCTGATGTGACAGTCGGCAGCCATGTTTCAGGGGCTGCCTTAGCCAGATGTGTGCCATCTCCTGCTGACGCCCGTCATACAGTCATTGATTCCTGACCACCCGCTGGTGCTGCTTCAGTGTGCTGCTGTGGGCAGTTTTGCCAATGGACGTTTTTCCAATTTGAGGTGCAGGGTGTTGCAGTTACAAAACCGGAATTCTGCTCTTGGCTCAATTGCTGACTCTGACCATGGACAAATCTTCACCTTTGTCTTAATCTTCCTAAAATAGCAATAATAAATCTACTCCACACAGAGCAAACTGAGACCTGTGCAGAAAGTGCTGTAGAAGTACAGTTCTTCTGAGATAGCTGTTCGTTTTTTGATCTTCAGCGTAGGCTTTGGTGTGAACAGCTGCACTCTGGTGGAGGTTGCAGGCTTGTTGCAAAGCAGTAGACCTTCGTCCTTAGAAACAGCCTGGTGAGCGTTTGAGAGGATGATGCAACGATTCTGTACTGGGTTTGAAGATTGCATTCTTCAGAGCTTGAAGTATTGAAGTTGATTCTAGTTTTCATTCATTGTTATTGCAACGTGGATCTTAAAAAGTGTTGACCTTAAAAAGACTCTCTTGTCTACTCTATTAAAATGTAAGATACGGCTAAACCGAGTTGTTGAAGGCCCAGGTGCTTCAGTCTTCCCCCACTGTTCATGGGAGATGTGAACCATCTTGCAGGACCTTTTAAAGGGTTTGGGGTATAGTGTTTTTTGTTTAATTAGGGCGGGGGGGCGATTTATTTTTGTTTATTTTTTGTTGGGGGGTGTGGTGGGATTTGTGGCTCTCAGCTCCTGTATGGACCATGTAGAACTCCAGTGTCAGTAGTTCATCTGATATCTTTTGTTTGTGCCCACCAGAGCTGTTTGTAACAGCAACCAAATTGTTGATAGGTGATACATGAAATAAGAATGGGATCAGAATGCACGTAATGTGTTAGGCAGGGCAGTTAGGGTGAGGTGGCTCATAAAGAATACGACAGCAGTTGGCCACAGGCCAAGAGCTGGGAACTTGCAAGTGTGTGTGGAGTTCAGCTGCATCCCCAAGCTGAGCCCTGGAAGGAGAGGAACTTGACTAGGTGTGTGGGACAGAGAAGGGTTGGTTAGCCAGTGTCCAGAGACGGGCAACGGAGCTGGCGAAGGGTCTGGAGCACAGGTCCTGTGAGGAGCAGCTGGGGGAACTGGGGCTGTTCAGCCTGGAGAAAAGGAGGCTGAGGGCAGAGCTTATCGCTCTACAGCTGCCTGAAAGGAGGTTGTAGCAAGGTGGGGTCGGGCTCTTCTCCCAAGTAACAAGCGATGGGACGAGAGGAAGCGGCCTCAAGTTGCACGAGGGGAGGTTTAGGTTGGATATGAGGAAAAATTGCTTCACCAAAAGGGTTGTTAGGCATTGGAACAGGCTGCCCAGGGAAATGGTGGAGTCACCATCCCTGGAGGTGTTTAAAAGAGGTGTAGATGTGGTGCTGAGGGACAGGATTTAGTGGTGGACTTGGCAGCATTAGGTTAACAGTTGGACTCAATGATCTTCAAGATGTCTTCCAACCTAAAGGATTCTATGACTCTCTGACAGGAAGGGATGGTGTCAGGCTGGCAGTTTTAGTAGGTTTCTCTTGTCTCCTGTGACTTTTGTTGCCCAGATCTTTCTTCTTATTGCAGCACGGACCAGGTGAAAGGTGTGTTGACGCTGCAGGGAGATGCCCTGTGTCAAGCTGTGAGTACTTGCCGTGCTTCTTGCTTTGTACTGCTATCAAGGGGTGGGAGTTCTCCTTATTACATGTTGATGACCTCAAGGGAGAGGTCATCCTTATTATGCTTTAGCAGTGATCAATCCGTATTCTTTGTCAGTCTTCCCTAATAGGCCTTAAGTCCTTAATGTTCCAGCAGCCGTTGAAATTTGTGAAGGTCCAGCATCTAACCCCCACACATACTCTGTGGTGAGTGGTGGAGTTGGCTTTCATGGGGATTCCTTATCTTTACCACCTTTGTTGTGTGATATCAAATTTCCTCAGGGGCCTTCTGAAACGAGGTGGTGTGTCCTGCCTGGATCCCGGTTCACCGAATGCCTTTCAACTTACCCTTTGCATTAACATCTTCCTGTCAGAGGACTGAGGTTCTGGCTGTGCCAGGACTGCTGAAAGCAGCTTGCCAAGATGGTCTGGGAGACAGAATGGAGCGGGACTGGCAGTCTCCATCTTCTGCATGTGTATATCATGTGTTTGTTTCTTTCTTCAAGGATGTTAATCTGAAAATGCCCAGAAGTAATCAGCTCCTGCACTTTGCATTTCGGGAAGACAAGCAGTGGAAATTGCAGCAGGTACTGTTAATCTTAGATGCCTACCTCTCTGTAGCATCTGCACCCTCCAACCAGTAGCTGTAGCCCTTCACTTTCCGAGAGAGAAGGTTGTGACCATCCCACGTTAGCTCCAGTGGTAAAAGCTACAGGAGGAAACAGGTGCAGTTTCAGTAGTGCTGCTGTGAGGCAGAGGTGGGTTCTGCTTGTTCCTGAAACACCAGCCAGCTGAAGGCTGTCTGCATAATCCTTTAAAAGGAGTGGTTAGGGTGCCTGTGGGTTACTGGCCTTGTAAAACCCAGGCTAGCAGGGCAAAGAGCAACTTGAGAGGCTGTGAGTAGCTTGGGCTCATTCTCTTATGAGAACTTTTCTTTGTGGTGAGGACAAATCTTCCTGCCCTGGGCTCTTGTAGCACAGCTAAGTTCCCTCAGTTAAGGAGATGTGCCTATGCAGTACATCAACTCTCTTTCCCACCGTTTTGCTGGGAGATTTCATGACCTGATCTGGTACCTGACCTTGAAGACACAGTTTCCCAAAGTTACTCTGCCATAGCTGAGTAGGTTGGAGAAAGATGTATTCCATGTGCTTCCCTACGCCATGGCTCAGATTCTTCTAGGCAATCAGTGCATTTGGTCATGAGTGGAATTTCCAATGGCTGCTTTGGCACAGAGGGAAAGCTCTGCCTGGTAACTTTACAGAAGTCTAGAAAACTGTGTACTTGAGATGTTAACGCCAAACTTGACTGCGTTTATTCATGTCTTGCAACAAGGCACGGAAGTTTTGGTGATAACACTCAGCATTGCATCATGTTTCATGGGTGTTTTGTACTGATGCTTGGTTGATAGTCTTCTACCAGCTTTTATGGGAAACACCTTCCTTTATTGACTTGAAAGAGCCTTGTGTTCTAGTATTGTTCAGATGTGGAATGTGAGTGCCTAAAGGGCTCCATGCAGAAGCATCTGCAGGGATTATGTGGAGATCTTTGTCCTGTCTGAATTAAAAATGAGCATCTTGAAGTATTGTGAGTTTCTTCCTGTCGTGAGTGGTGACAGCTGGAGTTTTGTTTCTCTATGCAAAGTAAAATCATTGGTAAGAAATTGTAGTATAGGCATGTTTTTGAGGAACGCAAGTGCAGGCACACAGGTTTTGAGAAACTTGATTAGAAAACAGAGCAAAATCAAGGGGGAATAGGAATGAAGCGAGTCCTTATAATAGCAGGATTGGCATTGCTGGGTTGGGTAGCACTGCCAGGAACCACTTAGCTTGCTCAAAAGCATCTGGGAGATGTAAAGGCTGGAGGTGGTGGTTTTTGGAGATGCCATAGCCCAAGTACTTGCAGAACCTCTCTGCAGCCTGACAGTGGACTTCATAATCTCTCTCTGTAGCCTCCAGAGCTTTCTAAGAGCAGGGCTAGTCTGTGATCCCTGAGCTCCAGATGAGAAGGAACCAGTGCCCAGATCTGTGCCAGGAAGGCCTCTACAAGGCTGAGCTGGGATCTGGGGTTGCTGGGGAGCAGTGTAGATGTATCAAACTACAAATATCCCAAGCTGTGTTATCCATCTCCCAGCAGCCACCTCTCATACAGGCTTCCCTGCTTACCGTTTCCATTTATTTCACCCTCTGATTTACCCCTTTGCTTTTTTTTCAATTTTCCTGCTGCTGTCTGGAACTGAATGCAAGTGACTTTCTCCCAGGGCTGTTTTCTTCTTCCTTTGGTTTGTCCATGCTCCCATGAAAGCACCTGGGGTACATGTATCAACCTTGCTTTGGTAATTGTCTTCTGCTGCAAGCAGTCTCGCTTGAGAGGGCCTTGAGCTAGCTGTGTCCTGAGGCTGGTCAAGCTCCACACAAGCAGCACAATGGCAGCTTCTTGATGCTAGAGATAACTCTCAACGCCAACAATTGCAGTTCAGAAAGACTCTGGAATACTGAGTCTTTGGAATACTCTGGAATACTGCCAGAGACGCTGTATTAGAAATCCATGTTTGCTGCTCATTGCTGCTACTGATGCAATTTATTGATGTAATCGTTGGATTTAGCTCTAATAGTTCCTAAGGAATAAATTGTTATTTGTGTTGCTAGACGTGACTGTGACATCAACAGTGCGAATTCCTACCTGAACAGCCCTCCCAGGATTAGTGCCTGATGTCACTGTTCCTTCAAGGCAGTAGCAATGTTTTTGTTGATGATCCAGGTTGCAGCTATCAGAATGTTCTGCTTCTCCAGTCCTTGAGTGAAGAACTCAATAATGCACCTGGGCAGCAGTGGTGGATTTGTGTTAGTGAGTGTCTGGTACTCAGAGAGAAACGGCCTTAACATGTGAGAAGTCACCATTTTCTTATGGCCAATGAGGTGATCAGGGAAACCTGCTTCCTAGTGTGTATTATAGAGAGTGTTTCTTTAATTTGTACCTTTGCAGATCCAGGATGCTAGAAACCATGTTAACCAAGCCATTTACCTGCTGATGAACAGAGATGTAAACTACCAGTTCAAAACAGGCTCGGAGGTTCTCAAGGTAAGGAGAAAGCCGTCTCTACTTGGGTAGGAATGTGCATTTTTCTTCCCTCCATTTGTTGTTTTAAACACGGCTAATGCATATTACTGGTTTGAGTCTCTTACTGGAAATGGATTCCCCAGTTGTACCCATATGTACCTGTGTCAAGAAGTATCCATGTGACCTCATATTTGATAGGAATGTGTGCCAGTTTAGCATCAGTAACAGGGCTGTGCATCGTAGTGAGTGGTAAGTCGGTGCCCTGTTGCACAGCAGTGACGTTCTGGGAGCATCTCCCTGATCTTTTTTGGATGATGTGATTACATAGCTCATGCTCTCCCTTGTCAGTTGATGCTTTTCGGGAGAGAAGAAACGAGGCAGTCATCAGCAAACAAAAGATTACAATTAGTACTTGTGATTTACTGACCATTTGAAGGTGAATTCTCTCTTGCTTGTAGTAGTTGACGCAGTCTGATACAGCCCAGCTGCTGCATGGCCGTACAGCCCGGTCCCTCTGCGTGGAAATGCTCTCTGAAGCTACTAGAGTTTCCACAGACTCCTTAGATCCCATCACAATATCAAACATGAGAAAGCAAAACCTTTTTAGGCTAGGTAATAAAGCTATTTCCCTCTTACTTTTGGGTGGAAGTAGCGGGGAGAAATTAGGCATATATAAAATGCCTTCATCTTAGCAGTCGTCAGCTATGTAACAGACATATGTTGCTTCCCACTTTCTTCCTGGAAAAGGAAGTCTGCCTGAATAGAGCCTTTGAGCTGTGGTTTCTGGCAGGACTGGACTCAGCTGGTTCTTTTCTCTAGTGCCCTGTCTCACAGATGGTTGGGAACAGGGAGGGGGCATTCAGCGGTTGTACCCGTGATGTGGGAATGGGGAGAACTAGGACACAGCTTGCTGTTTTTCCGTAACGCCTGCTTTTCAGAAGGGCTGCTGATGAGTCTGTCGATGCTCGTGTGGCATCAGTAAGTGATCTCATGTTCTCCTCTTACTCTTCTAAGGAATAGCCATTCTCTCTTCGCTCCCTGGTATTAAACACTCCTGGCCTATCTCACACGTGTCTTTGACAAGGATAACAGTTAAACTGCGTTTACGTGAGAGCCACCCTTTCCCAATAAGTCCCTGAATTCCTGGAAGGGCAGGGGGTGTTGGTGGTGGTTGTTTAAACACTTGCAGAAGGTCATAGGATTCTGCAGCATGCTACCCACTGCTGTCTGGGGATCAACACTCAGCAGTATACTGTACCTTGTCTTGTAGCTTATGGATGCGGTGATGTTACAGCTCTCCAGAGCCCGAAATCGGCTTACCACTCCAGCCACTCTGACTCTGCCAGAGATTGCCTCCAGCGGTCTCACCGTAAGTATGTAGTGGTCTAGACCTCCATACAGTCTGGCAGTGTGCAACAGTGAGGATATTGTGCTGCACCCTAGTGGAAGTGGATTTCTGAAGTGTTTTCCGAGGCAGAAAGAGAGCTGAAACAGGTGTAAACCCTGAGCATTTTTGGCTGCTGTCTTCCTGCAGGAAAGCAGATGACTTGGGCATGAGGACTCTGGTTCTCAGAGAGTAAGTTCTGTTCTGTGCCCAAGCAGCTTGCCCCTTGTGAACGCTGCTCCATCCCTTTCTGTCACCATCATGCACATGCCATTCAATCAAGAGCAGCAAGAGGAATGTCTTTCCTAATGTCCCACTCACTGTGGGGTAACTGTAGTATGGCTTAGAAAAAAGCAGTGATTTCCCAGCGTTGGAAATAATGGCCCTTTCACTGACAAAGAAACTACTTATTTTCTCACCAGAAAATGTTCACCCCTGCTCTGCCTCCAGACATCCTTGTGAATTTCTATATTAACCTGAATAAGCTGTGCCTGACTGTCTACCAACTCCATGTGCTGCAGCCCAGCACATCCAAGGTGAGGCCTGCTGTCTCCTGAGCCTTGTTTGTTTACCTCTCCCGACGTCCCCTGTGAGGAGGAGATCTCACTGCTACGTTGTGCGATGTCGTACGCGTAAGATCATGCAGAAATGGCTCTAACTGGGGTTAGGTGTCTGTGTTTAGATCTGCTGCAGGCAGAACACTGGTTCTAAATTTAGCTTGGAGCATGACCACTTAGCCCAGAAGAAAATAGCTAGTGCTATGGAGAAATAGTGCTATGGAAATAGTGCTCTGGAGAAAGCCAGTAACTATTTTTTTCACATAATGCTTTATCTTACAATATAGTTTGATAATTTTGCGTAATTTCGGAAGGGCATAATTGTATTGATCCAGTTTACATCAAAGCAGCATCTTGGGTTTTCTGAATGGAGTTTTGATGGATACTGTTCTGCTTCACCTGTTGCATTTGGGTCAGCTTGGTGTCCTGTGAGAACAGAATTAAACTCAAGCTTTATGAAATGCAGTCCTTCCATAAGGATAATTTACCTAAAATCTATCTTTGTTTTTCTTTGGTATCTTCTCATCTTCTTTTTGTGGTGCTAAAATTTGGAGCTATGTTAGACTCAGCCACTGTGTAGAATTTTTTTCGAGAAGGAGCAGGAAGGGATCAAATGACATGGACTCCATATAAATGGAGTATTCAGGCAGATACGGTATAGGCATTTCTTGATGTCAGGCTTCTGACAGTGCAAACATTAAATGTGCTGCTTCGGAGTAGTTTGTTCATTATGTCAAAATCCTAATGACCTCCTTCTTCCTCTCTAGAACTTCAAGCCTGCTGGAGGGTCCGTTTTACACAACCCTGGAGCCACGTTGTAAGTAGAGTCACTACAAGGGCTGTGTAGCAGGAGTAGGCTGAGGATGAGATCGGAACGGCTGTGTGCAGTTTGATTGTGGCATCTGTTCAGAGGAGCAGCTGCGCTGAGTCACTTGTGTTGGCTGTGCCTGTAGATCACCGGTGCCTGTAATAGTGTTTCCTTAATGACTTGGTCGTAAAGGCCCACAGATATGTCTTCTCAGGATGCAGCCCACCCATAGTGCCATGAGTTTGTCTAGAGATCAGAGTTGTGAACCAAATGAAATTAGGTTATTGGCAGTCATCTGCATTTCCTGCCTTTGTACCTCTCTGAAAAGTGGTAAAGTTTCTACCTTAACTCTGTTAGATTGAACCTAACTCCAGATTTGGTCAGGGGTAGGCTGAGTTCGCGTTCTCTGACTTTGCCAGGAGCTGTTTTAAACGTAGCAGAAATCCTAGCAATCTCTTCTGTGAAAATGGAAGACAGCTGAGTTTTTGTGTTCTGTGCTGTTGTGTGTGAAGCTGTGCTCTTTTTTCCTCCACTCCAGTGAGTTTGGCAACCAGCGGTATGAAGTCACCCATGTCCATAAAGTGGAATGTGTTGTCCCGTGGTTAAATGATGCCCTTGTCTTCTTCACAGTTTCACTGCAGCTTTGCCAGCAACTGAAGGACAAGGTAATAGCCTTAGAAAAGGGACTTCGCTTTTAGCTCTGGATTTTGAGAGGACCTCAGATCTCCTAAAAATCTGATGCGATGTTATTCTGTAGAACTTATATATAGACTGAAAACAAGCAATAAGTCAATGCTTTGGAGCCAGGGAGCTGGCTGGCACTGCCTAGCAGCAGCCATCTAGGACAGGTGTAGTAGTGTGCCACATGTGTTTGCTGAACTAGTGACTAGATGGAGAGAAGCAGGTAGACATTTTTGTGTCTCAGTTATGAGCTGGATGTGAGGAAGTGGGCAGGACGCTGGAGAGGAGGCATGGAGACCTCAGCAGACTAGATTCCGGTAGACCAATGTTCAGTTCCAGCTTTGCAGAGGACCTGACTGCCACCTTGAGCAAGTAGCTGTGCTCCAAGCCTCTTCAGTGGCAAGAGCAGCAAATCTGCCCTTGTGCAGTGCAGTGCTGGAGTGTGTAGTGCTGTAAATCTCAACCTGCACTCACACATTATACGCTCTTCTGTGGCCCAAGGGATACAGGAACTTACCTGCTTTTCTTCTTGCTTTCCAGATCTCTATTTTCTCCAGTTACTGGAACTACAGGCCATATTAATTCTCTGTGGAGTGTCCAAGCCCTTACAGCACTTCCAGTGTCTCCCTGTTTGTTTTCAACATGCCAGCTGAGTCCAGGTCGGCCTGAGGAGTGCTGTGGTTGACTACCCCGTGGCTCTCCATAGGGCAGAGTCCATGTATCCAGAGACACAACTTTAGTAGCCTTGGCTGGGACTGCTGCATAAGCAGGGCGCCAAGCGATGCTGTGTGGTTGGTGAGAGCTTGCACCTGTCTTTGTTCTCGTGTGCATTGTGTGGCTGCACTTTGCAAGCCTCTGATGAATTACACTAGTCCCTTACAAGGGATGGGGAGCTGTGCACCACTCTCACTAACTGTGCTTGCACACGGTGCTGTAATGGACTGCTGGACTGTGAGCTGGCTGGGAAGGGATGAAGACAGAGTAATTCAGCACACCACAACAAGTGTAGAGCATGTTGCTCCAGGTAGTGAAATGTGTTGTGATCTGGTTCAGCTGTGGTTATGACTAGCCCTGAACTTCTCCCTCTCCTATCTGTTCTGTCCATGCCCATGTTATTGATTCCCCTTAGGGGATATTCTTGCTGCTGTTTGAACTCTTTTTTACCCTGGCATCAATGTGATAATATTTTTTTTTTTTCCCCTAAGCCCTAGTTGGGCCAATTGGTTTTTTCCAGGTTTAGTATCTTGTTTTCACTGCCAGCCTTTGGAGTTGCCTCAGTACCTTGAGCAAAGCTGTGCAGTCTCACATCCTGTCATTAAACCCAAAGTGAGTACCATGTTGTTACTCTGATTTGCTGCCTACCTATGGATGCTACAGTGTGTAACTCATCCCTCTAGCCTTTGATAACTGTGAAATAAAGATCCTCAGACCTGCCATGCTCCTGTGGGCTGTTAGTGCTGAGAATAAAGGAGTATCAAAGACTATGTGCTCTCTTACATGTGAGTGGCTGTTCTTAGTTCAGCATGCTGGATTACTCTTACTGGGAGGACAGTAGTGGTCTCTGGAGGCAGAGCTGGACAGCTCTTTGAAGGCTGGGCTTGGTTTGTGGAGCCTCAGCCCAGTGCTGTCTGACACTGAGTACTACCTGAAGTACTTGTCCAGACTTCCCTTGAGGGTCATGTTTGGAAGAGGCTGTAGGTGCTAAGACTGGGTGGGTTTAGCTCATGGAGCTGGCCGTTAGGTGATGAGGAAGCATTACCTGTCTCCTGCTTGGCTCCAGCCAGTCCTGTCCAACCTGTGTTTCTGGTGGCTTTCCTCGCTGCAGTGCCTTACTCTGGAGCCTGAACGTGTGCTGAGGTGGAGACTGCAGGCCCACTGAAGTCCCTACAAAACGGCAGGGCCATTAGGGCCTGTCTTGACAACATGGCTGGAAAACACCAGGATCCTGGTGTTTTCGAAGTGCTGTCTGGAGCACTGTGCTCAAAAGGAAGAGATCACAGAATCACAGAATGGTTGGGGTTGGAAGGGGACCTCTGGGGGTCTACCTCATCCAGTTCTCCTGCTCAAGCCAGTCTCTCAGGACCATGTCCCGATGGCTTTTGAATAGCTCCAAGGAGGGTGACTAGAGATAATTATGTTGCTTTGATTTATTTTTCTTGTTGCATAGACCTCTGCTCTGGGCACGTGTGGCCTGCCTTGTCTGTGACCTCCCTTTCTGTGCCTTTGTGGGATCCTTGGGATGCTAAGTGGGTTAATGCCAGCCTTGTTACAGCTGCAGCCTCCTTCTCTGCAGACTTGGTGCTGTGCTTGGTCTAACGCGTGCTGATCCTACAGGTTGCAGGCAGTAACAGCCTACAGATGAGCATCAGGCTGTGACCAATGAATGTGTGTTCGTGAGTAATGATGGGAGGAAGGCAGAGAGGCCTGGATGGGCTGATGCAAGAGCAGACTCATTGCTGATTCCAGTCAGCCTTACGACTAGCTGTGCTCATGACCCTGGGGATGCGTTTACCAACCCTTGCTCTGTTCCCAGACCGTGCTCTGCTTAGAAAGTGGTTGCATGTGTGGAACTACTCACCATTAACAGCTTCTTGGATGAGAATATTGTTATAGTTAATAACCTCTCTGGAGCTGTTTGTGCTCTTCTTTAACCCTCTCTGTGTGTGGAGGAGGCTCCTTTTTTAATTCATACTGGTGTGTACAGTCCAATTGATGTTGTCACATCTTCTCCCACTCAGCTTCTTGCTGATAGGGATATAACATGCAACCCAGTGTGTATCGTTTTCTTCTGATGAAACAGTCATCTTCAGTTCTGGAGGGCAGGAGTATACGAAACAGAATACCTGTCCTGATTCCAGCTCTGATGCACAGTGGCTGTGTTGTGAGGACTGCTAGGTGGCAGTGGTAGCTGCTGCAGGACAGTGCCTGCGTGACTGACAGAAGAACAGGGTAACAGCAAGGTAGGTTAGACTAAAGAGGAGAGGCTGGCCCAAAGCCCTGGGCTGGACCTTATGATTTGAAAGATAAAACAAGGGTCCACCAATTAAAAGACTTAATAGTTTGTCTCTTTTTCCCCACTAAACCTCTGAGCACAGAAGAAAATTTGTAAGGCCCTCAGGGCTCTGGTTTTGCAGCCCAGTGAGGTTGGCACTGGGATAGCTACTGGCAGCCCACCCCTCCCTTTGCAAACGCAGCTCGAAGCTGCTGTGGGCCACAATGTTTGGCAAGTGCCTGGCAGCACAAGGCGTGTGTGAGGGTTGGGCTGCTCTGCAGTACTGCCGGGGCTTTTGGCTGGTAAATTGCCATGGTTTAACCCAGCTGGCAAGTAAACACCATGCAGCTGCTCCTTCCCCCTGCCCCACTCCCAGGGAATGGGAAAGAGAATTAAAGGGGAAACAAGAAGGAAACTCGTGGGTTGAGATAAGAACAATTTATTAATAAAATAAAACTAATAATCACAAAATAATAATAAAAATGACAATAATATGTGATGATATATAAAATGATAATAATACATACAAACAAGTGATGCACAGTGTAATTGCTCACCACCTGCTGACCGACACCCGGCCTGTCCTGGCAAGCGATCCCGAAACGGAGTCCTGAGACCAGAATCCTGGAAGAGTGAGAGAGCCCCGAAGAGAGATGTGAAGAGCGTGAGAGCAAGCCCCAACCTTCATCTATATCCTGGACACGACGTTGCATGATACGGAATATTCCCTTGGCCAGTTTTGGTCTTGATCCTAAGTCTAAGCTCAAGTCATAAGCCGGGAGATGTGAGTCCTTTGTCCTGGCCATGCTCCCCGCCACCTGCCATGCACCTGCACACTGGCAAAACACGGGAAGCTGAAGCGGTCTGGTACCAACTACACACATCAGTGTGCTATCAACATTCTTCTCATAACAAATCCCAGACTAAATCTCAAACACAGAGCGTTTCTAGCTGCTAAAAAGAAAAACTAACTGTCCCAGTCAAAACCAAGACATAAATGTACTGATGGATGTTGCCATGTGTCTGGAGCAGAATGAAATAGACTGTGCTGTTTCCTGGGCTGGGTTTTTATTCTCTCAGTTTTTAGCTTCCTTTGGGGAAGCTATATTTCTCATGAGCAAAACCTTTCCTGGTGGCACCTTTCTTTTTTCCCTTTTGCCCAGGGAATCTCTGCTTAGACTACTTAGTCTTCAGGGGATAGAGGTCTGCTGCTTAGATCCACTGGCTGCCTGCTTTTGATGGGTCTGGCCCTGCTGCTGAGCTTCTACACATCGTTTGCAAAGGAATTAGAGTTCCCTGAACTAAGATGGAGAAGACACTTGCTAGGCAGCTTTCAAGAACAGCACTGTAGCAGGCTGGTGACAGGCGATCAGGTTTGATTGGCAAGACCTGCCTTTCATAAACGCATGTTGACTGGGCCTGATCACCCAGTTAACCTGTATGTGCTCATTAATAGCACTCAGGATAACCTGTTCCATGACTTTGCCCGTCACCGAGGTCAGACTGACAGGCCTGTAGTTCCCCGGATCCTCCTTCCGCCCTTTTTTGTAAATGGGGGTAACACCCGCCAGCCCCAGTCCAGCGGAACTTCCCCAGTGAGCCAAGGCTGCCCAAAGATAATGGACAGGGGTTTGGCAATGACATCCGCCAGCTCTCTCAGGACTCTCGGGTGGATACCATCAGGCCCCATAGACTTGTGGGCATCCAGCCGAAGGAGCAGATCCTTGACCCGTTCCTCTTGGATCACAGGAGCTTCGATTTGCTCTCCCTCCCTGCTCTCAGACACCGAAGGCCAGCTCACCTGGGAACTGCTGACCTTATTATTAAAGACTGAGGCAAAGAAGGCATTAAGGACCTCACCTTGTCCTCATCCCTAGTGACTAACGTACCCCCTGAGTCCAGTAGGGGCTGGAGGTGATCATTAGCCCTCCTTTTGTTATTAATGTATTTATAGAAAGACTTTTTGTTGTCCTTTACGGAGCAGGCTAGTCTAAGTTCCAATTGGGCTTTTGCCTCCCTGATTATCTCCCTACATGCCCTAACTTCCTCCCTGGACGCCTGCCCATTCTTCCAAGACTTATAGACCTACCATTTTCTTTTGAGATGTTCCCAAATCTCCTTTGTCATCCAAGCTGGTTTTCTACCCCGGCGGCTCGACTTCCGGCACACAGGGACAGCTCGCTCCTGTGCCTCCAGAATTTCCTTTTTGAATAGTAACCAACCCTCCTGCGCCCCCTTACCCTTGAGAGCTGTCTCCCATTGGACTTTGTTAACCAGACTTCTAAACAGCCCAAAGTCAGCTCTCCCAAAGTCCAGCTTGGCCGTTTTAGTGCTCCCCCTCCTAACTTCCCCTAGAATTGAGAATTCTATTATCTCGTGGTCACTATGCCCCAGGCGTCCTCCAACCTTCACATCTCCCACAAGACCTTCTCTGTTCACAAACAGCAGGTCTAGGGGAGCATCTTCTCTAGTCGGTTCACTAACCAGTTGTGAGAGGAAGTTGTCCTCCACACTCTGCAGGAGCCGCCTAGACTGTTTCCTGACTGCCATGTTATGCTTCCAGCAGACATCCGGTAGGTTAAAGTCACCCACAAGGACAAGGGCTGGTGAGCGCGAGACTTCCCCCAGTTGTTTAAAAAATAGTTTGTCAACCTCACCGTCCTGATAGGGTGGCCTGTAGCAGATTCCCACTACAGTATCCGCCTTCATAGGCTCCCCTTTGATTTTCACCCACAGACACTCCACCAAGTCATCCCCAGATCTTGTGAGTTCAGCAGAAGCTTTGACTCCAGTTTACAAGGGCTAGATGTTTAGCTGGTGGTTACTGTCGTAGCCTTAGTTAACGGCGTTGAAAATGGTTTTGCTGTGATTTTTCTGGATGTGCATCCCAGGCAGCTGTCGAACTCCTGAGGAAGGCAGCGTGGGGTCAGAACTGCTCTGGTGCTGTGGAAGTGCAAGTGGGATGGTACTTCCCAGCAGCATGTGCTGGTCTGGTGCTGCTGAAGAGCAGGGGCTCTGCCTGCCTGGTGCACAGCTGAGTGCTGGCAGCCGCACGGCCTGGGCACAGTCTCCCGTAATCCCCGGGATGGGGTCTGCCTCCTCATAGAAAGCCTGGGGGCTTTGCTCACACACGCTCCAAGCTTGACAGTGTTTTGTGTTATGTGAAATGGCAGCAGACAAGCTGATTTGACAGTTGAATTTTTGCTCCACAGAGTCACAGTGAAGTCTAGTTTCATGCCTGTCTGGTCCCATCTCCCTGATCCTCAGCAGGAGGGAGGAGGTGGTGCAGAGGTTGATGCATGGCCTCCTGCTTCTGAAGGTGACTTCTCGGCAGAGCTGATCTCATGGTGTTTGCTCTAGCAGAGCTGCTATTCCTTCTGGTGTCCCTCATTTTTAGGACCTGGGGAGGGTCACTAGGGTGGGAAACCATTCCTGGGGAGGGGCACTAGCGTGGGAAACCGTTCCTTGGGAGGGGCACTAGGATGGGAAACCTTGGTCTGTTGCTCATTTCCAGGAAACTGTGCCTACTTGCTTCTTGTAGAGCAGTCCAGTGGATAGAAGCATTGTGGCAGGGTGTGTAATCAGCTTCAGGATACAGAGGAGGATGCATGTGGGTCCCTGGGGACTGGAGCTAGGAAGAGCCCAGTATACCCTGCTCCCAGCAAAAGGCCTGTGCGTGAGGTGCCCTCCTGGCATCAGAAGGAGAGAGGCACGGGGCTGAGATGTGTGTTGGCTTTGTTCCTGTAAACATTTGATCCTGGCAGAATACATGAAGCCGTAGGTGTTTGTCCTGAATATGGCAGTGCTGGGGCGCATCCTTAACCTATGGCTTAGCCAGGAGGGAGCTACTGGCATTCCAGCAAGCCAAGAAGGCAGTGTTAAAGTAGTGCAAGAGCTGGGTCAGGAGGGAGGGCCCACTGCAAAGGCTGACATACATGCTCTAGGTAAAGTATTAGGCATTGATTTCTTGCTTCTATGGTTTGAAAATCCCCAGCTGCCTTCTGTTTTTACTGAAGAGCACCTATTTCCAGACTTAGCCCTGACCCAAGAAAATTATTAGTGTTCAAAGGCGCCAGGAAATGTTAACAAGACCTTACAAGCCCCATGCGAAGTGAGCAGGGGACTGTTATGGGTGCTGGTTTGGTGATACTATTGCTGCTACTTTTTCATTAAGAGAGAAGCTGAGGAACAATGCAGATCCTTGGTGCACATGTGGAGTGGGAGAGGCTCAGGTCTCTGCATAGTAATATTTCTTTGCTGTCTGGTGATCCGGAAGGATGGCTGGCTGGTCTTGCTGCTGTCCTCACATTGAGAGGCAGCTGAGCCATGTGCAGTGGGTGAGCCTGTGTGTAGATGTGATGTCAAGTCCTCAAAAGCTTGAGCAGCCTTCTAGGTCCTGCCTGTGTCTGGGGAGGTCTGAGAAAGAGATAGATGCACCCACAGGCTAATATTCTTTTTTGTCAGTCAAGGCCTGGGATGGAGCCACAGGGGACAGGAATGCTTCAAAACCAGGTACCCTGAACTTTTCCTACAGAGACTCACTGAACATGCCTCGTTTGTTGGTCCTTACAATTTATACCCAGATGGCCGCTCACTGTGGCACCCATAGTCTCCTAACCACCTGCTCTCTACTGCAGGTCCCTAAATTACAACATTTCCAAAACATGGTGTGCTGTAATTCCCTGGAGACATAGAATCACAGAATGGTTTGTTTTGGAAGGAACTCTAAAGATCATCTAGTTCCAACCCCCCTGCCATGGGCAGGGACACCCTCCACTACACCAGGTTGCTCAAAGCCTCATCCAACCTGGCCTTGAACACTTCCAGGGATGGGGCAGCCACGGCTTCTCTGGGTAACCTGTTCCAGTGCCTCACCACCTCAATGTAAAAAATTTCTTTCTTAGATCTCATCGAAATCTCCCCTCTTTCAGTTTAAAGCCATCGCCCCGTGTCCTGTCACTACAAACCCTTGTCCAAAGCCCCTCTCCAGCTTTCTTGTAGCCCCTTCAGGTACTGGAAGGCTGCTGGAAGGTCTCCCCGGAGCCTTCTCTTCTCCAGGCTGAACAGCCCCAACTCTCCCAGCCTGTCTCCAGAGCAGAGGTGCTCCAGCCCTCGGATCATCTTCGTGGCCTCCTCTGGACCCACTCCAACAGCTCCATGTCTTTTTGATGCAGCCCAGGACACGGTTGGCTTTCTGGGCTGCCAGCGCACGGTGCTGGCTCATGGTGAGCTTCTCATCACCCAACACCCCCAAGTGCTTCTCCTCAGGGCTGCTCTCAATCCACTCTCCGCCCAGCCTGTACTTGTGCTTGGGATTGCCCCGACCCATGTGCAGGACCTTGCACTTGGCCTTGTTGAGCTTCATGAGGTTCGCACAGGCACATTCTCTCAAGCCTGTCCAGGTCTCTCCGGATGGATCCCTTTCCTCCAGCACGTCCGCCACACCACACAGATTGGTATAGTCAGCAAACTTGCTGAGGGTGCACTCAATCCCACTGTCCATGTCACCAACAAGGATGTTAAATAGCACTGGTCCCAGTACCGACCCCTGAGGAACACCACTCATCACTGGCCTCCACCTGGACATCAAGCCATTGACCGCAACTCTTTCAGTGTGACCATCCAGCCAATTCCTTATCCACCGAGTGGTCCATCTGTCAAATCTGTGTCTCTCCAGTTTAGAGACAAGGATGTTGTGCAGGACAGTGTCAAATGCTTTGGACAAGACCAGGTAGACGATGTCAGTTGCTCTTCCCTTATCCACCAATGCTGTAAGGCCACCAAATTAGTCAGGCAGGATTTGCCCTTAGTGAAGCCATGTTGGCTGTCACTAATCACCTCCTTATTTTCCATGTGCCTTAGCATAGTCGCCAGGAGGATCTGCTCCATGATCTCGCCGGGCACAGAGGAGAGACTGACTGGCCTGTAGTTCCCCGGGTCTTCTTTTTTTCCCCTTTTTAAAGATGGGGGCTGTGTTTCCCCTTTCCCAGTCATTGGGAACTTCACCAGATTGCCACGACTTCTGAAATATGATGGACAGTGGCTTGGCAACTTCATCTGCCAGTTCCCTCAGGACCCGTGGATGCACCTCATCAGGTCCCACGGACTTGTCCACCTTCAGGTTCCTTAGATGATCTCGAACCTGATCTTCTCCTACAGTGGGTGGTTCTTCATTCTCCCAGTCCCTGCCTTTGCCTTCCGTGACTTGGGCCGTGCCGCTGGAGCTCTTGCCAGTGAAGACTGAGGCAAAGAAGTTGTTGAGAACCTCAGCCTTCTCCATATCCTGGGTGGCCAGGTCCCCCATTTCCTTCCGGAGAGGGCCTACATTTTCCCTAGATCTCTTTTTATCACTGACATATCTATAGAAGTTTTTCTTGTTGCCCTTGATGGCCCTGGCCAGATTTAACTCTATCAGGACTTTAGCTTTCTTAACCTGATCTCTGGTTGCTCGGACAGTTTCTCTGTATTCTTCCCAGGATACCTGTCCTTGCCTCCACCCCCTATAGGCCTTCTTTTTGTGTCCGAGTTTGTCCAGAAGCAGCTTGTTCATCCATGGAGGCCTCCTGGTGTTCCTGCTTGACTTTCTCTTTGTTGGGATGCACCACTCCTGAGCTTGGAGGAGGTGATCTTTGAATATTAACCAGCTTTCTTGGGCCCCTCTTCCCTCAGGGTTTCATCCCATGATACTCTACCAAGCAGATCCCTGAAGAGGCTGAAGTCTGCTCTTCTGAAATCCAGGTGCTTGCTGAGCACCCTCCTTGCCTCCTTAAGAATCTTGAACTCCACCATTTCATGGTCACTGCAGCTAAGGCTGCCCTTGAGCGTCATGTCCCTCACCAGTCCCTTCTTATTGGTGAGAACAAGGTCCAGCAAAGTACCTCTCCTCATTGGTTCCTCTACCACTTGGAGAAGGAAGTTATCATCCATGCATGCCAGGAACCTCCTGGATTGCCTATGCCCTGCTGCATTGTCCCTCCAACAGATATCAGGGTGGTTGAAGTTCCCCATGAGGACCAGGGTTCAGATAGGCTGCTCCTATCTGTCTGTAAAGGGCCTCATCCACTCGGTCCTCCTGCTCAGGTGGCCTGTAACAGACTTCCCCATTACAATATCAGCTGACCCTGCCTTCCCTTTAATCCTGACCCATAAGCTCTCCATCAGGTCCTCATCCATCCCCAGGTGCAGCTCCATGCACTCCAGCTGGTCTTTGACACCTCCTCCTCGTTTCCCCTGCCTGTCCTTCCTAAAGAGCCTGTACCCTTCTATTCTGACACTCCAGTCAAAGGATTCAACATTCACTTCCTCCCAAGATTTGGGCAATGGAAGGGAAGATCTCATTGGTTGACCTGACCGTGAGAACTGAGTTTGCCCTGCCTCCACTGCCTCCTCTCTGCTCTGGTGACATATTTCCCCATGGGGAAATTGTTGGCAGAAGCAAGAACACAGGTTTGCCTGTGCTACACCTGCTGCAGGGAGCTTTGTTGTGTCCTCCACAGGGTGGTATCACCCTGGTCCCTGCTGCAGGCTGGCACCAGGATGCCAAGGACAGCATCATTCTGAAGGAGAGAGCCAAGCCTAGGGGCTCCAACTAAAATCTGGTGATTCATGTCTACCCGGCGTAAGATCTGGGGGAAATTTTGTCTCATCTGTGGTAAGGAGAACTTCATGGCATCAATACAACACTTGCTGCATAGAGCAAGAATTCTATGCAGAACTCCTGGTATTGCACAGGTATAAAAGCTTGCCTTCTGTGTCCAGAAGGTGTATGGGTGCACATGGAGCCTGTCCCTTGGCTGTCTTCTCGGTGATTCATTGCATCCGTTCAACACCCTAGGAGCAGGGAGCACCTAGGTGTGCAGGAGAACACCCATGTGGTGTGTTTGAGGTGGGAGACAGAGCCAGTTCTGGTTTCTGTAATCTTTGCAGAAGGCAGAATTGCTTGTCCTGGTTGCTGTGAACAGGGGACATACACTGTGTCCCTGCTTCTCTCTCCTGCAATCTAATTAGAGCCAAATTCCACCGCCGCTCAAATCATGGTGTCAGAATAGAAGCATGTTCAGACGACTCAGGGAAACGAATGCTTTACCTCTTGGCTCCTTATCAGCAGGGTCCGTAATTCAGCTGAAAGATGTTCCTGTGCGCGGGTCCATTGCCCAGAGGCAGGAATGACGTCTGAGTCTCACTGCTGGGCTGCTGTTTGTGAGGGCTGGGATGTGGTCAGCCACACCAGAGTCAGTGGCTGGATAAATTTGCCCGCACGGCTGGCCCGGTGGCTGGGTGGGTTTACAGGCCGAGGGAAACTTAGCGGGGGAGGCTGAAAGCTTGAAAGGGTGAGAGACAAAATGCTGCGTTTATTTGCTGAGTGGCTAGATAGAATCACAGAATCATGGAATGTTTTGGGTTGGAAGGGACCCTCAAGATCATCTAGTTCCAACCCCCCTGCCATGGGCAGGGACACCCTCCACTACACCAGGTTGCTCAAAGCCTCATCCAACCTGGCCTTGAACACTTCCAGGGATGGGACAGCCACAACTTCTCTGGGCAACCTGGTCCAGTGCCTCACCACCCTCAGAGGGAAGAATTTCTTCCTTAGATCCCATCGAAATCTGCCCTCTTTCAGTTTAAATCCATTGCCCCGTGTCCTGTCACTACACGCCCTTGTCCAAAGTCCCTCTCCAGCTTTCCTGTAGCCCCCTTTAGGCACTGGAAGGCTGCAATAAGATCACCCCGGAGCCTTCTCTTCTCCAGGCTGAACAGCCCCAACTCTCTCAGCCTGTCTTCATAGCAGAGGTGCTCCAGCCCTCGGATCGTAGGATAGAAGAAAAGATAACCTGTGCCCCAAATCTTCTTACCAGCTTTCCCAGGGTCCTGAAGTCTCTCCTGATTGACTTTGGACTTCGTGTTTCACCTTCATCCCCTCCCACATGGAAGAGCGATAACGGATAGCAGTCTGTGGGCTGTACCAGGCTAGGAAGTTTCCTAGCGACATCTTTAACTCAGGCTCCAGGGATACAGGTGCAAATAGACATGAGGAAGAACCAGGTTAAACAGCTGGTGAAAAACGAAGAGATTGTGCCTCACACACCTCTGGGTGCAAAAATAATTTGTGATTCCAGACAAAACACGGTCTCTAAAATGCTGGAGCCAGTGTGGGAGGTGGTCCTTGGCTCTTGAGCACCAAAATCACTCGGCATCTTGCTGCATATCCCAGGGAGCCTACAGGAAAGCTGGAGAGGGACTTCTTACAAGGGCGTGTAGTGATAGGACAAGGGGCAACGGCTTTAAACTGAAAGAGGGGAGATTTCCATTAGCTAGAAGGAAGAAATTCTTCCCTCGGAGTGTGGTGAGGCACTGGAACAGGTTGCCCAGAGAAGCTGTGGCTGCCCCATCCCTGGCAGTGTTCAAGGCCAGGTTGGATGAGGCTTTGAGCAACCTGGTGTAGTGGAGGGTGTCCCTGCCCATGGCAGGGGGGTTGGAACTAGATGATCTTGAGGGTCCCTTCCAACCCAAAACATTCCATGATTCTATGATTATGCTCATTCTGCTCCCCCTTTGCTGCATTCCCACTGCTGGCTCAGCTGCTCTCATTATCCCTGAGCTGTCCTCTTCCCCACTAAACTTTGGGACTGGGAGTCCCTCTTTCTGGGCAACCTCAGGAGAGCTTTCAGCAGCTATGACTGCTGGGTGTTTGGAAGTGCAAGACAGATGTGAGAGCAATTTCTCTTTCTTTAAGTAGATCTCCAGGCTCTGTGTGCTTTGTAGTGGTGTGGGTGATGCTGCTGAGGTTATAAGCATGATCAGCCCACACTGGAGACACAGATTTGGGGGTCAAATCTCACGCAGGGAGTCAGATCATGAGTGAAGGAGGCAGGGAGGGAATACAAATGCTCGTACCAATGCATGAGAGGGACCAAGGGAGCCACTCAGTGACTTTCTGCTCAGGTGAGCTGCCCATCAGAGGGTATTTCTAGCCCTCAGCTCACCTCAGAGAGCCTGAGTGGTCAGACAGCATGCCCTGCTCGTCTGCAAACCTAGAATAGCACAAGGTCCTGCCAACACCAACATTGGGGCTGACCTTTAGCTTTTCTTTGAGAAAGCCTTCAACCTGAGCTTGAACATTTGCTGCCAATTCTGATGACTATCTTGCCTGGTAAAAGAAATGGATGCTTTGGTTCCAGCCTGAGTGTGTGCAACTTCCATTTCCAGCTAGATCTGAGATCCCAGCCTGCAAATGGGGATTGAAACACCAAATGCTTGCCTTCTCCCAGCCTCCCAGGCAAGGTGGGTGATGAAGGATCCTCACTCAGCAATGATTCTCCCTTTCTAGCTGTGGTTTGTGGCACAGACATTTTAACGGGGTTTTAACCCACTTAGTGTGCATTATTCTGATTTTGTATTGTTCTGGTGTGTTAATCAAGCATTCAGGGATGGTCTGGCAGACAGTGCCAATCAAAGTGAGGTTATAGAAAATAGCTGTCATCAAAGTTGCTTGGTATTTTTCAACACAAGAGGATATTTTGTGTAAGAAGACATCTGTCCCGTCATCATATGACGTATTAATGAATCCCATTTCAGCTTTTCCATTATTTTCCTGAGTTGGCATCAGGCTGATGGCTGTGTAGTTACCTGTGTCCTCCTGGTTCCTTTTCAAATCTCTCTACCAGCCCTGAGACCTTCCGAAGAGTGTGAAGATTTACTGAAAGCCAATGTTGGCTGGCCTGAGAGTTCCTAGAAAATTTAGATGCAGTTTTTCTGGTTCTGCTGGTTAAAGGCTGTTTCTCGTGTTTCTGTTGATTGCCAGGTTTCATTATTGCTGGGGAGTGTTTCAGCATCCAATGATAGGAACAGATGATGTCTGCTTGCCAAGAGGAAACAGAAATATCCATTAACTCTTCTGTCCTGTCTGTGCTAGTATTGCAGCTCCTCAAAGTAATTCTGTTGGTTACAGCAATCTCCTGCCTTCTCTTATCAGTTTTCTAGCTTTAACCAAAGCTTTACTATACATTGGCTGGGGAGCAGTTCATTCTTAACTACTTCCATTTTCTCTCCTGACCAATCTGTTTTGTGGAGTGTTTTATTTTCCCTTGGTTTTTCATGTTTTCTCAGGTAGTCTCCTTTTCTGACTGTAATTTTTAGCCAACAGTAAAACATCCTGAAAAAAAATACAATTACTGTATTTTTCTGGTTTGGTTCTTTCCCTCTGTTCATCTGGTGCCTGTAAGGAGTCTGTGCAGAGGAAATGAGTGATATCTTCTGGTTATACATGTAACTACATTTAACTTTTTCTGCTGCGCTGTAATAACTATACTCACCTCACACTTCTACACACCAAAGCATTTGACAGGTCTTCTAAGGCAAACTATCTGTGCCTGTTCTTAGAAAGTCCAGGGATACTTGACTTCTGGCAGGCAGAGCATGCTAGCATTGCCACTCAGAGCAGAAATTTCCTGGGATGCAGTGGCCGCTTCGAGAGTTTGCAAGACAGAGGGATTCACAGCTGCATGTGTTAAATACTGCTCAAGAATCTCCTGTTCACTGTGCTTTAAATTAATCAGAGGAAAAGATATCTTGGAAAATCCAGTTCTCCCAGCAAAGTCCCTCCCAAGGCAGCTGGGATGAGATGCTGGAAAGCTGCAATTCCATGCCAGTCCTCGTTCAGGATAAACATTGCCCCAGGGCCAGGACACTGCTGCTGCTGAGTGGTTTTAGGGTTTGTGTCGCTGGGACTAGAGGATGACCAGCTGCTGAGCAGTCTCATTTCTCTCTTGCTCGCAGGAGCCCGGTGTGTTTGTGTGCTTGCTCTCTGCAATGAGCTGGTTCATTCACAAACCCATTCCCTTTGGGGCTGGACCTGGTTGTGCTCTGCACCTGCTTCATGCTCTTTCTTTGGGCAAACACGCTGACTTTTGCTGGAGCCGAGCCCAGCAGCAAGGGCTGCTCCCCACTTGCTCCAGAGCCAGCCAGGGATGGGAGCACGCTCTGCTCTCTCCGATGGCACCTGCTCAGGGGGCTGCTGTGCTTGGGATCTCCTCCACCAACACAGCTGGATCCCCTTGCTTCCCTCAGCTCTATGCCTATCCCCTTGCTCCCTATACCTATGTGTATATATATAGGGAAAGCCTATAGGAAAACCAGGAAAGGCAGCTGCAAACTCTGTAATGACCTGAGTGGTGCTGAGGCAGTGCTGCCATGGGACACTGCTGGAAGAATCTTGGCATGTGCTGGTGGAGGGTCTCAAAGGACATGTCTGTCCTCTTTGATCCCAAAAGAGGACACTCAGGAAGCTCAGTGTTTCTGTTCTGCAGCATGGCCAGTAAAACGCAAGGTAAGACCTGAGCAGCCTTGAACTAAACCCCTGGTTTCCGTTTCCTTCCTTGCTGAGGAGCTCTGGCTGCGCGGCAGTCCTGGGAGAGCGGCAGAGGGGATGCACAGCCCTTGCTGGGAGGCTTCCTGTGCTGAGTCGTGTGGCGTGGGAGGAGGTAATGGACCCATGATGCTGCCTGTACCTGCCTGGGGTAGAGCCCCAAGTCAAGGGGATGCTGCTCCTTAGGTCAAGTGACTGGTCCACTGGGTCTGTCTGCCTGAAGACTTTAAACAGGCCTGATCCAGCACTTACAGGAGCCGAGGGGAGTCTTCCTATCAAGGAGGAAAACGTAAAAAAAGTACGTTTAACACTGTGGTCAACGCCACAGCTTTGCTTTTCTGAGGAGAGTCTCAAGTCCCCAAGCTGAGATGGTTCTGTGGGTTGCACAGGGGTAGGTGCTGCTTTCGGCTCACAGCTCTTCCTCAGGGAGAAACAGAGCTTGCTCTCCTTGGTCTCTCTAAGGAGCATCATATGCATGTATCTGCCAGCATCAGCCCTCAAATCAGGCTCTGAAGTTGTCTGAGTGACCACGGGCCTTTGGGGGAATACAAGTTGTCCATCGGACAGCAGGGCAGCACTTCCGAACAGCTGAAATAGAGGTTTGAGCACGGGGTCTTGAGTCCCAGCTCTTCTGTGCTTCTCTTCTGCACCTGTAGGCCTTCTCCCCACCACAAAGGCATAGCTTGTCCTGGGAGCGTTGTGCTGAGAATTGGTTTTGATGGTGCAGTTCTTCAGCCTGTGGCACAAGGGTGAAGGAAACCACTGAAGTGTAGTTTTCCCTGGTGGGAGCAAACCTGTGCTCCTGTCTGGATCTCCTGCTCTGCAGAGATGTCTGCTGCTTCTCAGGTTTGAGAGCCACGGAGAGCCTTCAGGAGCATGTGCAATCATCAATTGTGTGCATTTAGCTCTTCCCCTCCTTTAAAATCATCTCTCTCTCCAGGAGAGATTTTTCATTAAAATTGTCAAGGAAAGGATGCAAGTGAATTCGCTTAAAACAGCACCAAACATTTGGGAAAAATTTAAGCTAAGATAGTCTGGTTCTAGATTTAGCTGTTGGCTGGGGCTACAGCTGGCTGGGAGTCATTAGTAGGAGCAGGAAGGACGCGGTAGGTGTTGTGGGCAGGAAGCCATACAGGACACAGTGCCAGGGTTTTGCTGTCTAGCACAAAGTCAGGATGAACAACTTCATTAGGCACAAGCTGTGTAATGTTCTAATATCTGCAATTCTGCAAACCACTTGCTGTCTGCAGCCTCTGTGCGGGCTGTGCTCCAGCACAGCGTCCACGTGCCCGCCTGCGCCGGGAGCAGGCTGTATGCCAGGCTGGGAATGCCGGGGTCTGGGCTGCCACCGGCAGAGCTCCCTGCGGTGTGGGGCTGTGCTAAGGAGTGCAGTGCCTTTGCTCAGACATCCCGCGGGCAGTTTTCAGAGGCAGTGGGACTAACGGGTGCTGGGGAGACGCGACATGGGAGAACTTTCAGCCTGCTCCACGTGGGCCTTGCACAGGCGTTTGTGCTCACATATTCCTGTGCTGTGTATTCCCCCCAGGTTCTGCTGCTCTAATTTGTGAGGTCTCTGTTGTTGGCAAGTGTCTTCTGTTTCTGGTTTTTGGACAAGAGCAGTTGATGATAGGGCTTGAGCACAGGATGAAGTAATTCTGTGAAAGGAGAATACACCCTAACGAGAGGGAATGGCCTCAAGTTGCGCCAGGGGAAATTTAGGTTAGATATCAGGAAGAATTTCTTCACAGAGAGGGTTGTGAAGTATTGGAACTTCACAATGTGGAAGGTGGTGGAGTCCCCATCCCTGGAGGTGTTTAAAAACCATGTGGATTTGGTGTTGAGCAACGTGGTTTAGGGACCCTGACAGTGCAGGGTGAACAGTTGGACTCGATGATCTTGAAGGTCTCTTCCAACCAGACGATTCTATGATTCTATGAAAATATTTCTCACGTGTCAAAGCTGTTGGCATGAAGTAATTACAGTGCATCAGTCTATTAGATGGCACTAAACAGTTTGTGTTTAAATATCCCTTGAAACACGTGTCTTTCTCTGAGATGGCCTGATCCAGAATCCAGCTCAGCAAACTGGAGCCTATCCAGTGGATTCCATTTGGATCCTTTTATTGGTGCAGTAGTGTAAGTTAGTGTGAACTTACAGGCAGTCGCAGCCTGCAGAACAAATGGATGCTGGGACTGCAGGGTTGAGAAGATTGTTTCAGCTCAGTCTTGCAGGGAGAGTTGTGTCTGGAGGCCTCAGCACGAGGAATGAACTTAACCATTGCTGGCTTTCCAAGAAGGGGCAGGTCCCATGTTAACCTGTGGCTACTGAGATGAAGAGGAGCACGGGTGAGTTGAGATGGCGTTATCCTTTGAGAAGGCTGGTGTCTTCTGCGCTCAGTCCCAGGTGGTGGCAGAAGAAATGGAAGATGTGGGACCAGCTCTCACATGCTTGTCTTGATGTTATTGAAGAAGTTAAAGTTGGTGACTGGAGGGCAAAAAATCTGTGACTCCAGCTCTAGTAGGAGCTCACAGTTCCCTCCCCTACAGCTGCTCCCAGAGCTGTAAATCCTCACCTCACTCTCCCAGTGCCAGGACTTGACTTGCTCTGGTGCCTTGAGACTAACTTGATGTCCTGGTTTCAACTGGGACAAAGTTGTTTTTCTTTTTAGCAGCTGGAAGAGCTCTGTGTTTTGGATTTAGTCTGAGATTCGTTATGAACGCTGACAGCGCACTGATGTTTATAGTTGGTGCTGAGACCTCAAGGACCTTCCAGCTTCTTGTGTTTTGCCAGTGTGCAGGAGCACAACGGGCTGGGGGAGCACGGCCGGGACAGAGGGCCCACAACGCCTCTTCTGATTTGAACTTAGACTTAGGACTGAGGGCCAAATTGGCTAATGGGATATTCCATATCATGCAACGTCATGTCCAGTATATAGAAGAGAGTGAACCGGGAAGAAGCTTTGGCTCTTCCAGGAGCTCTCTCTCTTGGACTCTCAGTCTCTCGGATTTCTCTCTCTTTCTCTGTCTTTTTGGGCCTCTCACTCGTCTGGGATTGTGGTGTCGGGACTTATCTGTTTCAGGATCACTTGTTGGATTGGTCACTGGGTGGTGAGCAATTATACTGTGCATCACTTTTTCTACATATTATTTTATATATACATTCTATATATACATTATTATACAATATTATATACATTATTATATGCATTCATTATATATACATTTATATATACTACTACTACTAATAATAATTATTATTATTATTAAATTGTTCTTATCTCAACCCTCGAGTCTCCCTCCCTTTTCCCCTTTAATTCTCTTCCCTGTCCCCTGGGGATGGGGAACGGTGGGTGAGCGGCTGTGTGGCACTTAGTTGCCAGTTGGGCTAAACCACTACCCTTGGGCAGCTGCCTACTGCAGTACATCTGGCAGTAACACCCTGCTGTGAGGTGCCCGTGGGTGCTTACGGGCCTCCTGAGAAGAAGGCTGTGTGAGGAGGGGTGCCTGGTCCCTGGCATGCTGTTGGGGAGTAAGTGGGCTACGTGGGAAAGGAGGGTGAAGAGAGACGGATGCTGCGAGCTAAACCTGATGCAGGGCACACTTCTGCTAGCACCGAGGCACAGCATATTGTGCACACCCTTTTGCCATGTGCCTGGTGCTCCCCAGGCTGGCTTATAAAATAGAATAGTTGCAATTGTGAAGTGCCCAAGGACTGGCTGGCAGAGTCCCATCCTCCCCACTGGTGTGTGGCAGTGCCCAAGGCCAGCGACCTCCTTGCCAGCAGAGCAAGAGTGGTGCTTGTGGCTGCCGCCTCTAGGGACCCCATGCCCAATGTGATTAGCGCCCAGGCACTGACTCTGGCAGATCTCTCTCTGTGGACCCCTCTCTGAAGGGACTAGCCCTTGACAAGTGAAGTCATCTCCCCCTTTTATATTTTTTGGAGGACTAGTTGAAGATGGTGTGTGGATGATAGCACTGAAGAGGGGACAAACTGTCCCCAGAATAGGCCGGGTGATGGGAATCTGCATGCGAGTAACGTAAAACAATGCTCTGGCTGAGCTAATTTCCTGTGAAATCCAGGTAGCTCCTGGGTGTGCTTGGCTGCACAGTTGTTACAGACAGACCACATGAATCCTGGCTCTTGTACAGCCTTGCACTTTGTTTGCAACTTGAAGAATTATGTTCTCTACCAAGAGAAGAGAATAAGCTCTTCCTTCCCCCTGACCCTACCCTTTTCTGCCCATTTTGTGGTGTCCTCTAGACTGTTTAGATTCTGATGCTCTCTTGCTATACGATAATTCCACCTTTGTGCCCACTGCAGCCCCTCCATCCACCCATCCCAGAGAAAAATTGGTACCATACTATCTCTTGAGTGGATTATATCTACCCACAGGTCCCCTCCAAACCTGATGTTGTATTCCCTGGCCTCAGTTCAAGACTTGGCAGTCTGGGAGTGGTTTGACTATTTCCACTGATGCTTTGGCTACAAGGGAAAAAAAAAGCCATGTGACTAACACAGGATTATGTATACGGCAGTCATGTGGGCCTTCACGCTAAACCCAACTCATCCACTGAGTGCAGTTGTGTAAAGAAATTATGTGTCCACTCAGAAAAGTCAAGCAGAATAACAACTCTGGTATCTCCAGCACGACTTTTTTTTTTTTTTTCTCCATTGACTGGAGCATTATTCATCCAAATGAAATTATTGATCTCTGAAAGTTGAATGCTCTTGGTCAGCAGGGAAGGATGGACTTGCTGTAAGAGCAGGTGGAACCATTTACTTCTGCCTGGATTGATACTCATTGCTGTGAAGGCATCTGGAAGCATTGTGACTCCTGTCCTGAAGCATAGACTATGTTATTTTAATGCCAGGTCGTGCTACAGGCTTCCTAATCACAGCATTTACACAAGTGATATATTGGGAGGATGGAGAAACAGGCATGGGAGAATGTCAGAGCAGAGAGAGGTAGAACAAGCAAAAGCCTAAAAAAAATCTGATATGTGAGGAAAGATTGATTAAACTGCGGTTCTTCTGCTTCTGTCCTCCTTATTCTCTTGAGGCTGCAGTATTCATATGTGGAAGTCATTGCTGCAGTGGGGAGGCAATATCTTTTCTCCACCTCTAGTCAGTGAGATGAAGTCCACAGGCTTCAATTTACTGTGGGACAGATTAGGCACTAAAAAAAAATTGTGATGGAAAAGCTGGAGAAGCTCTGTGTGAGAAGGTCTGAAGAACAACGGTTGGTGTCCCAGGCATGTGGGGCCTCACCATGGTTCTGTTCCCCATGGTTCTGGCTGCAGCACATGTAGAGCAAGCCAGCTATCCCCGACAATCAATACACATGAGGAAGCTGGTCAAGCTCTGTTACAACCAGCTTGTCTGTGTTTTCCCCTGGGACACCATGCACAGGGGCTCCCCTTTGTGCTGGACCTTTTCTAGCACTTTCCCATGGCTTTGGGCAGGAGTCCCACATGATTTCTATATCAGAATTCCCAAAATAGAGGTGCTTCTTGGAGCTCTGTTGATTTCAGATGTCTTGCCCTATGTTGTGCTCTGTCATCTTTAGGAAGAAAAAAAAAAAAATGTGAAAGCCAGTCAGAGCAAACAGCCAAACATAAAATGACTCATGGACTGTACAAAGTGTTCTCCAACATCAGGAACAGTCTCTTAAATCTCAGAGCTAGTTACTCTCCTGATTTATTCTCTTCCTAATCAATTTCTGTCCCTTTTTGTCCCTTTTGTTTGACTATTAACGTTTTCCATTTTCTTCATCTGAATGTGCTGATGATTGTGTTACTGCAGTTCAAGAAGCAGTGTGAATTGAGCGAACAGGCGGTAGGAGACCATCAGCACTCACCACTGACTTTTGTATAGATCCTGTGTTAATGTGGTCACCTTTCTGTGTGTCCTTTTCAATGGTAACTGAACTGGGATTATGGAGAAACTCAGTTCTTTGGGAGGTGAATCCTCTTGTACAGTATTTGTGTGATGGAAAGATAATTCTCCCTCTGTTGATGTGGGAATAATACGGGAGAACCAAACATGGAGATAAGGCATGGTGCAAACCCCACCGAAAGGCAGTGATCTCTCCTGGTGGTGAAGCGCTTGGGCCAGACCTGACAGTACTGCCCTGACAGCAGAGACTCAGGTGTGGGACCTGCTGATTTGGTTGGATCTCCACATGGGTCGAGGCAATCTCAAGCACAAGTCCAGGCTGGGCAGAGAATGGATGGAGAGCAGCCCTGAGGAGAAGGACTTGGGAGTGCTGGTGGATGAGAAGCTCAACATGAGCCGGCACCGTGCGCTGGCAGCCCAGAAAGCCAACTGTGCCCTGGGCTGCATCCAAAGCAGCGTGGGCAGCAGGTTGAGGGAGGGGATTCTGCCCCTCTGCTCTCATGAGACCCTCCCTGCAGTGCTGCGTTCAGCTCTGGGGGTCCCAGCATCAGAAGGACATGGAGCTGCTGGAGCGGGGCCAGAGGAGGCCACGGAGATGATGCAAGAGCTGGAGCACCTCTGCTATGGAGACAGGCTGGGAGAGTTGGAGATCTTATAGCAGTCTTCCCATACTTAAAGGAAGCCTGCAAGAAAGCTGGAGAGGGACTTTTTATAAGGGCATTGTCGTGGTTTAGCCCAGCTGGTAGCTCAGCAACCACCCCGCCGCTCGCTCACTCCTCCCTTGGCAGGATGGGAGGAGAAAATCGGAAGAAACAGAGTAAAACACATGGGTTGGGATAAGGACGATTTAATAGAACAGTGCAAAAAACCGAGAAGAGTAATAACAAAAATAATAAAAAGACAGCAGCTCAGAACGAGCGGCTCACCATGCCGACCGCGGAACCCAGAACCCGGAACCCCCTGTGCAGCCCAGCGAACAAGTCCCTCCCTCGCAAGCTCCCTCGGTGCAGTCTGGGGGCACGATGCACGTGGTGTCAAACAGCCCTGGGACTAGTTCCCTCAGCTGCCTGAGCTGTGCCCCCCTCCCACTTTTCCTGCGAACGTTTAACTCTATCCCAGCCAAACTCAGGGCAGGCGTGTAGTGACAGGACACGGGGCAATGGATTTAAACTGAAAGAGGGGAGATTTTGGTGAGATCTAAGGAAGAAATTCTTCCCTCTGAGGGTGGTGAGGCACTGGAACAGGTTGCCCAGAGAAGCTGTGGCTGCCCCATCCCTGGAAGTGTCCAAGGCCAGGTTGGATGGGGCTGGGGGCAACCTGGTATAGTGGAGGGTGTCCCTGCCCATGGCAGGGGGGTTGGAACTGTATGATCTTGAAGGTCTCTTCCAACCCAAACCATTCCATGATTTTATGATTAAACCAAAGAGAGAGGTGTGCAGGCAAAGAGAGAGCTGATGAAGGTATCACAGACAATGGAAGCTGCCTTTGGCTGGGAAGCCATGGCTGGAAGTAGTGGAGACTGTGCTGGGCAGGTTTTGCAGAGCTAAGAGGCTGTTTCTCTGTAGGTTAAGATTGCTGGTCTTCTGACCCCACCAGCTTCACTGCAGGGGCACTTCAAGGAGGGATTTTATTCTAGGAGAAAAACCTCTCTGCTGACGAAAGTAAAGTCCCTCAGACCTCCCCTAACCCCTGTATATCTTCCATTCCTTAAAAAAAAACAAAACACTGAATGACCAAAAACAAGTAGAAAATAACTTCATATTTGGTAAAAACAAGAGGAATCTGCAGAGGAATGAGCACAAGTATGCACAGATACACCCAGCCACAGACAAATTAGCACAGATAGAAGGGGGCACCTTTGCTGGCATCTTCAAATCCTCATTATAATCTTGATTTTAGAACCTGATGCTTGGAACACCCCTTTCACAGCTCTGCCTGTCTTGCTGGCTACTCTGACCTGAGGTTTGCTAGTCATCCCCTGCCACGCTCAGGACAGATCTCTGTAGTTGCCGGCATCTGGACCCCTGGCACCCACAGGTGGGGTTTGCCCTGTAGCTGGCACCCAGAACAGCCCCACGTGGAGCTGTTGGTCCCTGCACTTGGGCTCGGAACAGGGACCTCACTTGTGCAGGTGACCGTGCTCTGTAGAGAGGCACTTTGGGCCGCAGGGTTTGGCAGGGTTTGAATCTTTGCATGGGATGCCTCGGTGAAGGAACCATCCCCTTCCTCTTTCTAGGTCAGTGTCTGATTGGGTTCTAATTGCTGAGCCAACAGGTACGTGCCTGCTTACTGGTGATCCAGCCAGGTGGTTACGGAGCTCGCCTTACCGCGAGCGCTCCATACACAGGGATGGAATTTGGGGGTGCTGTGTAAAATAGGTGATTGCACAGCTGTGGCACCAGTCCTGATGACAGCGAGTTCCTCTGCTGCCCCTCTGCATCTCTGCTGGGCCCTGGCCCGAGTTCGAGTGTCCCTTCGCCAGCACAGAGGAGCTGAAAGCAGCTGGTTTTCTCCAGGAAGAGCAGGTATAGCAAGAACAGAGGAATGGCAGCCACTTAGCAGGTACAAAGCCACCTGTCATCCCAGCAACAAGCTGTTGTAACACAAGCTGTAGGTGATACCTACAGAATACCTGTGGATTTTCACCCCGCATGAAAGTCTTTGCATTTGGGCATGAATTCTTGTGTGGTTCTCGTTAGCAAGACAGCAGAACCATGCCAGTCATGCACCCAAGAGACCTGGGACAGCTCTTTCTCAGCATCTCCAGAGCTTCCTGAGAGAGCTGTGTGTGACCAAGGGATATGGGAAACCAGGTCTGATGATGCAGAAGGACGTCCGAGACCAGAGCATGTCAGCACCTGCCAGCAGTTCTGGAGGGGAGCCCAGCCTGTGTATGGTGGGCTTCTGAAATCCCTGCGGGTGCTCCTTTCCGACTGCTGCGTTTTCCAGCAGAGATTTTTACGCAAGGGGCAGCGTGGCTAGTTGCATGGGGTCATGCACTTCTGTAACTGGGTTTTCTCCAAAGAATGAGCGTTGACTGTAGCTGGGATCTTAATAGGGAGCAAAGGTTTTCTGCCACCTTTTGGGTTTGGGAGGGAGGAAATTATCTACCTTCTACAAAACAAATAAACTAAATCCAGTTTTCTTTTGGTGGGAACAAATCAGCAGTTATTTTAAATTGAACTCTTCCATCCATCACAACTGAAATTCCTCTCCTGATCTGAGCACACCAGGAGCTCTTCTTGTGCTGCAAGCTGAATTTACAGTCAATTTGAGGAGCATCTTGAGAGCATTTCTGTGTTTAAAAAGAGTTAGGTACTACTTCATGAAACATCTCCAGATTGTTGTGATCTCTTTCCGAAATGCTCTCTTTTGATCTTTGCAAGCAAATGTGGATTTCTAATTTAAGAGGAAAAGCTTTTCCTCTCTTTGAGCAGATGGAGATACAGGTTAACTGTCTATATGCATTGTAAGTACAGGGCTACTTTCTTCCCCGTCAGGGTTGATACCCCAGGCTCCCACTCCATTCGTCCCACTTTGTCTCCTCTCATCAACTCCCAGGTAACTTCCAGCACTAGCTTGACAACAAAGTGTCTGAAATTGTCATTAGCATTTGAACCCAGTGTGTGCTCCTCAGAGTTGATGCAGATAACAGGCTGAGGTGGAGGAGATCTAGTGACACAACACAGCGGGGAACAAGCAATCCAGGGGATTCCTGGAATGCATTAATGGTAACTTCCTTGTCCAAGTGATAGAGGAACCAACGAGGAGAGGTGCCATGTTAGACCTCGTTCTCGTCAATAGGGAAGGGCTGGTAGGTGATGTTGAACTCGTGGGCAGCCTTGGCTGCAGTAACCATGAGATGGTGGAGTTTGAGATCCTAAGGGCAGCTAAGAGGGGGAAGCTCAGCAAGCTGGAAACCCTCGATTTCAGAAGAGCTGACTTTTGCCGCTTCAGGAACCTCCTTGGTAGTGTGCCATGGGATAAAGCCCTGGAGGGACTGGGAGCCCAAGATTGCTGGTTGACTTTCAAGGATCATCTCCTCCAAGTTCAAAGGCATTGCATCCCTAAAAGGAAGAAATCGGGCAAAAACACCGGGAGACCTATATGGATGAACAAAGAACTCCTGGCTAAAATCAAATACAAAATGGGAATACACAAGGCATGGAAACACGGACTGGTAACCTGGGATGAGTACAAGGAAGTTGCTTGTGTACTCAGAGACCAGGTTAGAAAAGCTAAGGCCCTGACAGAGTCAAACCTGGCCAGCCATATTAGAAATAACAGAAAAGGATTTTATAGGTATGTGAGAGAAAAAAGGAAAACGAGAGAGAATGTGGGGCCTCTCCAGAAGGAAACGGGTGACCTGGTCACTGAGGACGTGGAGAAGGCTGAAATTTTCAACAACTTTTTTGCCTCAGTGTTCACTGGCAACCACTCGAACCACACCACCCAAATCACAGAGGATGCTGGCTGGGTCTGGGAGAGTGAAGAACCACCCAGGGTAGGAGTAGATCAGGTCTGGGAACACCTAGAGAACCTGAAGATGCGCAAGTCCATGGGACCTGATGAGATACATCCACGGGTACTGAAGGAACTGGCGGCTGAAGTTGCTAGGCCACTAGCCATCATACTTGAGAGGTCCTGGCAGTCTGGTGAGGTTCCTACAGATTGGAAAAGGGCAAATGTAACCCCCATCTTTAAAAAAGGGACCAAGGACAACCCGGGAAACTACAGACCAGTCAGCCTTACCTCTGTGCCAGGTAAAATCATGGAACGGATTCTCCTGGTGGCTGTACTAAGGCACATAAAAAATAACCAAGTGGTTGGTGACAGCCAACATGGCTTCACTAGGGGCAAGTCGTGTCTGACTAATTTAGTGGCCTTCTACGACAAAGCTACAGCGCTGGTTGACATGGGTAAAGCAACGGATGTCGTTTTCCTGGACTTGTGCAAGGCGTTTGACACTGTCCCACATGACATCCTTGTCTCTAAAATGGAGAGACACGGATTTGACAGATGGACCACTCGGTGGATAAAGAACTGGCTGGATGGTCGCACTCAAAGAGTTGTGGTCAATGGTGTGATGTCTACATGGAGACCAGTGTCAAGCGGTGTCCCTCAGGGGTCTGTTCTGGGTCCAGTGCCGTTCAACATCTTTGTCAGCAACATGGATGACGGCATTGAGTGCACCCTCAGTAAGTTTGCCGTTGACACCAAGCTGTGTGGTGCCATGGACTCACTTGAGGGAAGAGATGCCATCCAGAGGGACCTTGACAGGCTTGAGAAATGCGCCAGTGCAAACTGCATGAGCTTCAACAAGTCAAAATGCAAGGTCCTTCACCTGGCTCGGGCCAATCCTAGGCACAATTACAAACTGGGCACAGAGGGGCTTGAGAGTAGCCCTGAAGAGAAGGATTTGGGGGTGCTTACAGATGAGAAGCTCAACGTGAGCCGGCAGTGCGCTCATGCGGCCCAGGTGGCCAACCGCATCCTGGGATGTATCAAGAGAAGCGTGGTCAGCAGGTCAAGAGAGATGATTCTCCCCCCCTACTCTGCTCTTGTGAGACCCCACCTCGAATACTGCGTCCAGTTCTGGTGTCCCCACCATAAGAGAGACATAGATCTGTTGGAGCGTGTTCAGAGGAGGCCACAAAGATGATCCAGGGGCTGGAGCACCTCTGCTACGAGGACAGGCTGCGGGAGCTGGGATTGTTCAGCCTTGAAAAGAGAAGACTTCGGGGGGGACCTAATAGCTGCCTTCCAATACCTGAAGGGAACCTACAGGAAGGCTGGGGAGGGACTTTTTACAAGAGTGTCCACTGATAGGACAAGGGGAAATGGGTTTCAGTTGAAGGAGAACAGATTTAGATTAGATCTTAGGAAGAAATTCTTCAGTACGAGGGTGGTAAGACTTTGGAATAAATTGCCCAGAGAAGTTGTGGATGCCTCCTCCCTGGAGGTGTTCAAGGCCAGGTTGGACGGAGCCTTGAGTAGCCTGGTCTAGTTGAGAGGCGTCCCTGCCCATGACAGGGGGGTTGGATTAGATGATCTCTGAGGTCCCTTCCAGCCTGTGCCATTCTGTGATTCTATGACACAATGTTCTCCTCTGGGGGATGGGATGATGGCATGAATCCCTCAGGAGAACAAGTCCAGATGAATTCCTTGGAAGATCTGCAATCCTCCAGACAGTAAGAAGTCTAAAATACAGCTACCACTCAGAACCTGTCTTTCCTGTACTGTTGTCTGTGCCTGGAGCTCACCAGCAGGGCTGATGAGCAATGATAGATGCATCCCAGTTTGATAAGTTCTTGTCTGGTGGCTTCTGCACGGAAAATTTATTTTCTGTTTGCCCAGGAGAAGATTCCTGGTGACCAAGCTCTAGCAGTAACTAAAGCTTTGCTAAAGACCATGGCTATCAATCTGATTCAAGCAGAGAAAAATCAAACCTGGTTCCTTAATGATGAAAGTGAGATAGAGAAGGTCTTTCCTGATGGCATGGAGCCGCTGCAGAAGTGTGGTTAGCTGCAGAACTTCACTAACACTAATGATGCAGAGGGACTGCACTGAAGTTGTCTCCTGGAAAACTCATGCATGGTCATGACCTCAGGGCCTGAACTAGAAACAGCAAACCTTGGTGATCAGCTGAAGGAGAGGCTGCCTGCTGTGCACAAGTTACACTGATCTCAAAGCAGGCAACACAAGGTGGTATCACATAAAATGCCTATCAGGAGCCCCAAAGAGCCCTCATCTCCTGCCAAGGACCTTTACAGCCAATCAGACTGGAAGGAGGCAGCTGCTCAAAATGGAAGGGGAAGACCTTGTTTCATTAGCAAGGGCTCAGAGGAACTAAAGAACCAGCCTCATGCAGCATCTGGTTCGCCTTCTGAGCCCAAGGTTTGCTCTGCCTGGTTTGCTCCTGAGCTGAGTCTGGTGGTGTTGGTGCACCAGGCACGGTGTGACCAGTGGAGGTGGGAGTTGTAAACCTTGCAGTGGCTACTGGTTTTCTGTTGTTGTACGCGTATTAACTATTTCTGGGCTGGGGGAAGCTATCTGTCCCTAATTAAAGCTGCCTGGTAGAGGTGCCAGGGGAGTCCTTCCCTGGCAGGAACGAAACTAGTAAGTAGTTTGTTTATAGCACTCACCATTGGGTGAATTTACTACAGAAGTAAGAGAAAATCCTGAGACTCCTGTATCAATTTCAAACAGGCTGGAAATTGCTCTCCATCTTGTGAAGTCCAACTCTGCTGTGAATGAAGGAGAGTAAATCGGTGTTCATCCCCTTTGCTTTACCAAAGAGGCCTCAAAGGGCTGCCCTGCTGGTGGAGGAGTGGGGAAGGATAGGAGAGTAACGTATTCTTCACAAGGACAGAAGAAAGCAAGACCTTGTACCGGGGCAGGTGTTTCATAGCTGAGAAGCTTCCTTAAGAATCAGGATGAGGACTTGCCAGAAGCACCTGTGAGAGGGCACTCCATTACTGGAAGTGTTGTGCACTGTCCTGCACCCATACTTGCTGTGCAAGCTGCTGCCCTGGATACACTGCTCTGCCAGCCAGGCTCTTGCTGCCCAGCTCTGGTTGCAGTGTAGTGTTTTTGGGACAGGGATCAACTCTGCTCTGGGTTCCTACAGCATTGTGCACACGCAGTGAGGGACCATAGCTGGGATTTCCAAGCTGTCCTGCAATGGAGTTGGTAACAATGCTGGACAAGCGGCAGGGCTTTGCCAGTGGGACTGAGAAGGTGTGCAGTGAATGTAGCAGGCTGGTTTTGAGGCCCTGATGTGTTTTGCTCCATGCAGGTCCCACTCCTAGGGCTGGAAGGAAGGTATGCATTATCCCAGTGTTTGCCCAGATCTACAAGATTGGGATCATCTGTTGGAAAGGTCAGGTAGCCCCTGAGTTAGTGCGAGAGTCGGTTGGACTATAGTGAGCACAGCAAGAAAGGAGTGGTAAGTTATGGCATTTTGGCAGCCCAGCTGCTAGCCTCTGGTGCGGGAGTGTCCTGCGCTTGCAGGTTTTTGCCTTGTAAAGCTCAGCTACTGTGAGTTACCATCAGTCACAACGAGAAATATGTTTCTTGGCTTCTCCGACAGCTGGAGTGGCTTTTGGTTGAGAGCTTTTGGGTAAAGACAAAGGGGAAAGCAAATAAAGCAGATGTTGTTGTGGGAGTCTGCTATTGACCACCCAGCCAGGACAACGACACTGAGGAGTTATTCCACCAGGAATTAAAAGATACCTCTAGACCAACTGCCCTTGTCCTTATGGGTGAATTTAACTTCCCAGACATCAATTGGGAATGTCATACAGCAGACACAAACAGGTCCAGGAAATTTCTGAAGCACGTCGAAGATAATTTCTTGGTGCATGAACTGGGAGTGGACTAGGAAAGGTGCCCTCCTAGATTTGTAGTATCTAAGCAGAGAGGGACTCACGGACAAAGTGGTGGTTGGTGGCTGGCTTGGTCTCAGTGACCACGGAGTAGTTGAGTTTCAAATCGTGGGCAATAGGAGAAAAACTTCCTGCAAAACTTCAGTGCTGGATATGGGGAGAGCAGACCAGGCTGCTGACGGAGCTAGTCACTAACGTCCTCTGGGAAACTGCTTTTGAAAGCGTTAGGGTCCGTGAATGCTGGTCACTTTTTAAGAGCCATCTCTTAAGAGGACAAGAGCAGTCAATTCCACAGTGTTGGGTCATGCAAGTGGGGAAGAAGGCCAGCTTGGCTGAGCAGAGATCTTCTTCTAGAACTTAGACAGAAAAGGAAAGTATATGGACATTGGAGGCAAGGGCAGGCAGCACGGGAGGACTACAGAGATGCTGTTTGCCACTGCAGGGAGAAAACTCGTGCAGCCAAAGCCCCATTAGATTTCAGCACTGTGAAGGACAACAAAAGGGCTTTAAAAAATACGTTAACTGCAAAAGGAGGATGAGAGGTAACAGTAGTCTGTTACCTGATAAGGTCAGTCACCTCACAAATGCAGCCATAGACAAAGCGGAGATGTTTAGTTCCTTCTTTGCCTCTATCTTCAACATGGATAATGGGCCCTGGGGCCCCCCAAGCCCTGTGTTGGCAGACCATGACTAGGGGGATAGTAAACTCCCAGCTCACTCTGACTTGTTCAACACTTACTGCTCCAGCTGGACGCACAGGAGGCTATGGGGCCCAATGGGATTCATCCCAGGGTACTGAAAAAGCTTCCTGATGTTGTTGCAGGACCTCTCTCCATTATTTTTCAATGGTCTTGGGAGTCTGGAGAGGTCTCAGTCAACTGGAAGCTGGCAAATGTCCCAATTTTCCAGAAGGTTAAGAAGGAAGACTCTGGTAATTACAGGCCTGTCAGTCTCACTTCAGTGCCTGGTAAAATTATGGAGAAGGTTATTCTGGGAGTTACTGAAAAACGCTTGAGAGACAATGCAGTCATTGGTCATAGCCAGCATGGATTAACAAGGGGAAAGTCCTGCTTAACCCACTTAATTTCCTTTTATGACAAGGTCACCCATCTGGTTGACTGAGGGAAGCCAGCAGAAGTGGTGGTTTTGCATCTTAGCAAAGGTTTTGGTACTCACAGTACCCAAACTGATAAACCGTCCAGCACACAGCTAGACAAGTCCATGATACGTTGGATGAGCAATCGGCTGATGGGTTGGGCTCAAAGAGTAAATGGGATGGCATCAGATTGGTGGCCAGTCACCCATGGGGTTCCCCAGGGCTCAATTTTAGGACCAGTGCTCTTTTATATTTTCATAAGTGATCTAGACACAGGAATTGAATGTACATTAAGTAAGTTTGCTAACGATACTAAATTAGGAGGAACTGTGAACTCCCTTGAAGACACAGAGGCCTTACAGAAAGATCTGGATGGGCTTGAGAGCTGGGCATTCACCAACTGTATGAAATTTCACAAGAGTAAGTGCTGGATTCTCCACCTGGAATGGGGTAATCCTGGTCATATGTACAAATTTGGGGACGACAGGCTGGAGAGCAGCCCCATGGAAAGAGATCTGGGAGACTGGGTTGATGGCAAGTTGAATATGAGTGAACACTGTAGCCTGGCAGCCAAAAAGGCCAACTGTGTTCTGGGGTGCATCAAGCGCAGCATTGCTAGCCGGTTGAGGGAGGTGATTACCCCCCACTCTACACTGCACTGGTGCGGCCCCAGCTCAAGTACTGTGTGCAGTTTCGGGTACCTCAATACAAGAAGGACATCAAACTATGAGAGTGTGCCCAGGGGAGGGCAACCAAGATGGTGAAAGCTCTCAAGGGCAAGAATTACAAGGAGCGGCTAAGGTCACTTGGCTTGTTCAGCTTGGAGAAGGCTGAGGGGGACCTCATTGCTGAGAGGTGACCTCTTTGCAGTCTGCACCTTCCTCAAGGGGGGCAGTGGAGGGTGAGGTGCTGATCTCTCTCTGGTGACCAGCCATAGGACAAAAGGAAATGGAATGAAGCTCTGTCAGGGGAAGTGCAGATTGGACATTAGGAAAAGATTCTTCACTGAGAGGGTGGCTGGTCACTGGAACAGGCTCCCCAGGGAAGTGATCACGGCACCAGGCCTGTCAGAGTTCAAGGAGCATATAGAGGACGCTCTTAATCATGTGGTTTAGTTTTAGGTAGTCTTGCAAGGAGCAAGGAGTTGGGCTTGATGATCCTTATGGGTTCCTTCCAATGAGAGATTCTATGATTTTATGGTTCTATGATCTCCAGTGGTTTAGCAATGGCAGGAAGGGCACCCACTTGCACCTAATGAGCCCTAGTAAGAGAGATGAGAGTATTCCCTCCTGAAGCTCCAGGGAGTCAAGCGCATGCTTAGATCCTGAGAGGAGATTCAGCATGCCCTGAGGAGCATCTGCTCCACTATGGAGAGCAAGCCTAGTGGATCCCCTGCACAAAGACTCTGCCATGCAGAACTAACCATTTAACTCTGCCTCTGCCCACTAGCTTCTTGCCTGCCCATGGGACCTCTGAAGCATGGTGGTCAGGTAAAGCTGCTTTTATGCACTGACAGTAGACTCCTAACTGTGGAGGGTGAAGGGCATTTATCTTGGGGAAAAATATCAGTTGTACACTGGCCTGCACAGGGACCTGGCGACCATGTCAGTAAACAGGGCTGTGGAGTGAGAACACCAGGCAGAGTTTGGCTCTGCAGACTTTGCTCAGTGCTGGTTTTCATGGTGTGCTGTGATTTACATGAGTTAGGAAAAAGGCCCTGTTGAGGTATGGAGTAGCCCATCCCCACCCCAGATGACCACTGCAGGCCCCCCTGCTGCCTGGAAGTGCATTTATTTGCTCCGGGTTAGAAATTTCTCTAATACGTACAGCAGTAACATCCCCACAAGCAGAGAGCCCACAGCCCACCCCACCGTGCAGGGGAGGACCCAGTCACTGGGAGAGCAGTGCAGCCAGCACTGCAACCAGCCACAGGCTGTGCCAGCCGCTTTCCACGCCACCTTTGCTTGTCTGCCCCTGCCCGCACTGCCCGTCTCCCTTGCCATTCCTGCTGTGGGAGCTGGTCTGGCCAGATGAAGCATTGGGAGGCAGAAGCGAGACTCTGATTTCAGAGCAGTAGGGCCACGGAGAAGAGGAGTTGGAAGGATGAGAGCCAGCAGGAGAGCTGAAGCTTTAGTCCTTCGAGTCCAGGTGGTCTGAGGATGAGGAGCAAGTCTGGGTTCATTCCTTCCCTTGCATGCAGCATGTTGTGGTGAGATGGCTCAGGAGAAGAGTTGGTGCATGGAATGGGAAGGAACGACAAGGCCAGAAACAGCGTACAGCAGTTTCTGGCTTGCCTATCCAGCATCCTCTCTCACCCACTGGGAAAGGGTAGCCTGAAGCTGGTGACACAGCCAAGCTGGCAGATGGTGTGCAGCTTGGCCACTAAGAAGTGTGAACGGGACTGGAGGAACGGGAGGGGACTGCCATGGAGGCTGGGTTCAGCTCGCACCTGTTATTCTCCTCGTGCATCTGGGACACTTCAGTGGAGCCTGCCTCAAATCCAGGCACAACATGGGCAGCATGCACCACGTGCACCTTGTTGCGGTGCTTTTTCCTCAAGAGGCAGCTGAAAACTTTTTTGAAGCCCTTGCGGAAGTGCTTGGAGACCAGGGCATAGACGATGGGATTGAGGCAAGAGTTGGCATAGGCCATGCAGTGGGAAAGCAGGCGGAAGGCGTAGGTGGCCTGATTGAAGGGGAAGTCTCCGTAGAGGTATCGGAGGATGACTACATGGTAGGGCAGCCAGCAGAGGCAGAAAAGGATGGTTACAATGATGATCATCTTGGTTACCTTCCGCTTGGCCTTCTTTGACTCTGATATGTCCTTCAGGGGGTCCACTGCTGTCCACAGGTACTTGATGGTCCTGGTGTAGGAGAGGCTGATGACCAGCACTGGGATGACATAGCCGAAGGCAAATGTGCTGGTGTCCATGACCTTGCGTCTCCACTCCTCCCAGCCAGGCATGCAGATGTAGCTGGACTCCCACTCAATCAGGTCATAGTAACTTAGGTAGGGCCCAGCAAAGACCACAGAGAGGCCCCAGATCCCAGCCATGGCAGCCACTGTGTTGTGAGGGGTCCGTAGCTCCCGGGAGCGCAGCGGATAGCGGATAGCCAGATACCTGCAGGGGAGAGCAAAGCAACCAGCACTGAGATTTCAGCCAAGCTCTGCCTGGCCACATAAGCTCCAGGGACAAGAGTTTTGTTCGTTCTCCTGAAGGTCCCTGAGCAGTGGCCCCACATGTTATCTCACACCCTCTTTCAGATACAGTCCTGAGTAAAGCAGCCTTTCCATTTCGAGCAAGGATGTTTCTCTTCCCACAAGCTTAGGCTGGCTCACCCTTCCGTACATGGTGGGCTGGATCATGTCCCTGAGCTAGGGCCAGAGAAGTAGTGCTGTGGAGACCATGCAGATATTCACTGCTCGGCAGAATTTATCCAGCAGAAAGAGGTCTGAACCGAGGATTCAAGACCTGGGGAAGTTTCACTGGCTGATGGGCACCGTGCAGGCTCCCTCCCACTGAGGGCATATTTCCAGCCTTCTCTGACTTTCAGATCAGCCTGGCAGGGGGAAGATTTGCTCACTGGAGCTGTGGCTCACCGGAGCTGTACCAAAGGGACCAGGTGGGTCCTTGCCTTTTGGTAGTCTGCTTCCTCAGGCCAGTCCAAAGCAGGCAGTGATAGTCTGCTTCCTCCAGCAACAGTGGCCAGATACGGTGTGATGGCCAGCTCTTCTCCCCCATGTCCAGACAACACCACAGGGCAAAGACGCAGATGTCAGCAAGAAGAGAAGGTGGCCTGGTGCTTGTGGGTAGGGGATGGAGAGAAGCTTTCAGCACAGACAGGCGTGTAACTGCTACAGCCTCAGCCTGCCAGCGTCCACAGAAGGATGCTCCTTTGATGCACTGTAAGGCCAGCAGAGAAGGCAGGTAAGACCTGCAGTTGGTGTGAAGGGTCACATGTGTGACAAAACCCACGTTGCTTGCCAGTCCTGTCATCCTGAAAGCTGCCAGCAGCTCTATGAGAATCACTTCATGTCGAGCTGGAATGCACCCTCCTCTTGGGTGGAGCACTGCAATACCGCACAAGTGCCACCGAAAAGGGAGAGAAGGCAGGCACTAGCACCTTGCCAAAATGTCCTTCTCTTTGAGATGTTGTCCCCAGTTCTGAGCTGGCTAGAGAGGCAGGTTGCACTAACATGATGAAGGTGCAAGAGTCTTAGACCATGAGAAATCTCAGGTCTTTCTTGTGACAACAGCCAGACTGTGTAACCACTGGAATCTCAGAGGACTAGGATATTTTTGTCGGCGATCCTGTGTGACCCCCTCACCCCAACCAGGGGTTGTTGGCATCTCAGGGTGGGTGAAGTGCTGAAGTGTCAGATCACTGTTTGAGTCCAGGTGCCTGTTTCTGCATGTGGCATCTGGGAGCAGGACGAAGTGGAAGGGGGCTGGAAGAGTAGCCCAACCACACTTTTTACCGGGATTTAACCCATCCCAGATATTCTCTGGTACTGAAGTTTCCTTTTGCCTGAAGTACTGTGAACCTCCTCTTTACAGAGGGCTGTTTGGCCCTATCTTGTCTTGTCACCTTGGAAGGAAGCACAAGGAGCAAGACAGGCCAGGACGTGTTCCCTGCAGCACTCAAGGCTGGAGCTTTCCCTAGTGGGGACCTCTTCCTCATCCTGGACTGTTACTGTGGGCTCAGCCAGAAGTGGGACAGTGGACACAGTCGCCTTACAGAGCCCTTAGGAACAATGTAGGTGGCACCAACTGGGGCCAGAGTGTCCCAAGAAAGGACTTGGCTCACGGTGTGGGTGCAGGGTGCAGGAGGGCTGGGGGTGGTGGGCGAAAAGAAACTGCTGGATGACAGGTTTTGTACTGGGCTGGCAGCCCTTGAGAAATGAGAGGCGTGTTTGCTGCAGGACTGGGATCTCTCTTGGGTATTTAGGTGGCTTCTGTTATAGTACCCTCTGTTGGCCTTGCTGCCTGCACATGATGCTTTTCTGAAACGGTGGCTTGGGGATAGCTGTTACGCCCTGAGTGCCATCTCTAATGCAGAGCTAGGTGACCCACAGTGGGCGTCTGTGGCACAGCTGGAAGCTGAACTTGAGTCTCAGGCGCTCTAGTCAAAAGGCAGGACTCCCCTGCAGAAAGTGCAGACAGGTGCAGCACCAGCTTTGCACTCCAGAGATCTGGAAGTGCTGCCTGGGGGTTGTTAGGGCAAGGGAGACACAACTGGTCCCCAAACTGCCTTTGGCATGGATTGATACCACTGGGGTTTGAATCATCTGCCTAATGGTGGTGGACCACAGTCTTCCCATGCCCTCAATCATCCCAGCTTCTCAGACTGCCCTCCTTCCCCAGCCCAAGGACATCTTTAGACTGTTACCTGTCCACAGAGACAGCAGCCAGAGTAAAGCTGCTAGCATACATGGTCAGGTAGATGAAGAAATGGACAGCTTTGCAGATGAAGGAGCCGAAGACCCAGCCCTCAAGGGAGTAGATGGTGGCCTGGAAAGGCACGCAGAAGACAATGAAGAAAAAGTCAGCCAGGCTGAGGTTGAGGATGAAGAGGTTGGTAGTGTTGTGGCTCATTTGTCTGTTGTGCAGCAGCACTGCCAGCACCAGGCTGTTGCCCACTGTGCCCAGGAGGAAGATGAGGGAGAAGACGACAGGGACAATGACACTGGCAGGGCTGAACTGGTAACTGCTGGAGGAGTTCCAGTACCCAGCCAAGCTCACGAAGTCCTCATGCTCTGTCATTCTGTGTTGTCGTGAGACGCTGGAGCCTGGAGCAACACAGGGAAAGAGGTGAGAGACAGGAGAAACAGTTTAGCCTGTTAGCTTGGCTGATAGGCCTGTTGGCTCGCTGGAGACACAGCCCTGTTTTCAGCTCTGTGACCCACATGCTTTTCAGCGTGTTCCTCTGGACACTGCTGGCCTGGAGGACAGGTGGGGTTAGGTTAAGGGAAAGGGGTGCCTCACTCCCCCATTCTGGCCCCAGAATGTATCCACAACCCATGTTCAGATACTGCCTTGGACTGATGATGCTGGAGGTGAGGTTTGGGGGAGAGAAGAGGATGGCATCTGTCCCCAGCTTCCTCCTCTATGGGAGAATGGAGCCAAGATCTCCACCTCCCAGCTGGTCTAGCTGATGGCAGGAGGAGTGTTACATTCCTTCCCAGCAAAGGGGCTCCAGCCTCAAACCAACCAGCTGGACAAACCAAGATGTTTGCTCCCCCAATACTGACATGCAGAGTTTTATCCCTCCCCTGTTCCCAGCTCTTTTGGTACCTGCTCCTAGAATAAACCTCGCACACTAGGCACAGGGCTGGAAATGCTTTTGGCATTGACAGCTACTACACAGCTCTATGTTGTGCCCAGGTGGGGACTTTCTGAGGATGACAACTCTGATGGGACCACTTCTGGTTTGGTTTCAGTGATCCAGATACATATTCCCTTTCTATGTCTCACAGGGAAGCTCTCCCTGGTACTTGGACTTTTCGTATCATTCCTCTGCCCCCAAAATAAGCATTTGGACTGAAAACAGAAGGTGAGGTTGCACCTGGAAACATTAGTTTCTCTGTCACAGGCATAGAAATATGTCTGCATGTTTTTGAGTTCTGGAACTGGAGTAATACCACATACAGATACAGGCTCAGCTTCACTTGAATAAACACGTGGTTTGGGCTCTTACCCTCTTCTGCAGTGTTTGTAGGGATGTGCTGTGGTTACCAGAGTGTGTGCCCCAAGGCCAGCTTATCATGATTATGGAGATTGCAGAATCTGTGCAAGAAACAATCCTCTAGCTTGTGCATTCTCTTTTGGGCCAGGGAATTAGCAAGTGCTCCCTGGGGAGCACTGGCAATGCAAGCGCCTGAAGCAGAAGCACTGCAAGGGGCATGTGAGCATGAGTCTCTGGCTGCAAGTGTTCCTGGTATCAGTGCAGATTTGGGGATGTCAGCAAACTGCCTGGAATCACACCAAGCTCTCTTCAGCACTACACAGCTGTAATGAGGCCATTCCCGTACAGCTGCAAGTATCCCCAGAGGCAACTGCCAAAGGCTCCTAAAGTTTAGGAAGCAGGATGCAGTCTTCTGATTGGCCTGTTGTGCACTACCCAACAGCTGGTACAAGTTAAATACCCCACTTGGCATGGCAGCCTCTCCTCTGTCTGGGAATGCTGCTCCCTGGCAGCTGGACTCTGCTCTCTGGGACCCCAAAGGTCACTGCACCTCATCTGTGAACACGTGGATTGCTCCCATAGCACCCACCCATTCCCAAGCAGAGAGGATTCCACAGGGACAGCTTCAGTTGCTCTGAATGTGAATTTGCGTGGTGGCAGGTGCAGCACAGAAATTTTATGTCTGGCTTAGGCTTTTCTGTTTTATAGTAACCTTGAGTTCCATGAATGCTGCTTGTGTGACAGAGGGATGAGCTTTCCTCTGGAAAGCTGGGATGGCCAGTACTGAAGTGCATGCTACTTATTTTTTTCTAGCTCTGCCTCAGTGCCCAAGCAAAGCAAATTCAAATGGCAGTGTTAGCTCTCAGTACAGGCAAAATCCCCCCTGCAGCCCCCTGAAGAAGAGAGTACCCCGTGCAGTATGGATGTGTGGGAAGCAGGGAGCTTACACAGGTCCTGGCAGGAGTGGGAGAGATAGATGGATGGGAGCCTGCCACATGGTCTGGTTGAGTACCTCAATCTCTTCTCATGCTGCCTAACTCCTCTGAGACCAGGAAGCTTCCCTGTATGCAAGGGAGAGCAACTCGGGCTGCCACCGTTTTTTTTATTCTTACCTCTAGTTGATTGCACTGGCTTAGGCTGTGCTCAGGATTATACCCCATGCAAGGCTGTGGCACTGAGAGCCTTATTCCATGAAACTGAGAAAGGTATTAGCAAAGCTGGAGAAGAGCTGACAGCTCAGCCAGAAGCCAACTTCATCTTATTAACCACCCAGACAGTGCCTGTGTTGCCTAGTACAGTCTCTGGGTGCTTCACTCTGCATCTTTCCCCCATCCTGCTCATTGCCAAGCATCCTTTCTTTGCTCTCTCTCGCAAGGCAGATCGGCTGTTAGTCAGCCCTCCTCAAGGGCTGCTCTAAAAAGAACAAAAAGACAGGGAGTACCTGTGCACACCCTCTGCAAATCAAGGAAGGCAACCAGGCAAATGTCCCCCTGACTGGTACAACTTGCAGTGAAATCACTTGGGAGTACTGGCACACCACATAGCCTGGTTGCAGTCCAAATTTGACATCCCTTGATATGCACATGAGCAGCTCATGCTTTACTTGGAAAAACTGTTTCTGCCTGTCAGGGAGACAGCCACTCTTAATAAGACAGCTTATTTCTTGAGCATCTAGGAATGGAAATTTGAGGAGCTTGGTGAGTTCTTTTCAGGGACAGCCAGTGGCCAGGAGCAGAGTTCCAGGAAGGATGTGGTGGCAGGTCGGTAAAAAGCCACAGCTTTGAGGTTCTCCCTGGTCACCTGCTGCTAATGACCCATCTACATGAAGGCAAAGTAGTGCTTCAGTCCCTTTTACAGATGGGAGCTGAGACACAGTGAGCATGGAGAGGTGGCTTTGTACGTGGCTGGATCAGGGAACTCCCTGATGCAGAACAGAAACAAATCTTTATCTCTGCTGGGTTAGCTCTGATCCACCCTCTTGCCTGCAGCCAGGACAGGGAGACAACATGCACAGAGGGAAAGCAAAGTCTCTTAAGCGACATATACAAACTGTGACACTGATGCTGGGGCACTGAGATGTTAAGAGACTCGCATGGAGTCACTCAGAGCATCTCTGGCACAGTGGGATGTCTCCAAGTCCCTATTTAGCATGTTCTCAGGAAGCTGCCACTCACCCTCACAGCTTCCTCATTGTCCCCTGGAAGAATTAGCAACCTTTGCCCATTCTCCCATTTTGTGACCAGGTTTATGACAATGCTTCTGAGTTTGACTTGGCTCTGGACAGCTCCTCTGAGCAGCGGGAAAACGGAGAGCACGGGCAACAAGGTTCCTCTCTTACGTCTGCTGCTCGGGGTTAGCAGGGGCGAAGGTGATGTGATGGAGGTAATTATTCCCAAGGATGAGAACTCAGTGGCAAAGTTGGGACTGATTTTTCTATAAAGGGTTCGGTTATGATTGGCAGGGAGAATGGTTCCCAGTAACCATCTGGTGAGGTAACAAAAGGACCAACAGAGAGCCTTGGTGGGGGCAGGCAGCAGGTCATGGCAGGGATGCCTGAGAGCCAGCACAGCCAGCTCCTGTGTCAAGGGAAGGCCAAGAAGGGCAGGAGGAGGCAGGGTGTAAGGGAAGAGGCACAGTGGTGCTGGGGGGACAACACAGGCTGCTGGTCTGGCCAGACAGAGCAGGGAGAGGAGCAGCGGGACAGGGAGCAGACAGCTTAAACTCCCAGTTTCCCTGGACTTAGGAGCCAGCTCCCTCACGCTCGTTCTGCTGCTGCCATTGCTGCAGAGCCCCCACTTCCCCAGCTGACCGGGAGCCTCAGTCGCCCTGCACGGGGACGAGGCAGAGCCCCTGTCGTCTGGCCAGCTCGGGGACAGCCTGGGAGCCACCGCCGCCCTCCAGCACCCTGCCAGGCACCCCGCCCCGCCCGTGCCCAGCCTGGCCGCAGCCCCTGCCCTGGCACCGGGCACCGTCGGGCATCCCCCGCGCTGCCCCGTCCTGCGGCAGCCAGAGCTGCGGGCGTCCCGTCGGAGCTGCCGGTGGTGCGGAGCCGCTCCCCGCGCCGCTCCCCCCCTCGCCCGCCCCCGCGCACCCCTGCCCCGGCCGCGGGAGGCAGCGGCTCCGCCTGGCGCACAGCCGCCCGCCGCCGCCCCGCCGGTCCCCATCGCCCCGCTCCGCTCCGGCGGCCCTGCCCGCCGTGGGGCACCGGCCGGCCGGACCCCGCGCTCCGCCCGCGCCGCCGGGACCCCACCTGGCCGCGGCCCGCGCCGCCGCTCGCCCCGCTGCGGGCGGCTGCCGGCGCCGCTTCTGCTCCCGCTGCCGCGGCCGCTGCCCGGGGCCGCTCGGGCACAGCCCGCTGCCGGCGGCGGCTCCGCCCCTGCCCGGCGCGACCCTGCACACACACACGCTCAGGCACACACACACACACACACACACACACTCACACACACTCACACACACACACACTCACACACACACACACACACACACACACACTCACACACACTCACACACACACACACTCACACACACACACACACACACACACACGCTCACACACACACACGCTCAGGCACACTCATACACACACACACACTCACACACACACTCACACACACGCTCAGGCACACACACACACACACTCACACACACACACACACTCACACACACACACACACGCTCAGACACACACACACTCACACACGCGCTCACACACACGCGGCGCGCGCTCAGGCACACACACACACACACACTCACACACACGCGCTCAAGCACACACACACACACTCACACACGCTCAGGCACACACACACACACACTCACACACGCTCAAGCACACACACACACACACACACACACACACACGCTCAGGCACACACACACACTCACACACACACTCACACACACACACGCTCAGGCACACTCACACACACTCACACACGCTCAGGCACACACACACACACACTCACACACGCTCAAGCACACACACACACACACACACACACACGCTCAGGCACACACACACACTCACACACACACTCACACACACACACGCTCAGGCACACTCACACACACTCACACACACACACACACTCACACACACGCTCAGGCACACACACACACTCACACACACACACACTCAGGCACACACACACACACACACACGCTCAGGCACACACACACACACTCACACACACACACACACACGCTCAGGCACACACACACACACACTCACACACACACACTCACACACGCGCTCACACACACACACACGCTCACACACACACACGCTCAAGCACACACACACACACTCACACGCTCAGGCACACACACACTCACACACACACACACGCACACGCACTCACACTCACACACACGCTCACGCGCTCACGCGTGCGCACACACACGCACTCACACTCGCACACACACTCACACACACTCACACACACACTCAGGCACACACACACTCACACACACTCACACACACACACACACACTCACACACACACTCACACACACTCACACACACACACACACACACTCACACACACACACACACACACTCACACACACACACACTCAGGCACACACACACACACACACACGCTCAGGCACACACACACACACTCACACACACACACACACACACGCTCAGGCACACACACACCACTCACACACACACACTCACACACGCGCTCACACACACACACACGCTCACACACACACACGCTCAAGCACACACACACACACTCACACGCTCAGGCACACACACACTCACACACACACACACACGCACACGCACTCACACTCACACACACGCTCACGCGCTCACGCGTGCGCACACACACGCACTCACACTCGCACACACACTCACACACACTCACACACACACTCAGGCACACACACACTCACACACACTCACACACACACACACACTCACACACACACACACGCTCAGGCACACACACACACACTCACACACACACACTCACACACACGCTCAGGCACACACACACACACACACACACGCTCAGGCGCACACACACACACGCTCAGGTACACACACACACTCTCACACACACACACTCACACACACACACACACACGCTCAGGCACACACACACACTCACACACACACGCTCAGGCACACACACACACACACTCACACACACGCTCAGGCACACACACACTCTCACACACACACGCTCAGGCACACACACACACACTCACACACGCGCTCACGCACACACACACACACTCACACACGCGCTCACGCACACACACGCAAACACACACGCACACGCTCACACACACACGCGTGTGCGCACACGCACACACTTGTTGCATGCACATGGTCCCGGACACACACACATGTATAGTCCCACACGCGCAACGCTGGCAGTGACACACGGGCACTCTCCCACACACCCATGTATGAGCACTTGCACACACGCTCACACGCAGAACACACTTGGCACTCACCACACGTTCACACTGCCCCCAAAGCACAGGCTTATAAAATCCGCCAGCAAGCACGAGCCTCTGACTTGCCGACACTGACCACAACCTGGCACACAGCACAACCTGGCACAGATCTCCCCCTCGCACACGCAACCCCCGACACACCTGCACAGGTACTTACACCCACATGCACATCCCTCAGCACCAGCCATCACTCCCCTGTCCCAGGGAGGGCTCCAGGGCTTCCTGGGGACTGCAGGGCAGCTGGAACTCCTCCAACAGCTCCCCCGGGTGGGGTCTTGAGTACTGGGCAGAAGCTGGATGGCCCTAAGAGAACCCAGAACCCACCAGCTCCTTGGGGACACACACATGTATTTCAAACTGCCGGGCTGTGGCAGCAGGCTCCTGGCGGCTGCAGGGTCATGGCAGGGCTGCCCCCAGCCCCCGTCCCTCTCCCAAGAGCACCTGGGCACCCTCATGACTATTCCTCTTCCCTTCCTGCTCCCTGTTGCTGCTGTGATGTGCTGTGAGCCACTGCAGCACCCAGAGCAATGGTGCCACTGAGGAAGGGACTGTCGAGGTCTGTGTAGCACGATGGGATACCCCCGTCCTGGCCCTGGAGGAGACACGATGGAGGTCTGCACTTATTCAGCCGAGCCCTGCTCATTGCAGTAAGATGCAGCTGGAAGCAGGAGGCTGAGGTGGAGCTGGAGGCTGAGGTAGCTGTGCTGCCAGAGGTGGTAGAGGCGCAGCTGGTAAGGGGGAGAGCCCGTGCCAACCCGGCCCCAGATGGCAGGGTCTCACCAGCAAGAGGCCTGGGCAACACCTGGCCAAGGCCAGGGCTGTGTGCCTGTGCACGGCGGAAGCAGAGGGACATCATGCAGAGCCCTCATCCTGGAGTCATCACCGGTGCTCCAGGACCCAACAAATGTCCCCACTCTCTGTTGGACCACAGGAGAGGGATGCATCAGCGAGGAGATGCAGTGTCACTTTCTGACTGCAGTGACTGTCCCCTTGGGTCCCCTGCACCCCAGGACCTGCACCTGGGCTACTGGGACAGGCGGGATGGGCCACACGCCTTGCTCCAGCTGGGCTGGTGGGCCCAGGCTGCTGAGGAGCTGCAGGCTAGCTGGGGGCTTTGCAGATATGAACTCCCTGGGGTGGGCTTTCCTGGCATGGTCCTCCAGGACCCTTTGCCTGCTCTCCGTCTGCCTGCAGCTGGCTGTCAGCTTGGTGCCAAGTGTCATGGTGCTCCATGGGTCACGGCATGACCCCAAGCTCTTCTACAGCATGTGAGTGTTAATGGTGCAGAACTGTGCCGGCCTGGCACACCGACTGGGACAGACCCTGCCCTTGGTCAGCAAAGGGTTGCTGCCCTCCTGACAGAGGTCTCTGATGAACACTGAACTCACTGCAGGACTTGTCCTCCCTGAGCCCCCAGGGTGAATAAAATGTCTTCTGTGCCCAGCTCTGTGCTACCGGGCACGTTTGTTCAGGGCCCAGGGGCAGGGGCTTGCCACATGTGCTGGCCACCATGGCCCCTCAAGACCAGGCCTGGCCTTGTCTCCTGGGCACCACACACTGCTGTTGTTCTTGCCCCAAGCTCTGTCCCAGCATATTGCCTGCCCTCCCTCCTGCCCCCTCACTGCCCGAGCTCTCAGCCCCTGCAGGGAGATACCTTCCCCTGGTGCCTGTGCAGGTAGCAGGGAGGGCAGGGAGACTTTTCCCTGGCATAGAAGGTAAGAGAGTGGTGATCCCCAGGACATGGCTATGGAGTTCCCGGAGTGTGTGCTCTGGAGTAGCCCCAGGTCCAGTTTGCTGCTCCTCTTCTTCTCCATCCCTCTGTCTTGCTCCCCATCCTTTCTTTCTCCATCTCACTGCCTCCCTGTCTTCTTTCCTGCTCCTTGTTCCTCTTTTTGTCTTTCTGTTTGAGTCCCCATCTCCATCCTCAGCAGACCAGATTACCAACATAAACCAAAATAACAGCATGTCCGTGCATTGTGTGTGGGTCATGTCTCTACAAAGCCTTGTATTTTAAGACCCTCAAGACTCCAAGGTGTTCTCATGGGTGGATGACAGTCAAGCAACCAGAGCTGCAGGAGAGAAAGAGACAGAGGGAAGGAGAAGCATCTGGTCTGTAAAAGTCTCTGGGTGGCATCACAAGCAGGAGCTGCAGTAAGTGTCAGGCCCCTGGGGCCCTGTCCCCATCTTCTGCATCCCAGTCCCTCCCTGCCTTATTCTGTATCCCCCGCGCCTCCAGATCCCTGTCCTCCTCTTTGTCTGTCCCTGCCTCATCTATTCTGCTGTTCTTTGTCCCTTCATCTCCCTCTCCATCCATCTGCCTGGCTTTCTGTCCCCGTGTCTGGCTTCCCAGTCCTCTCTTTCCCTCTCTTTAATTTTTTCCACTTCTTTGTACCACTGTTCTTCTCTCTATTCTGCACCCTGTTCCCATTCCCTCTCTCTCAGTCTTGGTCCCTGTTGCTCTCTCAGTCCTTCTCTCCCTCCCTGGTTTTTCTTGCTCCATCTCTCTTTCTTGCTGCCCATCTCTGTTTTTTTTTTCTTTCTTCATCCCTTTCACCACCTGCTGCTCCTTTTTTCTCTATATCCCTCTGTTTTGTGTCTCACCCCTCTATTTCTCTCTCTATCCCTTTGTGCTGTTTCCTGTCCTTTCTTTCTCTAATTATCTGTCGTTCTCCCTGCCCCTCTACTTCTATCCTGGTGTCCTGCTCCTTGTCCCTGTCTTTTTCTCTGTATTCCATTTTCTGGCATTCTGGCCCTCGATTTTTTTCTTAATCCCTCTGTCTTTTTCCTTTACTCTCCCTCTGTCATGCTGCCTGTCATTGTTTTTTCTTTCCCCATCTCTCTGTCCTGGTACTGTCACTCTGTCCATCTTCCTGTCCCAATTTTTTCTCAATCTCTGTCCAGCTCCTTGTCCCGACATTCCTTACCATGTACCTTTGCCTAGCTGGCTGTCCCTTTTTCCTTCCATTGCTCTGTCCTGCTACCCATATTTATTTTTCTTCCCTTCATCTCTGTCCTGCAGCCAAATTCTGTTTTCTCTTTGTCCTGATCAGCATTCCTTTTATCCAATGTCTTGTCCTGATCCTTTTTTTTTCTGTTTTTCTGTACGTACTCATTCCCTGTCCCTTTTTCTATCCCACAGTCCTTCTGCCTGTCCTTCTCTTTCTTGCTCTATTCCACTGTCTTGTTCCATATTAGTTTTTCTTCCTTCATCTCTGTTGTGCGCCTTGTCCCTCTGTCATTCTCTGTCCTACTCCCCATCCGTATCTTTTCTTTCTCCCTCTGTCCTGAAGCCCATCACTATTTTCTGCTTCTTCATCTCTGTCTTGCTGCCCATCAGTTCTTTCTTTCTCTCTGTCACTTGTTTTTCTGTGTCACTCTGCCCTGCTTTCTTCATCCCTGTTCTGCTCCCTGTCCCCTTTTCTTATTCTATCCCAATGTCCTGCTCCATGCTCCTCTTTCCCTTTCTGTTCCTTTGGCATTCTCCCGATTTTGTTGCCTGTTCCTCTGTCCTGCTCTCTCTTTTTTTTAGTCATCGTTCTTCGTGCTCCTTTTCTTTCTCTCCGCTTCTCTCCTCTGCTCCCTGTCTCATTCTTTCTCTATCCCCATCATTCTCCTTGTGTCTCTCTCCCGCTGTACTGCTCCCCATCCCTATTTTCTCCATGTTCCATCTGTCCTCTTCTCAGCACTATTGTTTATCTCCATCTCTGTCCTGACTCCTCTCTCTCTCTCTCATTGCTCTGTGCTGCTGCATGTCCATCACTTTTTCTTGCTATCCTTCTGTCCTGCTCCCTGTCCCTTTTGCTTCTTTCTCCACCTGTGTCCTGCTCCCTGTCCCTTTTTCCTCTGTCACTCTATCCTGGTCCATGTCCCTATTTCTTCTTCCTCTATCTCTGTCCTGCAGTCCATTGTTACTTTTTGTTTCTCCATCCTTTTGTCCTGATCTGCATCCCTCTCTTTTTTCCCCTCTTTCCTTCTGCCTTGTTCCCTGTACTTATTCTTCTCTCCCTGCCTGCATTTCCCACTCTCTGTCCCGGTCTTTCTCTCTTCATCCCACTGTCCTTCTTCCTGTTGTTCTTTCTCTGTCTCTATCCCTCTGTCCTGTACACTGCCACTATTTTATCTTTCTATATCCCTTGTCCTTCTTCCCATTCATGTTTGCCTCTTTGTCCCTCTGTCTTGCTCTCCATCTCTCTGTCCTCCTCCCTGTCCCTGTCTTTTTCTGTGAGTCCCTCTGTCCTTGTCCCTGTCCCTCTCTTTCTCTCAAATTTTATGTCCTGCTCCCTCTGTTTTTTCCCCCCGTCACTGTGTCCTGCTCCCAGGCCTACAGATTTTCAATTCTTGCTATATCCCTCTGTCCAACTGGCTCCCTCCATTTTCTTCTCCCTATTCTTCTGTCCTGCTCCCTATTCCTTCCTCTATGTCTGTCCTGTAGCCCATCACTGTTTTTCCCTTCTCCGTCTCTTTATCCTGATTTGCATCCCTCCCTTTTCTCAGTCCCTGTCCTTCTTTTTCTGTCTGTATGTCCCGCTCTCTCCTTCTCTATCCCTCCTTCCTTTTCTTCTTCTGTCACTCTGTCCTTCTTCTCATCAGTGAAGTTTTTTTCTCCATCCCTCTGTTCCTGCTCCCCGTCCCTATCTTTCTCTGTTAAGCCCTCTGTCCTTCTTTTTCACTATCCATCTGTCCTGTTGCCTATCACCATTTTTCTTTCTGTGTGCCATTGCCCTGCTTCCCCTTCATCTTACTTGCCCAATCCCTATCTTCTGCTCCCCAACAGTATTTTTCCCCAGCTCTCTGCCCTGCTCCCTGTCCCACTCCTTTTCTCTCTATCCCTGTCCTCCCTGTTCCTTTCTTCTTTCTCCATCTCTTTGTGTCATTCCATCTGCTTCCCTGTAACACCGTTTTTCTCTGTATTCTTGTGTGCCACTCCTTATTCCTCTGTCTCTACCCCACTATCCTGCTCTCCATTCCCCCCCCGTCCTCCTCCTGATCCCTGTTTTTTTCTTTCTCTACCTGTCTTCCTGCTCCCTGTCCCTCTTTTCCCATGTATCTTTTTGCCCTGCTCCCTGTCCCACTCTTTTTCTCTCTATCCTGCCGCCTATCCCATTGTTTCTTGCTCTATCCCTCTGATCAACAGGCTGTCCCTTTTTTCCTCCATCTCTGTCCTGCTCCCCAGCCCTATTATTTGTTCTGTCTTTGCTGCCCTGCAACCCATCCCTGCAGGAGCTGACTATTCCTTACTGGCCTGACGAATGCTGCTTCAGGAATGGGTGCCCCACGGTGAGGGGGGTGCACAGGCACAGCACCCTGGAGCAGATTCAGTCCCGTAAATTATGTGCATTGAAGAAATGAGCGACTGCTCGTTCCTTGGCACTGGTGGCTGTGCCTGCACCTCGCACTTGGTCAGTGGCTGTCACAGCGCCCAGGGGAGCGGGTCACGTATTGGGGGGTGGGTGTCTGGTGAAGGCCCCATGTCGCTGATGGGCTGCAGCTGTGGGCCAGGGCGAGCGGAGCCCCGGGCGGGGCCAGGGAGACCGACGGTAGAGACGGCCCGCTGCGGAGGGGGGCTGCGGCAGTGGGGCCAGCGCGGGGCGGCGGAGCTGGCACCGAGCATCGCTGGGACAAAGTGAGCGCGGACAGGCGGCCCCTGGACCGCGGCACTAAACGGTGGGAGGAGCAGGGGAGCGGCGGGACGGGGCCCGCAGAGACGCGTCCCACGGCCGGGGGACCGCCCGCCGGGTGTGCCGGACTGCCCGGGCGGGGGGGGCCCCGCGGGGCTTCGTCTCAGGCCGGGTTGTTCCGGGAAAAGGCCCCGCCGGGCCGGGCCGGGCTCGGGGCGCTGGGGGTGCGCGACGTGCCAGACCCCAGGCGGTGCAGGGCAGCGGCGGTGCCCGTGCAGAGCCGGCACCCCAACGGCGCCGGGAGCGGCCGGACGGCGGCGGCACGTCCCGAGCTCCGTCCTCCGGCACCGGCGCCGCCTCCTCCCGGCGCACGCGGGCGGCGCGCCCCCTCCGCCGGCCGCGGGAACTGCCGATTCCGCCCACGCGGTGCGGCGCTCGCGCCAGCGCGGTCCCGCGGCGCGCCGGAGGCGCGCGCACGCGCGGTGCCACCGCCCCCCCCCCCGGCCCGGCACTGCGACCGGTGCTGCGCGTGCCCGTGCGCTCGCGAGCTGAAGTGGGGCCCCGGCGGCCGGGAGCACGCATGCGCGGTAGCGCGCTCCTGCGCACTGCTGCCCCCTGGTGGCCAGAGTTGGGTGCTGCGCGTGCCGCGCAGGAGTGCGCTGCTGCGGTACCTGGGCGCGCATGCGCGGTGGTCCCGCAGCTCGGTGCTGCCACCCAGCGGCCGCGAGTCGCTACAGCAGCTCGGCGCTGCCCGGGGCAGCGGGGCCGCCGGAGTTGGGCAGAGCAGGAAAAGGGAAAGCAGCTGGAGAGCCCCGTGAAGCGGATCCGGGCGAAGCCGCCTCCGGCAGCACACAGGAGACAGCTCCGGGCGAGCGTCGTGGTTTGGGCTACTCCGGCAACTAAACTGCACACAGCCACTCGCTCACCCTCCACCACCCCCTGAGAATGACGAAGGGAATTAAAGGAGAAAAAAGAAAAGAGACCCGTGGGTTGAGATAAGAACAATTTAATACTACTGCTACCAATACATATATGTACAGACATGTACAAAGATAAATATATACACAAACGAGTGATGTACAGTGTAATTGCTCACCACTCCTTGACCGAGGCCTGTCTCTTCCCAAACTAACGATCCCGAAACAGATAAGTCCCAACACCGTAATCCTGGACAGGCGAGAGGCCCAAAAACAGAGAGTGAGAGAGAGAGAAAGCACTCCGAGAATCCGAGAGTGAGAGTCCTGCAAGAGCCATGGCCCTTCTTTCCGGCTGTCCCTCACTTTATACTGGGCATGATGCTGCATGATATGGAATGCTAATTGGCCAATTTTGCCCTCAATCTTAAGTCTAAGTACAAATCAGAAGGAGAGTCGTGGACCCTCTGTCCCAGCCATGCTCCCCCCCATCCTGTTGTGCTCCTGCACACGGGCAAGAACACGGCAGCTGGAAACTCCTTGAGACCTCAGTGCCAACTACAAACATCAGTGCACTGTCAGTGTTCTTCTCAGAGCAAGTGTCAGACTAAAACCAAAACACGGAGCTCTTCTGGCTGCTAAAAAGAAGAGCTGACTGTCCCAGCTGAAACCAGGACAGCAAGGCAGGATCCCTCTGAGCAGTTCTCAACAGACCAGATCACCACTGTCCATTGCAGGATCTGTATTTGTAACTGAAAGTGCAGTGTGGCCACATAATGTGTGTGCGTGAAATTACACATTGAAGAAACCCTTATATTGTAAGACACCAACGTGTTCTCTTGGATGGTCGACAGTCAAGTGGCCAGAGCTACAGAAGAGGAAAGAGGGGAGAGAGACTAAAGAAAAAAGTGTCTAACGTGTAAAATTCTCTTGTCAGTGCTGAAACCAGGAGCTGCAGTAAGTCCCAGGCCCATGGGGCTGTGTCTCTGTCATCTTCATCCCAGTCTCTCCCTGTCCCCCACACTCCGTCCCTTCACTGCTGTCATAATTTTTGCTTCCCTGCACCTCTCTCCTCTCTCTTCTTGTGTCCTGCACCTTCTCCCTCTTGTTCTCCAAGTCTCTTTCTTTGTCATTCTCTTTCCTTTAACCACTGTCTCTCTGTCCTGCTCCCTTTCCCCCTTTTTTTGATTTGTTCTTTTATGCCATATATCCTGTTGCTAGTTTTTTTCTTTCTCCATCTCTCTGTCTGGCTCCCTGTCCCTATTTTTTAGCCTATCCCTTCTGCTCACACCGCCCCAGGCCCTTGCTGCTGCCCTCACCGCTGCCTGGGGCTTGGCAGGGCTCTGCTCCACTTGCTGCCTACCTGTGCCCAGTGCGTTCTCTCCAAAGCTGCTCCCGGGCCCTTTGGCACCACTGCCAGGGCAGCCCCTGAGCTGCTGCACAGAGTCCCTCCCCCTCTGGATGGCATCCCCGCCCTTGCACATAGGGTCTGGTCCCCCTGCCACCCCACTGAAAAGCTTGAGAGCGTCTGGATGTCTGTTTTCAACCACGGCTGGGCAGATGTTCACTGGCGAGCCAGAACCACACCAGAAGGCTTTCTCTGTTGAATTTCAGGCTTGTGTCCAAAACGGTGCCAAACTCACTTGGCTCCAGTCATGTCTCCTGAAACATATTAACACTTTTTCACTTCCTTTCTGGAAAGCTCAGGAAAGTTGTGAACACAGCAAAGGTGAGATCTTCCAACAAACTCTTTAGAAATCAGAGACACACTCACAAGTTTATGCCACAGTATGTTACAAGTTTAATTGGGCAAAAATACAGTCATCAAGACTTCAGCTTTCTGGTGAACTGAACACAATTCCAGTGATGTACATGTATGGAAAGAGATACGACTGTAATGAGAGCAAATACACTGTAATTCTTGTTCAGACAACCAGCGGCTCGATACACTGAGACACTCTTCTTGAGTGATTCAGACAACCTGTCTTGAACTACTGTACATCACGAGAATCACAGAAATGGCACCTAAAAGGAAAGCTAGGAGCACACAGCGGAATGGGAGGAGAAAAATCAGAACGAGAGGGGCGAGACCAGTAGGTTGGGATAAGGATGATTTAATACAACAATATCAGGAAAAGGAAAGAACAGGGTAAAAGAACTATGAACATACAAACGCGAAAAAAAATACGAACCGACCGCACGTGAAACGCGACGCACCGCCCGCTCCTGATCACCGAAGCGAACCCCTCCCCCGGCTGCTCCCCCAGTATATACCATGAGCATGACGCCACATGGTATAGAATAGCCATTGGCCAGGCTGGGTCAGCTGCCTGAACCGTGTCCCTTTCAGATTCCTGCAAAAAAGGAAAAAAAAAAAATTAACCCTTTCCCAGCCCAACCCAGAACATTATCCACCCCTTATTCTATACCATCGCATCATGCTCAGAACATACATCTTCCAATTAATCCCCTTAATTTATGGGCCATCCCTCTAACACGTCCGTTGAGTTCATTTAGCCCGCGATTTCGGGGCCCATTTATTCCAACAGTCCTTCAGGTCAGGCGAGGCGGTGTGCAGTGTCAGGTTGTTGCACGCTGCATCTGGAGCTCGTGGCTGGTGTGTCCGGCACGATCCTTGACTGTGGGTCGGAGATGTCAGTCTCAGGAAAAGTCGCTGGACATCGATTGCTGAAAACTCGTTCTAATTCCAAACCACTCATGCGCTCTGGACAGGGGGCGTGGGAATGGATTTTCTGCTGTGCACACCATCCCAGAATCCAACAGTCCAGGGCAGCAGGCTGCGTGGATCGCGAGGGCAGAGTTGTGTTGCGTTATATCTTCAAAAAAAACCTGTGAGAAAAATGATGAAATTTATGCCAATATTCTTTCCAATTTATTGCCTGACTTTACTTCTAATCGTTGTGTTTGTGATTATGTGGGTGTTTCCCCGGGAGCGTTTTTGTTGTTGTCGCTGTCCGTGTAGGCCATCCCCGCAGCCTGCTCCCGAGGCGTCAGAGCCACCAAATGTTGTTACTAGTCAATGTTAACGAGATGTTAAAGTTGTGAAACTGTTGTTTCAATGTTAATTAGATGTTAAAAAAAAAAAGCTAAGTCTCTGTTCTAATGTTGAAAACTGTTGTTAGCTATCGTTGTTTGTTGGTTTAATGTTAATCAGGTTTAAAATTGTTAAGTCTCTATTTCCACATTGAAAACTGTTGTTATGTGCCATCTCTTTTCTTCTTTCTTTCTCTATCACTTGTGCCACCACGGAGAACTATTTTTTTTTTAAAAAACACCAGTTGCGGATGTCCGTCCGAAGATTGTCGGGAAGGAAGACCACTGGCTGTGTCCAAGATCTCCTGCCCTCCCACGGACCTGAGAGTGGAACCTAGGAAAACCAGCATGCACCCAGACCCCGGGGTCCAAAAGCAGAGGGGCCTGGAGACCATTGAAGACCCCTGGAGGCGCCCCGAGGGACAGCACCGGGCATGAGCACCACCGCCAGGTGGAGTCAAGCAGGACTGGGGACTTCCACCTGCTCGAGGAGTCAGTCCCAAGACACCGCAATTCCATGGTGGCAGCTCTCCTCCAACTCTTCCCTTCTCTGCATCTTTCTTTTCTCTCTTTCCAATAAAGTTGTTTGGCGCTTGACTCCAAGTCTTAATTCTGTTCCTGGGAAGATGAACAAAAAAAAAAAACAAACCAAAAAAAACCCCACCACGCTCTGGTCTATGACCGGCATGTGGCCTTAATGTAATACAATTTAATTTATTGGCTATTTTCTCCCAGAATCAAATCCCCCTGGGGTACACATCGGACTTCCCCATCCTTCTGCATCACCCACCAAGTGCACCCAGGTCCTTGGGCGAAAGCAATCCCACGAATGGATTTGCCTTTGCCCGAGGCAGGACTAACCCAGACCGCCTTCCCCAACATGTTCTTTACACGCACTGCGGGGATCTTGTCCCCATCTACAACACATGGGAGTTTCGACTGGGCAGGACCGGGTCGACTGGCAGAACCTCTAGTGTTAACCAGCCAAGTGGCCTTTGCTAAATGGGTATCCCAGTGTTTGAAAGTTCCACTACTCATTGCTTTTAGTGTTGTTTTTAGCAGCCCATTGTATCGCTCAATTTTCCCAGAGGCTGGTGCGTGATAAGGGATGTGGTATACCCACTCGATGCCATGTTCTTTGGCCCAAGTGTCTATGAGATTATTACGGAAGTGAGTCCCATTGTCCGACTCGATTCTTTCTGGGGTGCCATGTCACCACAGGACTTGTTTCTCGAGGCCCAGAATAGTGCTCCGGGCAGTGGCATGGGGCACGGCGTAGGTCTCCAGCCATCCAGTTGTTGCTTCCACCATTGTGAGCACATGGCACTTACCTTGGTGAGTTTGTGATGATTTCCAAGATTCCCAGGCGACTGGGGTTTCCTATTTGGGCCCTTCGTGTGATGAGTGCAACCCACTTACTCCACGTAGCATCGGCTGCATGATGTGTGGAGGGGATCCTTCCTTTGAACATCCAACCCAGCACTGGCAATCGGGGTGCCAGGAGGAGCTGCGTTTCAGTACCAACCACTTCTGAAGCAGCTCGGACTTCTTCATATGCTGCCAGTATCTCTTTTTCAGTTGGAGTGTAGCGGGCTTCGGATCCTCTGTATCCTCCACTCCAAAACCCAAGTGGTCGACCTCGAGTCTCCCCTGGTGCTTTCTGCCAAAGGCTCCAAGCAGGGCCATTCTCCCCAGCTGCAGTGTAGAGAACGTTTTTTACATCTTGTCCTTCCCGGACTGGCCCAAGGGCTACTGCATGGACAATCTCCTGTTTAATCTGTTCAAAGGCTTGTTGTTGCTCAGGTCCCCATTTAAAATCGTTCTTCTTCCGAGTCACCTGGTAAAGAGGGCTCACAATTAGGCTGTAACTTGGAACGTGCATTCTCCAAAACCCCACAACACCTAGGAAGGCTTGCCTTTCTTTCTTAGTAGTTGGTGGAGACATAGCTGCTACTTTGTTAATCACTTCCACTGGGATGTGGCGACGCCCATCCTGCCATTTTATTCCTAAGAACTGGATCTCCTGTGCAGGTCCCTTGACTTTACTTCGTTTTATGGTGAAACCAGCCTTCAGAAGGATCTGAACTATTTTCTTCCCTTTCTCCAAAACTTCTTCGGCTGTGTTACCCCATATGATAACGTCATCGATGTACTGCAGGTGTTCCGGAGCCTCACCCTGTTCCAGTGCATTTTGAATCAGCCCATTGCAAATGGTGGGGCTGTGTTTCCACCCCCGGGGCAGTCGATTCCAGGTGTACTGGACACCCCTCCAGGTGAAAGCAAACTGTGGCCTGCACTCCAGTGCCAAAGGGATTGAGAAAAACACATTAGCGATGTCAACTGTGGCGTACCACTTGGCTGCCTTTGACTCCAGTTCGTATTGGAGTTCCAGCATATCTGGCACAGCGGCACTCAGCGGCGGTGTAACTTCATTCAGGCCTCCTCGTTGGGCTTCCGCACTGGCCATATGGGACTGTTGAAGGGGGAATGAGTTTTACTGATCACCCCTTGACTCTCCAGTTGGCGGATCAACTGATGGATGGGAACCAGAGAGTCTCGGTTGGTGCGGTATTGCCGCCGGTGCACCGTCGTGGTAGCAACTGGAACCTGTTGTTCTTTAACTCTCAGCAATCCCACAACAGAAGGGTCCTCCGAGAGACCAGGCAAGGCAGACAACTGTTCAATTTCCTCCATCTCCACAGCAGCTACACCAAAAGCCCACCGATACCCTTTTGGGTCCCTGAAGTACCCCCTCCTGAGGTAGTCTATGCCCAGGATGCATGGGGCCTCTGGACCAGTAACAACGCAGTGTGTTTGCCAGTCATTCCCAGTTAGGCTCATTTCAGCTTCCACCACAGTCAGCTGTTGGGATCCCCCTGTAACTCCCGAAATACAAATGGGTTCTGCCCCTTTATGGTGTGAACGCATTAGGGTGCATTGTGCACCAGTGTCCACTAAAGCCTTATATTGCTGTGGGTCTGATGTGCCAGGCCATCGAATCCATACTGTCCAATAAATCCTGTTATCCCTCTCCTTGCCCTGGCTGGAGGCAGGACCCCTCTAGTCCTGGTCACTGTATTCATCACGGTCCTTCTGTATGAACAAATTAGAGGTTCCTTCAAGAGGATCAGAGATGGAGTCAGCCCTTCTATACTGTCTGGGGCGCTGCCCACTGGAGACCGGAGCAACACTTTTCCTGGAAGAATCCCCTATTATGACTGTTTTTCCTTTCAGTTCCTGTACCCGTGCCCTTAGGGTCGAGGTAGGTTTCCCATCCCACTTCCTCATGTCCTCTCCGTGGTCACGCAGGAAAACCCAGAGGCTGCCTCGAGGTGTGTACACTCTGTATTCTCTCTCTTGATCAGGGGAACGCTTGCTTCTAATAGAATCATAGAATCACAGAATCGTTAGGGTTGGAAGGGACCTCAAAGATCATCCAGTTCCAACCCACCTGCCATGGGCAGGGACACCCTCCACTACATCAGGTTGCCCAAAGCCTCATCCAGCCTGGCCTTGAACACTTCCAGGGATGGGGCAGCCACAGCTTCTCTGGGCAACCTGGTCCAGTGCCTCACCACCCTCTGAGTGAAAAATTTCTTTCTTACATCTAATCTAAATCTGCCCTCTTTTCAGTCTAAATCCATTGCCCCTTGTCCTATCACTACACACCCTTGTAAAAAGTCCCTCTCCAGCTTTCCTGTAGGTCCCCTTTAGGTGTTGGAAAGCTGCTATAAGATCACCCTGGAGCCTTCTCTTCTCCAGGCTGAACAGCCCCAACTCTCTCAGCCTGTCTCCATAGCAGAGGTGCTCCAGCCCTCGGATCATCTTCGTGACCCTCCTCTGGACTCGTTCCAGTAGCTCCATGTCCTTCTTGTGTTGGGGACTCCAGAGCTGAACACAGTATTCCAGGTGGGGTCTCACGAGAGTTGAGTAGAGGGGCAGAATCACTTCCCTCGACCTGCTGGCCAGGCTCCTTTTGATACAGCCCAGGACACGGTTGGCTTTCTGGGCTGCCAGCGCACATTGCCGGCTCATGTTGAGCTTCTCATCCACCAGCACTCCCAAGTCCTTTTCCTCAGGGCTGCTCTCAATCCATCCTCCGCCCAGCCTGTACATGTGCTTGGGATTGCCCCGACCCACGTGCAGGACTTTGCACTTGGCCTTGTTGAACTTCATGAGGTTCGCACAGGCACATCTCTCCAGCCTGTCAAGGTCCCTCTGGATGCCATCCCTTCCCTCCAGCGCGTCCACAACACCACACAACTTGGTGTCATCTGCAAACTTGCTGAGGGTGCACTCGATCCCACTGTCCATGTCTCCAACAAAGATGTTAGATAGCACTGGTCCCAGTACTGACCCCTGAGGAACACCACTCGTCACTGGCCTCCACTTGGACATTGAACCGTTGACACCAACTCTTTGAGTGCGACCATCCAGCCAATTCCTTATCCACCGAGTGGTCCATCCATCAAAACCACGTCTTTCCAGTTTAGAGATAAGGATGTCATGTGGGACAGTATCAAATGCTTAATAGCTGAGACACGGGTCCGTGCAGGTGGAGAGTGGGACATATCATCTTTGAATTGGTGGAACTCCTGTGACAGTTTCTCCAAACCCGCAACGCAGGCCTGTACGGAGGAAGAAACACCTCCTTCGTATTGCCAGAGTTGAGCAGCCACATCCTGCACCATTTGTTCTTCACCTTCCTTCCAAGCTAATATTGCCAACGAGTTGGCATATGATGGTGGTGCACTTCGTAGGAATTTTCGCCACGTGAACTGACTGCATGGGATTTCATCTGGATCTAGGGGTGACTGCTCATTATTCAGGTCACCATAAATCACCTCCACCACAGCTAACTCCCTCAGGTACTGGATGCCACTTTCCATGGCAATCCACTCGCCTGGGCGACATGTAATATCATCTTTGAAGGGGTACCTTTCTTTCACACTTGACAAAAGTCGCCTCCAGAGGCTGAGGGTTTGTGTTTTCCTTCCAATCGCTTTGTCAATGCCCCCTTCCCTAGACAGGGATCCCAGCTGCCCAGCTTCCCTACTATCTAGTTCCAGGCCATTGGCCCAGCACCGGAGCAGCCAGGTAACAATGTTCTCGTTTGGAAGACGGCTAAAATCCTTTTGCATATCTCGCAGCTCGCCTTGTGACAGCGATCGGATGATCATCGTCTCATACGTGGGTTCTACCTCTTCCTCCTGTTTTTGTGATGGCCCTGGTTCATTTTCATCCCTCACTAAGCGAGCTGTTTTCTTTAGGCACTTTCTTTTCTGTACAGGGGCCACTGACAGAGGCACAGGTGGGTTCTTCGGTTCAGCTGCAGCATCTGTCATGCTGTTACCAGATTCAGGGACCTCCTCCGCACCTTGAGGGTGCTGAACAGTATTAGACACGGCCACTCGGTAGGCATGGGCCAGGCCCCACACTGCAGCGAGCTGCGTCTCCCTGGAATTGCCAGGGCGACAGCACACTTTTCCCAATTGCTCTACCAGTTTGTCAGGGCTCTGCACTTGTTCAGGGGTGAATTCTCAAAACACTTGAGATGTCCACTGTTCTAGGAATTTCCCCATGTCTTCCCACACACCGTGTCACTTGTAACTGTCCTGCCTTGGGGCACATCTCTTGAGTTTTTTGAGTAATTCTTTAACCCCAGACAGGACCTGAAACCCATTCCAGACACACAGCAGTAGGACCATGCTAACCAGCACACCCCTGGGACATTCAATATCCTCAAAGGCTGTTGTACTCGGCCCGAACGAGAAGGGCAGGGTGAAGGGCTGGTGGACGGGATCGTGCCCCGCCTCCCCCGCCGGTTGGGCGCGATTACCAAAAAATTCCGGGAAGTGGCGCCCGAGATACGGGCACGATGTCAACGCCGCGTACACAGAGCAGCCCAGCCGCGGGGCCAGCGCCATGACCGGGCCATAAGCCCTCGTTATCCCGTACAGCGCCAGGAGGGCCCTGAGCCATCTCCCAACCGTCATAAACATCATCACAAACAGTACATAGGGCATGTAGGGAATTGTGGAAAACAACCACGAAAGCAACCAGAACAACATTATGATCAATCACTATTAACACAATAAACACGTATAACAAATTTGGCTCTGTCGTTATCCCAACCCTTCGTGCTCCACGTTGGGCGCCAAAAAGGACTGTCGTGGTTTAGCTCAGCCGGCAGCTGAGCTACCACACTGCCGCTCGCTCAACTCCTCCCTCCAGCGGGATGGGAGGAGAAAAATCAGAACGAGAGGGGCGAGACCAGTAGGTTGGGATAAGGATGATTTAATAGAACAATATCAGAAAAAGAAAAGAACAGGGTAAAACAACTATGAACGTACAAACGCGAAAAACAATACGAACCAACCGCACGCAAAACGCACCGCCCGCTCCCGATCAACGAAGCGAACCCCTCCCTCGGCTGCTGCCGCATTAAACACCCTGAGCATGACGCCACATGGTATAGAATAGCCATTGGCCAGGCTGGGTCAGCTGCCTGAACCATGTCCCTTTCAGCTTCCCGCGAAAAAGAAAAAAGAAAAAAAAAAAATTAACCCCTTCCCAGCCCAACCCAGAACAGGCATTGTGAAGAAAAAGAGCTGTTGAGGTGCAATGCGGCGGAAAAGAGCTGCTGGGGTGCGACGTGGCAGTAAAGAGCTGCTGGGGTGCGATGCAGAAGCAAAGAGCTGCTGCGGTTCATTGTGGCACCAAAGAGCTACTTGGGTGGGTCAGGGCGGCAGCAAAGAGTTGCTGGGGTGTGAGACAGCAGCAAAGATCTTGTGGGTTGTGTTGCGTCGGCAAACAACTGCTGAGGTGCTATGTGGTGGAAAAGAGCTGCAGTGGTGTTACGCAGCAGCAAAGAGGTGCTGAAAGGCGACACAGAAGCAAAGAGCTGCTGGGGGGCGAAGTGTCAGAAAAGAGCTGCTGGGGTACGACGCGTCAGCAAAGAGCTGCTGGGGTGCGATGCGGCAGCAAAGAGCTGCCGGGGTGTGATGCGGCAGCAAAAAGCTGCTACGGTGCATTGTGGGTGTAAAGAGCTGCTGGGGTGCAACGTGGTTGAAAAGAGCTGCTGGGGTGCGACACGGCAGAGAAGAGCTGTTGTGGTGCGAAGTGGCAGCTAGGAGCTCTTGGGGTGCAACGTGGCTAGAAAGAACTGCTCGGGTGCATCGGGGTGGCAAAGAGCTGCTGGGTGCGATGTGGCAACAAGGAAATCCTCACAGTTGGTATTGCAAAGAAGAAGGGAACTTACCTGCTTGTACAGAGAAGAAGAAATCCTCAACACTGGTGCAGCAAGGCAGAAATCCTCAGGGGCATCGTAGCGACCAAGAGCTGCTGAGATGCGACGTGGCGGAAAAGAGCTGCTGGGGTGTAAAGAAGCAGCAAGGAGTTCTTGAGGTGCGACGCACTAGAAAGAGCTGTTGAGGTGCAACACGGCAGCAAAAAGCTGCTGGGGCGTGACGCGGCGGCAAAGAGCTGCTGGGGTGCAACGCGGCAGCAGAGAGCTGCTGGGGTGCAACGCAGTGGAAAAGAGCTGCTGGGGCGCAAGGAAGCAGAAGAGAGCTGCGGGTTTGCGACACGGTGGAGAAGAGCTGCTGGGGATCGACGCGGCAGCAAAGAGCTGCTGGGGTGCGACGCGGTGGCAAAGAGCTGCTGGGGTGTAACGCGGTGGCAAGGAGCTGCTGGGGTGCGTCGCAACCGCGAAGATCTGCTGGGGTGTGAGACGATGGGAAAGAGCTGCTGGGTTGCGTCGCGGCGGAAAAGAGCTGCTGGGGTGCGACGCGGCATCAAAGAGCTGATGGGGTGCGACATGGCGGCAAAAAGCTGCTGGGGAGCGACACGGAGGCAAGGAGCTGCTGGGGTGTGACGCAACAGTGAAGATCTGCTGGGGTGTGATGTGGCAGCAAAAAGCTGCTGGGGTGTGAGGCGACGGCAAAGAGCTGCTGGGGTGCGACGCGGTGGCAAAGAGCTGCTGGGGTGTGACGCAGCGGAAAAGAGCTGCTGGGGTGTGACGCGGTGGCAAAGAGCTGCTGGGGTGCGTCGCAACCGTGAAGATCTGCTGGGGTGTGATGTGGCAGCAAAAAGCTGCTGGGGTGTGAGGCGATGGCAAAGAGCTGCTGGGGTGCGACGCAGCGGCAAAGAGCTGCTGGGGTGCGACGCGGCAGCAAAGATCTGCTGGCGTGCGATGCAGTGAGAAACAGATGCTGTGGTGTGATGTGGCGGAAAAAACCTGCTGTTGTGCATCGGGGTGGCAAAGAGCTGCTGGGTGCGACGTGGTTGTAAAGAGCTGCTGGGGTGCGTCGCGGCGGCAAAGAGCTGCTGGGGTGCGACGCGGCAGCAAAGAGCTGCTGGGGTGCGACGCGGTTGAAAAGTGCTGCTGGGGTGCGACGTGATTGTAAAGAGCTGCTGGGGTGCGTCGTGGCAAGAAGGAAATCCTCGTAGTTGGTATTGCAAAGAAGAAGGGAACTTACGTGCTTGTATGGAGAAGAAGCTATCCTGAACATTGGCGTAGTAAGAAAGAAATCCTCAAGGGCATCGTGGCGACCAGGAGCTGTTGAGGTGCGATGCGGTGGAAAAGAGCTGCTGGGGTGCAACGCGGCGGCAAAGAGCTGCTGGGGTGTGACGCGGTGGCAAGGAGTTGCTGGGGTGCGTCGCAACCTTGAAGATCTGCTGGGGTGTGACGTGGCAGCAAAAAGCTGCTGGGGTGTGAGGCGATGGCAAAGAGCTGCTGGGTTGCGACGCGGTGGAAAAGAGCTGCTGGGGTGCGAAGCAGCGGCAAAGAGCTGCTGGGGTGCGACGAGGCGGCAAAGAGATGCTGGGGTGCAAGGCGGGTGTAACGAGCTGCTGGGGTGCGTCGTGGCGAGAAGGAAATCCTCGTTGTTGGCATTGCAAAGAAGAGAACTTACCTGTTTGTGCGGAGAAGAAGAAATCCTCAACGGTGCTGTAGCAAGGAAGAAATCCTCAGGGGCATCCTGGCGAGAAAGAGCATTTGAGATGCGATGCGGCGGCAAAGAGCTGCTGGGGTGTGACGTGGTGGCAAGGAGCTGCTGGGGTGCGTCGCAACAGCGAAGATCTGCTGGGGTATGATGTGGAAGCAAAAAGCTGCTGGGGTGCGACGCGGCGGCAAGGAGCTGCTGGGGTGCGACGCGGTAGAAAAGAGCTGCTGGCGTGCGATGCAGTGAGAAACATGCTGTGGTGTGATGTGGCGGAAAAAACCTGCAGATGTGCGTCGGGGTGGCAAAGAGCTGCTGGGTGCGATGTGGTTGAAAAGTGCTGCTGGGGTGCGATGTGGTTGTAAAGAGCTGCTGGGGTGCGTCGTGGCAAGAAGGAAATCCTCGTAGTTGGTATTGCAAAGAAGAAGGGAACTTACCTGCTTGTATGGAGAAGAAGCTATCCTGAACATTGGTGTAGTAAAGAAAGAAATCCTCATGGGCATCGTGGCGACCAAGAGCTGTTGAGGTGCGATGCAGCGGAAAAGAGCTGCTGGGGTGCGACGTGGATGCAAAGAGCTGCTGGAGAGCTTCGCGACAGCCCAGAGTTTCTGGGTGTGATGTGGCAGCAAAAAGCTGCTGGGGTGTGAGGCGGCACCAAAGAGCTGCTGGGGTGCGTCGTGGGTGTAAAGAGCTGCTGGGGTGCAACGCGGCAGCAATGAGCTGCTGGGGAGCCAAGCGGTGGCAAAAAGCTGCTGGGGTGCATCGCGGTTGTAAAGAGCTGCTGGGCTGAGAAGTGGCAGCAAAGACCTGCCGGGGTGCAACGCTGCAGCAAAGAGCTGCTGGGGTGCAACGTGGCAGCAGGCTGGGGTGCAAAGCAGCGGAAAAGAGCTTCTGAGGTGCAACAGAGCAGAAAAGAACTGCGGGTTTGCGACGCGGTAGAAAAGAGCTGCTGGGGTGCGACGCGGTGGCAAAGAGCTGCTGGGGTGTGACGCAGTGGAAAAGAGCTGCTGGGGTGCAAGGCAGCAGAAAAGAGCTGCGGGTTTGCGACACGGTGGAGAAGAGCTGCTGGGCAGCGACGCGGCAGCAAAGAGCTGCTGGGGTGCGACGCGGTGGAAAAGATCTGCTGGGGTGCGACGCGGTGGAAAAGATCTGCTGGGGTGCGACGCGGTGGAAAAGAGCTGCTGGGGTGCGTCGCAACCGTGAAGATCTGCTGGGGTGTTAGACGATGGGAAAGAGCTGCTGGGTTGCGTCGCCATTGTAAAGAGCTGCTGGGGTGCGTTGCGGCGGCAAAGAGCTGCTGGGGCGCGACGCGGCGGCAAAGAGCTGCTGGGGTGCGACGCGGTGGCAAAGAGCTGCTGGGGTGCGACGCGGTTGTAAAGAGCTGCTGGGGTGAGAAGCAGCAGCAAAGACCTGCTGGGGTGCAACGCTGCAGCTCTTTGCCACCCAAAGTGCTGCTGGGGTGCGACGTGATTGTAAAGAGCTGCTGGGGTGCGTCGTGGCAAGAAGGAAATCCTCGTAGTTGGTATTGCAAAGAAGAAGGGAACTTACCTGCTTGTATGGAGAAGAAGCTATCCTGAACATTGGTGTAGTAAGGAAGAAATCCTCAAGGGCATCGTGGCGACCAAGAGCTGTTGAGGTGCGATGCGGTGGAAAAGAGCTGCTGGGGTGCGACGCGGCGGCAAAGAGCTGCTGGGGTGCGACGCGGTGGGAAAGAGCTGCTGGGGTGTGACGCGGTGGCAAGGAGCTGCTGGGGTGCGTCGCAACCTTGAAGATCTGCTGGGGTGCGACGCGGTGGGAAAGAGCTGCTGGGGTGCGAAGCAGCGGCAAAGAGCTGCTGGGGTGCGACGAGGCGGCAAAGAGATGCTGGGGTGCAAGGCGGGTGTAACGAGCTGCTGGGGTGCGTCGTGGCGAGAAGGAAATCCTCGTTGTTGGCATTGCAAAGAAGAGAACTTACCTGTTTCTACGGAGAAGAAGAAAACCTCAACGGTGCTGCAGGAAGGAAGAAATCCTCAGGGGCATCGTGGCGAGAAAGAGCTGTTGAGATGCGATGCGGCGGAAAAGAGCTGCTGGGGTGCAACGCAGCGGAAAAGAGCTGCTGGGGTGCGACGCGGCGGCAAAGAGCTGCTGGGGTGCGACGCGGCGGCAAAGAGCTGCTGGGGTGTGACGCGGCAGCAAAGAGCTGCTGCGTGCGACGCGGCGGCAAAGAGCTGCTGGGGTGTGACGCGGCGGAAAAGAGCTGCTGGGGTGCGACGCGGCGGAAAAGAGCTGCTGGGGTGTGACGCGGCGGAAAAGAGCTGCTGGGGTGCGAGGCGGCGGCAAAGAGATGCTGCGGTGCGAGGCGGCGGCAAAGAGATGCTGCGGTGCGAGGCGGCAGCAAAGACCTGCTGGGGTGCGACGTGGTGGAAAAGAGCTGCTGGGGTGCGACGCGGCAGCAAAGAGCTGCTGGGGTGCGACGCGGCAGCAAAGAGCTGCTGGGGTGTGAGGCGACGGCAAAGAGCTGCTGGGGTGCGACGCGGTGGCAAAGAGCTGCTGGGGTGCGACGCGGTGGCAAAGAGCTGCTGGGGTGCGACGCGGTGGCAAAGAGCTGCTGGGGTGAGAAGCGGCAGCAAAGACCTGCTGGGGTGCAACGCTGCAGCAAAGAGCTGCTGGGGTGCAACGCGGTTGAAAAGTGCTGCTGGGGTGCGACGTGCTTGTAAAGAGCTGCTGGGGTGCGTCGTGGCAAGAAGGAAATCCTCGTAGTTGGTATTGCAAAGAAGAAGGGAACTTACCTGCTTGTATGGAGAAGAAGCTATCCTGAACATTGGTGTAGAAAGAAAGAAATCCTCAAGGGCATCGTGGCGACCAAGAGCTGTTGAGGTGCGATGCGGTGGAAAAGAGCTGCTGGGGTGCGACGCGGCGGCAAAGAGCTGCTGGGGTGCGACGCGGTGGAAAAGAGCTGCTGGGGTACGAAGCAGTGGCAAAAAGCTGCTGGGGTGCGACGAGGCGGCAAAGAGATGCTGGGGTGCAAGGCGGGTGTAACGAGCTGCTGGGGTGCGTCGTGGCGAGAAGGAAATCCTCGTTGTTGGCATTGCAAAGAAGAGAACTTACCTGTTTCTACGGAGAAGAAGAAAACCTCAACGGTGCTGTAGCAAGGAAGAAATCCTCAGGGGCATCGTGGCGAGAAAGAGCTGTTGAGATGCGATGCGGCAGCAAAGAGCTGCTGGGGTGCAACGCAGCGGAAAAGAACTGCGGGTTTGCGACGCGGTGGAAAAGAGCTGCTGGGGTGCGACGCTGCAGCAAAGAGCTGCTGGGGTGCGACGCAGCGGCAAAGAGCTGCTGGGGTGCGACGCAGCGGCAAAGAGCTGCTGGGGTGCGACGCGGAAGTAAAGAGCTGCTGGGGTGCGACGCTGCAGCAAAGAGCTGCTGGGGTGCGACGCAGCGGCAAAGAGCTGCTGGGGTGAGAAGCGGCAGCAAAGAGCTGCTGGGGTGCAACGCTGCAGCAAAGAGCTGCTGGGGTGCGACGCGGCAGCAGAGAGCTGCTGGGGTGCAACGCAGTGGAAAAGAGCTGCTGGGGTGCGACGCGGTGGAAAAGAGCTGCTAGGGTGCGACGCGGTGGAAAGAGCTGCTGGGGTGTAATGCGGTGGCAAGGAGCTGCTGGGGTGCGTCGCAACCGCGAAGATCTGCTGGGGTGTTAGACGATGGGAAAGAGCTGCTGGGTTGCGTCGCCATTGTAAAGAGCTGCTGGGGTGCGTCGCGGCGGCAAAGAGCTGCTGGGGTGCGACGCGGAAGCAAAGAGGTGCTGGGGTGCGTCGCGGAAGCAAAGAGCTGATGGGATGCTTCGCAACAGTGAAGATCTGCTGGGGTGTGATGCGGCAGCAAAAAGCTGCTGGGGTGTGATGCGGCAGCAAAGAGCTGCTGGGGTGCTACGCCGCGGCAAAGAGCTGCTGGGGTGCGACGCGGTGGCAAAGAGCTGCTGGGGTGCGACGCGGTGGCAAAGAGCTGCTGGGGTGCGACGCGGTTGTAAAGAGCTGCTGGGGTGAGAAGCGGCAGCAAAGACCTGCTGGGGTGCAACGCTGCAGCAAAGAGCTGCTGGGGTGCAACGCGGTTCAAAAGTGCTGCTGGGGTGCGACGTGATTGTAAAGAGCTGCTGGGGTGCGACGTGGCAAGAAGAAAATCCTCGTAGTTGGTATTGCAAAGAGGAAGGGAACTTACCTGCTTGTATGGAGAAGAAGCTATCCTGAACATTGGTGTAGTAAGAAAGAAATCCTCATGGGCATCGTGGTGACCAAGAGCTGTTGAGGTGCGATGCGGCGGAAAAGAGCTGCTGGAGTGCGACGCGGCGGAAAAGAGCTGCTGGGGTGTGACGCGGTGGCAAGGAGCTGCTGGGGTGCGTCGCAACCTTGAAGATCTGCTGGGGTGCGACGCGGTGGGAAAGAGCTGCTGGGGTGCGAAGCAGCGGCAAAGAGCTGCTGGGGTGCGACGCGGCGGCAAAGAGATGCTGGGGTGCAAGGCGGGTGTAACGAGCTGCTGGGGTGCGTCGTGGCGAGAAGGAAATCCTCGTTGTTGGCATTGCAAAGAAGAGAACTTACCTGTTTCTACGGAGAAGAAGAAAACCTCAACGGTGCTGCAGGAAGGAAGAAATCCTCAGGGGCATCGTGGCGAGAAAGAGCTGTTGAGATGCGATGCGGCAGCAAAGAGCTGCTGGGGTGCAACGCAGCGGAAAAGAGCTGCTGGGGTGCGACGCGGCGGCAAAGAGCTGCTGGGGTGCGACGCGGCGGCAAAGAGCTGCTGGGGTGTGACGCGGCAGCAAAGAGCTGCTGCGTGCGACGCGGCGGCAAAGAGCTGCTGGGGTGCGACGCGGCGGCAAAGAGCTGCTGGGGTGCGACGCGGCGGCAAAGAGCTGCTGGGGTGCGACGCGGCGGAAAAGAGCTGCTGGGGTGTGACGCGGCGGAAAAGAGCTGCTGGGGTGCGAGGCGGCGGCAAAGAGATGCTGCGGTGCGAGGCGGCGGCAAAGAGATGCTGCGGTGCGAGGCGGCAGCAAAGAGGTGCTGGGGTGCGACGCGGCGGCAAAGAGCTGCTGGGGTGCGACGCGGCAGCAAAGAGCTGCTGGGGTGCGACGCGGCGGCAAAGAGCTGCTGGGGTGCGACGCGGCAGCAAAGAGCTGCTGGGGTGCGACGCAGCGGCAAAGAGCTGCTGGGGTGCGACGCGGTGGCAAAGAGCTGCTGGGGTGCGACGCAGCGGAAAAGAGCTGCTGGGGTGAGAAGCGGCAGCAAAGAGCTGCTGGGGTGCAACGCTGCAGCAAAGAGCTGCTGGGGTGCAACGCGGTTGAAAAGTGCTGCTGGGGTGCGACGTGATTGTAAAGAGCTGCTGGGGTGCGTCGTGGCAAGAAGGAAATCCTCGTAGTTGGTATTGCAAAGAAGAAGGGAACTTACCTGCTTGTATGGAGAAGAAGCTATCCTGAACATTGGTGTAGTAAGAAAGAAATCCTCAAGGGCATCGTGGCGACCAAGAGCTGTTGAGGTGCGATGCGGTGGAAAAGAGCTGCTGGGGTGCGACGCGGCGGCAAAGAGCTGCTGGGGTGCGACGCGGTGGGAAAGAGCTGCTGGGGTACGAAGCAGCGGCAAAAAGCTGCTGGGGTGCGACGAGGCGGCAAAGAGATGCTGGGGTGCAAGGCGGGTGTAACGAGCTGCTGGGGTGCGTCGTGGCGAGAAGGAAATCCTCGTTGTTGGCATTGCAAAGAAGAGAACTTACCTGTTTCTACGGAGAAGAAGAAAACCTCAACGGTGCTGTAGCAAGGAAGAAATCCTCACGGGCATCGTGGTGAGAAAGAGCTGTTGAGATGCGATGCGGCAGCAAAGAGCTGCTGGGGTGCAACGCAGCGGAAAAGAACTGCGGGTTTGCGACGCGGTGGAAAAGAGCTGCTGGGGTGCGACGCTGCAGCAAAGAGCTGCTGGGGTGCGACGCGGTGGAAAAGAGCTGCTGGGGTGCGACGCGGCAGCAAAGAGCTGCTGGGGTGCGACGCGGCAGCAAAGAGCTGCTGGGGTGCAACACGTTGGAAAAGATCTGCTGGGGTGCGACGCGGTGGAAAGGAGCTGCTAGGGTGCGACGCGGTGGAAAGAGCTGCTGGGGTGTAATGCGGTGGCAAGGAGCTGCTGGGGTGCGTCGCAACCGCGAAGATCTGCTGGGGTGTTAGACGATGGGAAAGAGCTGCTGGGTTGCGTCGCCATTGTAAAGAGCTGCTGGGGTGCGTCGCGGCGGCAAAGAGCTGCTGGGGTGCGACGCGGAAGCAAAGAGGTGCTGGGGTGCGTCGCGGAAGCAAAGAGCTGATGGGATGCATCGCAACAGTGAAGATCTGCTGGGGTGTGATGCGGCAGCAAAAAGCTGCTGGGGTGTGATGCGGCAGCAAAGAGCTGCTGGGGTGCTACGCCGCGGCAAAGAGCTGCTGGGGTGCGACGCGGTGGCAAAGAGCTGCTGGGGTGCGACGCGGTTGTAAAGAGCTGCTGGGGTGAGAAGCGGCAGCAAAGACCTGCTGGGGTGCAACGCTGCAGCAAAGAGCTGCTGGGGTGCAACGCGGTTCAAAAGTGCTGCTGGGGTGCGACGTGATTGTAAAGAGCTGCTGGGGTGCGACGTGGCAAGAAGAAAATCCTCGTAGTTGGTATTGCAAAGAAGAAGGGAACTTACCTGCTTGTATGGAGAAGAAGCTATCCTGAACATTGGTGTAGTAAGAAAGAAATCCTCATGGGCATCGTGGTGACCAAGAGCTGTTGAGGTGCGATGCGGCGGAAAAGAGCTGCTGGAGTGCGACGCGGCGGAAAAGAGCTGCCGGGGTGTGACGCGGTGGCAAGGAGCTGCTGGGGTGTGTCGCAACCTTGAAGATCTGCTGGGGTGTGACGTGGCAGCAAAAAGCTGCTGGGGTGTGAGGCGATGGCAAAGAGCTGCTGGGGTGCGAAGCAGCGGCAAAAAGCTGCTGGGGTGCGACGAGGCGGCAAAGAGATGCTGGGGTGCAAGGCAGGTGTAACGAGCTGCTGGGGTGCGTCGTGGCGAGAAGGAAATCCTCGTTGTTGGCATTGCAAAGAACAGAACTTACCTGTTTCTACGGAGAAGAAGAAAACCTCAACGGTGCTGTAGCAAGGAAGAAATCCTCAGGGGCATCGTGGCGAGAAAGAGCTGTTGAGATGCGATGCAGCAGCAAAGAGCTGCTGGGGTGCAACGCAGCGGCAAAGAGCTGCTGGGGTGTAACGCGGTGGCAAGGAGCTGCTGGGGAGCATCGCAACCGTGAAGATCTGCTGGGGTGTGATGTGGCAGCAAAAAGCTGCTGGGGTGTGAGGCGATGGCAAAGAGCTGCTGGGGTGCGACGCGGCGGCAAAGAGCTGCTGGGGTGCGAGGCGGCGGCAAAGAGCTGCTGGGGTGCGAGGCGGTGGGAAAGAGCTGCTGGGGTACGAAGCAGCGGCAAAGAGCTGCTGGGGTGCGACGAGGCGGCAAAGAGATGCTGGGGTGCAAGGCGGGTGTAACGAGCTGCTGGGGTGCGTCGTGGCGAGAAGGAAATCCTCGTTGTTGGCATTGCAAAGAAGAGAACTTACCTGTTTCTACGGAGAAGAAGAAAACCTCAACGGTGCTGTAGCAAGGAAGAAATCCTCAGGGGCATCGTGGCGAGAAAGAGCTGTTGAGATGCGATGCGGCAGCAAAGAGCTGCTGGGGTGCAACGCAGCGGAAAAGAACTGCGGGTTTGCGACGCGGCATCAAAGAGCTGCTGGGGTGCGACGCGGCGGCAAAGAGCTGCTGGGGTGCGACGCGGTGGCAAAGAGCTGCTGGGGTGCGACGCGGAAGCAAAGAGCTGCTGGGGTGCGACGCGGTGGCAAAGAGCTGCTGGGGTGCGACGCGGAAGCAAAGAGCTGCTGGGGTGTGACGCAACGGCAAAGAGCTGCTGGGGTGCGACGCAGCGGCAAAGAGCTGCTGGGGTGCGACGCTGCAGCAAAGAGCTGCTGGGGTGCGACGCGGAAGCAAAGATCTGCTGGGGTGCGACACGTTGGAAAAGATCTGCTGGGGTGCGACGCGGTGGAAAGAGCTGCTGGGGTGTAACGCGGTGGCAAGGAGCTGCTGGGGTGCGTCGCAACCGTGAAGATCTGCTGGGGTGTTAGACGATGGGAAAGAGCTGCTGGGTTGCGTCGCCATTGTAAAGAGCTGCTGGGGTGCGTCGCGGCGGCAAAGAGCTGCTGGGGTGCGACGCGGAAGCAAAGAGCTGATGGTATGCATCGCAACAGTGAAGATCTGCTGGGTTGCGATGCGGCAGCAAAGAGCTGCTGGGGTGCGACGCCGCGGCAAAGAGCTGCTGGGGTGCGACGCCGCGGCAAAGAGCTGCTGGGGTACGAAGCAGCGGCAAAGAGCTGCTGGGGTGCGACGAGGCGGCAAAGAGATGCTGGGGTGCAAGGCGGGTGTAACGAGCTGCTGGGGTGCGTCGTGGCGAGAAGGAAATCCTCGTTGTTGGCATTGCAAAGAAGAGAACTTACCTGTTTCTACAGAGAAGAAGAAAACCTCAACGGTGCTGTAGCAAGGAAGAAATCCTCAGGGGCATCGTGGCGAGAAAGAGCTGTTGAGATGCGATGCGGCAGCAAAGAGCTGCTGGGGTGCAATGCAGCGGAAAAGAACTGCGGGTTTGCGACGCGGCGGCAAAGAGCTGCTGGGGTGCGACGCGGCGGCAAAGAGCTGCTGGGGTGCGACGCGGCGGCAAAGAGCTGCTGGGGTGCGACGCGGAAGCAAAGAGCTGCTGGGGTGCGACGCGGTGGCAAAGAGCTGCTGGGGTGCGACGCAGTTGTAAAGAGCTGCTGGGGTGTGACGCAACGGCAAAGAGCTGCTGGGGTGCGACGCAGCGGCAAAGAGCTGCTGGGGTGCGACGCGGAAGCAAAGAGCTGCTGGGGTGCGACGCGGAAGCAAAGAGCTGCTGGGGTGCGACACGTTGGAAAAGATCTGCTGGGGTGCGACGCGGTGGAAAAGAGCTGCTGGGGTGTAACGCGGTGGCAAGGAGCTGCTGGGGTGCGTCGCAACCGCGAAGATCTGCTGGGGTGTTAGACGATGGGAAAGAGCTGCTGGGTTGCGTCGCCATTGTAAAGAGCTGCTGGGGTGCGTCGCGGCGGCAAAGAGCTGCTGGGGTGCGACGCGGAAGCAAAGAGCTGATGGTATGCATCGCAACAGTGAAGATCTGCTGGGTTGCGATGCGGCAGCAAAGAGCTGCTGGGGTGCGACGCCGCGGCAAAGAGCTGCTGGGGTGCGACGCCGCGGCAAAGAGCTGCTGGGGTGCGACGCAGCAGCAAAGAGCTGCTGGGGTGCGACGCGGTGGCAAAGAGCTGCTGGGGTGCGACGCGGTTGTAAAGAGCTGCTGGGGTGAGAAGCGGCAGCAAAGAGCTGCTGGGGTGCAACGCGGTTCAAAAGTGCTGCTGGGGTGCGACGTGATTGTAAAGAGCTGCTGGGGTGCGACGTGGCAAGAAGAAAATCCTCGTAGTTGGTATTGCAAAGAGGAAGGGAACTTACCTGCTTGTATGGAGAAGAAGCTATCCTGAACATTGGTGTAGTAAGAAAGAAATCCTCATGGGCATCGTGGTGACCAAGAGCTGTTGAGGTGCGATGCGGCGGAAAAGAGCTGCTGGAGTGTGACGCGGCGGCAAAGAGCTTCTGGGGTGTGACGCGGTGGCAAGGAGCTGCTGGGGTGCGTCGCAACCTTGAAGATCTGCTGGGGTGTGACGTGGCAGCAAAAAGCTGCTGGGGTGTGAGGCGATGGCAAAGAGCTGCTGGGGTGCGACGCGGCGGCAAAGAGCTGCTGGGGTGCGACGCGGCGGCAAGGAGCTGCTGGGGAGTGTCGCAACCGTGAAGATCTGCTGGGGCGTGATGTGGCAGCAAAAAGCTGCTGGGGTGTGAGGCGATGGCAAAGAGCTGCTGGGTTGCGACGCGGTGGAAAAGAGCTGCTGGGGTGCGACGCGGCGGAAAAGAGCTGCTGGGGTGCGACGCGGCGGCAAAGAGCTGCTGGGGTGCGACGCGGCGGCAAAGAGCTGCTGGGGTGCGACGCGGCATCAAAGAGCTGCTGGGGTGTGACGCGGCGGCAAAGAGCTGCTGGGGTGTAACGCGGTGGCAAGGAGCTGCTGGGGAGCGTCGCAACCGTGAAGATCTGCTGGGGTGTGATGTGGCAGCAAAAAGCTGCTGGGGTGTGAGGCGATGGCAAAGAGCTGCTGGGTTGCGACGCGGTGGAAAAGAGCTGCTGGGGTGCGACGCGGCGGCAAAGAGCTGCTGGGGTGTGATGTGGCAGCAAAGAGCTGCTGGGGTCCGACGCGGCGGCAAAGAGCTGCTGCGGTGCGAGGCGGGTGTAACGAGCTGCTGGGGTGCGTCGTGGCGAGAAGGAAATCCTCGTTGTTGGCATTGCAAAGAAGAGAACTTACCTGTTTCTACGGAGAAGAAGAAATCCTCAACGGTGCTGTAGCAAGGAAGAAATCCTCAGGGGCATCGTGGCGAGAAAGAGCTGTTGAGATGCGATGCGGCGGCAAAGAGCTGCTGGGGTGCGACGTGGGTGTAAAGAGCTGCTGGGGTGCAATGCGGCAGCAAAGAGCTCTTGGGGTGCAACGCGGCAGCAATGAGCTGCTGGGGAGCCAAGCAGTGGCAAAAAGCTGCTGGGGTGCGTCGCGGTTGTAAAGAGCTGCTGGGCTGAGAAGCGGCAGCAAAGACCTGCTGGGGTGCCACGCTGCAGCAAAGACCTGCTGGGGTGCCACGCTGCAGCAAAGACCTGCTGGGGTGCCACGCTGCAGCAAAGACCTGCTGGGGTGCGACGTGGTGGAAAAGAGCTGCTGGGGTGCGTCGTGGGTGTAAAAGAGCTGCTGGGGTGCGAGGTGGCGAAGAGCTGCTGGGGTACGACGCGGCAGCAAAGAGCTGCTGGGTGTAATACGTGGGAAACTACTGGCCCATACCACAAAATCCAATAAACGCAATACATGCAACACCAAACACACAAGACATACGCCACATGTCATACAATACCAATAACGAAACAGAAAATAGTTACAGACAATGCAATAGACAATACAAGCTACCGTCAAGTCGATTACTACCGTATCATAGAAAACATACAATGCACAAGAGAATACTAAATAGAACACACAACACAACACAAACTACACTACGCTATGCAAAACAAACTTCGGTACAACGCCAACTGCAGTACAATACAATACCTAGAGGGCAACACAAGGAATGAAACACAGACAACACCATGAAGACGACGCATGAAAACCATAACGTACCGTATAGGACAACGCAACACACCCAAGGTACCACACCACGTACAATACTTACGATACAACGCGTTAAACAATCCAACACGTACAATACAATCAATACCACACCGTACACTAACACCTGACAACTCTACACGCAAAACATCGCGTACAATACGCACCGCACAACACATATGAAACCATACAATAGAAGCCACAGAATACATCACAATACAAACCACGTTACATACAACACGTACAAATAGGACATACTTAACAATACACAAAAGAAACTGCAGTACAAAACACAACACAAAATAAGGCAGATACATACACGACAATAGAATACAAACTGCAATATCTACAACACAGTCCGTGCCACAAAATACTAAACATCTGACACCACATGATACGTACTCTACGATTTAGACAACATACATGCAATACACAACACTAAACGAACTCTACAAAAACATAATAAATACAACACAGCACATACAACAAATACAATGTACAACACAATGCAAGACACACAATACAACACACACAATACGTACCATACGATACGTTGCAATACTGGAAAATACTGTACCAACCACACCTACGACGGTATTCGTACCGTACAAGACGCTACGCACAATAGGGTACCAAAACACTACCAACAATATAACACAATACCATAAATACCACACGCTACATGCATTAAACCAACACCAGACGTGCAATACTATACAATACACATGGTACGTTACAACATGATACACACGATGCATACACACCTTACGATACATAGAATGACGTACATCAAACACTTTCCCGTACAGTACACACCACATGGAAAATACCATCGACACCGTACGATAAATACCATACCATCCAGCAAAACACAACACAAAAATACATAGCAGGAAACGCAAGACAAAATACAATGCAGGCAATACGATACATACGACACGATCCATATGGAACCAACAATACAAACCATACAGTACAATCCACGCAATACATCAACTACAACACAACACGCATTACAACACGCGCTGCATTACAAGAGAAAATACGTTCCAAGGGAAAATACATTCCAATGCAAAAAGCATTACAATTAAAAATACCTTATAATACGCACAGTACAATACGTACAATGCAATACATACAATACGATACCAGATACACTCTAAAGCATACAAGACAATACTTACAAGGAACAGAAAGTCAAGCAATACAGAAAACACAATGCAAAATACAAAATACAAGACAAAACACTGCACAATTCAAACACCACAAAACAGAAAAAAGTACAGTACATACAATACCACCCATACGGTAATTGCTATACTATACGGTACATGACACAAAACATACAAAACATTCTATCAGACAAACGATACAATACGATACCATTTATGACGATACAAACGGGAAGTACCACACGAAACACACGACGCACACTACAATGGAAAAAACAATACACGATGCGACACAAACAAAAGGCCAATACAATAAACGCAATGTGCTACACACAGTACAATAAGCACAATACACAGAATACAAAACACATACAACACTTACTGCACAAGGCAATTAAAAAAATACAACACCGTGCATACCACACCATATCTAACAAACCATACAAACTACAGTACAAAACAAAACCCATCACAGTACAAAGAACAACACAATTCCAAATACATTATCACACAAAACACAGCAGAAAACATATCAGAGAACACAACACCATCCACCTCAACACCAACAAATAACATACTGGATAGACCATACATAAAACACCATACAAAAAATACCCTACGTACAACGCAACAGAAAATACACGACGTACCGTGCAAAATACAATACTGCAGAAATACCACATGCACAACACACGCAAGGCATGAAACACAAGACAATACGCAAGAAATACCACACCAGCCAAGACAAAATAACACAGGCAACAAAACCCACAATCCAACGCACAACACGACACATGCCAGACATCATGACGCATACCAGAAAATACAGCGTGGACCATACCATACGCGTAATACAATGCAAAGCACAACAGCAGACTTACAACGCTAAATAATACATACGTTACACAATACGCAAAACAAATACAGTATATACAGTACAACGCACACCACACCATATATACCGGGTAACATAACACACAGAACAAACAATACAACACAAGATACAAAATGCAATACACAATAAAACGGAAAATACGATACCCAATAGAACGCAACACGCAAAATATCAAAAGTACCACACAATAAAGACAATAACTAACAGTTACAATACATATACCATACAATAAGCCCCTACAGTACAGCCCATAAAACACATACAATACAAACTACAAGACAATACCAACTACAAACAACAAAGTAGAACAGAACACACACAAGAGCATATCATGCAATAAGACACATCTAATACATAAAAGACAATCTGCAGTACGTACAACAAAAGAAATGCCATGCAATACCAAATACAACACATACAGGTCAAGAGCTACAGTTCAACACACACGATGCATACAGTGCAATACAAAACAATAAATAACATACCACAGAAAATGCAGTACGTGCAAAATGCAATACAAAATACTATACCATATCACACAGGATGCCACACAATACAGACCGTACAATACGTTCCGTACCTACAGTACGTACAACACGTGACGAACAATACCATACAACGCATCTCATGCAATATACACCATACCTACCAAAACCAGAGGCAGAATACAGAGACGAAATACAACACATACCACACAAAAACCATATAAAACCATACAACAGAAAACATACGGTGCGACCCATAGAATATATTAAAATACAAATTACATTACAGTACAAATTACATGACAGTACATATAACACAATAAGCAATACCAAAGACATTACAACACATACAAGCAACAGGATACAAGGAACACAACACAAAAATACAATGTGATACAAAACACATTACCAAACATACCACACAAAATAATAAAAACACAAAATACATAAAACAAAAGACAGGATTATACAAACAATACAATACGGTAAGTGTCATACCGCACATGATACATGTAATACAGTAAATGTTAAACCACACGCTATATGCAGTACACAACAAAAAACCCACTACAGTAGAATGCAAAACACAACGCAAAACACATGAAATACAATACGTACAGCACAAACATAACGCCCAGTAAAAAATGCACTGTAGCACGAACAATACGACACATCGTACGTTACATACAAGACACGCAACACGCAGGACAAGACGAATCAGAACATGAAACACGAAACAAAGTGCAGTGCAATACAAAACATCCTGCAGTACCAACCACAACACAAAACACAGGAAAACACAGACTGTAGAAAACACAATACCTACAATACAACGCATGCCGTACAATACCACAGAGGATACGTACAATACCACCCATTACATTCCTTACCATACAATACATACTATGCATGCAATGCTATACCTGCGATACGATCAAATCCACACCGTCCAACAAAACACAACATGTGCAAGACACACCAGGAAACGCAAGACAATTGCAAGTGTTGCAATGTCTGTTGTATGGCATGGGGTGTGTTGTGGAGTTTGTGTGGTACGGTTCCGTACGTCTTGTGTACATTGGTACATACAGTACAATAAACACAATACATAGAATATAAAACACATACAATACATACTACACAAGGCAATACAAAAGCCTACACAAGACGTACGGAACCGTACCACACAAACTCCACAACACATCCCATGCCATACAACAGACACCGCAACACTTAACTACATTACAAGAGAAAATATATTACAAAAAAAAAAACCACATTTCAATACAAAAACCATCACACTAACAAATACATTACAATACACACACTATATACAATGCAACACATACAACACAACGTGAAATACCTTACAATACCAAAATACGTTACAATACCAAATACATCACAAACCACACAAGGCAATACACACAAGAAAGAGCCAACCACACAACACGGAAAATACAATACAAACACAATACAAAATAAAATACATGCAACACAGAACAGTACCACACATTCAGTACAACGTATACAATACCAGACATACCACGGTAACTGTCATACCATACAGGACATACACTACACAATACAAAGCAATCTACCCAACGGTACAAAACATTAGATCTAAAATGCAAAACAAAATATTATATAATACGAACAACACAACATCATAAATACAACGCCATATCTTACGCTACAAACAACACGATAAATACCATACCAGACAGAGAATACACACTACAAAACCACAAACAAGCCGCATATCACACAAAGTAAGCTAGAATATAATAAACACAAAATGGTACACACATACAATACATACAATACACAGAATACATACAATATACAATAGAAATATAAAATATATACAATACATACAACAATAATTAGAACACAATACATACCACGCACATTTTGAAAAAATCTTCAAGGGCATCGTGGCGAAGAAGAGCTGTTGAGGTGCGACGCGGCAGAAAAGAGCTGCTGGGGTGCGACGCGGCGGAAAAGAGCTGATGGGGTGTGACGCGGTGGCAAGGAGCTGCTGGGGTGCTACACAGAGGCGAAGAGCTGTCGGGGTGCGATGCGGCAGCAAAGAGCTGCTTGGGGTGTGGCGCGGTGGCAAAGAGCTGCTGAGGTGCGACGCGGCGCTAAAGAGCTGCTGGGGTGAGAAGCGGCAGCAAAGAGGTGCTGGGGTGCAACGCGGTTGAAAAGTGCTGCTGGGGTGCGACGCAGCGGCAAAGAGCTGCTGGGGTGCGAGGCGGGTGTAACGAGCTGCTGGGGTGCGTCGTGGCGAGAAGGAAATCCTCGTTGTCGGTATTGCGAAGAAAAGAACTTACCTGCTTGTACGGAGAAGAAGAAATCCTCGAAGGTGCTGTAGCAAGGAAGAAATTCTCAGGGGCATCGTGGCGAGAAAGAGCTGTTGAGATGCGATGCAGCGGAAAAGAGCTGCTGGGGTGCGACATGGCGGCAAAGAGCTGCTGGGGTGCGACGCGGCAGCAAAGAGCTGCTGGGGCGCAACGCGGTAGAAAAGATCTGCTGGCGTGCGATGCAGTGAGAAACAGATGCTGTGGTGTGATGTGGCGGAAAAAACCTGCTGTTGTGCATCGGGGTGGCAAAGAGCTGCTGGGTGCGACGTGGTTGTAAAGAGCTGCTGGGGTGCGTCGTGGCAAGAAGGAAATTCTCGTAGTTGGTATTGCAAAGAAGAAGGGAACTTACCTGCTTGTATGGAGAAGAAGCTATCCTGAACATTGGTGTAGTAAGAAAGAAATCCTCAAGGGCATCGTGGCGACCAAGAGCTGTCGAGGTGCGATGCGGTGGAAAAGAGCTGCTGGGGTGCGACGTGGATGCAAAGAGCTGCTGGAGAGCTTCGCGACAGCCCAGAGTTTCTGGGTGTGATGTGGCAGCAAAAAGCTGCTGAGGTGTGAGGCGGCACCAAAGAGCTGCTGGGGTGCGTCGTGGGTGTAAAGAGCTGCTGGGGTGCAATACGGCGGACAGGAGCTGCCGGGGTGCGCCACGGCAGAGAAGAGCTGCTGGGGTGCGAAGTGGCAGCAAAGAGCTCTTGGGGTGCAACGCGGCAGCAATGAACTGCTGGGGAGCCAAGCAGAGGCAAAAAGCTATTGGGGTGCATCGCGGTGGCAAAGAGCTGCTGGGGTGCGACGCGGTGGCAAAGAGCTGCTGGGGTGCGACGCGGTGGAAAAGAGCTGCTGGGGTGCGACGCGGTGGAAAAGAGCTGCTGGGGTGCGACGCGGTGGAAAAGAGCTGCTGGGGTGCGACGCGGCAGCAAAGAGCTGATGGGGTGCGTCGCAACAGTGAAGATCTGCTGGGGTGTGATGCGGCAGCAAAAAGCTGCTGAGGTGTGAGGCGACGGCAAAGAGATGCTGGGGTGCGACGCGGAGGCAAAGAGCTGCTGGGGTGCGTCGCAACCGTGAAGATCTGCTGGGGTGTTAGACGATGGGAAAGAGCTGCTGGGTTGCGTTGCCATTGTAAAGAGCTGCTGGGGTGCGTCGCGGCGGCAAAGAGCTGCTGGGGTGCGAGGCGGCGGCAAAGAGATGCTGCGGTGCGAGGCGGCGGCAAAGAGATGCTGTGGTGCGTCGTGGCGAGAAGGAAATCCTCGTTGTTGGCATTGCAAAGAAGAGAACTTACCTGTTTGTACGGAGAAGAAGAAAACCTCAACGGTGCTGTAGCAAGGAAGAAATCCTCAGGGGCATCGTGGCGAGAAAGAGCTGTTGAGATGCGATGCGGCGGCAAAGAGCTGTTGGGGTGCAACGCAGCAGAAAAGAGCTGCTGGGGTGCAAGGCAGCAGAAAAGAGCTGTGGGTTTGCGACACGGTGGAGAAGAGCTGCTGGGCAGCGACGCGGCAGCAAAGAGCTGCTGGGGTGCGACGCGGTGGAAAGAGCTGCTGGGGTGCATTGCAACCGTGAAGATCTGCTGGGGTGTTAGACGATGGGAAAGAGCTGCTGGGTTGCGTCGCCATTGTAAACAGCTGCTGGGGTGCGTCGCGGCGGCAAAGAGCTGCTGGGGTGCGACGCGGCAGCAAAGAGCTGCTGGGGTGCGACGCGGTGGCAAAGACCTGCTGGGGTGAGAAGCGGCAGCAAAGACCTGCTGGGGTGCAACGCTGCAGCAAAGAGCTGCTGGGGTGCAACGCGGTTGAAAAGTGCTGCTGGGGTGCGACGTGATTGTAAAGAGCTGCTGGGGTGCGTCGTGGCAAGAAGGAAATCCTCGTAGTTGGTATTGCAAAGAAGAAGGGAACTTACCTGCTTGTATGGAGAAGAAGCTATCCTGAACATTGGTGTAGTAAGGAAGAAATCCTCAAGGGCATCGTGGCGACCAGGAGCTGTTGAGGTGCGATGCGGTGGAAAAGAGCTGCTGGGGTGCGACGCGGCGGCAAAGAGCTGCTGGGGTGTGACGCGGTGGCAAGGAGTTGCTGGGGTGCGTCGCAACCTTGAAGATCTGCTGGGGTGTGACGTGGCAGCAAAAAGCTGCTGGGGTGTGAGGCGATGGCAAAGAGCTGCTGGGTTGCGACGCGGTGGAAAAGAGCTGCTGGGGTGCGAAGCAGCGGCAAAGAGCTGCTGGGGTGCGACGAGGCGGCAAAGAGATGCTGGGGTGCAAGGCGGGTGTAACGAGCTGCTGGGGTGCGTCGTGGCGAGAAGGAAATCCTCGTTGTTGGCATTGCAATGAAGAGAACTTACCTGTTTGTGCGGAGAAGAAGAAATCCTCAACGGTGCTGTAGCAAGGAAGAAATCCTCAGGGGCATCCTGGCGAGAAAGAGCATTTGAGATGCGATGCGGCGGCAAAGAGCTGCTGGGGTGTGACGTGGTGGCAAGGAGCTGCTGGGGTGCGTCGCAACAGCGAAGATCTGCTGGGGTGTGATGTGGAAGCAAAAAGCTGCTGGGGTGCGACGCGGCGGCAAGGAGCTGCTGGGGTGCGACGCGGTAGAAAAGAGCTGCTGTCGTGCGATGCAGTGAGAAACATGCTGTGGTGTGATGTGGCGGAAAAAACCTGCAGATGTGCGTCGGGGTGGCAAAGAGCTGCTGGGTGCGATGTGGTTGTAAAGAGCTGCTGGGGTGCGTCGTGGCAAGAAGGAAATCCTCGTAGTTGGTATTGCAAAGAAGAAGGGAACTTACCTGCTTGTATGGAGAAGAAGCTATCCTGAACATTGGTGTAGTAAGAAAGAAATCCTCAAGGGCATCGTGGCGACCAAGAGCTGTTGAGGTGCGATGCGGTGGAAAAGAGCTGCTGGGGTGCGACGCGGCGGCAAAGAGCTGCTGGGGTGCGACGCGGTGGGAAAGAGCTGCTGGGGTGCGACGCGGTGGAAAAGAGCTGCTGGGGTACGAAGCAGCGGCAAAAAGCTGCTGGGGTGCGACGAGGCGGCAAAGAGATGCTGGGGTGCAAGGCGGGTGTAACGAGCTGCTGGGGTGCGTCGTGGCGAGAAGGAAATCCTCGTTGTTGGCATTGCAAAGAAGAGAACTTACCTGTTTCTACGGAGAAGAAGAAAACCTCAACGGTGCTGTAGCAAGGAAGAAATCCTCACGGGCATCGTGGTGAGAAAGAGCTGTTGAGATGCGATGCGGCAGCAAAGAGCTGCTGGGGTGCAACGCAGCGGAAAAGAACTGCGGGTTTGCGACGCGGTGGAAAAGAGCTGCTGGGGTGCGACGCGGCAGCAAAGAGCTGCTGGGGTGCAACACGTTGGAAAAGATCTGCTGGGGTGCGACGCGGTGGAAAAGAGCTGCTAGGGTGCGACGCGGTGGAAAGAGCTGCTGGGGTGTAATGCGGTGGCAAGGAGCTGCTGGGGTGCGTCGCAACCGCGAAGATCTGCTGGGGTGTTAGACGATGGGAAAGAGCTGCTGGGTTGCGTCGCCATTGTAAAGAGCTGCTGGGGTGCGTCGCGGCGGCAAAGAGCTGCTGGGGTGCGACGCGGAAGCAAAGAGGTGCTGGGGTGCGTCGCGGAAGCAAAGAGCTGATGGGATGCATCGCAACAGTGAAGATCTGCTGGGGTGTGATGCGGCAGCAAAAAGCTGCTGGGGTGTGATGCGGCAGCAAAGAGCTGCTGGGGTGCTACGCCGCGGCAAAGAGCTGCTGGGGTGCGACGCGGTGGCAAAGAGCTGCTGGGGTGCGACGCGGTTGTAAAGAGCTGCTGGGGTGAGAAGCGGCAGCAAAGACCTGCTGGGGTGCAACGCTGCAGCAAAGAGCTGCTGGGGTGCAACGCGGTTCAAAAGTGCTGCTGGGGTGCGACGTGATTGTAAAGAGCTGCTGGGGTGCGACGTGGCAAGAAGAAAATCCTCGTAGTTGGTATTGCAAAGAAGAAGGGAACTTACCTGCTTGTATGGAGAAGAAGCTATCCTGAACATTGGTGTAGTAAGAAAGAAATCCTCATGGGCATCGTGGTGACCAAGAGCTGTTGAGGTGCGATGCGGCGGAAAAGAGCTGCTGGAGTGCGACGCGGCGGAAAAGAGCTGCTGGGGTGTGACGCGGTGGCAAGGAGCTGCTGGGGTGTGTCGCAACCTTGAAGATCTGCTGGGGTGTGACGTGGCAGCAAAAAGCTGCTGGGGTGTGAGGCGATGGCAAAGAGCTGCTGGGGTGCGAAGCAGCGGCAAAAAGCTGCTGGGGTGCGACGAGGCGGCAAAGAGATGCTGGGGTGCAAGGCAGGTGTAACGAGCTGCTGGGGTGCGTCGTGGCGAGAAGGAAATCCTCGTTGTTGGCATTGCAAAGAACAGAACTTACCTGTTTCTACGGAGAAGAAGAAAACCTCAACGGTGCTGTAGCAAGGAAGAAATCCTCAGGGGCATCGTGGCGAGAAAGAGCTGTTGAGATGCGATGCGGCAGCAAAGAGCTGCTGGGGTGCAATGCAGCGGAAAAGAACTGCGGGTTTGCGACGCGGCGGCAAAGAGCTGCTGGGGTGCGACGCGGCGGCAAAGAGCTGCTGGGGTGTGACGCAGCGGCAAAGAGCTGCTGGGGTGCGACGCAGCGGCAAAGAGCTGCTGGGGTGCGACGCGGAAGCAAAGAGCTGCTGGGGTGCGACGCGGAAGCAAAGATCTGCTGGGGTGCAACACGTTGGAAAAGATCTGCTGGGGTGCGACGCGGTGGAAAGAGCTGCTGGGGTGTAACGCGGTGGCAAGGAGCTGCTGGGGTGCGTCGCAACCGCGAAGATCTGCTGGGGTGTTAGACGATGGGAAAGAGCTGCTGGGTTGCGTCGCCATTGTAAAGAGCTGCTGGGGTGCGTCGCGGCGGCAAAGAGCTGCTGGGGTGCGACGCGGAAGCAAAGAGCTGATGGTATGCATCGCAACAGTGAAGATCTGCTGGGTTGCGATGCGGCAGCAAAGAGCTGCTGGGGTGCGACGCCGCGGCAAAGAGCTGCTGGGGTGCGACGCAGCGGCAAAGAGCTGCTGGGGTGCGACGCGGTGGCAAAGAGCTGCTGGGGTGCGACGCGGTTGTAAAGAGCTGCTGGGGTGAGAAGCGGCAGCAAAGAGCTGCTGGGGTGCAACGCGGTTCAAAAGTGCTGCTGGGGTGCGACGTGATTGTAAAGAGCTGCTGGGGTGCGACGTGGCAAGAAGAAAATCCTCGTAGTTGGTATTGCAAAGAGGAAGGGAACTTACCTGCTTGTATGGAGAAGAAGCTATCCTGAACATTGGTGTAGTAAGAAAGAAATCCTCATGGGCATCGTGGTGACCAAGAGCTGTTGAGGTGCGATGCGGCGGAAAAGAGCTGCTGGAGTGTGACGCGGCGGCAAAGAGCTTCTGGGGTGTGACGCGGTGGCAAGGAGCTGCTGGGGTGCGTCGCAACCTTGAAGATCTGCTGGGGTGTGACGTGGCAGCAAAAAGCTGCTGGGGTGTGAGGCGATGGCAAAGAGCTGCTGGGTTGCGACGCGGTGGAAAAGAGCTGCTGGGGTGCGAAGCAGCGGCAAAAAGCTGCTGGGGTGCGACGAGGCAGCAAAGAGATGCTGGGGTGCAAGGCGGGTGTAACGAGCTGCTGGGGTGCGTCGTGGCGAGAAGGAAATCCTTGTTGTTGGCATTGCAAAGAACAGAACTTACCTGTTTCTACGGAGAAGAAGAAAACCTCAACGGTGCTGTAGCAAGGAAGAAATCCTCAGGGGCATCGTGGCGAGAAAGAGCTGTTGAGATGCGATGCGGCAGCAAAGAGCTGCTGGGGTGCGACGCGGCGGCAAAGAGCTGCTGGGGTGCGACGCGGCGGCAAGGAGCTGCTGGGGAGTGTCGCAACCGTGAAGATCTGCTGGGGCGTGATGTGGCAGCAAAAAGCTGCTGGGGTGTGAGGCGATGGCAAAGAGCTGCTGGGTTGCGACGCGGTGGCAAAGAGCTGCTGGGGTGCGACGCAGCATCAAAGAGCTGCTGGGGTGCGACGCGGCGGCAAAGAGCTGCTGGGGTGCGACGCGGCGGCAAAGAGCTGCTGGGGTGCGACGCGGCGGCAAAGAGCTGCTGGGGTGCGACGCGGCGGCAAAGAGCTGCTGGGGTGTAACGCGGTGGCAAGGAGCTGCTGGGGAGCGTCGCAACCGTGAAGATCTGCTGGGGTGTGATGTGGCAGCAAAAAGCTGCTGGGGTGTGAGGCGATGGCAAAGAGCTGCTGGGTTGCGACGCGGTGGAAAAGAGCTGCTGGGGTGCGACGCGGCGGCAAAGAGCTGCTGGGGTGTGATGTGGCAGCAAAGAGCTGCTGGGGTCCGACGCGGCGGCAAAGAGCTGCTGCGGTGCGAGGCGGGAGTAACGAGCTGCTGGGGTGCGTCGTGGCGAGAAGGAAATCCTCGTTGTTGGCATTGCAAAGAAGAGAACTTACCTGTTTCTACGGAGAAGAAGAAATCCTCAACGGTGCTGTAGCAAGGAAGAAATCCTCAGGGGCATCGTGGCGAGAAAGAGCTGTTGAGATGCGATGCGGCGGCAAAGAGCTGCTGGGGTGCGACGTGGGTGTAAAGAGCTGCTGGGGTGCAATGCGGCAGCAAAGAGCTCTTGGGGTGCAACGCGGCAGCAATGAGCTGCTGGGGAGCCAAGCAGTGGCAAAAAGCTGCTGGGGTGCGTCGCGGTTGTAAAGAGCTGCTGGGCTGAGAAGCGGCAGCAAAGACCTGCTGGGGTGCCACGCTGCAGCAAAGACCTGCTGGGGTGCCACGCTGCAGCAAAGACCTGCTGGGGTGCGACGTGGTGGAAAAGAGCTGCTGGGGTGCGTCGTGGGTGTAAAAGAGCTGCTGGGGTGCGAGGTGGCGAAGAGCTGCTGGGGTACGACGCGGCAGCAAAGAGCTGCTGGGTGTAATACGTGGGAAACTACTGGCCCATACCACAAAATCCAATAAACGCAATACATGCAACACCAAACACACAAGACATACGCCACATGTCATACAATACCAATAACGAAACAGAAAATAGTTACAGACAATGCAATAGACAATACAAGCTACCGTCAAGTCGATTACTACCGTATCATAGAAAACATACAATGCACAAGAGAATACTAAATAGAACACACAACACAACACAAACTACACTACGCTATGCAAAACAAACTTCGGTACAACGCCAACTGCAGTACAATACAATACCTAGAGGGCAACACAAGGAATGAAACACAGACAACACCATGAAGACGACGCATGAAAACCATAACGTACCGTATAGGACAACGCAACACACCCAAGGTACCACACCACGTACAATACTTACGATACAACGCGTTAAACAATCCAACACGTACAATACAATCAATACCACACCGTACACTAACACCTGACAACTCTACACGCAAAACATCGCGTACAATACGCACCGCACAACACATATGAAACCATACAATAGAAGCCACAGAATACATCACAATACAAACCACGTTACATACAACGCGTACAAATAGGACATACTTAACAATACACAAAAGAAACTGCAGTACAAAACACAACACAAAATAAGGCAGATACATACACGACAATAGAATACAAACTGCAATAACTACAACACAGTCCGTGCCACAAAATACTAAACATCTGACACCACATGATACGTACTCTACGATTTAGACAACATACATGCAATACACAACACTAAACGAACTCTACAAAAACATAATAAATACAACACAGCACATACAACAAATACAATGTACAACACAATGCAAGACACACAATACAACACACACAATACGTACCATACGATACGTTGCAATACTGGAAAATACTGTACCAACCACACCTACGACGGTATTCGTACCGTACAAGACGCTACGCACAATAGGGTACCAAAACACTACCAACAATATAACACAATACCATAAATACCACACGCTACATGCATTAAACCAACACCAGACGTGCAATACTATACAATACACATGGTACGTTACAACATGATACACACGATGCATACACACCTTACGATACATAGAATGACGTACATCAAACACTTTCCCGTACAGTACACACCACATGGAAAATACCATCGACACCGTACGATAAATACCATACCACCCAGCAAAACACAACACAAAAATACATAGCAGGAAACGCAAGACAAAATACAATGCAGGCAATACGATACATACGACACGATCCATATGGAACCAACAATACAAACCATACAGTACAATCCACGCAATACATCAACTACAACACAACACGCATTACAACACGCGCTGCATTACAAGAGAAAATACGTTCCAAGGGAAAATACATTCCAATGCAAAAAGCATTACAATTAAAAATACCTTATAATACGCACAGTACAATACGTACAATGCAATACATACAATACGATACCAGATACACTCTAAAGCATACAAGACAATACTTACAAGGAACAGAAAGTCAAGCAATACAGAAAACACAATGCAAAATACAAAATACAAGACAAAACACTGCACAATTCAAACACCACAAAACAGAAAAAAGTACAGTACATACAATACCACCCATACGGTAATTGCTATACTATACGGTACATGACACAAAACATACAAAACATTCTATCAGACAAACGATACAATACGATACCATTTATGACGATACAAACGGGAAGTACCACACGAAACACACGACGCACACTACAATGGAAAAAACAATACACGATGCGACACAAACAAAAGGCCAATACAATAAACGCAATGTGCTACACACAGTACAATAAGCACAATACACAGAATACAAAACACATACAACACTTACTGCACAAGGCAATTAAAAAAATACAACACCGTGCATACCACACCATATCTAACAAACCATACAAACTACAGTACAAAACAAAACCCATCACAGTACAAAGAACAACACAATTCCAAATACATTATCACACAAAACACAGCAGAAAACATATCAGAGAACACAACACCATCCACCTCAACACCAACAAATAACATACTGGATAGACCATACATAAAACACCATACAAAAAATACCCTACGTACAACGCAACAGAAAATACACGACGTACCGTGCAAAATACAATACTGCAGAAATACCACATGCACAACACACGCAAGGCATGAAACACAAGACAATACGCAAGAAATACCACACCAGCCAAGACAAAATAACACAGGCAACAAAAACCACAATCCAACGCACAACACGACACATGCCAGACATCATGACGCATACCAGAAAATACAGCGTGGACCATACCATACGCGTAATACAATGCAAAGCACAACAGCAGACTTACAACGCTAAATAATACATACGTTACACAATACGCAAAACAAATACAGTATATACAGTACAACGCACACCACACCATATATACCGGGTAACATAACACACAGAACAAACAATACAACACAAGATACAAAATGCAATACACAATAAAACGGAAAATACGATACCCAATAGAACGCAACACGCAAAATATCAAAAGTACCACACAATAAAGACAATAACTAACAGTTACAATACATATACCATACAATAAGCCCCTACAGTACAGCCCATAAAACACATACAATACAAACTACAAGACAATACCAACTACAAACAACAAAGTAGAACAGAACACACACAAGAGCATATCATGCAATAAGACACATCTAATACATAAAAGACAATCTGCAGTACGTACAACAAAAGAAATGCCATGCAATACCAAATACAACACATACAGGTCAAGAGCTACAGTTCAACACACACGATGCATACAGTGCAATACAAAACAATAAATAACATACCACAGAAAATGCAGTACGTGCAAAATGCAATACAAAATACTATACCATATCACACAGGATGCCACACAATACAGACCGTACAATACGTTCCGTACCTACAGTACGTACAACACGTGACGAACAATACCATACAACGCATCTCATGCAATATACACCATACCTACCAAAACCAGAGGCAGAATACAGAGACGAAATACAACACATACCACACAAAAACCATATAAAACCATACAACAGAAAACATACGGTGCGACCCATAGAATATATTAAAATACAAATTACATTACAGTACAAATTACATGACAGTACATATAACACAATAAGCAATACCAAAGACATTACAACACATACAAGCAACAGGATACAAGGAACACAACACAAAAATACAATGTGATACAAAATACATTACCAAACATACCACACAAAATAATAAAAACACAAAATACATAAAACAAAAGACAGGATTATACAAACAATACAATACGGTAAGTGTCATACCGCACATGATACATGTAATACAGTAAATGTTAAACCACACGCTATATGCAGTACACAACAAAAACCCACTACAGTAGAATGCAAAACACAACGCAAAACACATGAAATACAATACGTACAGCACAAACATAACGCCCAGTAAAAAATGCACTGTAGCACGAACAATACGACACATCGTACGTTACATACAAGACACGCAACACGCAGGACAAGACGAATCAGAACATGAAACACGAAACAAAGTGCAGTGCAATACAAAACATCCTGCAGTACCAACCACAACACAAAACACAGGAAAACACAGACTGTAGAAAACACAATACCTACAATACAACGCATGCCGTACAATACCACAGAGGATACGTACAATACCACCCATTACATTCCTTACCATACAATACATACTATGCATGCAATGCTATACCTGCGATACGATCAAATCCACACCGTCCAACAAAACACAACATGTGCAAGACACACCAGGAAACGCAAGACAATTGCAAGTGTTGCAATGTCTGTTGTATGGCATGGGGTGTGTTGTGGAGTTTGTGTGGTACGGTTCCGTACGTCTTGCGTAGATTGGTACATACAGTACAATAAACACAATACACAGAATATAAAACACATACAATACATACTACACAAGGCAATACAAAAGCCTACACAAGACGTACGGAACCGTACCACACAAACTCCACAACACATCCCATGCCATACAACAGACACCGCAACACTTAACTACATTACAAGACAAAATATATTACAAAAAAAACCCCACATTTCAATACAAAAACCATCACACTAACAAACACATTACAATACACACACTATATACAATGCAACACATACAACACAACGTGAAATACCTTACAATACAAAATACGTTACAATACCAAATACATCACAAACCACACAAGGCAATACACACAAGAAAGAGCCAACCACACAACACGGAAAATACAATACAAACACAATACAAAATAAAATACATGCAACACAGAACAGTACCACACATTCAGTACAACGTATACAATACCAGACATACCACGGTAACTGTCATACCATACAGGACATACACTACACAATACAAAGCAATCTACCCAACGGTACAAAACATTAGATCTAAAATGCAAAACAAAATATTATATAATACGAACAACACAACATCATAAATACAACGCCATATCTTACGCTACAAACAACACGATAAATACCATACCAGACAGAGAATACACACTACAAAACCACAAACAAGCCGCATATCACACAAAGTAAGCTAGAATATAATAAACACAAAATGGTACACACATACAATACATACAATACACAGAATACATACAATATACAATAGAAATATAAAATATATACAATACATACAACAATAATTAGAACACAATACATACCACGCACATTTTGAAAAAATCTTCAAGGGCATCGTGGCGAAGAAGAGCTGTTGAGGTGCGATGCGGCGGAAAAGAGCTGCTGGGGTGCGACGCGGCGGAAAAGAGCTGCTGGGGTGCGACGCGGTGGCAAGGAGCTGCTGGGGTGCTACACAGAGGCGAAGAGCTGTCGGGGTGCGATGCGGCAGCAAAGAGCTGCTTGGGGTGTGGCGCGGTGGCAAAGAGCTGCTGAGGTGCGACGCGGCGCTAAAGAGCTGCTGGGGTGAGAAGCGGCAGCAAAGAGGTGCTGGGGTGCAACGCGGTTGAAAAGTGCTGCTGGGGTGCGACGCAGCGGCAAAGAGCTGCTGGGGTGCGAGGCGGGTGTAACGAGCTGCTGGGGTGCGTCGTGGCGTGAAGGAAATCCTCGTTGTCGGTATTGCGAAGAAGGGAACTTACCTGCTTGTACGGAGAAGAAGAAATCCTCGAAGGTGCTGTAGCAAGGAAGAAATCCTCAGGGGCATCGTGGCGAGAAAGAGCTGTTGAGATGCGATGCAGCGGAAAAGAGCTGCTGGGGTGCGACATGGCGGCAAAGAGCTGCTGGGGCGCAACGCGGTAGAAAAGATCTGCTGGCGTGCGATGCAGTGAGAAACAGATGCTGTGGTGTGATGTGGCGGAAAAAGCCTGCTGTTGTGCATCGGGGTGGCAAAGAGCTGCTGGGTGCGACGTGGTTGTAAAGAGCTGCTGGGGTGCGTCGTGGCAAGAAGGAAATTCTCGTAGTTGGTATTGCAAAGAAGAAGGGAACTTACCTGCTTGTATGGAGAAGAAGCTATCCTGAACATTGGTGTAGTAAGAAAGAAATCCTCAAGGGCATCGTGGCGACCAAGAGCTGTCGAGGTGCGATGCGGTGGAAAAGAGCTGCTGGGGTGCGACGTGGATGCAAAGAGCTGCTGGAGAGCTTCGCGACAGCCCAGAGTTTCTGGGTGTGATGTGGCAGCAAAAAGCTGCTGGGGTGTGAGGCGGCACCAAAGAGCTGCTGGGGTGCGTCGTGGGTGTAAAGAGCTGCTGGGGTGCAATACGGCGGACAGGAGCTGCCGGGGTGCGCCACGGCAGAGAAGAGCTGCTGGGGTGCGAAGTGGCAGCAAAGAGCTCTTGGGGTGCAACGCGGCAGCAATGAACTGCTGGGGAGCCAAGCAGAGGCAAAAAGCTATTGGGGTGCATCGCGGTGGCAAAGAGCTGCTGGGGTGCGACGCGGTGGCAAAGAGCTGCTGGGGTGCGACGCGGTGGAAAAGAGCTGCTGGGGTGCGACGCAGCAGCAAAGAGCTGCTGGGGTGCGACGCGGTGGAAAAGAGCTGCTGGGGTGCGACGCGGCAGCAAAGAGCTGATGGGGTGCGTCGCAACAGTGAAGATCTGCTGGGGTGTGATGCGGCAGCAAAAAGCTGCTGGGGTGTGAGGCAACGGCAAAGAGATGCTGGGGTGCGACGCGGAGGCAAAGAGCTGCTGGGGTGCGACGCAGCGGCAAAGAGCTGCTGGGGTGCGACGCGGTGGCAAAGAGCTGCTGGGGTGAGAAGCGGCAGCAAAGACCTGCTGGGGTGCAACGCTGCAGCAAAGAGCTGCTGGGGTGCAACGCGGTTGAAAAGTGCTGCTGAGGTGCGACGTGATTGTAAAGAGCTGCTGGGGTGCGACGCAGCGGCAAAGAGCTGCTGGGGTGAGAAGCAGCAGCAAAGAGCTGCTGGGGTGCGACGAGGCGGCAAAGAGATGCTGGGGTGCAAGGCGGGTGTAACGAGCTGCTGGGGTGCGTCGTGGCGACAAGGAAATCCTCATTGTTGGCATTGCAAAGAAGAGAACTTACCTGTTTGTACGGAGAAGAAGAAAACCTCAACGGTGCTGTAGCAAGGAAGAAATCCTCAGGGGCATCATGGCGAGAAAGAGCTGTTGAGATGCGATGCGGCAGCAAAGAGCTGCTGGGGTGCAACGCAGCGGAAAAGAACTGCGGGTTTGCGACGCGGTGGAAAAGAGCTGCTGGGGTGCGATGCGGCGGAAAAGAGCTGCTGGGGTGCGACGCGGCGGCAAAGAGCTGCTGTTGTGCGTCGGGGTGGCAAAGAGGTGCTGGGTGCGACGTCGTTGTAAAGAGCTGCTGGGGTGCGTCGTGGCAAGAAGGAAATCCTCGTAGTTGGTATTGCAAAGAAGAAGGGAACTTACCTGCTTGTATGGAGAAGAAGCTATCCTGAACATTGGTGTAGTAAGGAAGAAATCCTCATGGGCATCGTGGCGACCAAGAGCTGTTGAGGTGCGATGCAGCGGAAAAGAGCTGCTGGGGTGCGACGTGGATGCAAAGAGCTGCTGGAGAGCTTTGCGACAGCCCAGAGTTTCTGGGTGTGATGTGGCAGCAAAAAGCTGCTGGGGTGTGAGGCGGCACCAAAGAGCTGCTGGGGTGCGTCGTGGGTGTAAAGAGCTGCTGAGGTGCAATACGGCGGACAGGAGCTGCCGGGGTGCGCCACGGCAGAGAAGAGCTGCTGGGGTGCGAAGCGGCAGCAAAGAGCTCTTGGGGTGCAACGCGGCAGCAATGAGCTGCTGGGGAGCCAAGCAGAGGCAAAAAGCTGCTGGGGTGCGTCGCGGTGGCAAAGAGCTGCTGGGGTGCGTCGCAAAAGCAAAGAGCTGCAGGGGTGCGTCGCTGGTGTAAAGAGCTGCTGGGTTGCGACGCGGTGGCAAAGAGCTGCTGGGGTCTGTCGCGGCAGAAAATAGCAGCTGGGGTGCGACGCGGCGGCGAAGAGCTTCTGGGGTGCGTCACGACAGTGAAGATCTGCTGGGGTGTGATGTGGCAGCAAAAAGCTGTTGGGTTGCGAAGCGGCAGCAAAGAGCTCTTGGTGTGCGACGCTGCAGCAAAGAGGTGCTGGGGTGCAACGGGGCTGAAAAGTGCTGCTGGGGTGCGACGCAGCGGCAAAGAGCTGCTGGGGTGCGTCGCAGCTGTAAAGAGCTGCTGGGGTGTGACGTGGCAGCAAAGAGCTGCTTGGGTGCGACGTGGTTGAAAAGTGCTGCAGGTTTGCGATGCGGTGGAAAAGAGCTGCTGAGGTGTGAGTCGGCAGCAAAAAGCTGCTGGGGTGCGTCGTGGCAAGAAGGAAATCCTCGTTGTTGGTATTGCGAAGAAGAAGAGAACTTACCTGCTTGTACAGAGAAGAAGAAATCCTCATCGGTGCTGTAGCAAGGAAGAAATTCTCAGGGGCATCGTGGCGACAAAGAGGTGTTGAGGTGCAATGCAGAGGAAAAGAGCTGCTGGGTTGCGACGCGGCAGCAAAGAGCTGCTGGGGTGCGACGTGGTGGAAAAGAGCTGCTGGAGTGCGAAGAGGCAGCAAAGAGCTCTCTGGGTGCGTCGTGGCTAGAAAGAGCTGCTGGGGTGCGACACAGCAGCAAAGAGGTTCTGGGGTGCTACGCGGCGGAGAAGAGCTGCTGGGTTGCAAAGCGGCAGCAAGGAGCTCTTGGGGTGCGACGCCGCTAGAAAGAGCTGCTGGGGTGCAACGCAGTTGAAAAGAGCTGCTGGCGTGCGATGCAGTGAGAAATAGATGCTGTGGTGTGATGTGGCAGAAAAGACCTTCTGGGGTGCGTCGGGGTGGCAAAGAGCTGCTGGGTACGACGTCGTTGTAAAGAGCTGCTGGGGTGCGACGCAGATGCAAAGTGGTGCTGGAGTGCTTTGTGACAGCCAAGAGTTGCTGGGGTGCGACGCGGCGGCAAAGAGCTGCCGGGGTGCGTCGCAGTGGTAATGAGCTGCCGGGTTGCAAAGCGGCAGCAAGAAGCTCTTGGGGTGCGACGCGGCTAGAAAGAGCTGTTGAGGTACGACACGGCAGCAAAGAGCTGCTGGGTGTAATACGTGGGAAACTACTGGCCCATACCACAAAATCCAATAAACGCAATACATGCAACACCAAACACACAAGACACACGCCACGTGTCATACAATACCAATAATGAAACAGAAAATAGTTACAGACAATGCAATAGACAATACAAGCTACCATCTATTACTACTATCACTACCAACAATATAACACAATACCATAAATACCACACGCTACCTGCATTAAACCAACACCAGACGTGCAATACTATACAATACACATGGTACGTTACAACATGATACACACGATGCATACACACCTTACCAACGTGTAACAAACTCTACAATACAAACTACAGTACAATGCAAAAGACATCACAATTCAAAGAGCAACACAACAGAAAATACGTTATCATATGAAATGCCTCAGATTACATATCATAGCACACAACACAACACATACCACACCAAAATAACCATACTGAATACACCATACAGAAAATACCACACTTGATACAGCATATGTACAGTGCAACAGAGGACAAGACATAACACACAATCCAAAAGACAATACTATACACACCACATGCACAATATACACAAGGCATAAAATAGCAGACGCCATACAAGAAACACTACAATAAAGTGAAAACCAGATGATACAAAGCAGCACAGACAACACAAAATACAATCCAATGCACACTACAACACAGACCAGATAACATACATACAAGAAAATACAATGCATACCATACAATACATTAAAAATAATGCACAACACAATACATAAAATACATGCCATGTAACCTAACACACAGAATACACAGTACCATAAAATACGCAACACAAAATACAAAACGCAATACACAGTCCAACAGAAAATACAACACACAACATACAGTACATACACCAACAAAACCACCACACAAAACAATACAGACAATAAGGAACAGTTACAACACATACAATAAACACCACAGAATACAAAACAACACATAAACCACATACAATACAAACACAAAACCAAACAGAACACATACCATATCATTAACACCATACCATGCAAAAAAGACAGCTGATACAAAACATACATTATATAAAAGTAAAACTCAAAGTACAGTACATACAATACAATACATAAAATACAATGTAATTAAAAATTCAATAGAATGAATCATAGAATCATAGAATGGTTAGAGTTGGAAGGGACCTCAAAGATCATCCAGTTCCAACCCCCCTGCCATGGGCAGGGACACCCTCCATTACACCAGGTTGCTCAAAGCCCCATCCAACCTGGCCTTGAACACTGCCAGGGATGGGGCAGCCACAGCTTCTCTGGGCAGCCTGTTCCACTGCCTCACCACCTTCAATGTAAAAAATTTCTTCCTTTTATCTAATCTAAATCTCCCCTCCTTCAGTTTAAATCCATTGCCCCTATACATATTATACATACAGTTCAGCCACTACAGTCCAACACCCACAATACATACACTGCAGTACAAAACAATAAATACCATATAAAACACAAGACACACAATACAAAATGCTGTACAACATACTATACCATACAGGACAGTACACAACACAGATCATACAGTACATTCAATACCTACAGTACGTACAATACATGACAAACAATACCATACATACCATACAATACAATGCATACCATACCTACCACACTATTCTCTGACTACCATACCATACATACCATGCTCTACAGACCATCACAGACATACCACACAAAAGCATACAACACCAGACACTCAATACCAGACTATATATACACCACACAAAACAAATCACATACATACAGGAAATGCCATGCAAAATGGAACACGTCACGCCAGACCAGCCCTGCACACAACGCTAACGTAAAGCAACGCATACAACACAATGCCATACCGCATACCATACCCAATGCCAAACCATACCCACACTGCAAAACACCGTAATATATACAAAACCCATACCATAGAGAAAACATGTATAACACAAGACAAACTACACTATACATACAGTACATCCCACACAACCACACCAAACCAGACAATACCAGATACAATAAAAAATACAGTACATTAAATAAGACACAAAACAATACAAAGCAACACAAAATGCAATACATACAGTTCAATAATTATACTTAAATGTACACAATACATATACACTATACAATACATACCAGACAATATGAACCATACCTACAAGACAGACCATACAATACCTGCCAAACACCACCATACGTACTGTATGCTACAATGCATACTGTGCAATGCAGACCCTAAGTAACATAACACTTCCAAAACACACCGTAAATGACACTCCCTAAATACCATAACATACCATACACACAATTACATACCCTATATACCACACAAAATACACCGTACCATACTAAACAAAACACCACACATACAGGAAATACAATGCAAAATGCAACATAACACAAAATGTAAAGCAACACATACAACACAATTCCATACTGCATGCCATTCCCAATGCCATCTCACACACACCATCCAAAACACCAGACCATGCCATACAGACTACACAAAAAACACAAAACACCATACCATACCATGTATACCAGACACACAATAAACACAAAATACAATTCCACACCCACCGTATCTACAAACCATCCCCTAGAAACCATACCGCAATGAAAATACGTCGCAGGGCTCTCCCGGGGCGTCATGTTGGAGGGCTCCTCCGGCACGGCATGGTGAAGGCCTCCAAATAACACCAGCCAGTAAAGCAGTCCAGAAAAAAGGAACGCGCTGAACACTCAAAAAACGCCAACCAGGGAAGCACCCCAAAAAGCGGCCCCGCCAAGGGCTCCTCCGTGGCCACTCTGATAACGCTGCTCCCGAAGGAGCTCAGTGGCTCCAGCTGCACGTAGGGACGGGCCAAGCTTCTCACTGCCAGGCCAGGGCGCTTGGGCAGGGCAGGCAGAGGCAACCCCGGTGCCCACCCCAGCAGCTCTCTATGACACAACCGCACTTGGCCCACAGGCAACAATGCCGAGTACCCCGGCACCCGTTGCTAGGCAATAGGGCTGGCAGCCCCACCAGGCCATGCTGCCCGTCCCAAGGCAGCCCCAACATCAGACGGGCACATGAGACCGTCAAAACATACGGCGTGGGCGTTCCAGAGGGCACCACTTCCACAAAGTCCTCCTCAATGTTGACTAGGCATTACACATTAGGCACATTAGGCACATTCTGCCTATAGCAGCACACAAACAGGGCAGGGGAGGCTTTCCTCTTTGCAGAGCAAAGCCTTGGTGCACACAGGGGCTCTTCTGCCTATACGTGGAATGGTGGCTGCCTATAGACCAGAGAGATGACTCGCTAGCTGCAGTACTGCAGTCTGTTCCAGAAGAAAAAGAGAGATTCATTTCTGGGCTGCCATACACCAGAATACAGCAAATTCTGCAAACGGATACTTGGAGAGCAACGAGCAAGCCAGTGCCCTTCAGATCACACCCTACAAGACTTGCACGGCTATGAGGGCAGGGGGGCCTCTGAAAGCCAGTCACCTCCTCCCCCTGACAGCAGCAGCCATGGAAGAGCAACAGGCACCCACACCACAAGCAAAGACACAACTGGGACACTGCTCTGCAAAGTCGACTCCACATCACCTTTTCCATCACGCACCACAAAGCTGGCCAGTGCCAGAACCGAGCCTGCTCAGGCACCTCCTGCTTGCCTCGGGGGTCTCTTACATCCCCTTCTCCCCATGTCCAGCACAGCACGACTGGATGGAGCTCCCTGAGCACTAAGCCCGTGCCTGGTTTCTGCCCCCACCCCCTCAGCCGTAGCTCTGGGCCTGGGCCAGGCTTCCTTTCTCCCACACAAATCATCTGCGCTGAACAACAGGTTTGGAACGTGCTCGTGTTCACGAACCTTCTCACCTGCCCCTTCTTTCCACACTGACCCAGCTCTGCTGGTCTGCAGACACCAAGGGCAGGGCTGTAACGGCCACTCCGGAGGGGCACACAGGCAGCCCCGGAGCTGCCCAGTCTCTCGCTCCGGTGCTCAGCCTCTGCTCTGCTGCCACCTCAGGCTCCAACAGCCCCTGGCACACGCGTGCTCCACACCCTCGGGCACGCCGCGACCCGGGACAGCGCCGGGCCCGCACGGCAGGGCCGGGGCCGGCTCCGCGCCTCTCGGCGGGCTGCCCGCCGCCCGCCCCGGACAAAAGCGCCTTTCTCCGCTCGTCGGTACCTCGGGACGAGCTGCCGCTCCCCGGGCCGCCCTCCCGGAACACGCCGCCGCCGCCGCCGCCCTCCTCCTCCTCCTCCTCCTCCTCCTCCTCCTCCGGGCAGCGCCGCTCCGGCAGCTCCGCCCGCAGCGCCTCGCGCCGGCGGCCGTTCCTTTAACGTCCCCCCCGCCTCGCGCCGGCCGCCACCCCCGGCGCTTCCCGGAGCCGTGCGCGCACCCGCCGCCGCCGGCAGGGGAGGCGGATCCCGGGGAACGGGGTGCCGGCAGCCCCGGCAGAGGCGGCAGCCGCCCGGCAGCGCCCGCCCGCCGCTCCGGCGGGGCCGGCAGAGCCGAGAGAAAGCGGCGCCCGAGGCGGAGCCGCCCCAGGGGCCGGCGCCGCGGGCACCGCCGCACCGGGACGGGACGGGCACGCCCTGCGCAGCCCCGACGGCCCCTCGCCGCAGCCCCGGCCCGGCACAGCCCACCCGAAACGAGCCCCAGCCCCGCGCTACAGACCCGCTCCGGCCCCTCCTGGGCTGGGCCCGCTGGGGCGGCTCTGCCCGCGCACGGACGGCTCCAGCCCGGCCCCGGGCACGGCCTCCAGCTGCCCACCTCCCCCCGCCGGGCCGGGGCTCGCAGGCAGAGGCACCCCCGGTGCCCGCCGCAGCCGCTCTCTCCGACAGCACCGCACTGGCCCACAGGCAACAATGCCGAGCCCCCCCCCCCCCCCCCCCCGGCACCCGTTGCTAGGCAACAGGGCTGGCAGCCCCACTGGGCCACGCTGCCCATCCCAAGGCAGCCCCAACATCAGGGGAGCAGGCAGGTTTGGGGTGCAGGAAGGGCTGAGGCCACGCACAGCCCAAGGCAGGAGTGGTGAGCCCCAGTCAATGCTTTGGTTCCCCCTCAGCTTTTACCTCCTCAAGAGGAGCCTGTTCCCAACAACAAGACGGGCACATGAGACCGTCAAAACATACGGTGTGGGCGTTCCAGAGGGCACCACATCCACAAAGTCCTCCTCAAGGTTTACTAGGCATTCAGCCAAGCCCTGTGATGCTCTCCCATGTCAGTATCCACAACCTTGATGTTGACTCCCTGCAGCAAAACCAGCAAGGAATAAACTGCCAATAAACTTGGTAAAACTCCCTACTTGAGCATATGGAAATCTCTCCTTCCCTCCTTGTCCACACACAACTTTGGTTTGTCACAGCAGGACAGTGAAGAGTTCACAGGCTCAAAGGCTCAGTATCCAAGAGCTCACGTGCCTCCAGGCAATCCCAACACCAAATGACACCAGAGAGGGGACTGTGCAGAAGGAGCAACAAATCACTTTCCTTCTCTGACAGCCTCACGCCTTGTCGAGGGCAGGTACCTGCGATGGACTCCAGAAAGCCTCCACACCCTCTCACCTGCTGTTCCTGGAAGCAGGCTAACAGAGGTCCGTCTCCATCAAAACACCCACGGCTTAAGGAAAACCGCTCACAGAGTTGTGCCTGGCCTGGGGCCTCCTGTTCATTCTCACCCGAAACAGGGTCAGCTCAGGTTACCAGCTGTATGTCTTCTATAAAAAAATAGCATCAAAACACGGAAAGAGAATTTAAAGTCAACTGACTTTTGCATCTGCAGTACATGTTCCCCTCACTCAGGCCGTGATCCCGGTCATTAACACACTGACTGACCTTCCCCCCCACTTATTTAATGTTGCTCTAATGTTGTAACGTGGTCCAACATATATCCTGCTAGTCCGTGGTGGTAGTGTATCAGAGGCTTTTCTCAGGGCTGCAGGTTAAAATAGTCTTAAACTAAAGTCTATTATTAAAATAGTCTCTTAGAGACATTTTTTACCATCATGCTATTTAGAAGCATCAAATGTGAGATATTTTAATAAATTATTTTCCAAAAGAACTCCACAAAAGACTTCAGTGATTTACCACGCTGACCTCCAGAGCACAAAATCTGCAATGCGTTTGTGCAGATCAGACACGTGAACTGCTTGCCTCCAGAGAGAGGAACTTAGCTTTAAGCTACAGAGTCACTACGGCTGTAACTCACGCTTGTCACAGCTGCATCCCAAAACACAGAGCCAGAAACATCTCTGTAGCTGCCTCACTCATCCACTAGCCCTTCAGGCCTCTTTCTAGGCACCCAAAAACCTTTAGATATTCAGTATTAATACTTTAACTCTCCATTTGCCAGGCATCTTTCACTCAGGAAGCTCAACATACAAGTGCAGGTAAACTCTCCAAGGAGCTCCTACTTACCAGACTCAGGATCCCTTGGGTCTCTTTACACAGGCGACAGGCTTCTTGTCCTGCTCTTTTCTGCTCATTTCTGCAAACTCTAGGGTGAGTAAATACTGTTTCACTAGAAATCATTGCAAGATTCCACTGACCAGTCTCTTACTCCACCACAACTTTCCAGGAAATGTCACTCGCACCAAAACCAGGCTGGCTGCCGACTCCTTTTCCCCTTTAAAAATCAGTCCCAGGAAACCCAGCCATTTTAGAGGCTACTTGCTTTGCTTTCTAAATGCACAGACCCAGCTTAGGAGCAACATTAGCAGGGATTTTGAGTCATTTGAGACACCACCCATCTTCACAAAGGGATACAGAAGTACCTGATGTTCTTCTTAGAAAACACCTTTCATGTGGTTTAAATAATGAAGGAGAGGGAAAACAACTACTTGTACTCAAAAGAGGGCTAAAAACAGCTCCTCTTCCTCAGCATCTCTAAAAAGTAGGTTTTGCTCAAGGAAAACACTACACAACGGAAAACTCAATACCTTATCAATGAGGTCCTTCAAAGCATCCTTCATGTCACACTTCCATACCTGGCCTGTTAAAACTACCGCTAACTGCCATGACTTGCTTTACTCTCACACAGCCATCCCATCGACGCAGAAAGATTACTTGGTGGTCTTGTATTAAAAGCAAACACCAAGACAGACTACAAAGCCTATTTCTTTTGCTGCAAACAAAAGCAGCAGCCCCTTTGCAGCCAGCCCTCGGTGGGACAAGCAGAGAACCACTCGCAGCCCATGGAGGACCCACGTCGAGAAGAGATGCCAGAGCCTGAGCACGGTGCATCTTGAGTCCGTGGGATGCCCCCGCCGATGGGGAGGGGTTTCGTTAAAGGAGATGCCCGAGCCGGAGCCTGCTGTGACACCCGGGCACAGGGCGAGGCCATTTGCGCATCTCAGTCCGTGCGGAGACGCATTTCGGGTCGCTGTGCCGCCCCACGCCGGGGCGCAGTTAAAGTCTGTGTGATGGCCCACGGCAGGGCGAGTGGCTACAGCTCCTTAAAAGCCCAGGGCTGGTAAAGCCCGCACTTGGGCAATCTGACAGGGTAAGGATTTGCCTCCTGCAGGCAGGATTCACGCTTTCACTGTGAGTAGGGGATCCACTGGAGCAAGGGACAATGGTGTAAGGACTCTCTCTCCTTTAAGGGAAGTGGCAGTAACAGCACGGGATGAACTGACCTGCACCCCCCCATTCCCTGCCCCCTGCGCCGCTGGGGGGAGGAGGTAGAGCTGAGAAGAAAAGGCAAAGGGGGGGAGGGGTGTTGATTTTAAGTTCTGGCCTTGTTTTCTTGTTATCCTCTCAAGTAACCGTTTTTGTGTGCTTTTCTCTTTGTAGGCAGCTGTTAATAAATAGTTTTGCTTTAAGCAAACAGCCTCTTTTGCCCGGGACCGTGGTTGGTGGGTGCTTCTCTGTTCCTGTCTTGATCCTCAGCTCTTTTATTACATTTTTCTCCTCTCCATTTTACTGGAGTGGGAGAGCTGCGTGGGGTTTAGTTGCCGGATCAGCCTAACGCACGAGAGACCGCAACTGAAATCAGAAGGTGCGTGCATTCTATCACGGGGCTCCAGGGACAGAACTTGGACTAAAAAGATGGGATAAAGATCTGTGAAAGAAAGCGTGATGTTTTCTGCTTTCAAATCTGTAATAACGGATGCAGGAGCTGACATAAGTGATAAAGCTCTTTGTGAATTGCTAAATTGGGTGGCAGAACATGAATGTCTAGCTGACCTTAACACTGCCTTTAGCACAGAAGCCTGGAACGTCTAGGGATAAGTTAATGCATGAAGTTGTGTTTGGAGATAAGAGTGTAGTTGACCTGCTACGTACATGGGGGATCCTGCATGACTTAATACAAAAATGGACAGCAGGAAGAAAAGAGAGTTATTGGGCTCTGATGAATCTGCGAGTGAAGGTTCCGAAGGGGACAATGAGTTATCTGACGGCACACTGACCCCGGACAACATGGGCAGCGCACCCGCTGTGTCTCCACTGCCCTCAGAGACTGAGAGAGTTGCGGAGACTGCACGGGGATCCTACCCCTCTCTGCGGGATTATGTTCCACGCAATTTTGTGATAGTGGAATATCCCTCCAGGCAAAACAAAGCATTGGAGCGTCCCCCACCCTTTGCCCTAGCTGCCTACCCTTCCTCCTCTGTGCTACAGCCACCCGTACAGCCAGCGGGATCTGTCCATCCTATGGCTCCGCCATTCACTCCTCAACCAGGCCAGGCACCCATGCTTGCTGCTCCACAATCAGCCCTGGTGGCGCCGCAAGGACTGTTCACGCCGTTCCTGGGTGCGACCACGGTGCCCTGGTCTTCCACGGCTCCATTTCTGGTGCCTTTGTGTCCCATGCCATCGCCTATAGGGCTCGGCTATGCAGCACATGCACCAGCATCCGGGCATTCTCCGGTACAGGTGCAGACGGCACAACCACCATTGGCAAATTTCTTGACATACTAGTTTTTGGCGGTCCTTCAAGAAATGTCACAGCAACTTGTGGTACTGACAGAGGTGTTGCGGCAGGCTACTACTGCTGGACTTGTGCCAGGACGACCTGGGCTGGCTATGTGTGATAGTTTGATGTGTGGGGGGGTGTTCTGGTGGCAGGGGAGGGGATTTGCTCCCTGTGCCACCAGATCTGAGTCCCATCCCCCCCGGGGAGGTTGAGCCAAGGCGGCGCCTCTGCGAATTGCCCTATTTAAGTTGGGACAAAGGGGCGGGAAAGGGCTTTTTGCTCAGGAGCGAGGAGAGAGCAGGAGGGCGCTGCCCTCGCTCCCGGCTCCCGGCCGAGCGGCCACTCGGGCCCGGGCCGGCGCCATGTGCTCAAGATGGCGCCGGGGGAGCTGCATGGGGGACTCGGTAAGCGCCCCACTCCCGGGGTGCCCACCGGGCCGAGCTTCCCCAGAGAGGATTAAGATCTAAGAGAAGACAACCACAACGACCGGGTCAGCAAAGATGGAGCAGGAGGAGGTGTACTGGAGCTGAGGTTTCCCTTGCAATCGGTGTGAGATGGCAGGCGGCCCCCCTGCAGCCAGGGTGTACTCGGCGGAGCAGCGACCCACTCGTGGCCCGTGGAGAACCCACGTCGGGAAGGAGATGCCTGAGCCCAGGAGAGGTCGTGGAGCAGGGGATGCGCGACCAGGTACTGTTGATAATGGGGCATGGAATGCACGACGAGGTCGTGGAGGCATCTGGAGACCGTGGGACGACCCACGCCGACCCGAGTGGCAGCAGCTCCCTAAGAGGCCGAGACTGGTAAAGCCCGAACTGGTGCGATCCATGGGGAGGATTGCAATCCTGCGGGCAGGACTTACTTTGGAAAAGTTTGGGGACTTTTTCTTTGTGAGTAGGGGATCCACCGAAGCAAGGGAAAAATGGTGTAAAGACTCCTCCTCCTTTAAGAAAGGAGCGGCAGTGAACAACATGGATGAACTGACCTGTACTCCCCCATTCCCTGTCCCCTGCGCCGCTGGGGGGAAGGCAGAGCCAGGAACGGAAGGAAAATAGGGGGTGGGGAGGTGTTGTTTTAAGATCGGGCCTTGTTTTTCTCTTTCTCCTCTCAAGTAACCGGTTTCGTTCCCTTTTGTCTTTTGTTTAGTAACTGTTAATAAATTGTTTTGTTTTTATGAAGAAAGCCTGAGTCATGTTTTGCCCGAGACCATGTTTGGTGGGTGCTCCCTTTTCGGTTCTTGTCTCGACCCTCAGTCCAAAAACCACGACACTATGCCAACCGGCCCAGCAACAGCCTCAAAAATGGCACCGAGCACGGTGCCGGCAGCTCTGTTGGCAATCATGTCGCCAAAAGCCACAACGCTGCAAGCTGCATCGCTGTGCGTAGCTCCACAACCGTCCACAGCCTCCGCCATTACACCGCCTGCTGGCCCGGTGCCAGTACCCTGCCAGCCTTCCTCATCCGTGAGGCCATCGGACACACTTCTACCCGACGATGTAAGCAGTGTCACTACGGACATGCTTACTACACTACAGGAAACTGTGGCGGCGGCCAGACGCCGACAACCAGTAACACAGCTGGCCCACAACCGTCCTTGGACGCTTCCAGAATGTAAGGTGACTGTGCGTCCGAAAAATTCAAAACAGTTTTGGGAAGCGGTCAAGAGGCAGGCGCTGGAGGCTGGGGACTGGGATTTAATAGAGAAAGTCGGCATGCCTGAATATGAAAAGGGACCTGAGCAGGTTGTTCAGGGAAGTAGTGAACCCACGGAGGGTATTATCCAAGCCTTTCCTGTGCAGAAAGTGCTTCCTAACTCAGGTCAATCGGACAAACATGAAGTTATTGCTTGGAGAGTGGTTCAAGATCTACAGTCCAAAGTGGCACAATATGGACTAAATTCTCCTCAAGTCATGCAGATTATTAGAATACTAAATACTGACTTGCTCTCTCCATTTGATATTAAGCATTTAGGTCAGGTATTATTTCAACCTGTTCAATACACAGTCTTCGAGGCCAATTGGAGAAGGATGGCTGAAAGAACTGCAGCTGGGAACATGCAATTACCTCCAACCGATCCTAGATATGGAGTTCCAGCAGATGCTCTTATGGGAGCTAATGCTTTCTCTGATCCTGATGCTCAAGCTACCTGGCATTCTCAAGTCCTTGAGCAGGTTCAAAAAATTGGTATGGGAGCCCTATTAAAAAGCATGGACATGGCTGCTCCTAAAACACGATATGTGAAGATATCTCAAGGACAGAAAGAGCACTTTTTATCCTTCGTGGAGAAAATTGCTGCAGCCCTCGAAAAACAGGTTGAAGATGAGACTCTTAGGCAGCTATTGTGCAAACAACTAGCAAGAGATAATGCCAATGATGAATGCAGAATTATAGATGCTTTGCCAGGGGAACCCACACTAACAGACATGGCTGAAGCCTGCTCGAAGGTAGGATCTGAAGATCATAGATCTGCTCTGGCCGCAGTTCTGCAGCCTATTCAATTCAAAAATCCTGATCGTAGACCAAAAAGGCAACCTAAAGAGTAAGAGCAACCAGAAACAGACCAAACAAAAGAGAAAAAATAAGGACAACAGGAGAGCTGCTCGCTGCGTGAGATGCGATAGGCCAGGTCACTTTGCAAAATACTGCGAAGCTATGTACCATGCCAATGGATGACTCTTGACATGTTTGGGAAACTCAACCAGGAGCACAATGGGGATGTGCGCTCGGACACAAATGTTTCCCCAGGGCATGGCACCGACTCAGGCCTACTCAGCCAGCCTAGGGCCAGTACCCAGGGATCAGCCGGGGTGGATGTGCACACTGCAGCAACAGTCATCTTGGAATCCTGTTGTGTTTATAAGGTTCCCTTGGATGCCTTTGGGCCCCTAGGACAGAGACTGAGTGCATTGCTGGTGGGAAGGTCTAGTACCACCATTCAAGGGATCTTTGTACACCCAGGAGTTATTGATGCTGACTTTACAGGCCAGATTTGTGCCATGGTTTTCACACCCACCCCCCTGTTACTATTCTGGAAAAATCTCGAATCGCTCAACTTGTGCCTTTCAAATCATGTGTTCCTAAGACAGAACAGTGAAGTCGTGAAGATGGTGGCTTTGGATCCACAGGATTTCCACAGGTCTTTTGGACCGCAGATATATCTAGCCAAAAGCCACAGATGACATGCACCGTAACTCTACTAAATGCCCAGCTGTCCAAGATTCAGCTCCGAGGTTTGATCGACACAGGCGCTGACGTGACAATCATCTCCTTCTCTGCGTGGCCTCCCACGTGGCCTTTAGCCCCTGTGGGGTCAGCCATTGCAGGGTTGGGGGGAACCACACAGAGCTATTTAAGTGAACGACCTGTGGTGGTGAAAAATGCAGAGGGGCAAACAGCTACAGTTTGGCCCTATGTCACTGCAGCTCCGCTTAACCTCTGGGGCAGGATGTATTGGCGGCTTGGGGGGTACGGATTGGGAGAAATTTTTTTTGTTCATATTCCCGGGAACAGTATTAAGACTCAAACAGAGTCCTATTCCAATTTTACACAACACCTCTTCTTGCTAGTCCTACTTGAACCAGGTCATAAAACAGGCATAGAATTTAGGACACTAAACAAAATTTTACTGAATTGGATCAGAAAGTTCTTACACCACCTCTTCCCTCCAACATATTTAAAAGTAAAACTTACTTTGGCTTGAATGCGCCCCTGAGCAGGGAAGGCTCGTCATCATCGAGCCCATCGAAACGACGAGACTCGTCATAGCGCGCCGGCCGAAGGAACCTTCGTGCTATGGGCACTGGTCGGTAGTGTGTGGCCTTCTGCAGTGGTGGGATAGTTGGTTTTGGCCTCTGAAACAAAAAGAGGTAGAATTGGCCTTTTCATACCAGCTCCTGTCAGGTCTGTGGGCAGTGAGAGTCCCTGCTGTTGTCAGGGCTCCACTCACGGACCTTGAGCCAAGGAGCAAGTCAAGGGGGAAGCAACAAACCAAACAGAGACACAAAGCTGTTGAGACAGGTAATGGAAACAATGCCAAAGACCAGAGGTCGGCAGTCACTCGCTGACGGGCCGTTAAGAAACTACAGGCATAGCTCTGGAGAGGGCCAAACTGCACCGCCCGTCCAGGCCGAGTGAATTTGGGGACAGCTACTGGAGTACGACCGGAGGTGTGGGCAACCCCAGCCTCTGGTACCAGCAGTTGGAGCGAGGGCAGCGCTCCATGCCTGGAGCAGACAAGGGTCTCTGCTCCAGCCCCTGGCACAGCACCACTGTGTGCCCCGGGTGCTGCCACTGGCAGGGACTGGGGTGAGTGAAGGTCTCGGCAACACCCACTCCAACACCACCACAGCTCACTGGCCCCTGAGCCTGGGTGACAGCTGCTGCCAGTAAAGGACAGGCAGAGACCCTGCACCAACCCAAACCTCGTGGGTGCGTGCGGGTGCGTGAGTGATACATCGGATGGACAGAGGGGCCCTGCGAATGCTCGAGGGATCCATGAACGTGCAGGTGACTCTAGGGAGTGTGACCACGTGTGCTTTCATCAGAGAACTCCCACCCGTATCAGCCACAGAGGAGAAAGGGGACGTGGCCGATACGCTTGTTTTATGGGAGCCCTGGCAGTGCTCCACGTGGTGCTGCCAAAGGGCTGCCTTGCCTGTGGCTGTGCAGCCAGCTGTGCCGGTGCGCTCCGTGCCTGTGCGTCTGGGACACACGCTCAACTTCACAAGTGATTGTGCCTGCAAATGGGAGGGCAACAGCCACCTCCCTCAGCCTGAGCAGGAGACCCCCTGGGTCTCTGGGCATGCTGTGCTGGGCTCCAGCAGCTGGGCAGCAGTAATCTCTAGCCCCTGGGATTTGCTGTGGGGCAGCAGCTATTTAGAACCTCCCTTAACACTTAAATAAAATAAAAAAGTATTTCTTTTGTTGTCTTTTAAACCAAACCAGCAAGGTATGGCTTGTCATAGACTGTCATAAGAGATGTCGTAAGTAAAGCTCAAGCTAAGCACCAAAAATATTCCAAGCATAGACAGTTCCCATATTCAGTCTCAACTAGCAGCAGGGAGCAGAACAAGAACTCCAAAACCAAGAACAAGAGCACAAAAGAGAAATCAAAAGCATCTCAAGTCGTACCCAGAAAGCGAGTTTCACGTGTACGTGCACTTACCTCTTCTTTCTTCTTTGGCTCGGAGATGGGGTTTCTGAAGAGGGGAGAATCCCCATAGGGGCAATAAAGCAGCATCTTGATAAGCTGCTTAGAGAAGGCTTCCTGGGCAGCCAATGTGTTTGGGTCTGTCACTGCTGGAAACAGAACATCATGTTTCAGCATCTAAACAGTTTTACTATTAGAACCCAGGCAAGTAGACAAGACACCTTTCCAATCAGAGAATCTCCTCATAGGAATTCAAATTTCTAGACAAACTTCAGCATTCCTTGCCCCTTCTCATCAGTCACCATTTCTGCAGCAGCTGAAGGAAGAAATCGGATTTTATTCCTTCATGACAATTTGCCACCACATTCAGCAAGTTTCTATCAGTGAAAGGCTGAGGGCATGGAGAGCTACACATCAGTAGAATGAGCCTGGCCTGCCAAAACTGTTAATACATTTTACTATTAAAGCATCTTTTATGAAAAAAAGAATAAAATAAAATCTGTGTCGCTAATTTTTGATATTCTTGCCACAGCAATCAAACTTGCAGGTCCAGAGTCCTCTCCACAACAATAGACTCTTAATTTTGTCTTCCCATCTTATAGCATCTAATTTTAATCCCCATTAAAACACTGCAAGTGTTCACACTATGAAGTGTTTGAGCAACTTACAGCAGCTTAATTCTAATGCCAAGAAAACCAGACTGAACCTGGGCATTCCCAAAGAACAACAAAACCCCTCTGGGAAACACCAGCTTACTGCCAGGCACAGTCTGCAGAGAAGTCAAGAGCAGAGTCTGAGACAACTGGTTCTTCCCAGATCAAAAGCTGGTTGACCTGAGCAGACGTTAACCAGTGAGACCCTTCCCTACGCTGCCCCGCTCCAGGCGATGCCTACAGAAGTGGACACTTGGATCATCTGTAGGCTTACACCAAGGGACGTTCAAGCATCAAAAAACAGGTAAGTACGATGAAAGCAAGACAAAAATACATAAAATCTGACTGCAACACACTGATGAGAGAGAGGATTTCATCACAACGAGAACGTGGCTCCCCTCAGCCACAGTCTGGCTGTCGTAATCAGTACGTGACGTTACTTAGAATCATAGAATGGTTAGAGTTGGAAGGGACCTTAAAGATCATCTAGTTCCAACCCCCCTGCCATGGGCAGGGACACCCTCCATTACACCAGGTTGCCCAAAACCTCATCCAACCTGGCCTTGAACACTGCCAGGGATGGGGCAGCCACAGCTTCTCTGGGCAACCTGGTCCAGTGCCTCACCACCCTCAATGTAAAAAATTTCTTCCTTAGATCTAATCTAAATCTCCGCTCTTTCAGTTTAAATCCATTGCCCCTTGTCCTATCACTACATGTCCTTGTAAAAAGTCCCTCTCCAGCTTTCCTGTAGCCCCCTTTAAGTACTGGAAAGCTGCTATAAGATCACCCTGGAGCCTTCTCTTCTCCAGGCTGAACAGCCCCAACTCTCTCAGCCTGTCTTCATAGCAGAGGTGCTCCAGCCCTCGAATCATCTTTGTGGCCCTCCTCTGGACTCGTTCCAGTAGCTCCATGTCCTTCTTATGTTGCGTTCTTCTTATGTTCTTATGTTGTTATACTCCATGTTCTTATGTTCTTACTTGGAGGGATGTTCACAGGATCATGGAACGGTGAGGCTGGAAGCACCGCTGAAGGCCACCCTTTTCCTTGCCCCCTGCCCAAGTGCTTGTGGCAGTGCTTGTTCACCCTCAGTGAAAAGCGTTTCCTGATGTTCAGAGGGAGCCTCCTTTCTTCCAGTGTGTGCCCATGGCCTCTGGTCCTGGCACTGGGCACCACCGGGAAGTGTCTGGCTCTGTCCTCTTGGCAGCCTCCCTCTCCTGATGATGTACATCAATGAGACCCTCCTGAGATGTCTCTTCTCCAGGCTCAACACTCCCCAGCCTTTCCTCACTGCAGAGATACTCCAGCCTCTTCGTGGCCCTTCACTGGACTCTCTCCAGTATCTCCATGCGTCTCACACTGGGGAGTCCAGCACTGGACATAGCACTCCAGGTGGGGACTTCCCCCTGAGCAGAGGGGAAGGACCACTTCTCTCCTCCTAACGCAGCCCAGGACACCGTTGGCTGCCTTTGCCACAAGGGCACACTCTTGGTTTCTGGGCAGCTTGATGTTCACCAGGACTCCCCCAGCATTCTCTGCAAAGCTCCTTTCCAGCCGGGTGGCCCCAGCCTGTGCTGGTGCCTGGGCTTGTTCTTCCCCAGGGGCAGGACTTTGCCCATCTCCTTGTTGAATTTCATGAGGCTCCTGCTAGTCCATTTCTCCAGCCCATCCAGGTCCACCTGGATGGCTGCAGGACCCTCAGGCCCATCAGCCACCCCTACTCTTCCTTTTGTCACCTGTACACTCACAGAAGCCCTCCTCGTTGCCTTTGACATCCCTGGCCAGATTCAGCTCCAGTTGGGCTTTGGCTTTCCTAAACCCATCCCTGCACGCTCGGACAATGTTTCTGTAATCTTCTGTACTGACAGGCATGGAGGGGTAATGTTCATCTGGTCGAGCAGTGCCAGCTCCACAGAGATGGGGCGAGGGTGTGCTCAGTGTAGGACACAATGGGGACCCTACTGTAGCCTACAGGCAGACTCAAACACACATGAACCACCTTGTCCACGCTTACTGGCAGCAGATCTGCTGTCACGAAGAACAACCGTTTGCTTACAGCAGGTGAACCCAGTGGCCACCAGCAAGGACAGGCAACCCTCCTCCCTCAGAGCAGTGCCGATTCCCCCGTACCACCCAGTGCTTCTCAAGCCCACCGGGGCCCCACACGCATTGCCCCGCCTCACCAGGGTTGGAGCGGCCGTCTGGGCTGTTCACCGGCAGCCATGGTTTTGCCGGGAAGTTGCTGGGGTAGACGAAGGAGGGCGGCCGCATGTACTTCATGGCAGTGACGGGGAAAGGACGGGGCAGTGAGGGAGAAAGGACACGGCAGTGGTGGGGAAAGGAGGGGGCACTGAAGGGGAAAGGATGGGGCAGGGAAGGGGAAAGGATGGGGCAGGAAGGCGAGAGGACGCGGCAGGGCGCAGAGCGCAGCAGCGAGCGGTCCGGGACGCGGTTGCCACGGGAACGGACGCGCTGGTCGCTCGGGCAACAACGGTCGCCGCGCGAGGCTCGCTCCGCCCCCGAGCGCTGGGATTGGTCCGTGAGCCGCCCGGCTCGTGCCCGGCTCGTGCCCGGCTCGTGCCCGTGCTCGTGCCCGTGCCCGGCTCGTGCCCGTGCCCGGCTCGTGCCCGGCTCGTGCCCGGCTCGCTGCCTTCCGCCGGCGCCCGCCCGGCCCCGCCCCACCCCGCCCGTGCCGCCCCGCCTGGCTGCCCAGCAATGAAGGGGTTAAAGCTTTGCCGTAAGCATTTCCCGAGGGTTCGGCAGCGGTTGGCACATCCCTACGGAACAGAACGGGGCCAGCATCCCTGCAGCTGCCGGCAGCCGCTCGAAGGGAGACTCTTTATCCCGAACGCTCTGCCCAGGGCCGGGGGCGCAGCCGGGAGGAGACACCCCCGGGCACCCCCCGCGATAAAGCCGTGCCGCTGCCCGACACCGCCGGCTGCGTCAGCGAGCTTCTGTCCCAGTGTCGGTGACACTTGAGACTCTGTTACTGGAAACGTATTTTGGTTTTGTAAAATTGTGAAAATGGGTTTGGGATCTTCATCAGAGAGTGGAATTTCCAAAAATTCTCTCTTAGGTTGTATCCTAAGGCACTGGAAAGATCTGGGAGGGGATCCACCAACTCCCATTGTACCCGGTTTTGTGTCCTTGTGATATCCTCTGTGTTTCGTGCCGACTCCTGCTTCAACCAGTTTGTGTTCCTTGTGCCGGCTGTGTGTGTTACATTCCTTGTGTTTGTTATTTCCCTGTTCCTGCTTTTATCTTGTAACGGAAAATAAGCGTTTGGGGGAAGGGGGGATTTTACAGAAATCTCCCTTAGGATGCATTCTGAAGCACTGGAAAGGTCTCAGGGGAGACCCTTAACAAAAATTAATAGAATACTGTAATCATTGGTGGCCACTGTATATTTTGAAGAGCCAGGAAAAGTGGCCGAAAAGTGGCACTGTGACATAGAATATTCTTTCACAGTTAATGCTGTTTTGTAGGCCAGAAGGGACGTGAGATGAGGTCCCGTATGTGGGTTTGTTCCTTCGAACAAACCTTTGTGGTTTTTACTCGACAATCTCAATAATGACATTAATAATCTGTTTGAGCCAATGAGGAGTACCATGCGCAGAGGAGAGTGAGGAGAATTTAATTTTGGCTTTGATGCAAGGATTTGGAAAAATGCGCAATCTTACTAGTGTAAGGGCCTGCATACCCGTCCTCCAAGCAGCTGGCCAGCCTTTGCCATGGGGAATAATTCCTGTAAATCTGTCAGATTTATAGAGGAATATGATCACATTTCTAAGGCTTTCATTGCAGCTAACGGATCTTATTATCTGGACAAGGACGCCAACTGCAAACAAAGAAGCAACGATGAGCTTCAGGATCCAATGCCCTGGAAGCCAGGTGATAACAGAATTGTGTTTGGGAAAGGGAAACGTGATCAGCAGAGGGGCTGTTGGAATTCTGTGTCACTCAGACAAGAAAATACAAGGATGACATCACTTACTGTTAACAAGGAACAGGGGCGGTGTGGCTGCCTCAAGCTGGATCATGAACATCGCTGCGTACACATCCCAAACATGACAGATGATTTAAAAGTGCAACTCCTGTGGGAAAACAACTGAAATTGGGGAAATGGAGAAACGCTGCTTCGCCAAGTTCAGCTCACAGCTGCAATATTAACAGTAGCTCTGAGGCGAGACACGGCTGCTGCTCCCAGGAACAGAACGCAGTTGGCATGGACGGGGTCTGCCCTGGCAGAACAGAACGTGCAATGTCCTTGAAATGGGGAGCAGAGTGGTACGAAGGTACCACGGCTCGTCCCTGTTCTCAGGTATACAGAATGGCTGGCAGAGGGAACCGCACGGCTGGCAAGGAAGATGGATCGCGGCCCTGGCCTCACCAATGGTGATGGATAGAGGCATTCACCTGGGCCATTTGGGCATGTCAATATCTAATGAGTTGCCAAATGGCTGGCCTTTGGGGTGAACTTTGCTCATTATAATGTCACTAGAATACCGAAACACACCTCCATCCCAAAAGCTACCCGCCTCTGGGCTGCGACCACCCCTCACTGAGCATATGTCCTGAATTTCTTCTTGTCCGCACCTTTAAGTCGAAGCGAGGAAAATTTGCACCTATCCTGACCAAGACACACTTGACCAGAGTCACTCAAGCCTCATCTAAAAGTATAAACATGGTTTAAGAGAAGGGGGTGCTGGGCGAAGCCCTCCATGGGAACATCTGGGATCAGGTGACGGGCTGGACCTCTCTTCCCCCCCCGCAGGGATGCCCGTTGGGCGTTGGGCGTTACGCACGATTAGCTACTAACACCTTGCAGCTAGTTAGTGTTATCACTGACCAGTTGTGTTTTCGCGGTCAGTCCCTGTCACCGGCTGTCTTCGAATCTGTATCCTGTCACGAGCACCTGTAATAAAATTTATATAAATGTAGGTTTCCAGAAACTCCATAATTGATACAGAGGATACAGGGATTTGGCCCATTGCGCTGCCCGTGGGGTCCCTGAACAGGCGAACACCCTCCGACCCAGCGGGCTGCCCGGGGGGCAGGCGGGTCGGGCACCAGGGTCTCGTCTTCCTTGGGAAGCGGCAGCCCGGGCACATCGCTCCCCGCCTGCTGCCCTGACCCCGTGTCGTATCGCGACGTGTTAACGAACCGCGACTGCCCGGGACGGCGGCACACGCGGCACCTCCCCGCACCCCCGGCGGCTGTGACAGCGCTCCCCGGGCCGCTCCCGGAGCGCGGGGGGCTGCCGGGGCGGGACACGGCCCGGCCGTGGCGGGGAGCGGCCGAGCACCGCCCGGCGGCGCTGGGGGGCTTCAGGCGCAGGAACAGGATGGTTTTTCCCCACCGATCTCTAATTTTTCACCAATTTCCGTTTCTTTCCAACATCTCAGCGCCAACAGCGGGACGGCCCGGCAGCCCCTGCGCCCCGCCTGCCCCCCCGCCCCCAACACAGCCCCGCTCCGACCGGCGGGCCCGGCGCGGGTTTCCCTCCGCCGGGAGAGTCCCGGGCCGGGCGCCCCGTTCCCGTTCCCGGGCCCGGGCCCTGGCCCCGGCGCTCACCGGCGTTTGGTGTCGGTTCTGCGGAGCGGGCGGGTGCGGGGGGTGCCGAGTTTGGGGGCGGTGCCCGTCTCGGTGGGTTTTTCTTTCCCTCAGCGCCGGTGGGTTCCATCACCCCCCCCAGACCCTCTGGCGGGGGAGGGGGCGGGTGTCCGTCAGCCGCGCGCACTGCGCAGGAGGTGAGCCCCCCGCCGCCGCCAGAGCCCCTCCCGCGGGGAGCGGGCGGCGGGTCCCGTCACGGCGGGTCCCGTCACGGCGGCCCCACGCTCAGCGGCGGGGCAGGGCGGGCGGCCCGGGGGCGGGCGGCGAGGAGCGGAGGTAGGCGGGGGCGGGGGGCCGGGGTCTCTGGGAGAAGGTTCGGGTTTGGGGCCGCTGGGATTTTGCCTCTTCTCCCGCCGGGCGCGGCCTCTGCCCGCCCCCCCCGCCCCGTGTCCGTTCGCTTCTCAGCCGCGCAGCGGGCGGGAGAGCGAGGGAGTGAGAGAGAAGGGCGGGAGCGGCGCGGGGCGCGGGCAGCGCGGGCAGCGCGCGGCACCGCTGCGGGGATGGGGGGGGCGGGAGGGGGAGGGGGAGCGCGGCGGGGGCGCTGCGAGTGCGGATGCCGGTGGGTGCACGTGGGGGCAGGCGGGGGGTTCGGGCCGGGTCCCGATACCCGAACAGTCGGTGCGATTGAAACGGAACTTTCCGAGACCCGTTTTGGAGATCTCTCCTCCACCCCTTTCTTTTGGGTCTGGGGTATGTTCGGGGCGGGCGGTCCCTGAGTCGGTGGTCAGCATCTCTCCCGGCCGGAATTCCCTTTTCTCAATGCGCATGTTCCCAGCTCAGAAAAACATGAGAACAAAGTTTATCCGCTCTCTGGGATGTTCCCTCCAACATCCAGCTCTGGATAAAGACTCTCCCTTCTCATCACTCTGGGCAGCTTCAGGGATGCTCATCTTTAGGTCTGTGTAAATCACCTACTAAACCCTTCCTGACTCTCGGAGTACCAGCGCTCTCTTGCTCGTCCGGGATCACAGTGCCGGGACTTACCTGTTTTGGAATCATTTGCTGGGATGGGACAGGCCAGGCGCTGGTCACCGAGTGGTGAGCAGTTACGCTGTGCGTCACTGGTTTGCATATCTTATTGTCATTATACATCTCTGTATCTATTCCTACAGCATTATTATCGTTTTTCCTTGTAATTTTGTATTATTTTAATTATTACGTAATTGCTCTTATCTCAACCCAGGAGTCTCCTTCCCTTTTCCCCTTTAATTCTCTTCCCCATTCCCGGGGGTGAGGGAGGCTGAGCAAGCGGCTGTGTGGCGCTGAGTTGGTGTTTGGGCCAAACCACCGCCCGGGGCTTCCCCGAGCGTTTTCTGGTCTTGCCACTTCAAAGCCCTTCTTTTTTCTGGAAGTTTGGAAGGTGGCGTTCCTCGTTCTGGGTTCCGACTGGCGTTGGGCTCTTGTTGACCAGCTGCTCGCAGGGGTTTTGTCAGACGCGAGAGAGAGCTCTGCTCTTCTGCTGGGGTTTTGCACCGCGCTCTGACCGTCGGTGAGCGAGCGGCAGAGCGGCTGGGAGAGCCCGTTCCTGGAGAGCAGCGCGTTCCTGCACGTGCCCGTCTGCGTACGGGGAAGGGTTCCTCCCTGCGGGATGGTTTTGCTGGGCCGTGAGGCTGCACTGGAGCAGCAGAGGTGAGAAGCGTCGTCTTTAAAGGGAAGGAAGCTGTAGCAAAACAAGCAGGAAAAGCTGGTTTCTCCCTGGAACGATGCCTGGCAGAAATAATAACAAGTAAAGGCGCTTGCAGTTGGCTTTTTGATGCAGCCTTCATACAGAGCTTTGGATACTGGTTGGTTTCTGGGAAGCAAGACAGCGCTGAGGAAAGAAAATAAGTCTGGGGTGATCTGGGGGGGTCTAAGAGAGGTCTGGGGGCTTTAGGTGGGGTCTGTGGGGATATGAATGTCTCTAGAATAAGTCTGGAGGCTTTAAGAGTGGTTTGGGGGCTATAGGATTAGGCTTCGGGCGTGTAGAATGGATCTGGGAGTCTCTAGGATGGGTTTGGGAGATGTAAGAAGGGTCTGGGAGGATCTGGGAGTCTCTAGCATGGTCATGGGACTCTAAGATGGATCTGGAAGCTCTAGAATGGATCTGGGAGCTGTAGGAGGGGTCTGCTAGGTCTGAGGGAGGTGTAGACTGGGTGTGGGAGGATCTGGGGGTCTCTAAAATGGGTCAGGGAACTCTAGGAAGGGACTAGGGTCTGTAGGAGGGGTCTGGTGGCTCTAGGATATGCCTGGGGGTTGTAGAAAGGGTCTGGGAGGATCTGTGGCTCTCTAGAATGGATCTGGGGGCTTTAAGACTGGTCTTGGAGATCTAGGATAAGTCTAGGGGGGTGTAGAATAAGTCTGGGGAGATCTGGGGGTCTCTAGGATGGGTCTGGAGGCTGTAGAATAGGCCTGGGAGGGAGTACAATGGCTCTGGGGACATCTAGGAGTCTCTTGGAGGGGTCCGGGAGCTGTAGGAGGGGTCTGGGAGTGTGCAGAATGGGTCTGAGGGGATCTAGGGGTCTCTATGATGGGTCTGGCAGCTGTAGGAGGGTTCTGGAAGCTCTAGGGTAGGCCTGGAATGTTGTAGAATGGGTCGGGGGTCATCTAGGTGTTTCTAGTATGGGTCTCGGGGCTGTAGGATGGGTCTGGGGACTCTAGAATAGGCCTGGAGGGTGCAGAGTCAGTCAAGGGGGGATCTGGGAGTCTCTAGGAAAGGTCTCGGGGCTCCAGGATGGGTCTGTGGGCTATAGGAGGTGTCTAGATATGTGCAGAATGGGTCTGTGGGGATCTGGGGGTCTCTAGGCTAGGTCTGGGGGCTCTAGGAGAGATCTGGGGGTTCCAGGACAGGCCTGGATGGGTGTAGAATGGGTCTTGGAGGATCTCGGAGTCTCTAAGATTAGTCTGGGACTCTAGGAAGGGGTCTGTAGGATGGGCCTGGGGGGTTGTAGAATGGATCTGGCGGGATCTGGGGGTCCCTAGGATGGGTCTGGGGTCCCTAGGATGGATCTGGGTTCTCTAGGAGGGGTCTGAGAGCTGTAAGAGGGCTTTGTAGGCTCTAGAATAGGTCCGGAGGGGTGTAGAATAAGTTTGGGTTGATCTGGGGAGCTCTAGGAGGAGTCTGAGGGTTCTAGGAGGGGTCTGTGGGGATGTGGATGTCTCTAGGATAAGTTTTGGGGCTTTAAGTGTGGTCTGGGGGCTCTAGGATAGGCTTGGGGGTGTAGAATGTGTCTGGGGCATCTCAGAGTCTCTAGGAGGAGTGTGGGGGCTCTAGGAGGAGTCTGGGGGATGTAGAATGAGTCTGGGAGGATCTGGAGGTCTCTAGGAGGGGTCTTGGCAGGGTGTAGGACAGGCCCTAGGGGGTGTAGGACAGGTCTGTGGGGATGTGGATGTCTCTAGGATAAGTCTGGGAGTTCTAAGAGTGGTCTGGGGACTCTACAATAGGCTTGGGGGGTGTAGGATGGGTCTGAGGGGATCTCAGAGTCTCTAGGAGGGGTCTGCAGGGATGTAGGACGGGTCTGTAGGAATGTGGATGTGTCTAGGATAAGTCTGGGGTCTTTAAGAGTGGTCTGGGGTCTCTAGGATAGGCCTGGGGGAGTGTAGAATGGGTCTGGGGGGATCTCGGAGTCTCTAGAAGGGGTCTTGGGGGGGGTGTAGGATGGGTCTGAAGGGGGGTGTAGGACAGGTCTGCAGGGATGTGGATGTCTCTAGGAGGGGTCTAGGGGCTTTAAGAGTGATCTGGGGGCTCTAGGATAGGCTTGAGGGTGTAGAATGGGTCTGGGGGCATCTCAGAGTCCCTGGGAGGGGTCTGGGGGCTCTGGAGACTGTAGGAAGGGTCTGGGAGTGTGTAGAATGGGTGTAGGGGTATCTGGGGGTCTCTAGAATAGGTCTGCGATTTCTAGAAGGGATCTGGGAGCTCTAGGAGGGATCTGAAAGAGTGTAGAGCCTGGGGGCATCTCAGAGTCCCTGGGAGGGGTCTGGGGGCTCTGGAGACTGTAGGAAGGGTCTGGGAGTGTGTAGAATGGGTGTAGGGGTATCTGGGGGTCTCTAGAATAGGTCTGCGATTTCTAGAAGGGATCTGGGAGCTCTAGGAGGGATCTGAAAGAGTGTAGAGCCTGGGGGCATCTGGGGGTTTCTCGGATGCATCTGGGGACTTCAAGAGTGGTCTCTAGGATAGGCCTGGGGGTGTGTAGTATAGGTCGAGGGCAATCTAGGTGTCTCTAGGAGGAGTCTGGGGGCTCTAGGAGGGGTCTCTAGGATGGGTCTGGCAGCTGTAGGATGGTTCTGGAAGCTCTGGGGTAGGCCTGGAATGTTGTAGAATGGGTCGGGGGTCATCTAGGGGTTTCTAGTATGGGTCTCAGGGCTGTAGGAGGGGTCTGGGGGCTCTAGAATAGGCCTGGGGGGTGCAGAGTCAGTCAAGGCGGGATCTGGGAGTCTCTAGGAAAGGTCTGGGGGCTCCAGGATGGGTCTGTGGGCTACAGGAGGTGTCTAGATATGTGTATAATGGGTCTGTGGGGATCTAGGGGTCTCTAGGCTAGGTCTGGGGGCTCTAGGAGAGATCTGGGGACTCCAGGATAGGCCTGGATGGGAGTAGAATGGGTCTGGGGGAATCTCAGAGTCTCTAGGAGGAATCTGGGGGCTCTAGGAGATGTCTAGGGGTGTGTACAATGAGTCCGGGTAAATCAGAAGGTCTTTAAGATAGGTCTTGGGGGATTTAAGATGTGTCTCGTGGAGTGTAGCAGAGGTCTTGTTACCCAACAATAAAGGGGTTAAAGTTTTGTGTAACAGTTTCATGAAGGGTTCAGTGGGCAGTAGGTGATGCACACACACCTAAAGACACTACCAAGGCGTCCATCCTTGAAGCTGTCAGCAGCGATTCAAACAGAGACTCTTTATCCAGAACTGTCTGCCCTTGGAGGGAACATCCCAGAAACTGCAGAAACTTTGTTCCCATGTTTTTCTGAGCTGTGAACATGCAGTGACTTGGGGGAAAAGGGAATTCCGGCAGGGGGAGATCGCGACCACCGACTCACGGACCACCTGCCCTAAATACACCCCAGACCCAAAAGAAAGGGGCGGAGGAAGAGAACTGAGCATGCGAAGTAATTTACATGAAAAGCAAGAGAAAATTAACCAATTGTTTAAGAATATGTAAATATGTTATGAATTATTCATGATTGTAGTGTATAACCAATTTTCTGCCCAGAAGCCAGTGTGCCCACTAGGAGGAGAAATCCCCCGTGCACCCAGCACTGCGATAAAGAGTGGCGCTTTCCAAAACTCCAGAACGAGTCTGGGAAAGTTCCGTTTCCTTTTCAGGTATCACTATTGCCTTTTTTTTCCCTCTCTATCTCTTCCAGTACTCTCACTCTTGGAGTACTATCTCTCTCTCCCGCCCTCTCTATTTTGGGCCTCACACTCATCTGGGATTTGCAGCTTCGGGACCAGACGGACTTCGCATACGAGGGGGTGGTGAGCACCTACACTGTGTATTAAATCATCTGTATTAAATTGTTCTTATCTCAACCCACGGGTTTCCCGTTTATCCTTTAATTCTCTCCCTCATTCCTGGGGGTGAGAGAGAGTGAGTGAGTGACTGTGTAGGGTTTGGTTGCTGGAGTGGCCTAACCCATGACAGGGGGACAGCTCTGCCCTACTCCTGCAGGGCCACCCCACAGCCATGGTGGTGCTGGCAGCTCCTGGGGGGACATGGGGCCCCTGGGGGTCATGGCTGGGACCCCCGGGGTCATACTCAGGGCAGGAGGAGGTACGGGGCTGGAGGGGTGCCCCAGGGTGATCCTGTGCCCCCAGGCCCTGGGACGGTCCTGCTGGGCTGGATTTGGCCCCGGCTGTGGGGTCCGGTGGGGTCCCCCAGCATCCCTGGCTCCCACCGCCCACCCATCCCATCCCTTCCAGTGCCCCCCGTCCCATCCCGCTCCCACGGGCCGAGTCTCAGCCCGCAGCGGCCGGGCGCTCCCGCTCCCCACGGACCAATGGCAGGGCCGGGAGCTGCTGGCGGGGCAGGGCTTTGCCGTGGCCCGCGGGAAGCCGTTCAGAACAAACGGGAGCACAAACTCCTCTGTTTCTTCCCCACCCCCAGCTCCCCAGGCAGGCAGGTGCTGCGCCAGCAGACAAGCGTTCAACCGTGGGTTTTTTTTCTCTTTTGGGTCTAGAACTCCATCCGGCACAACCTCTCCTTCAACAAGTGCTTCATCAAGGTGCCTCGGGAGAAGGGCGAGCCGGGGAGAGGCGGGTTGTGGAAGCTCGACCCCCAGCACGCCCACCGGCTCAAGAACAGTGCCTTCAAAACGCAGAGGCCACCCCCAGCGCAGACCCACCCGGCCTTACCCAAAACACCCCAGCAAGAAGCACGCTGCGTCGCCAGCCCGCCCACGTTGCCTTGCATCTCCGGGAACATCCTCAACGTCAGCAGGGAGTTGCAGCAGCTGCTGAAAGGGTTTGGAGAGGGCACTGGTGACCAGAACTGGAATCCAGCAGGTGCCAAAGCAGAGGAAAAGCGCAAGCAGCCCTCGCCCCAGCGAACGGCCAAGGCCTCTCGGCTTTCCGACTCTGCCTTGCTGACCCAGGAAGAGCAGACCCAGCTGGGATCACTCAAAGGTGACTTTGACTGGGAAGCCATCTTCAATGCCGACCTGAATGGAGACACCTCCGCTTTTGGAGAGCTGGAGCTCACGACTCCGACGAGCCCCTTATTGCATGACATGGACTTGGCAGCACACGGGCACATCGACTGTGCCCAGGGGCAGGAGCAGCTCCTCACTGAAGCCAACCAGAACAACTGGACTTTGATGAGACCCTCATGGCCACTTCTTTCCTGCAGCATTCCTGGGGCGAAGGGACCAAGGATTGCCTCTCCAACTCCATCAACGTGGAGCAGTTGTATGAACTCGACACCACCTCTTTGCCAGCGGACATGAGTGACTGGAGCAGTCTGGCGTCCCTCTTGCAAGAGGCCAGTCACTTTAGGAGGATGCTCCCCCCGTGACTTTTACCGGCGTCATCGTGAGATTATTCATAGAAACACTGGGGGTAGAAAGAAACAACACTACAGGAACTGTTTGATACATCTTTAAAGGACACATCCAAAGTCTCTAGTCCATGAATTTCCTCAAAAGAAGAACTAGAACACTACTTTTTTTTTTAATTTTAAAGGAAGAAATGTGAAATATTGTGATTTTTTTCTGTGGAAATGGTAACAACATGTGTTCTGTCAGGACTAAAAGAGAGCACCTGCTAAACACCATCCGAGACATGAGACTCCTGGTGGCTTAGGACTGGATAGACTAAGTGCGATTTCCTTGAAAAAGATACCCAACCAAGGACACAAATGACTTGCAAATACCTTAGCTGATGAACTCGAGACTGAAAAAGCCATTTGCAGGACTCCGGAGTGGACCACAGTGGAAGACTTTTCAACTTTTTTGGGAATGACGGGTTGGTGTCATGTATGGATTTATAATTGTGGAGTTTTAGTTAAACTTCTATATGAACTATTGAAAAATGGTCAGACACAAATAACTTGGACTGGCGAGGCCAAAAGGGCGTTCCAAGAACTGAAACTGGAACTGATAAGAGCACCAGCTTTGGGTCTGCCTGATGTAACAAAACCTTTCTGGCTGTTCTCCTATGAGACAAGGGGTGGCTTTAGGAATTTTGGCTCAAAAACTGGGTCCTTATAATGAGCTGTGGCATGCTTCTCCAAGCCATTGGATGGAGTAAGCAAAGGATGGCCAGGATGCCTTTGGGCAGCGGCTTGTCACCATCCAAGAACCACGAAAATTCACTCTGGAACAAAAGATAATCGTGCACACTTCTCATGCTGTATTCGGTTTTAGAACAAAAAGGAGGACACTGGCTTTCCCCGCTGAGATTCCTAAAATATTAAGGGGTTCTGGCAGAACAAGATGATACAGAGATTGTTATATCTACTATGACAAATCCTGCTTCCTTTCTAAGCGAAAAACAAGAAATGGAGACTGTTGTGCATGATTGCACAGAGACCATTGAGACTGTGTGTGTGAGCAGACCGGATCTTAAAGAGGAACCTTTAGAGGAAGCAGACCATACCTGGTACACCGATGGGAGCAGTTTTGTAAGAAATGGAATTGGAATGGCCAGATATGCTGTAACCACCAAAGATCGAGTGGGAGAAGCAAAATCACTCCCTACGGGTACGTCTGCATGAGCTGAAATAGTTGCCTTGGTCAGGGTGTTAGAGCTCGCCAAGGAATTGCGAGTAACCGTATGGACAGACTCAAAACAGCCTTTGGTGGAGTTCACGCCCATGGAGCGACTGGGAAGGAACGAGGACTCCTTACTGCTCAAGGCAAAGGTATGAAACATGCTGATGTGATAATACCACTTCTAGAAGCTGTACAACTTCCATCGGCAGTAGCAACTGTGCATTGCAGATGCAAGGTAACACTGACAAGGAAATGGGGAACAAATTAGCTGATCATGAGGCCAAACGGGCTGCGGAACAAGGTGAGGTATTAAGTTTGATTCCTGAGAAATCTTTGCCACTACATGAGTCAGTTAAAGATGACGAAAAAGATCAGAAATTAATTAATGACTTAAAGGCAGAGATTAGCTCATCAGGACGGGCAATGTTAAAAGACAAGAGAATAAAAATTTCCTTTAAGATATTATGGAAATTGATAAAACCAGAACATGACAAAACCCATTGGGGAACTGAAGTTTTGTAGGATTCCCTCACTAAACAGATAGTGGCCAGGAACTTATTCCAAACTATGAAAAATGTAGTTGGAAGGTGTGAAATATGTTTTAAAAATAACTCAAAAGTAGAAAATTGTGTCAAATTTGGAAATACTGATAAGGGAAACATTCCAGGTCAAAACTGGCAAATAGATTTTTCAGAGCTCCCCAGAAAAGGGGGGTTCAGGTATTTGTTAGTCTGAACCGATACCTATTCTGGGTGGCCTGAAGCCTTCCCATGTAGAACAAAGCTCGAGAAGTAACAAAGGCTCTGTTAAGAGAAATCATTCCCAGATTTGAAGTACCAGAAGTGATCTCCTCTGACAGAGGGTCACACTTCGTGTCACAAGTAGTTCAGCAAGTCAGTAAATTTTCTGAGATTGACTGGAAATGACATACAGCTTCCCAGCCGCAAGCTAGTGGACAGGTGGGAAAGATGAATCGTGACAAAAACACAGCTAAGCAAAACCTGCCAGGAAACCAACCTGAAGTGGGATCACGCCCTCCCGATTGCATTAGTAAGGCTTGGAGCTAAACCAAGAACTAAAGAGAAACTGAGTCCTTTTGAAATCTTACACGGGAGACCATATCAAACCAGATATTTAGGGCAAGATCTCACCCAAGTGGTGAAAATTAGTTTGCAACAATATCTAATACTATTGGGGAAACAATTGCAAGAAGTCAATAAACTAGTGCTGTCTGCACGAGCGTGGGGTCTAGATTCTCCACTACATCCCTTGAACCCAGGGGATTGAGTCTGTGTTAAAAATGTTTCAGGTGATCCTCTCGAAGGAAAATGGAGCGGCCCTTTTCAAGTTCTGCTCACCACCTATACTGCAATTAAACTTGAGGAACACGCTGCATGGATCCAGTATTCAAGAATCAAGAAAGCACCTGGTGGACCATGGAAATCCCAGCTCACAGGACCAACATCTGTAAGACTGATCCAAAATTAATACTGCTGTGTTTTGGTTTGGGATGGGTAACTGCCTGCACTCCCTGCTGGCCCTTGAACAAAATAGACTAATTCATTTCGGGTCTCCAGTGGAAGTGGAAAGAACCAAAAGATACAAGTACATCCCACTTGTGATGTTTATCCTTGCACAGACATTTCGTTCTCTCAGAATTGTTCTCTGTGGAGAACCCTCAAACAGGAGAATTCCAAAGCACCACGGCAGGGATTAGATTTTGCATTGTGTACTAACTTGAGGAAATTTATTGTTGCATCGAACGGCCGTCTAAACGTAGGGCTTTAAACTAGATTCGAAGGGGGAGGGGGGTAGTATCGAGAATGACAAAGATATGCTGGAAGTACCTGTAGAACAGCAGAAGGGAATTCCAGCCGCTCCAGCCAGGAAGTCAGGTTCATCTGGGGCCCAACTGAAATGCCTTTATGCCAATGCGCGCAGCATGGGGAACAAGCAAGAGGAGTCAGAAGTGTGTGCGTGCCTGTTGGGATATGATCTTATTGGCATCACGGAGACGTGGTGGGATGACTCCTATGACTGGAGTGTCAGAATAGAAGGGTACAGGCTCTTTAGGAAGGATAGGCAGGGGAGAAGAGGAGGAGGAGTTGCCCTCTATGTCAAAGACCAGCTGGAGTGCATGGAGCTGCACCTGGGGACGGATGAGGAGCCAACTGAGAGCTTGTGGGTCAGGATTAAAGGGAGAGCAGGGACAGGGGATGGAGTAGTAGGGGTCTGCTACAGACCACCTGACCAGGAGGACCAGGTGGATGAGGCCCTCTAGAATCATAGAATGGTTAGAGTTGGAAGGGACCTCAAAGATCATCTAGTTCCACCCCCCCTGCCATGGGCAGAGAAATCCTCCACTACACCAGGTTGCCCAAAGCCTCATCCAACCTGGCCTTGAACACTTCCAGGGATGGGGCAGCCACAGCTTCTCTGGGCAACCTGTTCCACTGCCTCACCACCCTCAATGTAAAAAATTTCTTCCTTAGATCTAGTCTAAATCTGCCCTCTTTCAGTTTAAATCCATTGCCCCTTGTCCTATCACTACATGCCCTTGTAAAAAGTCCCTCTCCAGCTTTCCTGTAGGCCCCCTTTAGGTACTGGAAAGCTGCTATAAGATCACCCCGGAGCCTTCTCTTCTCCAGACTGAACAGCCCCAACTCTCTCAGCCTGTCTCCATAGCAGAGGTGCTCCAGCCCTCGGATCATCTTCGTGGCCCTCCTCTGGACCTGCTCCAGAAGCTCCATGTCCTTCTTGTGTTGGGGACTCCAGAGCTGAACACAGTATTCCAGGTGGGGTCAGCATCTGCACTTCTGGTTGAATCAGAAATCTCAGTCTCGTCATCCAGATTTGCATCAGGCTCAAGAATCCCTTCCTGGGCACCAAAACATCGGTGAGTTCTGCCTCAGTGAGCTTGTTGGCTCATGGAACCAGCAATCCGACCCACCCACGACCCATTGCACTTGGCCTTGTTGAACTTCATGAAGTTCTCACCGGCCCACCTCTCAAGCCTCTCGAAGTCCCTCTGGATGGCATCCCTTCCCTCCAGTGTGTCCACAACACCACACAGCTTGGTGTCATCTGCAAACTTGCTGAGGGTGCACTCGATCCCACTGTCCATGTCACCAACAAAGATGTTAAATAGCACTGGTCCCAGTACTGACCCCTGAGGAACACCACTCGTCACTGGCCTCCACTTGGACATTGAACCGTTGACACCAACTCTTTGAGTGCGACCATCCAGCCAATTCCTTATCCACTGAGTGGTCCATCCATCAAAACCACGTCTTTCCAGTTTAGAGATAAGGATGTCATGTGGGACAGTATCAAATGCTTTGGACAAGTCCAGGTAGATGATGTCAGTTACTCTTCCCCGATCCATCAATGCTGTAACCTTATCATAGAAGCCCACCAAATTAGTCAGGCAGGATTTGCCCTTAGTGAAGCCATGTTGGCTGTCACCAGTCACCTCCTTATTTTCCATGTGCCTTAGCATAGTCACCAGGAGGATCTGCTCCATGATCTTGCCGGGCACAGAGGTGAGACTGACTGGCCTGTAGTTCCCTGGGTCTTCTTTTTATCCGTTTTTAAAGATGGGGCTGCGTTTCCCTTTTTCCAGTCAGTGGGAACTTCACCAGATTGCCACGACTTCTGAAATATGATGGATAGTGGCTTAGCAACTTCATCTGCCAGTTCCCTCAGGACCCGTGGATGCACCTCATCAGGTCCCATGGACTTGTCCACCTTCAGGTTCTTTAGATGGTCTCGAACCTGATCTTCTCCTACAGTGGGCGGTTCTTCATTCTCCCAGTCCCTGCCTTTGCCTTCTGTGGCTTGGGCTGTGCGGCTGGAGCTCGTGCCAGTGAAGACTGAGGCAAAGAAGTCATTGAGAACCTCAGCCTTCTCCATATCCCGGGTAGCCAGGTCCCCCATTTCCTTCCAGAGAGGGCCTACATCTTCCCTAGATCTCTTTTTATCACTGACATATCTATAGAAGTGTTGCTCACCAGCCTGGGCTGCAACACCAAGGACACTGTTGCATCCTCCACAGCCAGGAGGAAATGGCCTGCCTCTTGTAGGCAGGATAGGTACCTTGAGTTGATTAGAGTAATTAGTAGTTCATTATCTTCAACTCAGTCCAGCTGGGTAAGAATGATTGGTGCCATAATAGAAGTTCTTCTTGTTGCCCTTGATGTCCCTGGCCAGATTTAACTCTATCAGGGGTTTAGCTTTCCTAACCTGATCTCTGGTTGCTCGGACAGTTTCTCTGTATTCTTTCCAGGCTACCCGTCCTTGCTTCCACCCTCTGTAGGCCTTCTTTTTGTGTCTGAGTTTGTCCAGAAGCAGCTTGTTCATCCATGGAGGCCTCCTGGTGTTCCTGCCTGACTTCCTCTTTGTTGGGATGCACCACTCCTGAGCTAGGAGGAGGTGATCTTTGAATATTAACCAGCTTTCTTGGGCCCCTCTTCCCTCAGGGTTTCATCCCATGCTACTCTACCAAGCAGATCCTTGAAGAGGCCAAAGTCTGCTCTCCTGAAATCCAGGGTAGTGAGCCTGCTATGCACCCTCCTTGCTTCTCTAAGTATCTTCAATGCTACCATTTCATGATCACTGCAGCCAAGGATGTCCTTGAGCGTCACGTTCCCCACCAGCCGTTCTTTGTTGGTGAGAACAAGGTCCAGCAAAGCACCTCTCCTCGTTGGTTCCTCTACCACTTGGAGAAGGAAGTTATCATTCATGCATTCCAGGAACCTCCTGGATTGCCTATGCCCTGCTGTGTTGTCCTTCCAACAGATATTGGGGTGGTTGAAGTCCCCTATGAGGACCAGGACTCATGAACATGAGGCAGCTCCTATCTGTCTGTAGAGGGCCTCATCCACCAAGTCCTCCTGGTCAGGTGGTCTGTAGCAGACTCCTACTACTCCGGTAACGAGTGGCTTCCCTCAGGGGTCCGTGTTGGGCCCGGCCCTCTTCAACATCTTTGTCGGTGACGTGGACAGTGGCATGGAGTGCACCCTCAGCAAGTTCGCCGATGACACCAAGCTGTGTGGTGCTGTCGACACGCTGGAAGGGAGGGATGCCATCCAGAGGGACCTCGACAGGCTGGAGAGGTGGGCCCGTACCAACCTCATGAAGTTCAACCAGGCCAAATGCAAGGTCCTACATCTGGGTCATGGCAATCCCAGGCACAAATACAGACTGGGTGGTGAATGGATCGAGAGCGGCCCTGAGGAGAAGGACTTGGGAGTGCTGGTGGACGAGAAGCTCAATATGAGCCGGCAATGTGCTCTTGCGGCCCAGAAGGCCAACCGCATCCTGGGCTGCATCAAGAGGAGCGTGGCCAGCAGGTCGAGAGAGGTGATTCTCCCCCTCTACTCTGCCCTCGTGAGACCTCACTTGGAGTACTGCGTCCAGTTCTGGAGTCCCCAACATAAGAAGGACATGGACCAGTTGGAGAGGGTCCAGAGGAGGGCCACGAAGATGATAAGAGGGCTGGAGCACCTTTCCTATGAGGACAGGCTGAAAGAGTTGGGGCTGTTCAGCCTGGAGAAGAGGAGGCTCCGGGGTGACCTTATAGCGGTCTTCCAGTACCTCAAGGGGGCCTACAGGAAAGATGGGGAGAGTCTCTTTGGGAGGGCCAGTTGTGATAGGACAAGGGGTAATGGTTTTAAAATAGAGGGAGATAGATTCAGATTGGATATTAGGAAAAAAATTTTTACCATGAGAGTTGTAGAACACTGGAACAGGTTGCCCAGAGAGGTGGTGGATGCTCCATCCCTGGAGACGTTCAAGGCCAGGTTGGATGAGGCCCTGAGCAACCTGATCTAGTTGGAGATATCCCTGTTCCTTGCAGGGGGGTTGGACTAGATGACCTTTGAAGGTCCCTTCCAGCCCTAACCATTCTATGATTCTATGATTCTATATCTTTATCCATCTTGATACTACCCCCCTCCCTCTTTGAATCCAGTTTAAAGCCCTGTCAATGAGCCTTGCCAGCTGTTGCACTCAGACCCTTGTTCCCCTCTGAGAAAGGCAAGTCCCATCCGGTGCCAGTAGGCCTGGTGCCATGTGGCCCATGCCATTATCGAAAAAGCCAAATATGTGGTGATGACACCAGCCACGGAGCCACTTATTAATCGACTGGCTCAAGTATGACTTGCTCTTCACCATAGCTGATAGCTAATGTTTATTACTCATCATTAGCATATTTTTAATAATGATTGCATTTCGGCAGCAGCTTATCTCTCCTACTTGATCTTCACAAATCTGTCCTCCTGCCTCCCTCCTTTTGATAGAACTGTGAGGGAACGCAAGTGGGCCACCTCCCAGGTAACAGGCTGGCTTCTACTTCTCTTTGCTTCAGAAGATGTACGTGTCCCTGAAAGTTACAGTGATTGCTGCTAAACGTATTGCTGAGAGGGATTCAGTTACGGTGGTTTCAAACTGAATTTGTGACGCATCCACATTTCTCGCTTGCAAGAACTTTTTGTTCTTGCTTTGCTTCAGGTGATTGGGATTTCTGTGTCGGGACAGCCTGACACAGTTCAAAGACACGATCAAAATAATATAACTGTATCTAAAAAGAAAAAAACGAGAGCAAGCAAACAGAAGGCGGGAGAAAAGAAGGGCAGGAGCACTTTCACCTTTGCGGTCTTCTACTCCAATGAGGAATTGTTAAACATTATGCAGTGAATCGTCTGTGCCAATCAGTATTTCCCAGGTCCCAGACAACCAAGTTTACAGTGTGTTTGCTTTGAATTAACAACAAATGCAACGTGTGAACTGCCAGGTTAAATCTCAGTGAAGGAGATTTCAATCAACACTTTTAAATCACTTTCTGCCGGGCTGTGAGTTCTCACCTCGGCTCACCTGGCTGATGAAAGTTTTTCAAACCATACTAAATACTTTCAAATTTCTGAATGCAGAGGTAAGACCTCCCAAGCATGTGTCTGTGCACAGAGGGTGTTATTCTCCAAAGCAAGGCTCATTTCAGCAGCTGGATGTTCGACACTAAACAGGAAAAAGCGCCTTGCTAATTAAGGGACCCTACATGCCAAAGTGGTTTAGAAAACCCTGATTGTGTAGCCACTGTTAGAGATCAATCGATTATTCTCTCTTAGTTTATGTCCATATTGGATGGTAAAGTTGGAATTACAAGTGACCTCCTTCCCCTCAGTGACTGAGCCCAACACGTTCCCTTCTTCCCCTCACCAGGATCAGACCCACTGGTTTTTGTAAGAGTGTAGCCTCATGGTCCGTGTGAGTGAGTGCACGGATCATCCGGCTCATTGATCCAAATCAAGTTCCTCGGCAGTGCCCGGCGCACGGGTGACTCAATGCCCAGCACACGGGTGGCACACGGGGCTGCAGAAGCGACCCAGCCTTGCACGGCCTTGAAGAGAGACGACCCAGGGGAGCTGTGTGGGTCGCTCAGCCCTGGGGTGTCTGACGAGTCCCAGACTAAACAAGCAGTGCTGCCTTGGTCAAAGAACCGAAACTTGGGCTGAGCCTTGAAATCCCTCAGCAAAGAATGTGCCCGAGTCTCAACCCAGCCATGGCCCAGTTGCCTGAGATAAGGTAAAGGGAAGCTGGAAGGTTTCTGCTTCAGCTGACAACTTTGAGTGTTGAGACAATCCATAAGGGGAAACTCCTGTCACACCCCCAGAGACCCCTCAGGCATGGTACCTACAGGGTCACGTAAATCAGGGGATAAAAGCCCCAGGATTTGGGCTGGGAATGGGGAGCTGCTTCTCCAACTACACAGCTGGTCTGGGAGGAGATTCTTCCCCCCTTGATCGGGACGCCGGCCAAGGGAACTTCCCTGGGACTGAGAGCCCTTGCCTGGAGGGGTCAGGGGTTATTTGGCAGCTTTAAGTCTGTGCACTTGCGCGTTGTCTCTTTTGTGTGCTGCAACAGTGCATTCCCTGACTCTTGTGTGTTGTGACCGTACTGGAATAGCACATGTTTTGGTGTTAAAGCGTGACAGTGCGTTCCTCCGCTGTGTCCATAAAAACCTGCCGTAGTGGCGTGTTGAATCTGCACGTGCAGTTGGAGCAAATTGTTACCTTGACCGGCACAGTCAGACCCGTCAGCGCAGCGCGAACAAACCGTTTGCTGGAACCTTGCAGCCGAGTCTCTTTGCGTCCAGTGAGGAATGAACATAAGCCAAGGCTCTCTGCTTTAGATCATTCCTGTGCTCATTCACATTCACTACTGTGCTCATTCGCACGTTTATGTGCTGGGGATATAAGAAAATATCACTCGTTTGTGGATGCTTAGATAGCTTGGAAGACACAGAGATCAAGCTGAAAAATAAAGCAATAAAAACAAAGGTCAGAATTAATTTTGTTAATATGCAAGCTAAGTTCAACTTTTAAGTGACCAGAAATTATTAAATACAAGAAATAAAAAATACTTCAATTACTAGGAAAATATGTTTATTAATTTCAACTCTGAGAACACTCAATCATTTCATATTGACTTTTTCCAGATGGAGTATTGAGGAAAGATTAAGGAATTGCGCTGATATTTCTTGGGTGTTAGATCTATGGATACCTGAAAAGGAAATTGAACTTTCCAAGACTCGTCTGGAGTTTTGGAAAGCGGCATTCTTTGTCGCAGCGCTGGGTGCACGGGGGATTTCTCCTCCTCGCTGTACCCCTGCCTTCTGGGCAGAAAATTAGTTATACACTACAATCACACATATTCATAACATATTTACATATTCTTAAACAATCGGTGCATTTTCTCCCGCTTTACATGGAAATCCCTTCCCACGCTCAGTTCTCTCCTCCGCCCCTGGCTTTTGGGTCTGGGCTGTGTTTAGGGCAGCTGGTCCCTGAGTCGGTGGTCACCATCTCCCGCTGCCGGAATTCCCTTTTCCCCACGTCACTGCTGCGCGTGTTCCCAGCTCAGAGCAACACGAGAACCAAGTTTACCCGTTCGCTGGGACGTTCCCTGCCAGGGCAGACAGCTCGGGATAAAGAGTCTCCTTTTTAATCATCCCCGGCAGCTTCAGGGATGCTCAGCTCGTTAGTTTCTTTAGGTACGTGTGAATCACCTACTGCCCACAAAACCCTCATGAAACTCTTACACAAAAACTTTAACCCCTTCATTGCTGGGTAACACCGCCCATTTTGCATGATATCAAAGTACGGAGCAACTGCTTTTCTGCTACAGACTGCGCTTTGCTTTAGGAACGAATGCAAGGGGGTGACACCCCCCCAGGGACACGAACGGGGGGCCCGGGCCGGGCAGCAGAGCAGGGACGTGCCCTGGCACTGAGCTGCGCATGCCCCGCTGCCAGGGCTCCCCGCGCCCCGCGCGGCCCCGTCGAGACCCTGACGGCATGTGATGAGCTGCGTCTGGTCTCAGCCTGAGCTCGGGGGGGGGAGCAGCCCGTGCTGTGACGCCGCTCCCCGCCAGCGACCTGCCGCTGGGCACGGGAACGCGGGCCGGGAATTGGGGCGGGCGTCTGCCCCGTTTCCCCCGCTGGGACAAAACCCCCACACAGCCCCTGCGGGGGGCTCTGCCGAGCCGGGCCCGGGGCCGTCGGCAGGAGCCGCGTGGGGCCTGGCCGCTGCCCCACGTCCGGGGGCGCTGCCCGCCCCACGCTCTGCCCCGACGGGTGCCCAGCGGAGGGGTCCTGCGGGCCGGCCGGGGCCCCGCCGCGCTCCCCTCCTGCCGAGCGGGCCCCGTTGCGGCAGTCCCGTCCCGCGGGGCAGCTGCCGGCAGCACGGCCACCCCCTCCCCAAACCCACTGCGCCCCAGCGCTCGGAGCACCCGGGATGGTCCCGAGTGTCCTTCCCAGCCCGTGCCGGCCGCCCTCCGCGGGCAGCCCCCTGCCT